>NC_052623.1:106361655-106979155 GCF_016161935.1 Mauremys reevesii | reverse complement strand
GAAGGGAATACAGCAAAATAGAGACAATGGATTTCAGGAAGGCGGATTTCAGAGAGCTGATAGGTAAGGTCCCATGGGAATCAAGACTGAGGGGAAAAACAACTGAGGAGAGTTGGAAGTTTTTCAAAGGGACACTATTAGGGGCCCAAAAGCAAGCTATTTCGCTGGGTAGGAAAGATAGAAAATGTGGCAAAAGACCACCTTGGCTTAATCACGAGATCTTGCATGATCTAAAAAATAAAAAGGAGTCATATAAAAAATGGAAACTAGGACAGATTACAAAGGATGAATATAGGCAAACACCACAGGAATACAGGGGCAAGATTAGAAAGGCAAAGGCACAAAATGAGCTCAAACTAGCTATGGGAATAAAGGGAAACAAGAAGACTTTTTATCAATACATTAGAAGCAAGAGGAAGACCAAGGACAGGGTAGGCCCACTGCTCAATGAGGAGAGAGAAACAGTAACAGGAAACTTGGAAATGGCAGAGTTGCTTAATGACTTCTTTGTTTCGTCTTCACCGAGAAGTCTGAAGGAATGCCTAACATAGTGAATGCTAATGGGAAGGGGGTAGGTTTAGAAGATAAAATAAAAAAAGAACAAGTTAAAAATAACTTAGAAAAGTTAGATGCCTGCAAGTCACCAGGGCCTGATGAAATGCATCCTAGAATACTCAAGGAGCTAATAGAGGAGGTATCTGAGCCTCCAGCTATTATCTTTGGAAAATCATGGGAGATGGGAGAGATTCCAGAAGACTGGAAAAGGGCAAATATAGTGACCATCTATAAAAAGGGAAATAAAAACAACCCAGGAAACTACAGACCAGTTAGTTTAACTTCTGTGCCAGGAAGATAATGGAGCAAGTAATTAAGGAAATCATCTGCAAACACTTGGAAGGTGGTAAGGTGATAGGGAATAGCCAGCATGGATTTGTAAAGAACAAATCATGTCAAACCAATCTGATAGCTTTCTTTGATAGGATAACAAGTCTTGTGGATAAGGGAGAAGCGGTGGATGTGGTAAACCTAGACTTTAGTAAGGCATTTGATACGGTCTTGCATGATATTCTTATCGATAAACTAGGCAAATACAATTTAGAAGGGGCTACTATAAGGTGGGTGCATAACTGGCTGGCTAACCATACTCAGAGAGTAGTTATTAATGGTTCCCAATCCTGCTGGAAAGGTATAATGAGTGGGGTTCCGCAGGGGTCTGTTTTGGGACCAGCTCTGTTCAATATTTTCATCAACGACTTAGATATTGGCATAGAAAGTACACTTATTAAGTTTGCAGATGATACCAAACTGGGAGGGATTGCAACTGCTTTGGAGGACAGAGTCATAATTCAAAATGATCTGGACAAATTGGAGAAATGGCCTGAGGTAAACAGGATGAAGTTTAACAAAGACAAATGCAAAGTGCTCCACTTAGGAAGGAACAATCAGTTTCACACATACAGAATGGGAAGAGACTGTCTACGAAGGAGTACGGCAGAAAGGGATCTAGGGGTTATAGTGGACCACAAGCTAAATATGAAACAACAGTGTGATGCTGTTGCAAAAAAGCAAACATGATTCTGGGATGCATTAACAGGTGTGTTGTGAGCAAGACACGAGAAGTCATTCTTCGGCTCTACTCTGTGCTGGTTAGGCCTCAACTGGAGTATTGTGTCCAGTTCTGGGCACCGCATTTCAAGAAAGATGTGGAGAAATTGGAGAGGGTCCAGAGAAGAGCAACAAGAATGATTAAAGGCCTTGAGAACATGACCTATGAAGGAAGGCTGAAAGAACTGGGTTTGTTTAGTTTGGAAAAGAGAAGACTGAGAGGGGACATGATAGCAGTTTTCAGATATCTAAAAGGGTGTTATCAGGAGGAGGAAGAAAACTTGCTCACCTTAGCCTCTAAGGATAGAACAAGAAGCAAGGGAGGTTTAGGTTGGACATTAGGAAAAAGTTCCTAACTGTTAGGGTGGTTAAACACTTGAACAAATTGCCTAGGGAGGTTGTGGAATCTCCGTCTCTGGAGATATTTAAGAGTAGGTTAGATAAATGTCTATCAGGGATGGTCTAGACAGTATTTGGTCCTGCCATGAGGGCAGGGGACTGGACTCAATGACCTCTTCCAGTCCTAGAATCTATGAATTTATGAATCTATGAATATCTTTTATTGGATTAACTTCTCAAAAGCTTGTCTCTTTCACCAACTGAACTTGCTTCAATAAAAGATATTACCTGATCCACCTTGTCTCTTTAATATCCTGGGACTAATTGTTCCAACCACACTGCATCTAACATTTTCATTTTTAAATTGATAGGATTTATTCATATTGCTAGCCGCATTACACACAGTGGCGAGCCTTTTTATACTACAAACTTCCTCTCCTGCCCATCAAACTGCTCCTGCCCATCTGGGCTTCATGATCTGTTAAGTCTTGCTAGCCCTCCAAGTGCTGCCAAGTATGTTAGTTGGCCTCTCAGGACCACATTAGCCCATTAGCCCATATGAAGTATATACCCAATCACAGTGCCATAAAAGTTCCATATCTAGTTACGAAGTTTTTAGCTGGAGTGTTGTAATTCAGACTACGCAGCACTGATAAGACCTCAACTGGAGTATTGCATCCAGTTCTGGATACAACACTTCAGGAAAGATGTGGACAAATTGTAGAAAGTCCAGAGGAGAGCAACACAAAATGATCAAAGGTGTAGAAAGCATGACCTATCAGGAAAGACTGAAAAAACTGGGTTTGTTTAGTGTAGAGAAGAAAAGACTGCTGACATAACAGTCTTCAAATATGTAAAAGGGTTGTTATAAAGAGGAGAAAAATAAATAGTTCTCCTTAACTACTGAGGGCAGGAAAAGACTTAAATTACAGAAAAGGAGATTTAGGTTAGACGTCAGGAAAAAAAATCTAACTGTCAGGGTAGTTAAGCACTAGAACAAATTACCTAGGAAGGTCGTGGAATCTGTCATTGGAAGTTTTTAAAACAGGTTACACACCTATCAGGGATGGATTAGATAATACTTAGGCCTCCCTTTCTATTCTATTTTCCTGGTTTTAGGGACTCAGCACTGAAACACAGAGGGCTAGATTCACAAAGAGGATTTAGGCGTTATAACTTCTAGGTGACCTGCAACTCAGTGGAATTCACAGCCTTGGGTGAGGTGCCCAGGCTCCCTGTGCATTGTATAATTAAAGTCAGGGGCCTACAAAAAGGATTCACAAAAGCGAGCAATCTGCAAGGGCATCTGCCTAAGCTAGCCAGCAATGAAATGAAGAGGAAAGAGGGGCTTATCGATTTTGGGGCCTAAATGACAGCCTGGGGAGAAATGCTGCATTTAAATTGTGGCTCCACAATGAAACTTCTCATGGAGTTAGGCCAGGTCAGCCCTTTCTTGAAGGAAAAAAAAGAGAGAAGAAGAAGAGAGAGAGACCCCATCCTGCTATAGCCAATAACTCAGCAGTTAGGACATTACCTGGGATATGGGAGACCTGTTTTCAAATTCCTGCTCTACCTGATTGGGAGCAGAGATTTGAGTCTAAGAGTTCCACACTCCAGATAAGAACATAAGAAAGGCCGTACCGGGTCAGACCAAAGGTCCATCTAGCCCAGTATCTGTCTACTGACAGTGGCCAATGCCAGGTATCCCAGAGGGAGTGAACCTAACACGCAATGATCAAGTGATCTCTCTCCTGCCATCCATCTCCATCCTCTGACGAACAGAGGTTAGGGACACCATTCTTACCCATCCTGGCTAATAGCCATTTATGGACTTAGCCACCATGAATTTATCCAGTCCCCTTTTAAACATTGTTATAGTCCTAGCCTTCACAACCTCCTCAGGTAAGGAGTTCCACAAGTTGACTGTGCGCTGTGTGAAGAAGAACTTCCTTTTATTTGTTTTAAACCTGCTGCCTATTAATTTCATTTGGTGACCTCTAGTTCTTGTATTATGGGAATAAGTAAATAACTTTTCCTTATCCACTTTCTCAACATCACTCATGATTTTATATACCTCTATCATGTCCCCCCTTAGTCTTCTCTTTTCCAAGCTGAAGAGTCCTAGCCTCTTTAATCTTTCCTCGTATGGGACCCTCTCTAAACCCCTAATCATTTTAGTTGCCCTTTTCTGAACCTTTTCTAGTGCTAGAATATCTTTTTTGAGGTGAGGAGACCACATCTGTACACAGTATTCGAGATGTGGGTGTACCATGGATTTATATAAGGGCAATAATATATTCTCAGTCTTATTCTCTATCCCCTTTTTAATGATTCCTAATATCCCGTTTGCTTTTTTGACCGCCTCTGCACACTGCGTGGACATCTTCAGAGAACTATCCACGATGACGCCAAGATCTTTTTCCTGACTCCTTGTAGCTAAATTAGCCCCCATCATGTCCTAGTCACCAGATTATTGAGTACTCTGGGGTGGCCTGCTCCCAGCCTCTCCCGTGGCAGCTGTTCCACTTTGTTTAGATAATTAAATAGTCATTGGTTCAGAGAAAGTGAGATATTAACCAGTGATGAGCTGCCAAAATATTAACAACCGGTTCCCTCCTCCTCACCCCACGAGGAGGTCATGCCTCCCCTACCCCCTTGGGACTCCTGCCCCATCCAACCTCCCAGTTCCTTGACAGCCACTGCCACTGCCAGGACCCCTGCCCCATCCACCCCCCTTCCCTGTCCCCTGATTGTCCTCTGCCGCCCCATTCAACCGCTCATCTCATTCCTGATGTCCCCCCCTGGACCCCTGCCCCATCCAACCACCCCTTCTCTCTGTCCCCTGACTGCCCCTGGAATCCCTACCCCTGACTGCCCCCCACCGCCCCATCCAAACCCTGCTCCTTCCTGACTGCCCCCCCCAGGACTCTTGCCCCCATTCAATCCCCCTGTTCCCTGCTGTCTGACCACCCCAACACTAATCCACACCCCCAACTCCCCTGCCCTCTATCCAACACCCCCTCCCTGCTCCCTGCCCCCTTACTGCGCTGGCTGGAGTCGGGGCACCCAGCTGGCCGGGACCGGGGCCGGGCCAGACCTGTGCCGCCTGGCTGGCCGAGATCGGGACTGGGCCGGAGCTGCACCGCCCGGCTGGCCGTGGTCGGGGCAGGCCCAGGAGCCGGGCCAGAGCCGTGCTGCCTGGTCGGACGAGGTCGGGGTCGGGGCCGGGCCGGAGCCGCACCGCCTGGGGACAGGGTCAGGGTCGGGGGCCAGGTCAGAACTGTGCAGTGCCTGGAGCCCTCCTCGTGCCCCCGACCCCTGCCTCAGCTCACCTGCAGGAAGCTGCTGCTTCCTTCTCAGCCCTCCCAGGCTTCCCACATGAACAGCTGATTCGCGGGAAACCGGGAAGGGGGAGGAGAAGCCGGAGAGCGTTCAGGGGAGGAGGCAGAGGCGGAGTGAGGTAAGCTGGGGCTGGGGGAAGGGCTGGGAGCTGCTGGAGCGTTTGTTAAATTTAAAAGCCCTTTTCGAACCAGTTGTCCCTCGCGTGACAACCGGTTCTAAAAGGGCTTCTAAATTTAACAACTGGTTCCCACAAACTGGTGGGAACTGGCTCCAGCCAGGGCTGGTGCAAGGATGTTTTGCACTCTAGGCGAAACTTCCACCTTGTGACCTCCCCTGTCCCCAAGCCCCCGCCCTGAGGTGCCCCCGCTGCGGCAGCTCCCCCCCCCTGCCCTGAGGCACCCCCGCTGCGGCAGCTTCCCACTTCCCATCCTCCGCCCTGAGGCACTCCCTCCCGCCCCAGCTCACCCCTGCTCCACCTCCACCCCGAGCACACCGTCGCTGCTTCACTACTCCCACCTCCCAGGCTTGCGGCACCTAAGCTGATTGGCGCTGCAAGCCTGGGAGGCAGGAGAAGTGAAGCAGCCATGGTGTGCTCAGGGAGGAGGTGGGGCAGAGGTGAGCTGGGGCGAGGAGTTCCCCTGCGTACCCCCCCCCTTACTTGCTGCAGGTGGCCCTCCCCACGCTCCCCTGCCCCAGCTCCCTCCGCCTAAATGCCGGCGGTGACCGGGGCGACTGAAGATCTGGCCGCCACGGTTGCTACTGAAGAAAATGCTGCCCCCCAAATTCTAGCACCCTAGGCAACCGCCTAGGTCACCTAAATGGTTGCACCGGCCCTGGCTCCAGCTCACCCCTGATATTAACTCTGTAGTCCAGTGGGATGTGGAGAATCAGGTTCAAGTCCCTGCCCTAATGAATATTTAATTGTTTATACAATGTGGAACAGCTCCAGCATGAGAGATTGAGAGAGATTCATCCCAGTGTACTTAATACACTGGTGGTTAGATCACTCCCCTGGGAGGTGAGAGACCCAGGGTTAAGTTCCTGCTTCAAATCAGGCAAAGTAGGGATTCAAAACTGTCTCTCCTACATCCCAAGGGAGTGCACTAACCACTGCGCCATTGGGTATTACTTTGAGCATGTCCCCTGGGCCCCAGAAGTGAGATAGGTGGAGGAACACCTAGTCTGAGAATCCCACTGGGGTTTAGGCATGATCCAGGTCAACAAGCAGCTTGGGGGCATCAGGACTTAGTCAGCTTTGCACATGCCCACAGGGAGAGAATTAGTCTCCTAACGAACTTTAGGTGCTTAAAAGGGTAAGCTGAGCAGTGATTTTGTGAATGTAAGTGGAGTTGGAGTTAGGTCCTTTTGTGAACGTAGCCCAGAGAGACTTTAAGCAGATGCTTAATTTTAAGCACATGAATAATCCTATCCAAGTTCAGCAAAGCACTTAAGCATGTGAGTGGCTCCATTAACTTAATTCTTGCAGCATCAAGCCCAGAGAATGTATAAAAGGGGGGAAAAATCAGTCCTGCACTTTTGTTGGCTCGAAGAGGTGTTGCACCATGTTAGAGATCCAAGTGTGGTCCAACAAAACAAATATTTTGGAATTTATGAAAGTCATGTCACTGTAGAAGATGAAAATGACTCATCAGTTTTCTGATGTTCCTGACCTCTCTCTCGTTCTGCTTATCCATCTGTGTAAATAGAATTCAGTGTCATTTCAAATCTCTTTGAAAATGAAAGCTGCTAATGGAATTGAACAAATGGAATGAAAAAGTGGCGATATGGTTAAATTTTAGCTCCTTTTTATTCCAGAACAATAGCATTTCATTTAAGCACAAAGTAAATTTGTGACTTTAATAAATGTCACGTGGCACTTTGTCATTATTCATAAAACTGACTTCACAAAGGTGACTTATAGTAAGCACTGATAAATTATTAACATACATTATACATAATTAACATACATTATAACATACATATTTGTTCATCTATGTGTCTGTAAAACACAGCAGGTAATCTACCAAAAGTCTTATTTATGACAGTAAACCATTTCTGAGAATCTACACTATATTATTCTGTCCTCATGTTCACTAACTGAACAGTCTTTTCACCAAACATTTCTGATTTTATTTTAGCAAAAGCACTTCTAGCCCATATGCATTCCCACATACCATTTATTTCAATCAAATGAAATAACCCCCCTGCAGCCTCTTAAAGGGACATGTCACAGGTTAGCAACTGATTTCCACATTGCCTGATGTGTAGTGACTGCTGCCTCTGCTGGATCAGATTTATTTCTACTCCAAACAGCATGTGGCAGCTGGGACATGATTCCAGTTTGGACCTTTGGTGAAATTAAGGAACCATTCTTCTAAGGTAAAATATATATATATATATAACATTTTAATCTGAGACAAGCTCCCAAAACAAATATTTATAGCAGTAGCAGATGAATGATTATGTAATGATTTATAGTGAAATCACTTATGAGAGACTTAAGGGTTTATGTTGCTGGCTTGGTATCAGCCAACTGTTTTACACAGTATCCAACTTTTGTGCAACAAATCTTTTTTAGCCTTTTTCCTCAGAGTACTGATGTGCTTACTTCATCATATAAATAGGATGAAATTTAGCACGGAGAAAAGAAAGCAGCAGGAGTCACTGTGTGTTTGACTGAAGAGAAGAGTCTGGGAAAGAATATTTAATAGGATGTCCACTTAGGATACTCTAAACATCATTACTGGCACTTGTCCAGTTCAAAAAAAAAAGTAGGAGAAAGGAAACTACATACTGCTTATTTTAATTAGGTGAAATTATGTGGTTCAATAAAGCATGACAGCCTGCATAATGAGAGGAACGACCCATGTTTATGAGAAAATTATTGATGACAAAAATGTTGGCAGAGTGCATGTTTTACTGACAGTTGAAAGTCATTTTATTATCTTTTCATTCATAATTTCCCACAAAGTGCTTCAGAGTGTAAACTGATAACACCATAGAAGTGTAGGGAGGGGAGAGGAGTAAACTTTTTGTTTGTTTGTTTGTTTTTTGCACAGGAGTACGAAGCATTTTTGTTTTTCACTTCAGAAGAACTGAGTCTGATTGACCCTATCACAGTCCTCAGGGGGACAGTGTAAAGGTGGGTAAAGAAGGACACTAGACTGCCATCTATCCTGCCATCTAGGTCTCAGATTTCTTTTTTTTTAAATGTCAGCAACTAAACTTCAAATCATATTGATCAACACAATGAGCTCTAGTTTTTGGCACTAAATGGAAAATTATTGGCTGCCTACAATCTAGCAGAGGGTTTAAACGTAGACCTTTATTAAAATAAGCTTTTTGTCTGCAATATTTTCTCCCTCTTCCTCTCCATACAATGTCATCACTTACTGTTCAGATCCTAACCAGAGACTATCTCAGCATGTTTAATGCTTAGCAACTTAGAGATGTGTATTTTCATGAGTGCTGTAAAAAAGAAATAAAAGGAAGCATCAATACACTGAGAAAACAAGAAGACAGATAACTTTCAATTGGAACTGGTTTAAAAAAGCCATTTTTTTACAGGAAATCTTTTTAAAAAATTGCTTTCCAACTCACTTTCTGTAAAAGAATTAGATTGCAGGTTTTTGGAAAAAATACAGGAAAAATTCATCCAACCTGAAATTTCTCCACAAAAAGTTTCATTTTGTTTGAGAAGCCATTTCTCCGAGAAAAAATGTTTGGATGAAAAAAATGTTGATTCTACTTTGGACATCCAGCTGCAATCAGCTCACCCACTCTTCTGAGCAACTAAAAAGTTAAATAGTTTGGCCCCTGCTCTGCACCTGTCAAAGTGAATGGCAGTTATCATTTCAATGGGAGCAGGAATGGATTCTAACATCTATTTTGTACTATCTGGAATCTGATTTACTGTATTACAGTCAAATGCTGCTATTTACATAAAGAAGATGGGCAGTGTAATTGCTTGCATTTTATGAATAATAGAAAAGAAAAAAAAGAGAAAAGGAGAGACAGAGGAGGGGAATCAAACCTCTCCTTTTACTTCACCCTTTCCTGAAGCTCAGTATAACTACCTGGTGCAAAGAGAGAGGGATAGGGAAGAAAAATGTAACTGAAACAATCCCAATATAGATTACTAAAGTGGTAGATTCTCAGATATGCTTGAATAATACTTCATGAACCTAGCCCAATGGACACTATGTTACCTTCCCTCCTGCCTCTACCCTGGAGCAGCCAAGGGACAGCTCAGCTCTCGCCATAATTTAAAGCAGACTTAGAGTAAATCAGCATTTTCAAGGCTGCTCTAGGACAGATTGTAACAGGTCCCAAAAGATTTCTGGGGATTCTTGGAGCACAGCAAATTCTGACCTCACCCCTTCCCCGTAAACATGGTTTTGCAACAAACAAAAAACAGAATGGGCCTCACATGGTCACCCATAATAAGTCCCTCATTAGGCAAAACTCCCATTGACTTTGCTTGACTAAGGCTGATTAATGGCTATAAAATTTGGCCTAATATATTGAACACATTGTTTAAAATGTTCAAACCTGGATGCCCCAAGTTGGGCTCCTAAATTCAGTTCAGAGATACTCAGTGTCAGCATCTCTCATTGACTTTATTGGAATTACACCCGACGTACACCAGTGGGAGTGAGAGGCGTATCAGGCCCAATAACCATTAGCAGATTATGAAAGAAAAGATGTACACACATTATAGCTTCCGCTCAATTTGTACTTAATATTTAAAGCAAAATAACATTTTAACGCTCTGCTGAAGCTGGAAATCAGCTAAAGTGTGTTATCTTTACTCTTACCTTTATAGAGAGAAACTGTAAACAGAGAGCTTTTGCCAAAGGGAGTGCTAGCATTACTAATTGACTTAAGATATTTTTAAAATGTTGTGTATATTTTGTGATTAGTTTAATTATCCCCATTTCCTCTAAAAGGCTGTACATTAATTCCTATTGACTGTAATGCTAATCACTACCAAGGCCAGAGATGTTCAATTACTGGCTCCATGAAGCAGAGCTGTGCCAACAAACCACTGCTGACTTCGGATGGTTGTGTGCTTTACACCGTATAAGACCTTTGCAAGCCATTACTCCCACACCTTTCTAGAATAAAATGCCAATGTGGTCAAATCGATGAAAACCCTCTTGTGATTCCAGAGAGGAAAGTGCTAAACAGTGAGTTTCCAAACACTTAGCAGGTCTTCTGGGGGGTGGTCGGGCGGGGCATGAAGAAGGTAAAATAATTGTGGAGTCTAAATAATTCAGTTTTAATTTGACTGATCTACTACTTCCTCATATCTCATTGTAGACATTAGTTTCTCACTCTGACCCCAGTGCAGGCCAGAGCTGAGGAAAGGTTCTTACTGGTTCAGCAGGCCTGCCACTGCTGAGTATCCTGCTGTCTCCCGCAGGGAGAGGTGTTCATTTGAGATTTTAGAGAACAAGAGCCTTTTCATAACCTCAATTACCACAAGGTCAATCTGTGACTGAGTGTTCGAGTGGTACTTAGATTGCCTAGTAAGCAGCTGTGGCCCAAGAGCTGTGCTGAAACCAAGTTAAACTGTCATCAATGTCTATCTGCTAATGACAGCAGGAGCAGAGATTCTTTTCTCATAATTGGCTTTTTGAGGAGCCAGAGACGGGATTTGACTCTTGAACAAATAAAGCCTTGTCAGGATTAAACTTTCATTTGTAATTCATAAGAAATTTCTCTGTCTTTTCCTTGTCCCTCTTCTTCCCATAGAACTTAAAAAATAATAATAATTTGCTGAGCAATAGCCTTAATAGGCTTTCAAAATTGCAAAAAAAAATTATTCATGTATTTTACTATAAATATATATTAAATTTTTGCAATAAATATATTTATGCTCTGCCA
This sequence comes from Mauremys reevesii, assembly GCF_016161935.1. Classification (NCBI taxonomy): domain Eukaryota; kingdom Metazoa; phylum Chordata; order Testudines; family Geoemydidae; genus Mauremys; species Mauremys reevesii. The sequence goes on along the minus strand of NC_052623.1, from coordinate 106,967,980 downwards.
TGAGATTCATGCATAAGAATTGAAAATTACTGAGAAGCTGATAGCAGTATGTCAATTGATTGAAAATCCTTCAATCCCTTCAACTTTTATTCTTTCAGTAAGGTCTTACTGTAGGTCAAAATACAGTATGAAAAACAGCATTACAGTGGAATGAATAAACTGATCCAGTTAAATTAAAAACCAATGCTAGCTTGTCAATACCTAAATCAGAATGTTCCAAATCAAAGCCCCAAACTAAACCAAATGTTTTAACTTAAGGTCTACTGCATTTCCATAGGAAAGAACTAAATGTGTTGTAGTCACAACTGTTTGAATGTTTGTGATGTATTATAAACATACATGTTTTATGCATTATGCAGACTCTCTTTGATCTTCCCTTGGAACTGTTAGTCCTCGCTGACAATTACTTAAGCCTGGCAGGTTTCTGGAGAAAAGCCATTAATGCACATAGAGTAGTATGCCATCATTATTCAATAATGTACTCAAGAAAGGAACTTTCTACCCAATGTACTTCTCTTTCTGAAATTTAGCTGCAAATTCTTTCTATTATTGACCAATCTGTGTGTTTATTGAGAAGATGAGTTTTGAATGGTAGGCTCTATCTACTACTTTATATCTATTTGGTTTAATCATACAGTTGTTACTCAGGCAAAACAACAAATGACCTCAAAGGGAGTTTCACTGCATCAGAACTACATGATCATCACCTGTAGTCCTTTATTGCTCAGTATCAGTGGGTGGGATTTTTATATGCAGTGGAATTCTGATATAGGGCCAATCCTTCAATCAGTTCTTACTATTTACCTCTATGTGAGCAGTGCCACTGAAGTCAATGAGACTAGTCCCATGACAAGCAGCTGCAAAAATGTTTGCAAGGCCCTAATGGACAGTTTTTTGCAACTTCCTTTTTGAGTGTTACAACCAAATGATCACTATATACAGAATCATAAAACAATCAGTTTCCAGAAATCAGGCGTATAGCCAGAAGGAAATCTTTATTTTAGGGTATGTCTACACAGCAAAAACTTTACATGGGCTAGCCTGCCCAAACTAGCTTGCATCCGGCTAGCACAGGTAACAGTAGCAGTGAAGACAGAGTAACATGGGCTTCAGCGTAGGTAATATAATCCGGGCAAAGACCGTGGGTATGTATTTGGCTCAATAGCCCACGGTGGGTTAACTTCACAGCTATGGTAGCTACCTCAGGTAGGCTAACCCGTGCACAGCTTTTGCTGTATAGATGGCTTGGAAGGACAGGAATTAGGTTAAATTTATCAGTCAAGTTATAATTGCTTGCAAATGGTGTTTCCTTCAGCTGATTATTATTAAAATGCTGAAGAAAAGCCTTTCCAATCTGATGCTTACATCAGCCGTTCTCGTTGGTCAGTGTGAGTGGCTTTTAGCATGTACTGTAGGGGTTGAATTGTATACCCACCTGATCTCTCACAGCAGTGATCAGTGACACAAAGTCCCACTCTGTTCAGTAAGGTGCTACAAGTTATTACAAGACACTGGGCTGGTTTGTGACTTGAGCCACAGCCGTGAGTGGTGTCGGGGCTACAGGGCCTCCCTGTTCAGGAGAAGCCTCCATGATATGAGATACAAGCTCTGCCAGGGCTGGTTCTTGCACATGGTGAAAGAGTTGTGGGGAGATAAACCACCTGCATCAACCCATTCAACGGGGGAGTTTTCTCTCCCAAAGCTTTGACTGTCCTGTTCTCAGGGGTGGCAGAGTGCCAGAAAGAAGAGGCTTCTTCCTCACTCCTGTGCATCTGGGAAGTGGCTCCACTGCTGCTCCATGGCTGATTTGCGGGGGGGCTTTTCCCCCTAGCTCACACAGTGATCTTAATGCACAGAGTGACTGCTCAGGACATCTTTTCTATTCTTGGTTTTTCACTTACCTCTTATTGGGTAAGTGAAATACTCAGCGTAGACAGTTTAGAATCATGTTTACTTTGATCATAAACTCTTTGGGGGCAGGGACTATTGTTTTTGTGGACTGGGGCTCCTAGGCGCTTCTATAATACAAAATAAATAAATAAATATCTAAAATATAAATATCTAAAAGTGGGTAAAGGTTTTCTAAAAGGGTAGGGTGAATTCTCAAAGACAGACAGAGAGTTGGACACCTGAGTGCCATGGAAAGTTTTTAACAAGCTACACAAACCACCTCATTAAATCACACATTTATACTATGTGAGTTATCTTCTTAACAAATGACTTAAGCTCTCCCAGCATTGACAGTCAAAGAAGTTAACAGTGTGAGCAAAAATTACAAACATCCCTTGTTCTTTCTCAAAGTGATAATATTGAGCTCAATTTTGAAATATGGAAGTCTAAGATTAGACAACTAACTGCCTATTCAGGTGTTTAAATCCATGTGTTAGACACCTCAAAGGTAATTTAGGACCTTGATAGGATAGTGATATCAATATTGGCAGAAAATTAACTCAATCTCAGGCTATATAACTTTCCCTTTAAAATCTCTGTAGATGTGGTAGAAGGGGAAGATGTGTAGTATCCTGGCTCTGCTCCAACCCACCCAGTGTTCCTGTGGCCCTTCTTCTGCCTGCCACCCCACCTATGCAGAAATGTGGGCCTGTGGAGACTGCCTTCTGGGGAGGGGAGACATTGCTGCAAAGGCAATGACCCCCTCTTTGTGGGCAGAATGGGCAGGTCTGCACCAGATGTAACTCAGTTGAATGTTGGCCCTTTTAGGTTTATTGGATGATAAATGGCCACCATGAGGAAAAAGGAACAATCCATTCCCATTGTCATTACGTGACTATATGTAGTTTTATATATAGATTACAAGCAATTTCTTTTTGAGATTATCACCAAAATCAGACAGGGAAAAAGAGTTAAATATTGTTTTACACAGGGTTTTTGTTATTGATGTGTTTTATTCGTCTTTCAGAAACAAAAGCTAGGTTGTTCTCTTCTTTTTGACACATTTTGACAGAGAATGGAGATATGCAGAAAAGACAACTGAGTCAAATATAAGGTAGTAATTTAATTTAAAAAATGTGCTGATGACTATAAACAACTCACACTTCTCTTTCAGAGTTTATGAGATCAATAGAACCCCTTGAGAGAATTACTGCCTGATATTTAGATCTCAGTCATTTATCATTCTAGCTACTGCATTTAGCTTATTCTTTATTATTTTTAATATTTTACTATTTCTATCTTTTCAGACAGAAATATTGGAAAATCAGTATGGTGCTTTTTTCTTGTATGCTCTTTTAAGTTATTTGAATCCAGGGAGTACTAAAAGAGCCCTAAATAAAGACATAAGAAATTCAGGAATATTTTAGCACATGCTTGCAGTTTCACCAAAAGCTGTTCGGCTTTCCTAATAGAGAAAGGAGAGAAAAGGATTTTTGGCTAACAAATTTTGTCCCCGAAGGCAGATTACACAGATGATGATTATTGCACTCGCACCTTGACTACAAATTCGATAAAGCGCTTACCACAGCCGATCTCTGTGCTGAGTATACTGAAAAACAAATGGAACCCCAGGGCACTGCTGAGAATACTAAAGGACACCTGATACCATTCATTTGTCATTTATCTTCTTTAGTGTCAAAACTTTGTGAAACTTGGTGAAACACAAAAAAAGAAAGCCAGATAGGAAATTGGTAATTGTCAAGGTCAAGCGGAGACATTCTTCTTCTTTAAAGCTGTCAGCAAAAAATTGTATTTGCAAGTTCACTTTAAAAAATATATATTTTAACTTTTTTAAAGCCTAAGTACCTCACTGGAATTACAGCGTTAGCTATCAGTCCTGAAGGCTAACTACAGGTAAGAGATGACCAGCAGGATCCATTTATTGGAGTTGTGAGTATGTTACCTGCTATTTTCCTGAATTGTACCTGAAAGTAGGACATCAGCACCATTTTTTATTCTGATGAAAGCTGCACTATAAGCAAAGTCAGAGCTATTGTTGACCAGACAGTAGTGTACTGTGAGAAACCCCAAAAATGTCAGACAAGATTCTGTAGTCAATGCTGCATTCCCTAACCTGCCGATGCTCCAGTGGTCACCAATTCTTGTCAAATGCAAGAATAGGATTAAAAGAAAAATCTCCTTCCATCTGTTGACATTTCTCCCAGTTACCAAACAGTAGATTTTGAGACAGGAGTGTATAAATCTCCCTCTTCAGTTAGAATAGAAAATAACTGCACTACCTCAAATATTGCTGTTTAATAAGCATGAGTAAACATTGTTTTTTTAAATGGCAACTACTATATTTGCAGTATTACAATGTTTGACAGGGTGGCATATTGCCCTAGACATTTTCGTAGCCCTAAAGAAAAGTATTACCTTTGATAATATATCGTGTCTCCACACCAAAAATGAGGGGAAAAATACACTTTTCCTGGCATTTTGAATAGCTTACATTCACAACTAGTCGTTGGCTACTTTGTAGTCAAAGGACTCAAATCCACTCCCCAATTCTTTTGAAAGTCATTTCTTGGTACATTAATTGATCAGGTCATTTTGTATTCCATAATGGAGGATGAATGGATAATTGGGAGAGTGGTGTTCATTTCCCTACTAATTCCACAGACTTCCTGGGTGATCTTGAGCAAGTCACTTAGGCCCAGCTTGTCAAAGGTATTTAGGCCTTGCTTGGTTCAGCATTGCAACACCTAACTGGGATAGGCTTCTAACTCTTATTTTCAGAAGTAACTTAGGCATTTAGAAGCCTAAATCTCATTGAAACTGAGGCTGCCTTTGACAATCCCATGCTTAGTTCAGTGCTGTTCTGAAGTTTGCCAGCTGTATGGTGACCAATATGAAGAGAGCTGGTTGTTTCAGCTGAGTTCCCACTAGCTGGGTAGCTGTCCAGAGCAGAACAAATCACAACTGACATTAATGAGTAGCCACAATAGAGAAACCAAGGGCTGAACAGTAATGGAGACAAATCTAGTCTCTTCCTCCTGCTGGAAGATTGGTAGGTTAAGCTTTCTCTATTATCAGTCAGAGATGTTGCTGGACTACTAAATTAACATAAAGGTAAAATACTCAGTGAGGAGACCCGCAAACTAACATACGGTGCATATTCTATTTCTATAACTGTATTTTTTCCATTATTTTAATAGCCAAATAGGACATATGGTCACATTCTGAACATATTTGTAGTGGGGAAAAGCTAAAGCTACATTGTTTTAATTCTAGAGTACAATGTAGTTATTCTCTGTTTACACCAGTGTAATAGCAGTTGGAAAATATATTGTAATAGGGCCTCAGTTTTAAACTGAAATTTACTTCAGGGGACAAATAAGAGTAGAGTTATCTGCCTCATTCCAGAATGGATTGAAAAAAATTATATTGCTTTACTTTCACAGAGCTGTTCATTGTTAAAAGTAAATTCACTTGTGTGTGCTTCTAGGCGGCTACCCAGTTCATAGACCATTTAAAACAGAACCACTGCTGATAGCTATAATTAGTTTCATAACAACTCTTCCTGCTGCTGTTCTGTAAATGAGACTGCCAGTCCAACTTTTATAGCAGGCATGTCACTAATTAGCACAGCCCAAACCATGTCATAATGAAAGTATAACAACTGAGGAACTGAGGTCATTTTTCCAGCAGAATCTTAGAGACATTCCATTTATAATCTGCATGTAAAGGTCGACTTGAGAAGAAATAATTGTACTTTGTTTTAGTCCATCTGGATTGGACTGTAAATATGCCTTTCAGTTTTACAACATTAAGGGTTGGGGACAGCACTCAATGTCAGAATAGTGTTCAAGAAGTTCTATCTGGGTGATTAACCTGGGAACATTCATCAGTTCCAATGTCCTGGTTTTGTCTTTCTAATCTTCCAAAGATTTATTCTTAAATATAAGAAAAACATCTATATCTCAGATCTTGGCAGCTAGACCAGGATCTGAATTCTTAATAGGGTATAAAACTTAGTTCCAGGACAGCATATTTTATCCTTTCTGGCCAGTCATAGTATATGTAATAAGTGTGTTAGCAGGGAAGAGGGAAAGTGAAGTGAACAAATCTATATTCCTTTGGTATGAAGTCTTTTTATTGGTTCTTCAGCAATAGGAAGCATTGTATGTTGCTAATCTTCTGACTTGCTTTATATTAACTTGCTGGGTTTTACATAGTGTTTGAAAAGTATCTGACATTTCTAGCTTTTTCTATTTCTGGTTTAAATTTTCACATACCCATTAACTTCCTTCTTTCTTTTCCAGTCTAAATTAATTTAGAATGAGAGCTAGCAATTTTAGCCCATTCAAGCACAGTACAGTATCAAGGCTGAGCAAGGCTATTGAACTAAAGGGTCCAGCTCATTCCCAAAATCTTCACCTTCCAGTTTCAGGTGTTCTGCAGCCAACCACATACTAGCCATTAGTACCAAGAGGGCAACTGATCACTCTTTAAGAAATTATTTAACAGAAAATGCCTGAAGTTGAAATAAAGTCCTGTTGATGCCACCCTTTACAGCCTGCCCCTACCCCTGCATGCCCTTTCAGCTAAGGACAACTAGAAATTTTATTTACAACAAAGAAGAAATACAGGTCAAACAGGTGCTGGGAAATATCTGGTTAAACTTAAAGGCCTGATGCAGAGCCCCCTGAAGTCACAGGTAGGCTTTCTATGGACAACAGAGGGGTTTGGATCAGGTCCTTAAACTGCAGGATTGTTGACTGACATGTCTTTTTCTACCAGCCAAACCTTCTGGAAGTATAGGAACTGTTTTTCTTGCCACTCTGTCTCTGAAAACAATGCTAGTTCCAGAATGATGTTGCAGTTTTGCAAAATGCTAGCAGAATGGCACTGTGACATTCTCAGAACTGCTACCAAATGGAGTAGGTCACATATTTCCATTCTGCTGTCTCTATGCAAGCAGCTTTTTTGGTGGGTTTTTGTTTAAAACACTAAGTAATGCCAAATCCTTCTATCAGAGAGTCATGTGCAGCTCCCATACAACTCCACTTGGAAGAAAACTTCTTTTCATCTTTCTAGGTGGCTGGAAAAGTGCTAATATGGATGGTATGCTATTAATCTCCTTTGGCAAGTTCTACCAGTAGGCATCTACAGTCAACTTCCACTGTAACTCAGTAAGTAACAGGCGTATCTGACTTTGACCGCAGGGTATGAACAGCATACAGTCTTGATTAACACTTTCCCAGAAATCTAACAAAATCAAAGGGAGAAGTTTTCCTTATTCATTTGTAATATCTGACTGTACACAATCATCTAGACCTCACACATATTTTTGGACAGTTTTTAAAAAAATCATTACCATGCAACTAATGCACCTGTTGTGACAAAGGAAACAAAAAAGGAATAGGAAATCTACCCTTGTATAGAAATATTGCTCAGAATGGCCCTTATATACCATGTGACATGCTTAGAAATACTTGTGGATGAAAGGCACTATAAAAATGCAAGGTCATCATTAATGCAATTAATAACTGAACTAGAACATCAACACATACTTGCACTCCACGTCCACCTTTACACACATAATTTATAGGTTTAAAGACATAGGACTGTCAAAGTGAGCATTTCGGTTGCACACACTACACAAACACCATCTACTGTCATTCACTGCAAACTTACCTAATTTTCCTGGGACTGCCATTACAATGAGTTGCTATTATATTTCCTGATCCCAGGGCCATTGACATAGGGGTCATTCTCTTTAATCATGGAAAGTGCGGGGAGTGATTCCCACCTGGAGAGAAAAAAGGAAATAGAATTCCTGTCATCCCAGATTGTTTAAACATGTTGCTGATACAGCAACACTATTGACAAGCAGCAGCTGTGGACGGAGCTTGTATTATTCCTGTCTCTTCAGTAGCAAAATATTCCTGCGAGGCTATGTTGTGATTTGCTAGAACTAAAAATATGGTAAACCTGATTGATCATGCTTAACGTCTTATATATGTAGTAGGCATTTACTTTAAAAAAAAAAACAATTTTAGGTTATATTTATTTTTTTTCCCCAGACATGAGGAATTTTTGCCAGAATAAGAATCTCACACTCACAAATATGTTTTGGAAGAACTCAGATTCTTTAATGAGACTTGGAGAAAAAAATATACTGCTTGTGTAAAATCACATATGTACTATACCAACTATACTATGGGGCCAGCACATATTTGCATACAGAAATTGCTTTCATTATAGAGAAATAAGAATCCCCCTAGTTTTTCTAAGTTAATGGTAGATGCAATGCAGGTTGAAGTGATGAGTGGCAGAGTACAGCTGATACTGTGAACCCAATCCTAGATAAACTAGGCATATCCTATTCATCCACTGAAGTCAGGTACTCAGAAAGATGATGAGCATGGTATAAAAAAGAATGTTAAAACATTCATTGATTTCAGTGAGGGCAGGATTAGGTTACATTCTTGGTTATATAGTAGAGCAGATGCTGTTACTGTAGACTCTCAAATGAATTGTTCTGGTTTTGTTACCTTAAGCCTTCTGCTTCATTGTTTCAAGGACTCTTATCTTGTTCCCCCCTCTGTATAAATAAGAATCATTTTTTAAAAACAATTCAGGATATGTTCTGGAACTCCACTTCTAAAGACAAAAGAATTTTTTTCTACAAAATGTCAGGAGAAGATAGAAATGACTAACTGGAATGTACCTGTAGTCTTGCTTTATAGGGGCTCAGTTAGAGGTACAGGTATGTGACACTATGTATGTAATATTGGTTGATATAGGGTTTTACTGGGTCTGGGCTATCTTCATGCTCATTACACAACTAGGTGAATTTAAGCTATATTCATGTTATGAGAGTTCCCTAAAGCTATATTCTCAATGCAGAATCCCTCATTATGCTGTTCTATTCACATTCCCTTCCTCAAAGACCCCCCCCCCCCCGGGTCAGGTAATCTACCAATCTGATGCTCACCACTACCACTATATTAGACAATGATTTAGAGAAGAACTGTTTTCGCTCCCAGGGTCAGAAAGTGCCAGATCTGCATTATTCTCAACACCTCCTGGCTGAGAAAGCTTAAGAAACATCTAGCTCAGAACACAGAAATGAACCTGAATCTCTCACAGAGCAAGTAGCCCAAAGCACTAACCACAGAGCCACACTGCCATTCCATAGCTCATAACGGTAAGGAAACACGCCAAACAGTTTCTTTCTTTCTTTGTTTTGCTTAGGAATGTTTCAATACCTTGAGAAATATACAGTAGCATGAGTAGGAGGAATAAGAAGATTTTTCCACTGAACATTTATACCAACTAGGCACAACATGGCAAGTGCCGGATGCTTGATTTACCTCCAAACTACACACATTCAAAATATACTGCACACAATTTTCCTCTTTTTAGGTTTATTGTGAGGATTTAAAAAAGCAAGCAAGCTGCTAAGCAGGGAACCTTACTGTAAAAGTAACACCTCTGGTGGGGGAGAGAAGGGAACCTCTTTCAGGTGTAGTCAGCATCCCTCCACAACCACAAATGTTTTTATTTGCTCTCAGCCTGTATAGCCAGGTTATTTTACCACAGTTTATTTTGTTGTTCTTGTTGCTGACAAGTGTAGGAAATGCCAGCATGAGAATGGCCTTTTCTGGTGAGGTTTTTGGACACACGCTGTGCTGTAAATCATGGCATCTGGCTTGAGAAAGTGACAACAGAAGTTCTAAGCAAGAGGATGGTTCGGGGGATTGACTGATGACAGCAAAGCACATTAGGTTTGTTATTTCAACAATTCCAATTATTCAATTTCAAAACATGGTGAATTATTGCTTCAGCAGTACTGAGGGTGCCTTCAGTTAGAATGGACAAATGAAGGGGGAAAACATAGTCAGAATGATGAGACTCCTCACAAGAGGCACAATGGGCAAGATCCAGAACTAATGTACATCTGCATAACTCCACTGATGCATTTCAGCTGTCAATATAGTCAAAAAATCCAGGGCTAGATTGTGAATAGCCCTGCCTGGCTGTATAAACTCTGTGAAAAGACCCAGTAACACCTCCTCCCCCCACACACACACACACCTTGCACAGGTGCAACCACAATCTTGGCTTCCATTTCTTGTGCATAAGGACCAGCGATGGGTAGCACCACCAGACCCCTAAAGGGGAGACCTGCCCTTGCCATTTTACATAGCAAACAAAAAGCTGGGCAAGGGACAAATGCTGCACCCCTACAAAGGGTGTCAGCTCCCATAGTGGCAGGACCGCACTCTACAGTGCTAACAAGGAAAGTCTGCCAAAATGCCTTGGGAGGCTGTCATTGAGGTAGAGAACCTCCAAGCCCACCCTAACTACTAACGAACACTCTGGCCGTAAGAACACTTCCATTACCTCAATGTGAAAACAATCCCTTCCTTCCATGAGAGATCATACACAGTGGAAGTGTAATGGTAACTGAAGCAGGAAATAGATACCGGAAGACAACTGCTTTAAGAAGAAGCATATCATGATTGCCACAAAACAGCCACATCCTAAACATTAAAGACCTATCAAAAACCTCAGAGAAAAGCAGGTACAACTCAATGAAAAGGAAGGAAAGGGTTTCTTCCTTTACTATCAAGTATCAGAGGGGTAGCCATGTTAGTCTGGTTCTGTAGAAGCAGCAAAGAATCCTGTGGCACCTTATAGACTAACAGACGTTTTGCAGCATGAGCTTTCATGGGTGAATACGAAAAGCATCTGAAGAAGTGGGTATTCACCCACGAAAGCTCATGCTGCAAAACGTCTGTTAGTCTATAAGGTGCCACAGGATTCTTTGCTGTTCCTTTACTATGTTTCTGAAAATTCCTTACATTATTGGGAACTGAAATTTTGTTTTTGTGTGTTATCAGAAACATTGCCTTCATTAATTATGTAAGCCAGGAATGACAGTAAAGTCTAATGTCCATGTATTAACTTCCTCCTGTTTCCAAGTTGTCTTCATAATGACTGCAGAATTAAACCTTCAGTTTCTGTTCCTGTCTCAAGGCTTCAGGTAAATCATAATATCCAAACTAACTTCTTGAGCATTTCACATGCTCTGCAGGATTCAGATAGTACATCAGCTATTCTAGAGATAAGAAATAAAAGTGAAAGAAAGAGGTTATTAAATTATAAACTTATCTATGCCCAATGTCCAGAAGATCTTAAAACGATCAATTGAAAGCACCAGGGAAAATTCATCAGTAGTATGCTATGATGGTTTTGGCAACACAAAAATAGCTGTAAACCTGTGAAGATTAGTTTAAAGATGCTTTGTGTTGCTGAGGAAGTGCAAATCAGCTGAAGTATACAGGTGTATCTTTATTTGCAAACAGATCACTAGTTGCAAATAAGAAAGCAACATTTTCCAAATAAAACAAAAAGAGGAGCAATGGGGAAAAATCTCCAAATGTTTCTTCTAGACAAAGTATAAATATACTCATATACTCAGAAAATATAAAAATAACAAAGACTTTCAAATAAAGAGGCCTTGAGCTTTGCGTTAGAAAATGTCACTGAATAAATTTGGTGTATATAAAGATGTACTCCAAAGAAACAAGTCTTCAAAGAAACAGGCACTTAACAGAAAAAGCTCCCTCTCCTTGGGATGCTCAGCAGCTATAATCTTGCAAACCTCAGTTGCTGAAATAAGAGAATGGGCAACAAACTGCCTGGTTTGGTAGGAAATATTTTTGGAGATTGAAGCAGTTTGTCTAAACTTCCTGGCAGCTCCTCCTGAATTTCTGGGTTTGCTTTTCTGGGTGGATCCAACAGTTTTATTTGGTTAATTCTTTTGCTGCTCTGCAAATTCATTTGTATCTGTGCTGTGGTTTCTCTCTTCTTTCTTGTAACTGAAAAGTGGCACAGGCAGGAAAACAAGGATCAGTCCAACTCCTCCTCTCCTTTTACACCTTTTTGTGATTTGCCTGCAATTTCAACTACAAACTTTTCCATTTTAACATTTAAAAGATTAAAGACTGAGAAACGGATAATGAATAAGTGATATTCTCTCATCTTCCCCTTCAGAGGGTATCTATTTACATTCCAGGTGCTGTTTCCTCTCTGGCCCTAAAAATACCTCAAGCCCCTATTTTTTCTAATTCTCCCAAAATTCACCTTGAAAAATGCCACCTTAGGAGATGATTCACTCTTGAAATTTTGCCGTCTTCTTCTCTGCTTCTCCTGTGCCTATGCCATGGTACCTCTGTAGGCCTGTTCATTCTCCCACCCCAGTCTAAGATCCTGATTCATTCCACTGTTGAACTATTTCTTCTCAGCTGAGAAGAAGTGAGGCAAGACAATGTCTTTAATGGTGCAGTTATAAAAAGTCAGCATTTCCCACACAGCAATATATGTCTTTACTGAAAGATTTGCAATAATCTTTAAACTTGGAAAGGGCAATATCAGAAATACCACAGGAAGTTTACTACATCTGATAATAAATGTTGATTAATGGCATTCATATTCTCCAGGCAAGAATTCAGATCTAACCTGCCTTCCAATGACCAGAAACCCTTCTCATCTTAGCAACCACACGCAGTGACTAAATGATTTTAATGGGAAAACTGCTCACAGCTATCCTACTGCTAAGAATTAGTCTGCTCTCAAAATTCAGATTTATACTCCTTTCTTAAACTCATAAACCGACTGACACTCCTTCAACATTCTGTTCAGCTGCAACCAGGCTCGCTAGCCCTTCAGTCTGCCCTCACTCTTGGAAGTGTGTACCTCTGGCCATCCTCATTATCCTGTCTTGCCTAAGCTTTTCATATCTGGTGTGGGCAGAGTGGTGACGAAGGGGAGTTCCTACAACTTGGCCATCTGGGAGTCTTAAACAGGGGCACAAATAGGCAGAATCCTAAATCTCTGAATCAAAACTGCATTCTCCCCTCTGCCCCCCCCCCCGCAGGAATTTCTCTTCCTTCCTCTCTCAGCAACTCATACATACAAGACAGCAGGCTGATCTCTTCCTTGCATTCCAGGGATGTTGAGGTACTCACACTATCATGTATTATGCTTTTGTAGGATGACATTGCTCCAATAAAGTTTTTATAATTTTTCACTTGGACTGTTATTGTTCATACTTCAAACACTATCAGTAAAACACTCTTGTATATCTGAAAACACACTGTTGATATAATGTTCCCTCAGAAGCAACACTGGCACTGACATGCCGAGTGACCTTCAACAACTCACTTCATAGTAATGTACCTTAATTTCTCCTTGTATGCAATGGAGATAGGGACACTTGTGATGTTATCTGATTAAAATATGACCATATAGATCAGGGATCAGCAACCTTTGGCATGCAGCCTGTCAGGGAAATCTGTTGGTGGGCCGGGACAGTTTGTTTACCTGCAGCATCTGTAGGTTCAGCGATCGCAGCTCCCACTGGCTGTGGTTCACCGTTCCAGGCCAATGGGGGCTGCGGAAAGCGGAAGCCAGCACATCCATCGGCCGACGCTGCATCCTGCAGTCCCCATTGGCCTGAAATGGCGAACTGCAGCCAGTGGGAGCTGCAATCAGCCAAACCTGCAGATGCTGCAGCTAAACAAACCATCTCCAGTCCGCCAGTAGATTTCCCTGATGGGCAGTGTGCCAAAGGTTGCTAATCCCTGATATAGATCATTGTTTCAACCACTGTTATATATTTGCAACAAATCTTGTACAAAATGTGGCATGTAAGATGTCTATGAAAAGGTTATGATTTGCTGGTTATTATTATGCTATCTGCTTGTATCATTTTTGTATTTGGAGTTATGAATATTGGCGCTATACCTGGATTTCAAACGTTTGCTCCTGGGGTAACACCCACAAGGTAGTTAGCCAGCACATCTTGGAAGGATTATTCAAACTGAGTAGCCCATCGAAAGAACATTTAACTGACAATGGACCATGGGAGATGCCCATCTACACTGAATGGACAGTCCAGCATACGTGCTGTTTGAGTTATAGGTAATGGCTTCTATTGTGTCCAAATCTTCATGAATGGACAGTAATTTTCCATTAGCTGTGCTGAGGGCTTTCTTTGAAACAATGGGTTTCCATCCACATGGCAGAAGATATAAAAGGCCATGGAAACTCCTCCATTTTGCCTCTTTTCTGCTCCAGCCTCTGGACTATGAACCTATACTAATGGGAGCATTCTAACCAAGGAACTGAGTACCTTCCAATGATTTGGAAGCAGTCAGAGACTTGACTTAAGCCAGCAGTTTATTCCATTACTGCTACAAGCCTGAACCAAGAACTTTTCAATTATTGAATGTATTCTTTTACCCAATTTTAACTCTCACCTTTCTTTCTTTCTTTCTTTCTTTCTTTCTTTCTTTCTTTCTTTGAATAAACCTTTAGATTTTAGATACTAAAGGATTGGCATCAGCATGATTTTTGGGTAAGATCTAAGTTATATATTGACCTGGGTATATGGCTGGTCCTTTGGGAACAGAAGAACCTTTTATTTGATGAGATTGGTTTTAATGAACCACTCATCTCTAAGTCTAGTGTTTTCAGTGGTAATACAAAAACTGGAAATTGCTTTTATGACTTCCTGTTAGCCAGTAGTTTACTTTTGTTGCGGGTTTAGTATATCCTATGGGGGATTAGCCACCAGACTTGGGTGTATCTTCCCTATTTCTCAGCAGTTTGTCCTGAATTTGGCATTCTCAGTTATGGCCCACCAAGGCATGGTTACACTCCCCTTGTATGCAATAGAGATAGGGACACTTTAAACCTGCTTTGCAATCTATGAATGAAAAGCCCTATGTAATCCTACATATTTACTTTTAACTGTGGGGCAAAGGTGTACCTTGTCCCATCTCCCTATCTCAGGGATTTTGAATATTAAATAATCCACTCTGAGAAAATCCTTGGGAAAAGCCAATAGTCTTTTCTCAGCCTCCAATGTGTGCATAACTCTGAGGTTCTCCTGTTTCTGTGCATTCAGACTTTTCATTTTCAAGAGTTGTCAACTAATTTCTATCACTCTTGAATAGCATCAGACGATAACAAGCAACCACATTGCTAGGGTAGCTCCCCAATTTATTGATATAGTAAATGTTTTGCTACTAGATACCAATAACAATAAAATGTCCAATGAAAAGATCAAATCTATAGCCTTGAATAACTGTAATCAGCATATGATGCTACTAAAACTAATTCCATTTTATATTTAAAACTGTATCTGAAAAATATACTTTTCAAAGACTGGGAAAATGTGTCTTAGCTCAGCTCATTACTTTAATATTAGAGAAGAATCTGTTCAGTTTCAGATTTCAACAGGTCAGAACAACAAAGCAAGCATGTTACTTGAGTGTTTGATTTTTATTCCTCCAAACCATGATAAGTTATTTAAATTTGGGGGGAAATTAAAAATCAATATGACACTTCCATGAAAAAATGATTTATTCATTATAAGTCTTTTAAGGTAGTTTCCATTTGGATCACCCATGTGGACTATGATTTCTCTCTATATACATAGTTACCAGAAAGTGAAGTTTGTCTGAAGAGAAGGCAGATATTGCAAAAATATTGGTTGGATGTTACTTTACTTCTAACTAAAATGTATTAGAAACACATGAATCAAAAGAAGCAGTTCTGTCAAGGCTTTATTACAAAACTATGATTATTGAATGTATTATGGAGAAGACCTGGAGGGTGGATTGATATATGCTTTGTACAGAGTGAAAACTGTACTGCTGCTTGTTTGCTGTTCCATGATAAAAGAATAAGGGTTGGCAGAAAGTTGGTTTTTATTATCTTGTAATAAATAATTGTGAAGCATTAGAGAGGCCCCACAGCAGCAGAGAAGGGTGTAAAGAGAGCCTATAGACAAGCTAGTCCCTCCTTGATGTGCCAGCAGCTAATATTCTGGCATGAATGACAGAAAGTTAAAAAAAACAGAAGGAAAAACACTTCACACCACATGTAGCTAGTGTGTGGAAGACACACGTACTAAAGGAGAAGCACAGTCCTAATCCCAGGCTAATAGATATATTTGCACACATGCAGAGGTCTAAGAGAAAGTGAACAAAACATATGTATTGACTGGATCCTTGGCTAGTTTAAATTAAATTAAATTAGTGCAGCTCCATTGAAGTCAATAGAGGTACACTAATTTACACCACCTGGGGATCTGACTTACAATGTCTAATTTTTTTTTTTTTTGGTACTTTGAGATGCGGATTTCTATGAGTCAATCTTAAAAAGCAAGGAAATAATTGTACTCTCATCATGATCGAAAATATCATTCCTTTTTTCTGCACAATGGCCATAGATAGTAGTCACTGCTGATAACTTCTAGAGGCATGTTGGTGCTTTATTGCCTTGTGTAACTGCAAGTATGCTAAATACATGAAACTTATTGCAGCACTGCTCCCAGGTGCATCACCATCAAAATCATCACTGAGTGAATTAGCATGGTGAATCAATGCTTCTAGCAATATAATTCTCAACTACCCAAGCTAGCCCTTTTTGGAATGATGTTCACAAATCAGGCAGCACTCAAAAGATAAGCAAAGGTCTGAGTACCATGTACCTTATTGCATGTCAGCTGGGGACCCTCTGGCAAAGACATGGATGTCTGAGCACAATGTTCTATGATAATCTGTAAAAAATAGAAATAAAATAAAAAATGAAAGACATCTATATAACATGTACAATTTACTAAGTCAGTGCATATGACTCAGAGAAAAATGTCAATTGCGTTTCAATATCTATGCTTTTATACGGACAGTATCCAGCCAGATCCTGAAAGCACTTAGGTGCATGAATAAATTTAATGCTGTCATTTAGGGACCTAGGAACTTAGCCACACATGACCATTTTAACCTAACTTGCTTTTGGGTCTGGGTCCTGTGTGAAGCACAGGGAAGGAGCTTCAGGTGGTGAAGTGAGGAGTGAACTGAATAAGAAAAGCCTTTGCTGGACATGGAACTGAACTGAGCCCTGAAATGACCCAGGCTCTTTTGTTTTATTTCCCCTCGAGGCTTGGTATTAGCTGCTGGCACATCAAGGAGGGACTAGCTTGTCTATAGGCTCTCCTTACACCCTTCTCTGCTGGTGTGGGGCCTCTCTAATGCTTCACAATTATTTATTACAAGATAATAAAAACCATTTTAAGTATCAGAGGGGTAGCCGTGTTAGTCTGGTTCTGTAGAAGCAGCAAAGAATCCTGTGGCACCTTATAGACTAACAGACGTTTTGCAGCATGAGCTTTCGTGGGTGAATACCCACTTCTTCGGATGCAAGTAGTGGAAATTTCCAGGGGCAGGTATATATAAGCAAGCAAGAAGCAAGCTAGAGATAACGAGGTTAGATCAATCAGGGAGGAGGAGGCCCTGTTCTAGCAGTTGAGGTGTGAAAACCAAGGGAGGAGAAACTGGTTCTGTAATTGGCAAGCCATTCACAGTCTTTGTTTAATCCTGAACTGATGGTGTCAAATTTGCAGATGAACTGGAGCTCAGCAGTTTCTCTTTGAAGTCTGGTCCTAAAGTTTTTTTGCTGCAAGATGGCCACCTTAAGATCTGCTATTGTGTGGCCAGGGAGGTTGAAGTGTTCTCCTACAGGTTTTTGTATATTGCCATTCCTAATGTCTGATTTGTGTCCATTTATCCTTTTCCTTAGAGACTGTCCAGTTTGGCCGATGTACATAGCAGAGGGGCATTGCTGGCATATGATGGCATATATTACATTGGTGGACGTGCAGGTGAATGAACCGGTGATGGTGTGGCTGATCTGGTTAGGTCCTGTGATGGTGTTGCTGGTGTAGATATGTGGGCAGAGTTGGCATCGAGGTTTGTTGCATGGATTGGTTCCTGAGCATTAGGACCCAGACCCAAGAGCAAGTTAGGTTAAAATGGTCATGTGTGGCTAAGTTCCTAGGTCCCTAACATATTACTAGTTTTTGCTTTATTGTCATGTTTACCTATTTTCTTTTTCTATCCTACCTCTTCCTCTCATGGTAGATTCAACACTTAGCACATCACTCCCCTTCTCTGTCCCTCATGGTTTCCTAATTCAGTTCACAGTTCTTCTGGTACCAGAAGACTGAACACATGCAGAGTTGCTAAAGAAGGAAGCTGCTTCTGTCCCACCATTTTTCTGTCTGTCAATAACCCAACACATGTCTAATAGGAGGAGCAAGAGCTGTGTGGTTCATTTCTCAGGGAGCGACTTGGAGGACTTCGGACCATTTGTTCCAAAAGGGTAGGTGTCACGTTCTGGGGTGCAATTCTGCCAGTGAGAAGTTGTATCGCTGTTTGTATTATAACGCTGAGTGCCCCAACATTCTTCTGCTACTTGTGGTTCCCTGCCTGGGGTATACACACAGCCAGCATACACTTCATGTTCTGTATGCTGCACAGCTCTGATTCAACCACTTGGAAAGCCTGCCTGCAGGTATCACAGACACACTTTTGTCTTTACCAGACATGGTTATTGTCTGCAGGTGACACTCTCCAGTCCTGAACTTCCTCAGACCTGTGTACTCTGACATGTCTACCTCTCTCCTGCAACATTAAGAGGAATATAAAGATCCTTTTGCTCCTTTAAGGAGACAAAACCCACATTAACCAGAACTGATATTCACTTTAGTACAAACATGGCATTGTTGGTTTAGATAATGGTAAAACAAGTTTATCAAAGGTAGAATTTTAAGTGAGTTGAAGTATTAAATATAGAGTTAGAAATGGTAACAAGCAAATAAAAGTGAAAACGAATCTAAAAGTCTAAAACTTAATCTAGCAAGGTTCAGTTCATGGCTTTGTTCAAAATGGCCTTTCCCACCCACAGGCTTCCAGCAAGATGGTGCTTAACCCCCTCCTCATTCAGGATCTCTTTTTAAGGCCCAAATGTGCGGATTCTTTTCTCTTCTTTGGTGACAGAAATAGCTTGGGGTTTTCTGCTGCTTTCTTTATAACCTTTGAAATGGATTCTTCTGAAGCTTATCCTTCAAAGTAAAGTTTATTCAAGCAACGAGGAAAGATTCTGGTAGTAAAGGAGACTCTGTGCACTTTTCATTTCCTCCTGTTCCTGTTTGCTAAAATGCAAATTATTTGGTTTCCTACAATCTGCTTCCCTTGGTTCTGTTTACTACCTATATGTAAGTTGAGGTAAACACACATTCATGTGTTTAGGATAAGCCTGCTTAACAACTTCTGCCTAAGCAGGACTGTCTAGTTTTGAATAAGTAACATCATACAGGGGGAATTCAGAAGTTTACATATAATTTGCTAAATATACTTAACCATGATATTATTGACCAGCAAGTTATTAGTTTTCAAATGATAACTCACAAGGCATATTTTGTACAAAGATTGTTACAATAGTGTATATGGTGTGGATACAGGTTGCTTAAGAGTCAGAGTGGGGAAGGTCCAGCTAGCTGCTCCCTATTCTGCCACTCCTTTGGCTGCCACAATCCCCATCTGCCTCCTCTCAAGGAAGAAGAGACGTCATACCCTATCCCTCACAGAAACAGTGATTGGGTTCCTGCCCATGCGTTCTGGAAGTGGGAAGGGACAGATATCTCACTGTCCTCTAGTCTAGTAGAGACAGGATTACAGCATGATAGAATCCACTCTCTAGATCACCAGGAAAAATTAGTGTTCAGTGTAAAAGGGATGTAGCAGCTACTTCTGCCTATAGAAGGAAGTAAAGGATGTGGCTGCTACACTAATGCCCACACAGGATATGAGGCCAGTGTGTTTATGCTGTGCAAAAGAACATTCGTTACCCCTCCACATCATACTTGGGAGACTAAGGCCATGTCTACACTACAAAGTTAAGTCAAAATCAAGCCTCCGATTTAAGCAAGTTGATCTTGCGTGTCCACACTACTCTCATTGCGTCGGTGGAGTACATCGGGGGCTTGCATTGACAAACAGAGCACTGCACTGTGGGTAACTATCCCACAGTGCACGTAACCAAGTGAAATTTTGGGTGGGGCTTGCAATGCCTTATGGGACCAAAATATTGGCATGGGTGGTTATGGGAACGTGGGTTTAGCCTCCCATGATCCACTTACCTCCATCCCTCCCTGAAATCAATGGCAAACAAACCAAGCCTTTTTCATGCTTTTTTTCAAAAGCCTGGATTACCTGGCTGAATGCCATAGTACCATAAGCCTGGACCCCGCTCAGCTGTACACTGTTGTTGTGAGCATTAGAAACACCTCGTGCCTTATCCTGCAGTATTTACACAGCCAGTACAGGAGCCATGGCATGGAACAATGTGATGCCATGCAAGCAGCCCTGCTAGAAGAGAGAGCAGAGCAATTTGCAGTTGCTGGCAACAGTCGCACATCACCTTTACACAGTTGAGTGCCATTTCTGGGCCCAGGAAACAAGCACTGACTGTTGAGACCACATCGTTATGCAGCTATGGGATGAAAAGCAGTAACTACGGAACTTTTGAATGTGTAAGGCCACTTTTATGGAACTGTGTGAAGAGCTTTCTTCAGTCCTGAAGTGCAGCAGTACTAAAATGAAAGCTGCTGTGACAGCGGCGAAGTGAGTGGTGATAGCTCTGTGGAAGAAACAAAATAATACAGAACTAACCTAGATCCATCAGTTATGCCAGATGCAAAATGCTAATGATTTTAATGGGAGTTCCACACTCTAAATCATGGGATCAGGACTTTCACTGTCTTATCTTACCCCATTGCATGTGAGTACTTTAGGAAACTCACTATAGTCCATGGTGCTGCACAGAATATGTATTGTATGGTCTAGAGCACAATGAAATGAGGGAAAGATGGAATAGGGTTTACTCTATTTCCTTGCTTTTACTTGTTTTTAATCTGAATCTTAACATTAACATTTTACTACTTAGAACTGTTGTATGCCCAGGTATTTTCAGATCCCTGCTGGCACAACTATATCCTGCAGAGATATTTATTTAATGCTACACTGAGCAGATGAAACACTCCACACAATAATAGCTTCTGTTTTCTGAATGTAAACAGCAAAAAAAAATCTTATAAGTGCTCAATACTCTTGAGAAACCTTTTTCCACATTCAGAAAGTCTGTGGCTGTTTTTCCTTATAAATGATTAAGATTTCATAAATGGATTAGTTTAGTATTTTTTGAAGAAAAACACTACTTTCATATGATCTAAACATACGCTGAACAGAGAAGAGACAGAATAAGGAATGTGGAAATTAAATTAAAAGAACAGCACACAACACCCCCTCCTCCTAGACATTCAAATAAAGTTAAGGCTTTTTTTCCTCCTTCCTTTCTTTTTTTCATGGGGGGTGAGAGGGAAAGGGGCAGACAACATGGAACAATCCCAAGCCTTCCAGACACAGGAATAAGAGAGTAACTTGAAAAACTAAATTTTCGCAAGTCACAGCATTGAGAAAAATCCAACAGTGTGACTGGGATTCTAGTGTCCACAAAACTAGGTAAAATCCTTTAAAACTCAACATTATAGCAGAACTAAGACAGAACTTAGTCTATTTTTCAGTCAGAGCCCTGGTCTACACTAAGCTCGGGGGTCGAACTAGGGTACGTGAATTCAGCTACGTGAATAACGTAGCTGAATTCGAACTACCCTAGTTCGACTTACTTACCGTCCAGACGCCGCGGAAGCGAACTCCGCGGCTCCAAGGTCGACTCCGGCAACTCCTCCTGCCGCGGTGGAGTACCGGAGTTCGAACTAGCGCTTCCGGGGTTCGAACTATCGCGTCTAGATCAGACGTGATAGTTCGAACTCCGAGCAGTCGAACTCGCCGCATCGACCGTCCCGGTAAGTGTAAACGTACCCAGAGATACAGTAGGGAAGAGGATTTAAAATCCATTGCTATGTACAGCAGCTGCCAGGCAAGTCAGAATTTTAACACTAGGCCCTGGTCTACACTATGGGTTTAGGTCAAATTTAGCAGCGTTAGATCGATTTCACCCTGCACCCGTCCACACGACAAACCCATTTTTGTCAACTTAAAGGGCTCTTAAAATCGATTTCTGTACTCCTCCCTGATGAAGGGATTAACGCTGAAATCAACCCTGCTGGGTCGAATTTGGGGTAGTGTGGACGCAATTCAATGGTATTGGCCTCCGGGAGCTATCCCAGAGTGCTCCATTGTGACCGGTCTGGACAGCGCTCTCAACTCAGATGCACTGGCCAGGTAGACAGGAAGAGCCCCATGAACTTTTGAATTTCATTTCCTGTTTGGCCAGTGTGGCGAGCTGATCAGCACAGGTGACCATGCAGAGCTCATCAGCACAGGTGACCATAGCGTCCCAGAATCGCAAAAGAGCTCCAGCATGGATCGAACGGGAGGTACTGCATCTGATCACTGTATGGGGAGATGAATCCATGCTATCCAAACTCCATACCAAAAGACAAAATGCCGAAACATTTGAAAAAATCTCCAAGGGCATGAAGGACAGAGGTTATAACAGGGACCTGCAGCAGTGCTGCATGAAACTTAAGGAGTTCAGGCAAGCCTACCAAAGAACCAGAGAGGCAAACGGCTGCTCCAGGTCAGAGCCCCAGACATGCCACTTCTATCATAAGCTGCATGCCATTCTAGGGGGTGCCTCTACAACAACCCCACCCCTGTGCTTTCCTCCTCCCCCACCCGTCCTGGGCAACCTTGGTTGGCAGTTACCCCCCCCCCCCATTTGTGCGACGAATTAATAAAGAATGCATGAATTTGAAACAACAATGATTTTATTGCCTCTGCAAGTGGAGATCAAAGCAGGGAGGGGAGGGCGGTTGGCTTACAGAGAAGTAGAGTGAACCAAGGGGGCAGGTTTTCATCGAGGAGAAACAAATAGAACTTTCACACCGTAGCCTGGCTAGTCATGAAACTGGTTTTCAAAGCTTCTCTGATGTGCAGCGCACCCTGCTGTGCTCTTCTAATCGTCCTGGCATCTGGCTGCACGTAATCAGTGGCCAGGAGACTTGCCTCAACCTTCCACCCTGCCATAAACGTCTCCCCCTTACCCTCACATATATTGTGGAGCACACAGCAAGCAGTAAGAATGATGGGAATACTGGTTTCACTGAGGTCTAACCAAGTCAGTAAACTGAGGCAGCGAGCTTTTAAACATCCAGAGGAACATTCTACCACCATTATGCACTTGCTCAGCCTATAGTTGAACTACTCCTTACTACTGTCCAGGCTTCATGAGCCATGGGAGCAAGGGGTAGGCTGGGGTAGGTGCGATTGCGCGGTGCTGCGGACTCGGAGAGCAGCCTGAGGCAGAAGCCTCCAGCAGGCATGATATTCCAGGCAGGACTGAATCTCCATTAGATCAAACTTAAAGAAGACAATGACCTGGAGTCATTCCCATTTTTGTCCAGGCTCCCCTGACCGACCTCACCGTGGCTGGCCAGGAGCACCCATGTCTGCCCAGGATCCTCTGACCAACCTAACTGAGGTTGGCCAGGAGCACACATGGGACAACGATGATGGTTAGCAGTCATATTGCACCGTCTGCCATCCACAAGGCAAGGCAAGGGGATGTTGCTGTGTAGCATTGCAGTACCGTGTCTAGAGTAACCAGACGAGAGGAAGAAAATATTGGGACACACTGGGGGAGTGAAATATTGGGACAGTCCCAATTTTATCAGGACGTCTGGTCACCCTAACCACATCTGCCAGCAGCACCCAAGAGACATACAGTGACAGTGAGATGAGCGGGCTCCATGCTTGCTGTTGTATGTCATCTGCACGGGTAACCCAGGAAAAAAGGTGAGAAACTATTTTTTGCCATTATTTTCATGGAGGGAGGGGGGCCTGACAACATGTACCCAGAACAACCCACGACAATGTTTTTGCCCCATCTGGCATTGGGAGCTCAACCCAGTATTCCAATGGGCAGCGGAGACTGCGGGAACTGTGGGATAGCTACCCACAGTGCAACACTCCAAACGTCGACACTAGCCTCGGTACTGTGGACACACACCACTGACTTAATGTGCTTAGTGAGGACACACACAATCGACTGTATCAAATCGATTTCTAAAAATTCGATTTCTATTAAATTGACCTAATTTCGTAGTGTAGACATACCCTAGGAGTGATATCCTGACCCTGTAGAAGTCAGTGGACAAACTCCCATTGCTGTCAAATGCGGGGGGGATGGCCAGGATTTCACCTTAATGGTAGAAATGGATGGCTTCTTCAGGTAAAGCTGTTTGAAAGGGAGAGAGAAGCTATATATCCAAAGATGGAGTCTAGGTTTCCATTTTCAAGTATCATTATCTGACAAAGAAAATCAAAACAAATATATAAGAACTTTGTGCCCAATCCTATATAGTACCGAGAGACTTCTGAGAAGTGTTAATGGTTATAATCTGCCACTGAAGTCAGTGAGAAATAAGGATGGCTGGCACCTATCTAGATCTGGCCTTTATCAGGGAACCATGGCAGCTACATGTTGCTATTTTCCTAGAGGTTTCTTACAGCAGATGTTTTCATGTGTGTTTCCTCAACTAACATTCATCTTGCACAGAAGAAGTAGATCGCATTGCTGCTCTCCTTCTGAGCTAAGGAGACGAATCTGTAAGTGTTGGATAATTTGCACAAAATATAATAGTGATTTTTCTCCCAGTGCCCAAATTATGTCTTTCCCTCACCAACATCTCAGTGTGGTGACGTGAATTGATTATGTACACTGTAACAGTGTAAAACTCTTCCATATAAAATAAAACAAAACCTTCCAAAATTATGTCAGTCTCATGACTGAGTGAATAAAATAATTTTGATCTTTTCCCCCCAGGATATTTTTATATGAAAATTAGTTATATACTTGCAAAAAAATCACCACCACCTTATACATCTGACTGTTAAGGCATTATCCCTCGCCTACTGGAGAAGGCATGGTCCACAATGATCAGTCACTGTGCTCCTGCAGCCCCATGCTGTCTATTAATGGCTATGTATGGAAACCTAAATAACTACTCAGTCCACACGTTCTATGCTGTTTAGTTTTGTTCATTTGTTGCAAATGCTCAGTAGGCCTTGATTGCTTTGTCTGCTTCTGCAAGTGGACACCAGCATGCTTGGGTGAGCCGTCCTGCATGTACGGAAAGTGCTGGCTGTCTCTACAGCATCATTGCCCTTTCCCACTATGATATACCCAGGGTACTATCCAAACTAATGAGTTGCTGTGTCACTCCTGTCCTCTAACCTGGGGTGCCCGTCACACTGCTTTGCTGCTGTAGTCTCCAGTATGGACTGCCCACAAACAGCCTCCAGCATGCAAGTCACTCCCAGCTATGTCTGTGTGTGCTGCAGAAGGGGTGAGACTGGGGGGCTAGCCTCCCTGAATGGGTGGTTCATGCACCACCCTTGCCTATAAGCCCTTTCATAACCTCAACCTATGCATGCCACTGACAGCACTGAGAGTTACAGAGCCACATTAAGGACTTGGCATGATCATGATATATTTTATATTCCAGTCACCAGTTTTCTGAGGACAGCAGCAGCAGGTAAGTAGCACAGTACATATTGGTTTTCATAAAGTGTCCCATTGGTGAAAATCTCCATAGAACATGTAGTATATTGTATATCTATTTCCAAAAAATACCACTACTGCTGGTAAGAACTAGGTCTGCAGAGGGATGTCAGAACACCACATGACAATCCAAAAGCATGCCACTGTATTAAATTTGGATGCAAAATGGTAGTTCTGCCCAATTCTTGTGATAACATGGGGAACATTCAGATCAAGACCTATTGGTCAAGCAAGTTAGATTTTATCTCTGACTTTCAGCTCAATTTCCCCTGTGGCGCATGCACATATTGTACAGTTTTTTTTTTCTAAATGAAAGTGTTTTCCACCATAATTAAACAGGCATAAGAGCTCCAACAAGCTGATTTTTTGCTCCTGTAATTAAATAAGTGTGTGTATGTATTAGAGTGTGAGTGTGTGTGTGAGAGACAGAACACAGAGATTTAAGTTTTACAGTCGTGTTTTAGGTAATATACATTTTCACAAGCCTTCACATGACCGTGTCTTACATGTAAAGCACCTTACTAGTTGGAGTTATTCAGCCTCTTTCACAAATAGTATTAATCTGTAGGTCATTAAAGAACATATCTGATAAAGCCTCCCTTTTCTCCAGATGCAGAACACAATATTACTCTTTGCCTAACTGGGATTTAACATACAATTATTTCATTTGCTTTAGGAACAGGACAAATTTGAACTGCAAATCTGAACCCTGATTGTTTACATTTGAGGCATCTGGACCCAAACTGGCAAGAAAGAACGAAACAAAGAATGAAAGAAAGAACGAAAGAATGAAAGAAAGACTACTTGCTTTAAAAATGTATTTCTACCCTGAAAAGCAAACAATCTAAGGCTCCAATCTTGCAATCAGAATAATGGGATGGACCCTTTTACCTCACAAGATCTAGTTACAAGATCAGAGCCTAAGTCAACAACCATGATACGTGCAGGATAGGAAATCAATTTATATATTTATATACATACTATGTAGTACTTATGTTATTTTTATATGTTACACACACGCAGAGAAAATAACCACTCTTCAACCTATCTCTAATTAACAGGTTCATTTCTTGTAGGCAACACAAATCAACACAAAGAAGATTTGGATCTTGAGGAGGTCTTTAAGGAGGAACTGACTCACATTTAGCTTGCCGAGTAACTGTTGTTGTTTTTTTAATCTGTGAGAATCGTGATTATATTTATATATAATAATCTTGGGAACCAGAAAAAAGTCTCTCACTGTTCATCTCTAATGTATTGACTTTGGAATCAGAGTATGTTTTTTAAATATTTGCTGGAAAACTAAGTATGCCAAAGGTGAAGCACAATTTGAAGTAACTAAAAATCACACATGATATGACTGTAATTATTGGATTGTTTTAACACTTTGGAGAGCAAGGTGTTAATAAAATATTCTCGACACATGATGACAGGGATGCACTGTGCATTTGATAACTGTGAACCATGTAAAGAGATTAAGTGAAGCTGCCCAGAACTTGTTTTGCACACTGTCAGAAACATATATGGGTTGACTTGCTATTTAGGTGGTGGGGAAAAATTGAACTATTATATTTTCTGTATACCTCAAATTTAAATGTTTGCCATCATAATTTGCTTACCACACAACCACTACTTCAATACAATGCATACACAAGGATACATTTTCATGGGAAGAATTACCATGTAACTCCCATTGACATTATTTGAATTCACATAGCTAAATCCCCATGGCTGTACTTTAAAAATGGATCCCATACCATGAGTATAGATTTGTACTCCAGATCAACATAATTACTGATTTATAATAAATGCAGTGTGAAGTTTAAGATTTGCAGGAAATAATTTATCATAAATTTATCCACCAATAAATAAATGAACTTTAGTTAACTCCATAAACCATATCGAGAGACAAGGTGGGTGAGGTAATATCTTTTATTGGACAAACTTCTGTTGGTGAGAAAAAAAACAAGTTTTCGATAGACCTGAGGAAGAGTTCTGTGTAGCTCGAAAGCTCTCCTCTCTCACTAACAAAAGTTGGTCAAATAAAAGATATTACTTCACCCATCTTGCCTCTTTAATACCCTGGGGCCAACACAGCTACACCACCACTGCATACCTATAAATTGTAGAAATTTGTAACATGGGTCCTATAAAGTACTTTTTTATCCCAACTACATCTGATAGACCGACATCACTAAAGTTCCCATTCAGCTAGCATTGACCGCTTATGTTGCCACTACTTAAACCCTTCTGATGTTGGTGCTCTGGATAATGGGGTCCCAGATGGTAGATGTTATTCCAGCCAGCACTGGCTCTTTGCAGGTGCTCCTGTCATGTATCAGTGATGACATGTGACTTGCTATTTTGTGTTGCATCTCCCACTGTCTTTTTTACATCAGTTATATTAATGTACCTGTATCAAATCTAATATACAATGTGTCTATTCTACTACTACAATCATGTTAGTTTCATATTGCAACATTAATGTATTGGAACATGGTTTAAAAGGACTGAATGACCCATCTCCAAATGAGTAAGATATCTTATAGATATAGTTGAAGTATTGCTGGTGTATTTGAATTACTAGAATTATACACTACATTCCAAACCATAAGTAGAAAAAAGAAAATAGCAATAATGATTGTTCTCTGAATGTATTGATTCTGCAGATATGTTCGCATCAGAGCCACATGTCAAGCCATGTAAACATGGAATCATTGCAAGCACTAAGTATTTATGTCAAGTGTTTGTGCTTTTTGTTTCCAATGTCATTGTCATTGTTTGAAAATCCCAGCCATTCACCATGCTTCAGTTCCTGTTCACCTTAGTAAAGGTAATTATGAAGCAGTGATAAAAAGACAGGATATCTGCAGAAGCAGTATGTTCAAATAACATTTGCTGGTAAATAACTTTCCTCTTCTATACATCCCCACAGTAAAGATCTGAAAAACAGTAACATTTCTCAGGAGGTCAATTGAGGAGCACTTATTAAAAGAGAGATTGAATCACTGTTCTCCGAATCAGAGATTCATAATGAAATTTACCATGGTGAAAGTATTTATTTGTACATACAGCTTCATCAGACCTTTATGAAAGTAGGTCTGGATAGGTGATGTTTGGTGCAACTTCACCAGGAACAAGATATCCATCTATGCAGGTATGTATACCATGCAAACAACTGTGGTATTTAAATGCCTGAGTTATGAAAAAAGTTCTCCCTGATACATACATAGTCATAAGAGACATCACAAACAGAGATCATTCTGAATTTATCAAAGATAAATGACCTCCCAAAGAAAGAGGAATAATGCAAGACTAAAACATTCCTTTAGCTTTTGCAAAAACTTTGTAACTTCCAACCTAAAAGCATAAAAATGCTTACTGGAAAACTTTGTTAATACAACATAGATTTATATAGCATATTCCAACAGAAACATTCCCCAGTTAACAGTTCAAAACCAAGTTTTCATATGAAGCAAATTCAGATAGGAGTGTAACCCATGACTTTCCTTCCAGGGAAAAAAAATCTGAATTTGGGTAGGGGTGGGAAATGGAACTTTTTGGAGCAAAGTTTAATCTTCAAGCTCCAAGAACTCAGTGATGAAGCTGATCTTTGTGAAGGACCACATATTGCTCTGTTGCTCAGCTTAGCTACTGAGGTTCATCAGTCTTTCAAATATCTAAGGACACAGGCATTGTTATTCCCAAGGGCACATCATTTAATTCCATTCCTGGCACATCTAGGGAGACATCCTTCTTGTCAGATCAGATTTAAAAATTGCCACTGTGCTGTCTGAGAGAAAGTGTACTGTCTGTCCTCTGATCAATGGAAGGATCACCCTGGAAGTGATTTGTATTGCTCTGAGATTCAAAAGATTTGTGAAACCTGATCCCCCTTGGTGACCAAGCACTGCAAATTATTCGTTTATATGCAGTAACTGTGCACCACATTCTAAATTGGACGCATCTGAAACTATCACTAGAAATGGAACTGGGGTGAAAAAAGCATCTTTCTCAAAATATTTCTGTAGATAAATAAAAAGCTATAGAAAATCCTCATGTAAGAGCTCCTATAGGACACTCAGACAGCTGTGAAGGGATCCAAATGCTGAACCCCTTGATGGGCCTGGGCAGGGTTTAGACAATGTCTGGGCACCAGGTATCTGGGCACACATTGCAGGTACAGCCTCAGACCTGAGAGTTGTCTCTGCCATGGGGCTCCTGTGGTCCAGTTACGTATGTCCTGAAACGAATGCCATCTTGAGCTGGGCAAAAATTTGGGGGCTGAAACTTTTTCACCAAAAAACACAGATTTGGGCTGATCAAAATATTTTGTGAATTTGCGCCAGTTTCTGCAAATTGTTTTAGTTGGGAAAAAAGGTCAAAACTAGAGTCACAAGGGGCTTTAAGTACCATTCATAAAGAAGAGGTTTTCCCACTGGCTCCAGCACTCACCTGGAATATGGGAGACCTAAGTTTGAATCCCTGCTCTGGAGCAGGGACTTGAATCCAGTTCCCCCCTATGAGTTCCCTAAACACCAGGGTATTCTAGGGTTGTGCTCTGTTGATGCTGTTCCACTTTGTATAAATAATTAAATATTCATTGAGTCAGAGAGAGAGACTCTGCAGCTCAGTAGTTAGGGAATGTGGGAGGCCCAGGTTCCAATCCCCTATTCTAATATGTATTTAATTATTATATAAAGTGGGACTGCTTCAACGGAAAAAACTGAGCAAAAGTCATCCCCAAATACCCTACAGCCTAATGGTTAGGGCACTTACCTGGGGTAGGGAAACTCCAGATTTTGAGTTCCTGGTCCAAGGTGAGGGTTAAAACCTGAGTCTTCCACATCCCAGTTAAGTGCCCTATTCACATGGCTGTAGGGCACAGGGCAGGGACCTCCATTGCTTTGTCAATAGCACCTAAAATGTTGATGTTAGACACCTAAGCCCCCTTGTAACTTTCCAATTTTTCTTTGCTTTTATTTAAAAAAGAAATGATAAATGCCCAGAAATGAAGTGAAATATTTTGTTCAACCCAAAACAATTTCCCCAAATTTTAAATTCATCAATTAAAAAAAATTGGTTTTGAGTTGACCTGAAATTAATTTATTTGCTTTTTCAGAACTGCAGGCAAATCAAAGAGTCATTCCCACAGATCTAGTGCCATCTCCCTCAAGCCTCCTTAGCAGTTCTTGGAAATTCTCCGGAATCCCACCAAAGGTGTGAGCCTTACCGTTTGCAGTCTACATCTTCAAGGATGTGTAGCCCATAAGGCCAGCTTGCTATATTGCATAATGTGTTTTCTTTTGGTTTGATTCCTATTATTGTATCATATCTTATTATTAGTGAATCATAGTATTTTCTTGGGTTTAGTTTATGTTGAATTCTAGTTTATGGTATTCATAAGAGTTATTCATAATAGTTGTAATTCAGTAACCTACAGGCCTGTATCCTGTATGATTAGCTAGAGCAAGTTAGTATGAGTGTTTGTAATCTTTGGCATAGATAAATGGCCTATCCCGCTTAATTTTGGGGAACTGAATGGAGAACCAAACAAAGAACTGAATCTGTTTTAACTTAAGTCTGGAGCAGACTGGTAACTGCAGGGCACACTGCAGTACATGGAAGTCATTAGTTAGGCCACAGGTAACGATTTCAGGAATGAGATAATCGATACTAATACGTATGAATATATGTCATAATATGTTAAGCTATAGAGTAAGTGTACCCAAAGATTTATGTGGGTGAGGAAATAAGATTTGGGCATGGTAGGTTGGGCCTAGATTCCAGCACTGGGCAGTATTGGAACCCTATAAGAGGGCAAACAACCATGCAAGAGAGTCGCTTTTTCCTATCTTCTATCAAGCTATCAGCTCAGCTTTGCAACACAGCTTAGCTACTCAACACTCGAATCTAAACTCTACCAACTTGGGAAGCCTGGACCATCGAATTCATCTGGCATGCCAGAGATGAGGCTGGTCCTCTGTCTCTTACTAACAGGTCTTCAAGGAAGGGTGTGAATATGCTAGCTTAAGTAGTCTTTTAGAATAGAGATGTTACCACCAGGGGTCACAGAATTGTATTACTTCTTTGTAACTCTATGTTTTGTAATGTAACATTTATTCTTCTCTCATTCATTTTAATAAAGATCTTAGCAAGTTGGTATTGTCCTCAGTATAATTGCCCTTGCCATATACCCCAAGAGTCGTCTCACAGTATTGAACTCTCTGTGTTCTCTATACCTGTAGCCTGAATTAGGACAAAAACCTAAAATATCTTCTGATCTAATCAGTGACAAGCCATAATAAACTAGCCCATAAATTCAGGCCAACAGATGCATGACTGAAGAAACAAATATAAACAGGCTTAGCAAAAGGCATGTAACTCAATTACTCTTTACTTAAAAGATAAAAGCATAGAGGATGCAGTTCATTTAGCAACCATCCTAAACCCAGCACTCCTCACTGTATCTCACCCTTCCACTGTGAGTCACTGGGGTCCCCCTACTTCATCAAGCTCCTGCAAGAGCTCCATTGAGCTAGAGCTGGTAAAAATGGCCAAAAAGCAAAAGTAAAGCAGCTCCTGCTCTTCTATAATCCTTCCAGTTTCCTCTGACATGTGACTGCCTTATCAGCCTTAACAGGTGAGCACATATTCCCTACCATGTGATTTCATTGCCAGGCAACCTCCCTCCTAACAAACAAGTTATCCTGGGTGAGAGTTAGCTTATTGTCTATGGTGTGTCTATTTGAACAGAGGACCATCAAGTTTTAACAACCCTCTTTGGTTAGATGTTGTTAAGCAGAACCTCTGAAAGTTCAGAGGGTTTTTTTGACAGAGAGAAACCAAGGATCTTCTGGAATGCAAAAAAATCTGAGTGTCACTATCTATTGGGTCTTAGAATAAACTTTTCTACATCCCCTACAATGTAAGGAATAGGTTAGTAGGGAACAATCCAGTTATGTCATTGGGAAGGATTGGTTGAGCTAATAAGTCATTTTTGTCTCTAACTATTATGATTTAATCACATTTGTTTCTTGTTTGTTGGAACAATGTATTATATCCTCCCAATTACAAATCAATTCATCATTCCAATACAGTATTGTATGACTTCTAACTGCTATGGGCACACTGTCACGCTGTCTGGGGTGGCTCGTGACCATGAGTGCCAACCTGAGGGCAGATTGTCAAAAAGCAGGGCAGACACCTCCACAGGTGGTATGTTTTATAGACTTCACCAACCCAATAATAAATGTGAACTCCCAAAGTACTACAATAGTATTATAATGGAGTCACAGACAGTCTCCTTTGACACTCCAGTCTATCTTGCCACCCAGGCAAGCTGGACTATGTGATAGATGGGCACTTACACCAAAAAAAGAAATCACAAAACATTCAAGTTACACTCAGTCCCAAGAGAACAGTCTCTCACCCAGGTCCATTTGCATCCCAGATCTCACATCAAAGACAACACTAATAGCCAATTCTATAATAAACTAACTAAAGGTTTATTAGCTAAAAAAAGGAATGAGGGTTATGGAGAGGGTAAAGCAGGTAAAAATGTATGTAAGGGTGAATCACAGTCTGCAATTTCAAAACATAGCAGAGATGTAGTAAACCACCAGTTTCCCAAAATTATTTTAGGGCTACCCAGAGTAACTCTGGAGATCTCCGTCTTCTCACAGAAACCAAGCTGATAGCAACAGTTCCCACACAGGTCCCTTCTTCGTGGTGGTCATGGTGGTGGTAAGGGGGGGCAATGCACTTAACAAAGTATTTGATCCTTGATCTTGCACAATGGCTCATTTGCATTGAATGAACAGGATTTTACATCATCTTGTAAGAGACTCTCATTTGCATTACACAAGCCTTCTTTCTCATTTGATGAGTTACTTAGTTACAGGGATATATGCAATAAAATATTTGCTGTTACATTATAACAATACATGCAGCATCGTACAAATAATTTATAAGACACTGAACACATTCTTATCAACTTAACTTCTAATATTTCTTTTGATAATGCTAATACACAAGTAAGAAGGACTGGTTTCCAGCTATGCATTTG
The DNA here is from genome assembly GCF_016161935.1 of Mauremys reevesii. Classification (NCBI taxonomy): domain Eukaryota; kingdom Metazoa; phylum Chordata; order Testudines; family Geoemydidae; genus Mauremys; species Mauremys reevesii. The sequence continues at coordinate 106,934,508 of NC_052623.1, read as the reverse complement.
TAAGTGTTCAGTGAAGCCTGGGGGCTTGGATGAGCTGGCACCTGGTCTGCCAGCATCACACACACTCCCATGACTTTTCATTAGTAGTTTTGCCTACTTCAGTGAGAGTTGTCTGTGTTTCAAAACCACAAGACTTATCCCTTTGGGGCTACTTCAGTGACTACTCCATTGTTCACCATTTGTTTTGCTCCAAAACAGTCATTCACTGAAACTCTCATTACTCATGCATTATCGATTGTCTCCTCTTGTACTGCAAGTTAGTGATTATATGCAACCATCTCAAACAATAGTACCAGGGCATTTATTTTCTTTGGTCATCATTTCATTGTTGAATATACTGAAAGGTCATGCTTAAATAGGTTTCATATACTAACTCATAGAACAAGTGGCAGGACATCTGTGAAACTATTACAAGATACAGTAGCCAGATACATCAAAAAAGCTATTTTAGATTAAAATATTCATAAAATAAAAAAGCAATGGACACAAAACATTTCATTGCACAGCACTACAAATTTTCTTTCTGACATCTTCTCCATTTGCTCATTTAGTTGAAGATCTGTCTCCTATACATTGACAATGAGATGGATTCCATTTGAACAAGTAAAAAGATGCATTTCACTCTTTGCAAATTATACCTTACTGGTAAATTTATGTAATGCTTTCTAAGTATTAGCCAATTAATCATTCCGTCTTCTTTGTGGGGTTAATATTATCCTCCTCCTTCTACAGATGGGGAAAGAGGCAGAGAACTTCATTGATGTTCCCAAAAACATATTCTGTCAGTGATGGTATTAGAATTTGGGAGTCTCTCATTCCTACTCCTCTGTTTATAGCATTTCATCGTTCCTCCCTCACTCTCTCTCAGTGCATCTCAGCTGCCTTTTCTCGGAATTACTTGCTGTTATTTACCCAACATATAGGCATGCCAAAAGGAACAGCAGACAGAATGACTTTATATGGAACATGCAAATGCCCTGCTTGGTTCCAGAAATAAAGATTCAAATGGCGCTAGCATAGCATGTTGACTGGAGAGATTTAAGTATTTAATCCTTCTGTTTGTGTTTATTGTAAATAATTTAAAAAATTAGATTGGACATCTGCAATTTTTTAGGCACTAATTTCAGAGACCATGAAGCCCTCTGGGTAACTTTTTTCATTTCCTTAATAGATAGTTTAGTTTTAAACTACATACTTTTCCTTCGCAAGATGAAAAGCTTGCCATAAAATTGATTTGGCATATACATAAAGAAAGTCTTTCTATGGAGCGGTACCAACCAAGAAACCTTCTTCACCAAACATCTGTCAAAAAAATAAAAAGTTTTATTCAATTCTGGATAACCACTACAGAAGAAAGTAGCTCAAGTCTGTTCTACAAAAAAACAACCTTGAATGTACTGTCTTATGTTTTAAAAATGAGTCATTAACTTTTGTCTGCAGAATTCATTGTGCCTTACTCCAAGACTGAAAATATAAGAGAGCTTAAGAGGTAGAATCATAGAATCTCAGGGTTGGAAGGGACCTCAGGAGGTCATCTAGTCCAACCCCCTGCTCAAAGAAGGACCAAACCCAACTAAATCATCCCAGCCAGGGCTTTGTCAAGCCTGACCTTAAAAACCTCTAAGGAAGGAGATTCCACTACCTCCCTAGGTAACCCATTCCAGTTCTTCACCACCCTACTAGTGAAAAAGTTTTTCCTAATGTCCAACCTAAACCTCCCCCTCTGCAACTTGAGACCATTACTCCTTGTTCTGTCATCTTCTACCACTGAGAACAGTCTAGATCTATCCTCTTTGGAACCCCCTTTCAGGTAGTTGAAAGCAGCTATCAAATCCCCCCTCATTCTTCTCTGCTACAGACTAAACAATCCCAGTTCCCTCAGCCTCTCCTCATAAGTCATGTGCTCCAGCCCCCTAATCATTTTTGTTGCCCTCCGCTGGACTCTCTCCAATTTGTCCACATCCTTCTTGTAGTGTGGGGCCCAAAACTGGACACAGTACTCCAAATGAGGCCTCACCAGTGCTGAGTAGAGGGGAATGATCACATCCCTTGATCTGCTGGAAATGCCCCTACTTATACAACCCAAAATGCCATTAGCCTTCTTGGCAACAAGGGCACACTGTTGACTCATATTCAGCTTTTCGTCCACCGTAACCCCTAGGTCCTTTTCTGCAGAACTGCTGCCCAGCCATTCGGTCCCTAGTCTGTAGCAGTGCATGGGATTCTTCTGTCCTAAGTGCAGGACTCTGCACTTGTCCTTGTTGAACCTCATCATATTTCTTTTGGCCCAATCCTGAAATTTGTCTAGGTCCCTCTGTATCCTATCCCTACCCTCCAGCATATCAACCACTCCTCCCAGTTTAGTGTCATCTGCAAACTTGCTAAGGGTGCAGTCCACATCATCCTCCAGATCATTAATGAAGATATTGAATAAAACCGGCCCCAGCACCGACCCTTGGGGCACTCCACTTGATACCGGCTGCCAACTAGACATGGAACCATTGATCACTACCCGTTGAGCCCGACCATCTAGCCAGTTTTCTATCCACCTTACCGTCCATTCATCCAGCCCATACTTCTTTAACTTGCTGGCAAGAATACTGTACATTAGATATTCTGAAGTAATTCTATCTAAGAGGATTCTCCATACCTCATTTCAGTCTAAGTGTCCCTATTATTATTTTTTGTTTAAAATAAAATATATGGTAGTTTTGATAGTAGATTTTATGTTGTCAGCATATTGCTCTGTTCTATGGAAAAGCCACAGGGAAGAACACATTTGAAACTCTCCATCACTCAGTAAACTAGTGAAGAAAAACTCCTTTGAGGACATGTCACAGAAGGTGGCAAGAAACTCAAAGCTGCTATATTATTCCAATCATAGATTATTAGTGTTGGAAGGGACCTCAGGAGGTAATCTAGTCCAACCCCTTGCTCAAAGCAGGACCAAACCCCAAATCTGTAAATGGCCCCCTCAAGGATTTAATTCACAAACCTGGGTTTAGCAAGCCAATGCTCAAACCACTGAGCTATCCCCCAATACACAGTGCCAGCCCATTTATAAATAAAATTGACACAAATCTTACGAGAAGATGCTTGCATTGCACAATTTAGGATTAAGAAGAAAAATGCCTTACTTTCAAAAGATATGCCTATCTTAAAAAAACAAGGATATTTTCATACCTTATTGAAATAATTGATCATATGTTAAATGACTGTGTTGGATGAGCTGTACAGAACTGTCTTTTAATATGTATTATTCTGGCAGTCTGATGGCAAACCATTCTCCATTATCCCACTCCACCAAGTAGTTATTTACCTTATCTGACCGCAGTGATGTCACATGTATTCTAGGAAAGTCAAAGAAACAATTACCAGACTAATTACTTTTTATCACCTGACGTGACAGCAGTGCTGAAATGATTGATTTTCCAGTTCAAAGAGTAGCCTCAAGCTCCATTCCTTAGTTTTATTTATTCATCTGGCTCAGAGACTAGCTGTTTCATTTCTGGTGTCCAATGTTTCTGTTAAATATTTTGATAAACTATAGTACCCAACACCAGAAGCAAGGAGCTTGAAAGCAGTGTCCATGCACATTTGTGCTCAACTGACTTTCACTCATATCATGCCCAAGGCATGTACAAGTTCAGGCAGGGCTGGTGCAGCCATTTAGGTGACCTAGGCGGTTGCCTAGAGCGCTAGGATTTGGGGGGCAGCATTTTCTTCGGCAGCAACTGCAGCGGCCGGATCTTCGGCCACCCCAGTCGCCACCGGCATTTAGGCAGAGGGAGCTGGGGCAAGGGAGCACAGGTAGGGCCACCTGCAGCAAGTAAGGGCGGGGGAGGCACGCAGGGAAACTCCCCTCCCCAGCTCACCCCTGCCCCACCTCCTCCCGAGCATGCCGTGGCTGCTTCACTTCTCCCGCCTCCCAGGCTTGCAGCACCTGAGCTGATTGGCGCTGCAAGCCTGGGAGGCAGAAGAAGTGAAGCAGCAACGGCGTGCTCGGTGTGGAGGCAGAGCAGGGGTGAGGTAGGGTGGTGGGGTGCCTCAGGGCGGAGGGTGGGGAGCTGCCGCAGGGGGGGCACCTCACGGCGGAGAGCGGGAGCTGCCGCGAGGGGGGGGTGCCTCAGGGCGGGAGGGGAGGTGCCACGGGGGGGTGCTCAGGGCAGGGGCTCGGGGATGGGGGAGGGTGCAAGGTGGAAGTTTCGCCTAGGGCACGAAACATCCTTGCACCGGCCCTGAGTTCAGGAGCTGTACATATTCGTTCCTATGTGTTTAAGTAAATTTGAGTACATGCATCAGGCAATATATTTGCACATTTTTGAAAATGTGGGCCAGAATGTCATGTCTGAATAATATTAATTGCTGAACAATCTGTAACTTCTGTGAGCGCAACATTTATTGTACCAAAGGCAGTATGAACCATATGACACCAAATGTATTTAAAATATACCTGAAAATACTATAATCTGCATGTGCATAATGCCTGTTCAACAAGATTTAATGGAGACAAATATACATCTAGGAAAATCTGAGCCCTATTATTATTACTAGCACTTGTCCTCCAGTCAATATCTGGGAAGTTAAAGTCTCCCATGATCACACAATCCCCATTAGTATTTACTTCATTAAAAACATTAAAAAGGTCTCTATCCATATCCAAATCAGATCCCGGTGGTCTGTAACACACCCCAAGCACTATCTCAGGGGAGGCTCTAGTAGCTTTCTTCCCCAATATGATTTTTGCCCAGACAGACCCTGTCTTATCCATTCCATCCCTTCTTATTTGTTTACAGTCTACCTCATCATTGATATACAATGCTACTCCACCACCTTTGCCTTTATTTCTGTCTTTCCTAAACAGCACATACCCTTCCACTACTATTCCACCATGTTTCTGTTATCCCTATAATATCCAGTTTCACTTTCTGCACCAGTAACTCTAGTTCCTCCATTTTGTTACCTAGGTTCCTCACATTGGTGAAAAACATCTTAATTATTGCTGTTTGGCTTCACTCACATTCTTTACCCAATTAGGCCCAGATAGTCTACCACCAATATCACCTATTAGAATTGTATCTACAGTACCCTTCCTCCGTAAGTCCATTGTCCTACCCATGGCTGTATCCTCTCTTACTTCATTTTCTTCCCTCTCAATATTAAATTTTGGCATGGAGATTACCTGGACATCTCCCAATCATCTTCCCCCAATTCCTAGTTAAAAGCTCTCTTAATCAGTTGTGCCAGCCGCCATCTTAGAAGTCTATTTCCCTCCTTACTCAGGTGAAGTCCATCCCAAGAGAACAATCCTCTGTCCATGAATGCCTCCCAGTGGCCATACATCCCAAAGCCCTCCTTATAGCTCGACTGCCTGAGCCATCTGTTGATCACCATAATCTTGTCACACCTTTGTTGACCTTCTCTAAGAACAGGCAGAATCCCACTGAACATCACCTGAGCCTCGATTTCCTTAAGCATCTTCCCCAGCCTGGCATAGTCTCCCTTGATAAGTTCCAGCGCGAATCTAGCCGTATTATTCATTCCCACATGAAGGACAATCAGCGGATTCTTTCCCGCTCCCATTAGGATCCTCTTCAGCCTCAGGTCCACAACCACAAACACAAACCAAACCAAAACACCACCACCCACAGAAAAACAAACCCCAAACAAGCACCAAGACACTGCTAGAACACTGCACACTCCCTACAGTAGCCTGTGTTCCTCTGCCTGCATCTCTTAGTCTTCCCCCAAACTCCCCCTGTAAACTCCCACTCAAACTCCCCTGTATACAGCTCTGTTTGCTGGCTCCCGTGCTGCTGCAACTGTCTATGCCGCTGCCTGACTGGCTGGCTACCTTTATAGGACCCCTAGTCAGAGAAGCCCCGCCCCCTAATCGGGGCTCAGCTTCTCTCCAGCTCTTAATCTACTGATTGCACTGCATAAGGGGCTTGTTGGAGGAAGGTGTGTACCACTTTAAGGGGTTAGAGCAGCAAGGAGTGACTTTAACAGTGCTGCAGAACAGGTCAGCCTGGGGACGCTGACCCATACCTTTCCCCAGGCCATGGGAATACAGGGGGTACTATATAGGTCCATGCCAGGCAGGAAAAGCCCCCCCCCTCACACACACACACGGAAGTGGTGAAATACTAGGTTGTCGGGATCTGCTGTGGGCATTGCACTGGTTGCTCCTTTCTCAGCGGGCTGGGAAGGAAATTTTCCTTCACTGCCAGATTGGGCAATGTGAGGTGGGGTGGGTTTTTTTGCCTTCACCATAGCAGGCTGCGGGGGAGGGAAGGTTCAGTTGGGGCAAACTTGGAACTGGAGTTAAGCTATGATATCTCCATTCATTACATGAATGTGGGGTGGATATCCAGTGCAGGTACTCCATAGAGAAGGGATACAGTGATCAGATAAAATGGATTAGTAAAGGATTTAAAGGAGCTATTTGTTAAAGGAGCAGGGGGTTCGGGGCTTCTGTGAGTGGCACAGCTGAGAGCCAACACCCCCTTTATAGCCCCTTCCACCTTATTCAAGAGGTTGGGGATGGGGAGGTCCCAGCAGCGAGTTGGCTGGGGTCCAGGCTGGGTAAACAGGAGGGCTGACAGAAGCCCCCCATATATATATATATGAAAATGCTCATGGAATAACCTGCACCACACACTTTTATCTGCTGGGTACTCCCAGACAGTCAAGAATAAAGTTGTGGCCTAATTAAACCATATCTAATGCCTCCTGTCCTTCCAGCATAGCTGGACAACAAATGTAGGCACTAGATGACCAAAGGGAACATGTTTCACAGGGGAAGGCCTTCAACTTAGAATGCTCTGCCACAATTCCTAGGAAGCTTTACTCCAGGAGAGGAAGTATAATTATTCTTACCACCCTACTTACAAATGACTCAGGATTTTAAGGATAGTTACTGCTAAAAGCTTGAACTGCATTTAAAACTACTAGATTGCAAGAGTGGACATGACTCATTGGTGTTCATGACAGTCCACCCCATTATTATTTAATAGGTGAGATGCAGCCCTTTTGAGCTTCCTGAAGCTTCTCAAAGTCTTTCTAGGATAGCTTCATGTACAGAGCATTGCAATTTAAGCCTGGAGGCAACCAAAGTACATATAAAAATGGAAAAATCCTCACCACAAAAATAGAGCTCTTTGCAGCCTTTTGGCTAGTCATTATTTGAATAAGGTATTTTTAGCACTAGTGACATCTGAAAAACAAAGATTGATGTAGTCTGACCCTGAAAAACCATCTAGGAAATAGATAGGCATAGCCTTTCTAACAGAAGAGGCTAAAAGAAATCCTGCCTACTCCCACAGTTGCTTTCTCCTGCCAACTAACATTATTTTCTGGACTGAGCCTTGTTCAGTTTATTTTTATATACCTCAGTCTGGAACATTGCACAAGGAAAGACAAGTAAAATGTGGGTTTGCTGAAAATAACATAGAGCCGAATATCATCAACATATTAATGACAGTGTAAGCCAACATTCTCAGTCATCCCTCTCAGCCTTAGATATACACTGAACAGGAGGCTGGGAGAGATTGATCCCCTATATGGGAGCTTACATGTGAGCCTTCAGGGAAGAGGAATAAATTATTCAACACCATCCTTTGGGATGTCAGCGCTTATGGTGTAACAGACTACACATGTTGTGAGAGTGCCTCAAGGTTCAAACATTTGGGAAATTATTCAGTAAATACTGCAAAGGAAGTGTTGTTTAGACATGTCAAACTTAACATAGTCGTAAGCCCAAACTAGGTAATGAGAATGAAACACCAACCTCTCTTGGGTCCTGGCAGCAATATGTATTATGCTCACAGCATGCTGGCAAAATTCTTTTATTCCAACAGCCAACAAATGGTGTGTTAAAATATAGGATGTGCTCCCCACTGTCTGATGTGCCTACATCAGAAGAGACAATTTGGAATTCTGAAACTTTCAATTTAGGCTCAAAGAACAGAAATAGCCCCTTTCCCACATGTTGATATACTGTAATATGGAATAGATGTTGCAAGACAGTGGTCCCCAACCTTTTTCGTCTGGAGGGCGCCAAAGGACCGTGGTGGTAGTAGAGTATCTGCCAAAATGCCGCCGAGATTTGGTGGCATTTCGGCGGCAACGCCTCTGGATGACACTGCTTATCAGTGGCAAGCGGCATCATCCAGAGGCGTCACCGCCGAAATGCCACCGAATTTCGGCGCCATTTCAGCCAATGCTCGACTGCAGGCCAGTACGCGAGCGCGTTGGGGACCCTTGCTGTAAGAGATTATTTTTTAGTATACCTACAATTACTTCCAAGATGGCGAGCCGGGGAAAGAATCAGAACTTAATCAGAAAATAATGTGGCCCCTTTGCTTTTACTCAAGATTGTTAAAATGACTGGAACTGCATACCTGCAAGGCCAGCTTTATGAACTGTGGGGCCTTATTCGGCGGCGGTCCGCGTCTTTGGCGGCACTTTCGCGGTGAGTCCTTCACTCGCTCTGAGTCTTCCACGGCACTGAAGGACCCGCCACCAAAATGCTGCCAAAGACCCAGAGTGAGTGAAGGACCCACCGCCGAAATGCCACCGAAGACCCAGACTGCCGCCGGGTGAGTAAAAAATAAAATGTTAGGCATTCTTCCTTAGGGTGCAGGGCCCTCTTATGCGCAGGCACTGGGCCCTCTTGGGCGCAGGGCCTGATTTGGGGGAATCGGCCTAATGCCAGCCCTGCATACCTGTTTGTATAGAAGTCCCTATTTTCATTTCTGTGACTAGAAATATATATATCACTTGCTAAACTAGGGTTTGGCACTGATGAGTATTCACATCTGGAGTACTGCATCCAGTTTTGGGCCCCCCACTACAGAAAGGATGTGGACAAATTGGAGAGAGTCCAGCGGAAGGCAACGAAAATGATTAGGATGTTGAAGCACATGACTTATGGAGGAGAGGCTGTGGGAACTGGGCTTATTTAGTCTACAGAAGAGAAGAGTGATGGGGGACCTCAACTACCCAGCCCTCAACTACCTGAAGGTGGGGGAGGGTTCCATAAAGGATGGAGTTAGGCTGTTCTCAGTGGTGGCAGATGACAGAACAAGAAGCAATGTTCTCAAGTTGCAGTACAGGCAGGGGTGGCTCTAGGAATTTGGCCACCCTAAGCAGGGCGGCATGCCGCAGGGGGCGTGCTGCCGGTCCCGCGGCTCCGGGGGACCTCTTGCAGACGTGCCTGCGGAGGGTGCGCTGGGAGGGCGGCAGGCGGCTCCGCCAGACCTTCCGCAGTCATGCCTGCGGGAGGTCCACCCGAGCCGCGGGACCAGCGAACCCTCCGCAGTCATGCCTGCGGGAGGTCCGCTGGTCCCGCGGCTCCGGTGGACCTCCTGCAGGCATGACTGTGGAAGGTCCGCCGGAGCCGCCTGCCGCCTTGCCAGCAAAATGCCACCCCAAGCGCGCGCTTGGCGCGCTGGGGTCTGGAGCCGGCCCTGAGTACAGGATGTCTAGGTTGTATATTAGGAAACACTATTTCACTAGGAGGGTGGTGAATGGGACTGGAATGGGTTACATAGGGAGGTGGTGGAATCTCCTTCCTTATTGGTTTTTAAGGTCTGGCTGGGACGATTTAGTTGGGGTTGGTCCTGCTTTGAGCAGGGGGTTGGACTAGATGATCTCATGAGGTCCCTTCCAACCCTAATATTCTATGATTCTATGATTTCTCAAGCCTTAAACCAGTGCTTCAATCAAATGGCTATTCTTCCTCTCATTCATATCCAAGGCTATGGCTACACTACAGTTTAAGTGGACATAATTTATGTAGCTCAGGGGTGGGAATTAGCCACCCCTCTACACAACATAACATATGCCGACTTAAGTGCTGGTGTGGACAGCACTATGTCAGTGGGAGAGCTTCTCCCGCCAACAAAGGTACTACTGCTCGTGCGGCTGGATCTCGCTCCCATCAGTTTAGAGTGCCTACACTAGAGAGATTACAGCAGTGCAGCTATGCTGCTATAAACTCTCTAGCATAGCCGTAGCCCACATGGTGTAGTGAGTGGAAAGTACATGGCTATGATGATTAAGCAGGTTTAGTTAGGCAGAAGTATTCATGAAATATGGGAGAATCAATACAGCAGCTTATAAAATTCTAAATAATGAGATATACCTATCTCATAGAACTGGAAGGGACCCTGAAAAGTCATCAAGTCCAGCCCTCTGCCTTCACTAGCAGGATCAAGTACTGATTTTGCCCCAGATCCCCAAGTGTCCTCTTTAAAGATTGAACTCACAGTCCTGGGTTTAGCAGGCCAATACTCAAACCACTGAGCGATCCCTCCCCCCACCATGCTTCACTAGTAGAGGTAGCAGGATGAAGGTGGAAGGATAAGCATGTCAGATGACTGTCAGAGAGGCATAGGCTCCAAAGTCACTTGGGTGTTTTTCAAAATTTTACCCAAGATCTGAAGCAAACTTTGCTCTTAGCATCTCCTAGAAGGAAAAAGTTAGGTCTACTTTAGGTTGAACACTTCCATTTTTGAGAAACTATTGAATTAGCCTGTATTTAGGTTGAACACTTTTAGATATGCAGATCCACACATTCTTGTGGAGGAAATATCAAATTTATATGTACACACATACACCCAGAAACAACCTATTAATCAGATGCCAATAATAGTGCCACAAGATACTATTTTGCTCTTAAATCAAAGTCTTCCTATGGACAGAGATAAAATTTGTAGATGAAGTTTGATGATGTTTCCTCTCTTCATAGACTATGGACCAATCATCTAGTCTTTAGTCAGACAAAAACTCCAACTGACTTCAAATTACAGAACTAGAGAAATGAGCCCTACATCAGATTCAAATTGCCAATGCCCTTACACTATTCTGCAAGATACTTTTCCATTTTGAAAGTTAATCCCAAAACCAAGTATTTTATATAGCAAAGCTTACTGGATTTGACTTGCAGTTTCGATGGTGGTCAGAATAATGGACAGCATAGTAAACTAAGAGAAATGTGAAACGGCGTCATGAACTTATGAGTAAGATTGATCTGAACATAGGTTTGAAGTATTGTAAGTATGAGAAAGCAGTTTAGTCATTATTGTATGTAGCGCCCCTCTCCACCTGGTTACTTACCTCCTTTAATGCCAATCCATTTACAGGTTTTGATGGACAGGTCTAGGTTCTTTTGGATCCCACCACCCACTCAGCAGGGTGTATCTTCTTTCTTTTTTTCCTCTGAAATTATTTAGCAGTGACTCCACCCCCCTCGCTCCTTTCTGGCAGGGTCACCAGGGCAGCTTGGATGGAAAATTCTAACTACAGAGTAATCCCCACTTACTTGCCAGCTAGTTGGAGACTTCCAAGAAATAACAAAACACAATATATTCAACACAATAATTATATTAAACAGGAGACAAATACAACACAACAAGGTGAAACACTATTTTTAGGGTCACCGGTGCCCACACTGAAAATACCCGTGACTTGATGTAGCAAATGTAAAATTAGTGTCCCTTGGTACCCGTACTTTGCTGGGGCCCTTGATGACCTATAACCACAGAATTCTTCTCTGCAGTGGTTTAGCAGTGTGGCTGACTGGGTACAGTACAGCCCAAAGGACTCACAAGTGGGAGGAGGTGCTAAATCCCTCCACAGGTGTAATATGCAGCAGGTTATAAAATCCTCAAACCCTTACTCCCTGGCTTGAGGACACAGTTCAGGAAGTAGAGGGTCCCCAAAACAAATTCCCTGACTAACTAACTAAAAGATGGTGCACTCACAAACTCCATGAATGAGCCTCAGGTTTGAAGATGGCGCTGGACTCCTCAGTCACTGCAGAGGGGCTGCTGTCTGCTGGCAGGGATCCTCCTCAGGCAAGAATCAGTCTACGTCGGTCCCAGGAGTTCCCCTCACCACAAAGGGGTGCAGGGCTCAGGGTATAGGTTATATAACTACATTAAGATCCAAACTGTAGCCTCCTAGCCCAGCCTCCAGTCACACACTCAGCAGGTAGCTTCCCTGGACTAGCAGAGCTGACCATGTGGTGACTGGTCTCACCTACAGAGCTGGAGGGCGAACTCAGCCTGGCTGGGGAAATTTCCCAGCGAATGCTATAAATTGGGAAACATCAGTGAGGAAGGAAAAACCCAGTTGAGAGATCTGCTGTCAGGTCCCTAGAGGCTTGTTCTCAGGGGGAACCCTGCATGCAGGCCTGGGACTCACCAGCTCCCCACACAGCCACTCCTGCCCTTTTCCTGGCTGGTTCCAGACTGACTCCAAAATGGCTTCTTCCCTTTCCTGAACTTCCTGGGAGGGCAGCAAAGAGTCCTGTGACACCTTATAGACTAACAGACGTATTGGAGAATGATCTTCCATGGGTGAATACCCTCTTCATCGGATGCATGTAGTGGAAATATCCAGGGACAGGTATATATATGCAAGCAAGAAGCAGGCTAGAGATAATGAGGTTAGTTCAATCAGAGAGGATGAGGCCCTCTTCTCGCAGTTGAGGTGTGAAAACCAAAAGAGGAGCCTATAGGGTCTATAAGGTGCCACAGGACTCTTTGCTGCTTTTACAGATCCAGACTAACACGGCTACCCCTCTGATACTTCCTGGGAGGGGTATCTCACTCCCTATTGGTTGCCAGGCAGACTCTGAGTTTGTCTTGGCTTCTCCTCCCTGATCTGCCAGCAGACAGAGCTCCAGGAATCTAGGTAATCTCCTTAGGGGTTACATGTATAATTACATGGTATACATTTTAATCCAAATGTCATGACCCTCATAAGGGTATACTAAGATAGATTTCAACCACAACCAGAGTTGTAGTTGTCAGTGTATCTGCAATATATTTTTGCCATATATTATAAATTAACTTCTGTGCATTAAGCTGAATGAGCTTGGGCAAACCCAATCCTATATACTGAACAAAGTCACTTTATTTCCCAAGAAAAAGCTCTAAAAATATTTAGGGTTAGCAAGTTTCTTTTTTCCTGTATTACACCAAATATATAGAGTCCTATGGCACTTTATAGACTAACAGAAGTATTGGAGCATAAGCTTTCATGGGTGAATACCCACTTCATCAGACGCATGCATGCAAGCTTATGCTCCAATATGTCTGTTAGTCTATAAGGTGCCATAGGACTCTTTGTCGCTTTTTACAGATCCAGACTAACAAAGCTACCCCTCTGATACTGTACACCAAGTATATACATTTCATGTGCCTATTCCTGTTGCAGATTTGTTTGTCAGGCTGTGATGGCTTCAGACTTGAATTTCCTTTTGACTTTCACAGAGATTCATCATAACTGGATTTTGAGCTCCTTCTGCACCTATCATTGGCAAGTTTTGGTTCAACTAAACTGTTTCTGTTGCAGTGAGATTTTACTTGAGTGGGTCACAAACCCAATTGCAGTACCCTTCTTTTTATCTGGTCTTCGGACTAGCATTGTTACTAATTCTGCCATAATGGCTAATTGCTTTTGAATCTTTGTGGCACAAATACTCTATGGATAGGAGGCAGTCTCTTCCAGTACAAGAGGATTCACAAGCTCATATGGAGATCACCAGACAATGCAACTGTCTACCTTATGGATCACGTATATATCTAAGAGATGGGTATCTTCTCTGAGGGATGTCAGGCAGCAGAGGAGCAGACATTGGCTCATTTATTATCTTTTACTGGCCGTGTTTCATTTTAAACAAACAAACAAACAAACAAACAAACAAAAAACTAAAAGAGATTGTTTTAGCAATAGAGAATTTCAAGTACATAGAAACAAAGATCAGATTCCAAATTGCATTTAGCAACCATTCCAGTGGTGTACAAGGTCAGGCTGATGAAAGTCTGGAAGACGGATGGACAAAGTGCAATAAGATGGTAGACAAGACAGCAGAGGAAGTACCAGACAACCAAACATGGCAGAAGAAAGATGCATGGATTACATCTAGAACATGGGCAGCTATTGATGAGTGGAAAGCTCTGAAGGCAAAAAACAGTGCAAGAGATGAATGCTAGATACTTAAAAAAGGGCAAAGAAATCTAATAAGACAGAAATGTCTGGGTTCAGAGGAAGGCTGCAGAGGTAGAAGAAGCAGCACAAAGGGGAGACATCAAACAGTTCTATAAAAGAGTGAGACACCTCTCAAGAAGAACTCTCATCACAGGCAATTCCCATCAGGCACTCTACTGGATGGATGCTGAAAAACACTTTAAGAATAAGCCAGACAATGGAACGAACATTTGCATTTCATATTAATCTGTCCAGAGCCAACGATCATGCACAGGTTCAAGAGAAATACTAATGTTAAGTTGGAAATTGAAGAGGGACCAATCACACTGGTTGAAGTTAAAGCAGCCATAAAAGGCCTCAAACAGGGGAAAGTACCTGGGGTTGACAGAATTCAAGCAGAGGTACTACAGGTGGAAGGCAAAATTCTGATTAAGTAGCTAATAAATATCTAATGAAATATGGATGAAAGAACAAATGCACAAAACTGGAAAGATGGTATCATTGTGGTATTGCCAAAAAACAAACAAACAAAAAAAAAAACGGTGATCGTATTCAATGCACAAACTGGAGAGGTATTGTACTGCTATCGATCCAGGGTAAAGTATGCCTACTATTTGTCCGAAATAGATTGCGGTTCGTTAAAGCTTGGTATTGAGTGAGGAAAAACAGGCAGGACCAGAATAACAGTGAAAAGCCAAGTGGCTGCGTTTATTTAGGGGATAATTACAACTTGGGCCAAGGGAGAGAGGCAATTTTTAGTTGGGATGTTGTTTTGGCAATATAAAACCAAAAAAAAATCATTATTACAATTCTTATACTGCTCACTGCACCACACTGGATAGGCACACAACACAACAACACAACAAGGGGGGGTTCGGGGCCAGGCGAGTGCCGGTGCAAAGAGGACCCACAGGCCACTGCACACCCCCCACCGCCTTTTTGCTTTCACACTAACTCAAGTGGTAAACCAGAGTGCAGTTGGGCAGATTCCACACAGACCCAGACACACAGACAACAGAAGCCCTTCTCCAGGCTAAGCCAGGAGACAGCAGCACCAAGCAAGCAAGCACAGAGCAGAAAGACAGAGCAGTAACAACAGTCTACACACAACTAGTCTACAATTAATTATCTATTAAAACTAACTACAACTATACAAACAAAACAACAAAAAAAATATCAAATATTCAATACACTAATACAACTACACTATACACTGAGGTAGGAGGGGGGGAAGAGGAAAGAGCAAGTCAGAAAAGAGAAAAAAAGAAATTAGAATAAGCAACGCAGCTGACCAGAGCAGAGCAGCAGCAGAGCAGCTGACGAGCAAAGCATGACGATGAAAATGAAAAAAAAAAATAAAATCAAAAAAAATGACATGAAAATGACATGCTGACACGACTAGAGGAGACTAGGGAGAGAGGGGAGCTGAGGGCCCTTGACAGCACACGACACTCCACAACAATTTTTTTTGAAAAAGTTTTTGGAAAGAAAGGGTTTCTTTTCAGGGTCAGCATCTACTTGCTCACTCATCTCCCCCCTCCTCTCTTGCCCCTGAGCCACTCCCCACCTCTGTGTTGCCACCACACACACGGTTGATGGGCACACACACTGATGGTCTACTCTGGCAGAATTGGGTCTCTGGGGTACCTACTCTGGAGTTAGGCGGCAGAACTACAGCCTGGACAAAAAGACGAAAAAAAAAAAAAAGGGGAAAAATGGGCAGAATCACTGCACTGCACACAGCAGGAGCCTGACCTTTAGATGGCTGAGCAGGAGAGAAAGAAAGAGAGAGAGAAGAGAAAACAAAAACACAGTTACAGCACACAGCCAGTGATGCTGGGTGCTCTGCTCTCTCTGGAACAACAGAACCCAAGAGAAGATGGAAAGCCAAGATGGACAACAAGTGGGCCCTAAGACTACAGACAATTGGACCATGGCATAAACTATTATGCTGAATAGAATGAAGGTAATAGATGAAATATTACTAGAAACACAAGCTGGGTTCTGTACCAGTAGATCATGTTGTGATTTAGATATTCACTCTTCCACCGTTCATCAAAACGCTACTGCTTAGCAAAAACCTGTCAATCAACTTAATTGATTTAAAGAAGATGTTAGATAGTGTCCACAGCTGGACCCTATGGAATATTGCTAGAAGTTATGAGATAAAGATAACTGAAAAGCTGACTAACAGAATAAGGAATTTGTATGAGGGATGCAATACTGTGACTGGAGTTAGACAAAGGTGTAGGTTATCACCAATACTCTTTGCACTAGCAATAGACCAGGTGATGAAATAGATAATAAAAGGCATCATGGACAGTGTAAAATGGGTTAGCAGAGATGAGTTACACAAACCTTGGCTTTGCTGGTGACAGTGCTTTACTAAGTATGGTGTAGAATGGAATTATTGTCTTTACATCAGAGGTAGAAAAGGAAGCAGCGAAAATTGGACTGAAAGTAAATGAAGAGAAAAATCAAGACTATGAAGGTAGAAAACTGATTACATACAAAAGTGGTTGGAAAAGAAACTGAAGTATTCTGCTCTCTGGGGAGTATGGTGACATTTGAAGGTAACTGCAATAAAAATATTTATATGAGATTAGTAAAAGCAAACATAATTTTGGAAGATGATTAACATCTGGAAAAACAGATCTTCACACCAAACTGTAGGTCAAATTATACCACACAATTGTACTGAGCACATTACTGTATGGAGCAGAGCCTTAGTGATGACAGTGACTAACAAAAAGAGATTGGAGGCTGTCCATCACAGATGGCTGAGGACGATATTACACATTTAGTGGAAAGACAAAACAAAAAATGTGAGCATAAGGGAGCTGACAGGACACGTTAGAAAATATCAAAGGCAGAAGGCTCACATGGTTGTAACGTGTACACCATATGAAAGATGGGAGACCTTCTATGCAAACTTAAAACTGAGTATCTGAGGGAGGAAAGAAAAAGCGAGGAAGGCTGCGGAATAAATGGCAGAGGACAGTGACAGGATATTGAATGTGTTTGAACCAGCTGGGAAAGAATACTGCAACTAGCAAGTGATCATCAATGGAAGAACTGGACTGCGTATGTGTCAGTGGCATAGGAGGAACTAAGGTAGGTAAGATAAAAGTTTCTAAAGCCATTGTCATCAAAGGAACTTCAGCACATCCTTAAAGTTAAGCACATGCTTAAGAATGCTACAGAATTGGGGCCATAATGGGTTTGCCTACATGGCACTTTGGAGCGAGCCTCACCACCCAGGTCAACAGACTTGGGGTAGCAGGGCTCATGCCAGCTTGCTAAAAATGGCTGTATAGCAATCCCTTACCCCCAGGCTACAAAACCCAAGCTACAATTTCAAAGAGCTGTCGCTACAGCTATTTTTAGAGCCGAGACTGTTGACCAGGGCTGTAGACGTACCCAGTCTAAAGTACAGATTTGCATTACTTTCAATGGGGGTTCCATTCATGGAGGTGTTTCAGGATTAGCTACAGAACCAATTCTTTCCTTAACTTCTTTTTACAGTTGTCAGGGACAGAGTTCCACTACTTACCTACAAGTAATGTTTGTAAAGCTCCTGGAGAGCTTAATGAAAAAGAAGTTATAGGAATGATTTTTTTGTGTATGTAACAATTTCAGGATTCGTGAGTCCAGGAATGACAACGTCAGACTGCAGCAGAATAGACACCATAAGCAAGCTACATATTTAAGATAGATGATCTAAGCTCAGACTTCTACATCTACCTAGGTTAGCAATACCTGAGCCAAATTCTTACCTATGGAAGCTTTCCCTACCTTTTACCAACAATATTTTATCATTTCCATTTGTGGAGTATGTGGGTCTACTAATGATAACTGCCAGAACATGTGAGGCACTTGGGGATGTTTGAGCCTTATTGTTACTATACATTTCTGTCCATTACTTCAAGAAACAGGAAATATTCTACGGGGTTTTCATAGGCTAGGATTTTATTTATTTATTTTTAAACTCCAAAGAATGGGTGTAATTATTTGTATTTGCCGTTAGTGTCATTTGACTGTCCTAATATTTTATTTGCTTGCACTATCAGGTACACAAAGTGTACATGTCATCTAAACTGAGCCCACAAATAACTGTTCCTGCAATTTTACAGCTATCAAAAGTTGCAATTATAGGCAGGAAGAAAATTCAAGCCTATGTAACTACACTTGCATGTATTTGCACCTTCCAGCCTCTAGATAAAAGCCATCACACAGGAACTTTCCATTCCATACAGAGGCACTATCCCAATGGACTGGTCATTCACAAGTACCTGGAACAGACCTCCATAAAATGTTTCCTTCCTATCATTACCTGCCCAACACATTGGCTATTGAAAGCTGGTCAAATTTTTCTGATTTTGATTTCTTTTTCATTGAAAAAAATGTATTTTAATAAATATTTTGATCAAAGTGTTTGGAATTTTTGACCAGTTCCAGCTGCCAATCAAATTTCTGCAAATCGACAGCAGTGTGGTGGAGCTCTGTTTGAAATATAGATTTCCTGTGACTGCTGGGATTGCCCATGTCACAGCACTTTATGACATTCCCAACACACTTCCTATGCCCATATTTGGTTCTAACTTAACTAATCAAGACATTGTAATTTATCATTTTCCCCCCACAAAGTATATGATGTTAGTTTTTATTTCCATAATCTAGTCTTATTATAGGATGTGTTTTTCACAGTAGCAACTTTTAATCTTAGAAAAGAATAGATTATATACTTGACTACATTAGTAGTGTCATCACATATTTTTTGAAATAATTGATACAGGTATATAATAAATTCAGTCTTTTTTATTCTTTCAACTGGGCACTTATAGATTTGGATAGGCACCCCCCATTGTTTAGATTTTTACTACAACAATTGACTATTTCAGCGAGACAAAAACATATTAATTTTAAATATAGGCATATAGAGAGATAGCCTAGGCAGGCAGCTACAGATATCTCAATGGTCAGCTTGCAGCATATGCTAAGAAGTTTTGTATCAATAAGTTATTACAGATGTTAAGTCTCAAATAGGCAAAATCCAAATTCAACATGTTTTTTAAAAAGTTTGTTCAATTTTACCATAAAGTAAAATAGAATAGTCAAACAACAACATAACAATCATTGTGTTCAAACTGTGATATTCTTATTCAGGTGAAACTCATTGGGTACAGTTCACTGCTGGCATAAATCAACTCTGCAGGCTTTGTAGGAATTTTGCTTGAGTAAAGACTTCAGTACTGGACTAAAGGCAAGGCTCAAGGTAAATAAATTACCCGCTCAGCTAAAATAACAAATTTGGAATAGTGACATGGAAAGCATAATGAATGACTAGCAGAAAGTATCACATAGGAGGATCTCTGAACTTTGTCAGTGGCTTATGCCAAAGATATACATTCATGCTGCCATGTACTAATAAGCCAACCAAGTGAACAGTCACACATGTCTGAGAAGTGTGAAGCAGAAAAGAACTGTGAAGTAAAAAAGAACTAATTTTCCTCAGGACTTTTCAATAAAGAAGGCAGAAGCTTAATTTTCAGCCTACCTGGAAGCAAAGCAAAAACATCCTGAGTGTCACATAGAGTGGAGAATATATTACACTTCAGACTTTCTTCTTTATATATCCTGGTTTTATTAAGTTTTCAATTTTCATTAGTAGATGAAACTTTCACTTTTTTATTAAGTCTGGAGAACACTGTGAGAACATCTGTGCATTGACAGAAGTTAACTATATTTCTTCTTAATTGTGATATTTGAGTGTTGTTTAAAATTAAATATTCTGTGCCATCTATCTTATTACATATTTGAAATCTTCATTCATCCACAGGGATCAGCAAATCCTTGGAAACCACAAATACTCAGCTCCTTTCTTGTACCCCATCAAGGCTATTCAAATGAAAACTCAGCTGGGAAGCAGCAGCATATTTGGCAGGTTCTATATGAGTCTCTGGACGAGACAAGTCAAGATTGTAGAGACTTCATAGTAATAAGTATCTGTATTTATCTCTCTTCATGCTTGATAGGAAACTAAACTCTAAATATATATCCTCTACTTCAAAGGAGTATACAAAATAATCTGGTAAAAACCTGCTACACATCACCCCTTTTGCTACTTGCATATTTATAACACAGATATCAACTATAAATATACTACTTGAAAATGAAAACTGCCAAAATATCTAGGTGAGCACAGTCATGCAAAATTAATGTGATGAATATTCAGAGGTACTCAGTATATTTCAAGTTATTTCAAGCTACTGGGACTGATCTTAAAAAAAAAGTAAATGTGATGCTAAAGACCATTCAGAAGGGTCCTGGGCAGAACATTAGTCATAATCTAAGAAATTCAGTTTTCCAAACGTTTCTAATATTCTTCTCTTGCAACAAGATGTCCTTTACGGTATAATACAGTAAATACTCATACCATTTATAAGGTCAAAGCAGTTGCGCATTTGTTTTGTTTTCCTATTTGAAGTTCTTTACCTTAAGTCATCCTTTTAATTAAGTATTTGTATTAGACATCAGATATCTCTTACGTTAATGAAATATATATTTCTTTTATATGTAGCTTGTTCACTTGCACTGTAATTTATATGCACAACATTTTGAAATATATCTTACTCCCTTGCTCCCCTATTCCTGCCACTCCTTGAGGTCACTGGGATTTTCCCATTTCCCTAATGATTGTAACCACTGTCCGTAGGACCCTTTTTACTGGTATGCCTCAGCCAAGTGTTCCAGGACACGTACAGTTTCTCCCTGACTGAAACTCACAAGAGGCAAAGAGATTGTTTTTAAATAGAGTCACTAAGGTATATCCTTGAGGGAAAACAGTTCAAGATTCATATGGTCTTATTAAAAATTATGTAGAGAAAAAAGTCAGAGTAAATCAGCTAGAGTAAGCACTCTTTCTCTTTATGCCATTTTGTAGGGCAACATGAGAGACAGCGCTCTGGCTTCTTGGGTTGGATCCTCACTGGTGTAATCAGTGAGCCTTTTGATCTTAAAGACATTAACCATCCATTACAATAGCAAGCATCACCACACAAAGGTATTTACAGGGATCCTGTCTAGGGAGGTGATCAAAACCTCTTATGAAATGTCATTCAGGAGAGTGCTTTTTTGCTTTGTATAGATTGGATTCTCTTTTTCCTGCATAACTTGCATGGTTTTTTACAGGCACATGCGCACAGTAGTCGTCATCCAGCATCCCTCTGCATCTTAGTTTCAAATAAGCAACTAGAACTAAAAGGGCCATTTGTCTTTATCTAATATCCAAGTTAGTAATTTGCCTGGAGATGTCAACCTGAAGCCAGGTCAGTCTGATGTTAAAGATACAGGGGTTATATAATACCTGCACTGCAATTCATTTTTAAAAGCTTTGTTCTCTATATCAAGCATGAAGTATAGACAAATTTCAACCAGTATGACAATAACCGTCTGTTTTCACCATCCCTCTAAGGGAACCTGGAAGATGCATTTTCACTCCCAGTCCTCCACCCCACTACTTTTGTGATCACTTCTGTATCCGTATAAGTTATTTAGCTAGCATTCAAACACTTGTCACCCTTTCCATCTCTACAATTTTGCTATTTGCTCAATTAATGTTAGTGTAGTGACCCTGCTCTGATGTTCCACATTATTCACAGCTAAATTAGTTAGAATATTGTGTTGTTTTAACACATTTTAGTAAATGAAGTCCAACAGGAATGAAATCAAGTTTATTTTGGGCTGAGAGCCAAACTCAAGAATGTTATAAAAAGTTGTCAAAAATATCTATTATATACTCTTGTCCTTTTAGGCCAAATTATAGCAAACTGCATCCATTGGTGTTTTGATGGCAAATTCTTAATCCTGACAGGTTATCAATAAGAGATGTCAACAATCCTTTCTTCCGGATGGATGGCTAGAGTGAGTAACTGCAAACCCATCTTCTGCTAGCAAGCAAAGCTAGTAAACTTTATAGTTTTTATTTGGTAGGCTCACTCTTTAAATCTGAATCTCTAAAGCAGCAAGATATATACATTTATGCAAGCACAGAATTCAATAAAGTTTTTGTTACAGGGTGGCTGGCCCCAAATTAAAAATAAGTCCAGCTCCCCTGTGCCAGAGCAGGTGGTCCCAGTTGAGCCTATTAAGAGATTGGGGCTATAAACCTGGGCTATAAAGGATCAGATGGAGTTCAGTGGAGACACAGCTGGAAGGGAAACTGCAGAATGAAGCTGCAGGGAAACAGGGCCTCCCACAATGGTCACTGGAGGGTGTTGGGGCTGGGGAAGGAGACCCAGCTGAGACTCTACCTCAGGGAGCAGGGCTGTACCCAGTTTAGGGCTGGGTGGAAGATTTGTTTTGTGTTTGTTTTTCTTTGGAATTTTGTAAATAAAGAAACCAGGCCCCAAGAAGGGCTGTGGTTCTAATGAAAGAGACTGTGCAGGGTTTGTTTAAGGAGCCCTGAAGAAGGGGAAAACAGGGCTTGGGCACTGGTGAGGCAACCCTGGCCATGAGGGGGGTGCTCAAGTGGCAGCCACTATAACCAGTTTTAAGATTAATAGATTTTTAAGGCCAAAGGGATCATTATGATCATCTAGTTTCACCTCCTGAATAACAAAGGTCATAGAAAATTGCCTATCAGGCCCATACATTTTCTTTGAGCTTTAGCATCTCATTTAGAAAGAGATGTCAAGTGGAGAACCCACCATATCCTGTTTGTACAGAAAATTGGCTTGTCAGCTAACAATTTTTGAAGCAGACAATTTAGATTTTTCATTGAAAAAACCTTGTGCCTGAAAAACTGAAATATTTTGATTAAGGTATGTTGCCAGAGTGCCTGATACGAGC
Organism: Mauremys reevesii; assembly: GCF_016161935.1. Lineage (NCBI taxonomy): Eukaryota > Metazoa > Chordata > Testudines > Geoemydidae > Mauremys > Mauremys reevesii. The sequence goes on along the minus strand of NC_052623.1, from coordinate 106,911,657 downwards.
TGTAGTTTGGCTGCCTCCTGTCATTCTCCACTATGGGAGAGACTCCCCAACCAGACTTCATCTTCCATGGTACACTAGGGACATGAGACTGCCATGGTGAGATTATGGTGCACCATGGGAAATGTAGTCCATCCAAGGAACCCATTTAGAGAAGAAAATGGGAACAGAAGGCACCTGAACCACAACTCCCATTACAACTGCAGTGGAATTTCTGAACTAAAGTATTTTGGCTTTCAACCAAGGAGTCATGGGGGTGGGTGGGGGGAGAGAGAATAATTTTCACATGTGGTTTATTATTTACCATTATTTAATTTATAACTTCTTTTTAATCTGAATTTGTCTGGCTTCAGCTTTCCATCCTAGGGATCCTTTTATGCTTTTTTTTCTGCCAGATTAAAGAATTGTCTACTATCAGCAATCTTCCCCAAGCAGGCTCTTCTAGATCATTACAAAATCTTCTCAACCTTCTATTGAATACACTAAATAGATTGAGCTTCTTTAGTATTTCAATATTAAGCAAGTTTTTGTGACCTAGAAACCTTTCTAAATTTTTAACATTGTTTTTCAAGTGTAGATACCAGAACTTGACATGTTAGGGTCTCATTAATGTCATATGCAGAGGCAATATCGCCTCCTTCGTATCTGATATTCCCCTATTGAACCCTTTCCAATTTTCCAAAAATCATCCTAGACATTCTAGCATTGTGATTTTATTTTAGGGCCTACATAATGTAAATTCAGGGTTCTCAATAAGAAAGAAAGCAAAGAAGGCACTGAATAGAGAGACAATCAGCAGCGAACAGTGAATTTAGGAAAAGGAGAGATTGAGCTTCATAGCTGTACCTTTATTGTATTGTACTTTTCCCTATAGGATTTGGATTTATTTGGGGCCAAGTCTGCCCAAAACTGACCCTGACAAGGTTCTCAGTATCCCAGCTACATACAATATGACCCCCAACTGGCTCTAGGAAAACCCTTCATGCTCATATCTCCAGGAGCCTTGTTCATTTTGGACTATAAATGTAACTTGCCATGGTATTATGTTTTATTTATTTATTTGTTTCAGTATTTAGTTTTGTTTTTAAAGAAAGTACTAAGAATCAGGGATGTAGTAGTTGAGAAGTAATTATTTTTCAATAGAAAACATAAGTATTAAATAATTACAACAAAATTTAATGTAATTGTTATCCATAATTATATAGCACTCAAAAGCATGCTATGTGTTTCTTAGGAAACATAGAAAGACATAGTCTACACCCCTGAGAATTTTTAGATGTGACATGATGAGCCAGGATGACAAACAGTGAGAATGGGCATTAAAGCAGTGTGATCACATTGTTACTCCTCTAGGCACATGCATATATTTGGTCTCATAGATGAGATATAAAGAAAGATGATCAGATAAGATAGAGACTTCTACTGATTCCTTGACTGTGGCCATGTGGAAGAGAAGTTTTCAAGAGTGATTTGAAAGAGAAGTGTGTTGGTTGACCATGTTACTATATATAAAATGGATAATCATATTTTACAGTATCTCCGTTACATCATAAGCTTTTTGGAACAGGGGATCTTTTCTTACATACTTGTACAGTGTCTAGTACAGGGGTCGACAACCTCTGGCACATGGCTCGCCAGGGTAAGGACCCTGGCAGGCCGGGCCAGTTTGTTTACCTGCTGCATCAACAGGTTCGTCCAATCGCGGCTCCCACTGGCCACGGTTCGCTGCTCCAGGCCAATGGGGGAGGCGGGAAGTGGCACAGGCCAAGGGATGTGCTGGTCACAGCTTCCCGCCACCCCCATTGGCCTGCAGTAGCCTGCATCGGCTGAACCTGTGAATGCTACCCCGATATAGAACATATTGTAGGTCACGTTTGCTTTATAGGTTCCCCTGTTCATTTTCTCCTATATACTTATTTTTCCTTTTTGTATATATTTGCAACCAAATTTTTTAGCAAAATTAATTCAGCGATAGCCTGACTTAAGCCTAGATACCTAGTGTGTTTAAGGTTACATCGCTTAGTACATATAAGGTTGGGCCCTGCAGCTGCATCCAGTTTGGTGTACCCTTGTGCTTGTGTGGATCTCCACTGACGCCCTCATGGGCACAGGAGTCTCCTCCCAGATCAGTTTGTCAGAAGCAGGGCCCAAGCCCAAGATAAGGAACCATCTAATGTTCTACCAGCTTCTGAATATCCCCAGCCATTTGGCTTGAACTTTGCACAGCTGAGCATTTCATCCATTACTAACAAGTCTTTGTTCCTCAATTATTGCATATCTGATAGTGAAAGGGACACCTTGGCACAGGGATGGTGATTTATACTTTCTGCTCCAAGCACTGCCTCCTCAATTTTCATTTTGTTAAAGAAAAAAAGCCTCAGACTTCAGTTTATGTGCATTTGCGGAGGAGTAGTGGGGGGAAGCCTGTGATTTATAGAGCGAATTTGTTAACAATATGTTACATTCTCTCTGAGTTCACTTCCATTGAATTCTTCAGTGTTCCTCTTTGTTACTTTAGCCATTGTTCCATGCCCACTAAATGTCCTTGTTCACTACTTTGTAATTTGATTCATTTCCTTTGTAATAAGAATGTTCTCTTTTTCACCATTTTTTATTCTCTATGGGCTGGAACATCAATCAGCACCTCTGGGTTTAAGGACACTGGATCTACATAAACAGCTATGCCTGCTCCCCAAAGATGTGGAGATTCTCCATGTGACCATTCTGTCTGGATCCTCACCAGCACAGCCCATCCACAGTGCTTAAGTGGTAGGGAGAATATTAATTATTGAATATTATTAGCATTGTTCATATTATGGTACCAATCAAAAGACAGCAGTTAGGATTATGTTTGCATTATACTAGATCAGGGGTCGGCAACCTCTGGCACACGGGCCAGTTTGTTTACCTGCTGCATCGGCAGGTTTGGCCGACCCCCATTGGCCTGAAACAGCGAACCGTGGCCAGTGAGAGCTGCGATCGGCCGAACCTGCGAATGCAGCGGGTAAACAAACTAGCTCAGCCCTCCAGGGTGCTTATGCTGGTGAGCCGCGTGCCAGAGATTGCTGACTCGTGTTCTATATGCTAAGTGCCACTTATTGATTTTCAATTTTGTGGTGCTTTAAATCTTAACTTTTAGTTTAACTTTGAGAATGTGTTTAATACAATGCATAAAATATTTGGTGTTGGACTTAAAAGTAAAGGAATTACTGGTATTACAAACTTTAAATGACTATTATAATTTGAGTGCTGCAGCAACCATTACATTTTAATTGTTAAGTTTGAAATGGGTACTGTAACAATGAGACTCGAATATCAACTATACTTTTTTCCCTTAATAATTAATTTGTTCTTTTAGTGAAAATCTGTGTGCACTTTGAGCTTAAGTCCAGTATTATATGATCTGTGTAGAGATCTGAGACTGAAATCCAGGACCTCTATGGTGGCATTTTCAGAAATGCTCCCAGTTCCACGCGCAGGGCCAGGTAGGCAGGCAGAGCTGCAGAGTCTCAATGCGTGGATGAGACGATGTTGTAGAGAGGAGGGGTTCACGTTCATTAGGAACTGGGGAAACTTCTGGGATGGGATGAGAGGAGCCTAGAGAGAGATGAGATCCTAAAACCCCAAGTGGAACAGACTGAGACACTAAACATTAAAAAAGTTAAAGAGCAGTTTTTAAACTTTTAGACTAGGAGGGGGAAAGCTGCTGCAGAGGAGTGGGGATGTGGATCAGACTTCTCTCTTCTTTAGGGGAGAGGAGAATCTGATGGAGAATCAGGGTAGGAAGAAGGAGCAGAGGGGATGTAAAATGTAATGCCAGATCAACAATCACATAAAAAAAAAAAAATAAAAAGAAAAAGGCAGGGCTAATAAACAGGGACAAGTTTTTTGCTTTGCTTGTACAAATGCCAGAAGTCACAAAAATAAGATGGGTGAAACTAGAGTGCCTTGTGATAAGGAGGATATAGATATAATAGGCATCATAGAAACCTGTTGGACTGAGACCAATCAATGAATCACAATCATTCCGGTCAAGTACAAAATATATCGAAGGACAGAAGGGGCAGCGGGGGGGGAGGGGGGGAGAGATAAAGAAAATGTAGAAGTGTAGATTCAAAAAAAGTAAAATCTTAGCGAATCCACAGGAATCCAGATCCTCTATAGAAATTTCATGCTAAAGTAAAAAATAAAAGTAAAGTAGTTATCTAACCACCTGACCAGGACAGTAATTGTGATGATGAGAATGCTAAATGCTAATGGAGAGGAGGCTATCAAAATTAAATTAATAATAATAAATTCATTTTCACTTTTTAATTATTATTGACTTGACTTTCACTTCATCATAAAGAAATGCAGAGATAAATAAAATTTCTATGGCTTTTAACTGGAGCATTGATGGAGCAGCATGGAGCAAAGAGAGCGACTCTAGATTTAGCTGGCGATGGAGCTGAGAGCAGGAGGAGGGGGCTATAGACCAGACCAAGATAGCACTACCATATAGATATAGCCATTATAATAATAGGCATAATATCTCACACAACATCAACACACTATACAAAACTGAATTTTTTAGGGAACTATACAAAATGGGGGTTAAAAAGAAAAAGTTAAAAAGACAAAAACTAAAGTGAAAAAAAAAAAAAAAAGAAGTAAAAGTTTAAAGACAAAAGAATAAAGGCCCAACTAATTCCAATACCCCAAAAAAAAAAAAAAAGAAAAAAACAAAAAAAACAACAAAAGAACTTAAAAACCAACCCAAAGAGAAGAAAAAAGAGAGAAAAGAAAAGAAAATAAAAAAAGAAATCCCAAAAAAAAATAAAAAGGACAAAAAACAAAAAAGAAAAACAATGCAAGAGTGTAATAAGAAGAGCAAAAGAAGAAAAAAAAAAGCCAAAAAATTTTAAAGAAAAACAAGCCAAAAAAAAGAATTAATAACAAAAAGTTTTTAAGAGCATTAGAAAATACAAAAGGCAAAATGAAGATGAAAAAGAAAATGAAAATGAAAAAATGGAGATTTAAAAAAGATGAAGAGATTGCGGAGGAGAAGCTGAGATTCTCTGTTTGAGTTCTTTAGAACCTGGAGGAGTTTTAGTGGGTCACAAACTGAGATGGCTTTTGTAGTGACAAATCTGGACACTATTGGAGTAGATTATTCACTAGAGTCACTGCAACAAAAATTTTCAACTCAAAGTCACCAACAAGAACTCAAATGTGAAAGAAGAAACATTAACCAAGTAAAAAGAACTCAAATGTGAAGTGTAAAGTGTCCTTTAGAAGAGGTTTGTACCCTGTCCTAAATCGTTAGCCAATGTAAAAAGGGCTCTTAAAAAGTATCCTGCAATGGGAAAAAAAGACCGGCAGTCTAATGGCTCTACAAATTTTACATTAAACAAATATAAATAATAAAATTAATAGAATAAAATTAAAACCAAACTAAAACACAATAATCATAGTAAACATAGTAAATTTCTTAATAATCTAATCTTACTAACTAGTTTAAGATCTTGAAGAGTTCTACATAAGACAAGGGGATCTCAACAACACAGTGTACACAGAGTTCAGAGAACAGATTGGTTACGATCTCATTTGTCATAATTAAAACATGAGGTCCTTAAATGGAAAGAGAAAAAAGGATCATGGATTGGGAAAGGGTTAAAGGGGAAGGGACAAAAGAAGGGAATTTAAAGGAAAATTGGGTAGGGTAAGGGGTAACTAGTGGAGAGGGGAATGTCAGGGAGTATCTAACTAATGTATTCATAAATTAAATGGAGGAGGTAAAGGGAATGAGAAGGGTAAACAGTGAAAGAGAGAAAGTTAACAACAACAGTGAGAAAGAAAGAAGATAGAAAAAGAACAACTCAAAAAGAAAAAGAAAAAAAAAGATTGGCAACAAAAAAAAATGATGAAATAAAAAAAATGTTGGATGAAATTTAAAAATATAAAAAAAAAATAACATATACATAAAAAAAAATGCACAACTAAAAGTAACAAAAGATGGGGCTATAAAAATGATAGAAATAATTCAAAAACTGAAGAGTGTGAATGAGAAAAAGTTCTCTTGGATAGGAAACAGAAAAAGTGATAAGAGTGTGCAAAAAAAGAGATAGAGAATAAGAGGAAAGGTATAATATTAAAAGATATTAGAGAATAAGACCCTGTTTATATATACTCATCTCTATAAAACAAATATATTCTACAACTAGAAAGAAAAAAGAAAAAAAGAAAAAAAAAAGAGAAAGAAAAGAGCAAAAAATAGCAGGAGGTTTAGAAAAGGAGAGGAAAGAAAAGTTAAAGAGGCTAGAGAGGGAGAGGTATGGAAGAGAGAAAGAGGGGAGAGAGATGAGATGATATGAAAGAGGAAAGTGGAGAAAGAAAGTGGAGTATATAAAATTAAGTACTTATTCCTAGGATACAAGAAATAATGAATAAATAATAAAAAGTTGAAAAAAAACAAAAATAATTCAAATCTTAGGAAAACGCACAGGAAATGGAACTCAAACCTGAGGAGGTTGGAACTTCAGGGACTAGGACAAATTGAAAAGGGATAACAATGTTTAAAGGAAGTGGATAAATTCAGGCTGGCTAGGTGGACTAGGATGATGGGTAAGAGGATGGGGATGGTTCAGGTGGGCTAAGAGATGTGGGATAGATGGCAGAGATCATCAGAGAGAGATCATGATGGTGTGCCTCTGGAGAGGGCAGATCTTGGCTGGAGGCAGATGGCCCTCAGGAGGCCTGGACACCTGGGCCTGGCAGGCACTTGGTTCTTATTATTGTATTTTAATAATGTAATTGTATATGGATCTTTCTGTACTTTGTCATTAATCTCTTTTGTACAGATGTGATAATTATGACATCTCCAATGAACTTAAATAGGTGACCTTGCAAAAGGTATCATAGACATGGAGATACAGCTCAATCTACTCATTGAAGAATACACATTTCAGCTTCAATCTATCCATGCTTTTTTTTTAAAGCAAATATTTGATAATATTGTTAATTGCTGTCCATTCGCTGGGAAGGCAAGTGGTGTAGCAATCTCCCCAGGCCCTGTCAAATCTCTCAAACACTTAAGCCAATCAGTAGATTTGTATAGTACCAAACTATAAAAAGAGAAATAAGGACAACCTCAGGAATTACAGACCAGTCAGCTTAACTTCTGTAATTGGAAAGATAATGGAGCAAATAATTAAGCGATCAATTTGCAAACATCTAGAAGATAATAAGGTGATAAACAAACTAGGGAAATGAAACCTAGATGGAACTACTATAAGATGGGTGCATAACTGGCTGGAAAACCATTCCCAGAGAGTAGTTATCAGTGGTTCACAGTCATGCTAGAAGGCCATAACAATTGGAGTTCCACAGGGATCATTTTTGGGTCTGGTTGTATTCAATATCTTCATCAATTATTTAGATAATGGCATACAGAGTACACTTATAAAGTTTGCAGACAATACCAAGCTGGGAGGGGTTGCAAGTGCTTTGGAGGATAGGTTTAAAATTCAAAATGATCTGGACAAACTGGAGAAATGGTCTGAAAGCCATAGTAGACCACAAACTAAATATGAGTCAACAGTGTAACACTGGTGCAAAAAATGTGAACATCATGCTGGGATTTATTAGCAGGAGTGTTGTAAGCAATATATGTGAAGTAATTCTTCTGCTCTACTCTGTGCTGATTAAGCCTCAACTGGCATCCAGTTCTGGGTGCCACATTTCAGAAAAGATGTGGACAAATTGGAGAAAGTCCAGAGAAGAGCAACAAAAATGATTAAAGGTCTAGAAAACATGACCTATGAGGTTAGATTGAAAAAGTTGGGTTTGTTTAGTCTGGAAAAGAGAAGACTGAGATGGGATATGATAACAGTTTTCAAGTACATAAAAGGTTGTTACAAGGAAGAGAGAGAAAAATTGTTCTTCTCAACCTCTGAGGATAGGACAAGAAGCAATGGGCTTAAATTGCAGAAAGGGAGGTGTAGGATGGACATTAGGAAAAAACTTCCTAACTGTCAGGGTGGTTAGGCACTGGAATAAATTGCCTACAGAGGTTGTGGAATCTCCATCATTGGAGACTTTTAAGAGCAGGTTGGACAGACACCTGTCAGGGATGGTCTACATAATACTTTGTCCAGCCATGAGTGCAGGGGCTTGGACTAGATGACTTCTCAAGGTTCCTTCCATTCCTCTGATTCTATGAAATTTGGGAATAACACCACTTCACTGATCCCACACTGTCAATCTTGTCTGCTTAAGCCTTACTACACACAAAAGTTGTATCACTTTAACTATCTTGGTATAGTTAACAAGTTCAATACAACTCCACTTCTGTGGATGCAGTTATATCAGCATAAAAGTGCTTGTATGAATATTGTTTATTCCTTTATGAGAAGAGGAGTAAGATATACCCGAATAACTGCATTCACACTAGGGATTGTACCTGAATAACTGTTTTGGTAAAAAAAAATCACATCCCCAACAAAGATAGTTATACTCGTACAAAATTTTTGTGCAATGCTGGATTTAGACTTTGTCAGGCACCAGACTTATTCAACCCAGGCCCATCAAGAAAGAGCACCACAACCAGTCATATAAGGGAACTGCAGCTAATACCCCACCACCAGAAGCTACACCTTCTGAACCAGAGGGGTCAGGTGACTAGCAGCAGACTGCTGATTGGCCACCACTATGTATAAACCTTCCTATTCCTGTCCCAGCACTTGTCTGAGCAGCTAGTCATTAGGTCTACTGCTGATCAGACCCTAGAGACCACATTCATGCCTCCTTGATTCCCACCCTTTGTTCCTGTCACCACACCTTGTCCCTGGTTCCTGCTTTCTTGTCCTAACTCCAGTTATAGACTCAATCTTTGACCCTTTGAGTGACTCTTGACAATAACCGTGACTCTACTCTGAACTCTGACCATTAAATCAGATCGCCCATGGTACAGGACCTGACAGCTTGCTTAGACCTTCTCAGAGTATGTCACATATCAGGTTAAGGTGGAGATAGCACTGAGCTTGCTTATCAGGCTCTCCTGTGGCATGGGCCTCCCCTTTTCTAGAACAGGACCATCCAGTGTTGACCAACTGGGACTCATTCTTTCAAGCATTTGCCACTATTTTCACAAAGCCTGGAAGTCAGAGACAGCCTTACAAGAGCTGTGGCAAATTTCTTATGTCACCCAGTCCAGAGGTTTGGCCTTAGAGACCTCCTAGAATGATACTGCACTCCTCCATCAATTTTGGTGAAGAACTGAAAGATGAACTGGCTTGGGTAGATCCCCCACCATCCCTGCCAGTTTAGAAGCCTTTATGGATCTGTATATCGGATAGACATCAGACTTCATACATGACAATGGGAACATTAGGAGGGAAACACTTACCTCCTGCACTTACCCAAGGCTCAGCCCGCAGGCCCAAGTGAGGTTGGCCATAGTCAAACCCGTGCAGACTGATAGGGTATGGCCACAATGATTTCCTTGCAAATGAGTACCTCTGCTTCTATTGTGGAGGAACAGGAGTTGCATTAGCCACTTGTCATGTCAAAAGCTGATGACAGAGAAAAGTACTTCCACACCTAGGTAGGGTCCCAAGCTTGGATATAACCAGGGAGGAAAACCAAGATTATGTTAAATCAGGAGTTCCTCATTCATCTCCACTTCTACAGATTCCCCAGCAAATGTTGATCCCGCAGGTTGAGCAGAACTGTCCCATATAATTGGCCTTGATTAATTTTGGAGCAGGAGAATGTTTTATGGATTTTTTCCATAGTCTGGGTCCTTGGGCTTCCAGGAACCCAGATCTGATAGAAACAGTAGATGGGTCACCACTGTATTCGGGTCTCATTATACAGGAGACCACACCACTTGAAGTGGTGATTAAGGAACACCAGGAAGTCCTACAGTTTAAATTTATTTCCTCCCTGCATTTTGACCTGATTTTTAGGGTCACCCTGGCTAATCTGTCATGATCCCCATATATTATGGTCCGAATGTGTCATTTCCTTCCCGCCAAGCTTCCACAGAAAGTACTCCCTTCTCGTTGCAGAACTTGGACCCCTGAACACCAAGTCAGAAGATTACATTCCAAGAAAGTATCTGCAATTCAGGAGTGGGCAGAACCTCAGAGCAGCCAATATTTCCAAAAAATAATGGGGTTTACCAACTTTTCCAGGAGGTTTATTTTAGACTTCTCAAATGCCACAGCCCCTATCACTACCATCCTCCTTATATTTGCAAGATTTCACTGGTCCCTGTGGGGCTGCAAAGCTTTTGAATGTCTAAAGATAGCTTTCATGTCTACCCCAGTGCTGGTCAACTGGGATCCTGACCGGTCCTTTATCCTTCAGGCTGACACCCCTGATGTAGCCATGGAAGCAGTATTATCCCAAAGAACAGGATCCCAGTGAGAAATGCACCCATGTGCATATTTTTCACAAAAACGTACACCAGCCAAACATAATTATGAAACAGAAGACAAGGAGTTACTCACTATCAAAGCTGATAGTACGGGGACACTACCTGATGTTCTTTATGAAAAGGGAAACACTATACAGAACCTGCTAGCCCCAAAGAACCACCACTTGGCATTTAAAAACCACGTCGTTTCATTTGTGGGTCTGTATCCTTGGACTCTCTTAGCATGCTTTGAGCAGCACCCCCAATGACCCTTTCCTTAAACTCATAATACTATCCAAGCAGGTCTCCCCGATACCATCCAATGACACTATTAATGGGCCAATGACCTTCTCCATGTCAATGGCTGCCTATAGGTCACTGACAGTTCCCCAAAATAGGAGGTGCTGTACACACATCATGACACTTCCTGGGCAGATCACTTTGGGCAATCTAAAACTTTGCTTGCTATAGCCCACTCAGTCTGGTGGCCACAAATTCAGGATGATATCCGGTCCTATGTCAGTTCCTGCAATGTCTGTGCTCAAACAGTTAGGCGGCTTTCGGCAGTGTTTCTGCGGGAGGTCCACTGGTCCCACGTCTTCAACGTACCCACTGCCGAATTGCCGCTGAAACTGCGGGACTGGCACACCTCCCGCAGGCACGCCGCTGAAGGCAGCCTGACTGCCACCCTCATGGCGACTGGCAGGCCGCCCCCCACGGCTTGCTGCCCCAGCTTGGTGCGCTGGTGCCTGGAGCCACTTCTGCTGTCTTCTACTATGAATATGTACAGAACCTAGCACAGAGGGGCTCTGTACTCAGTTGAGATCAATAGGGCACTAATGATATAAATAACATAATCTATATTTTCACATTTACTCTTGCTTTTATAAGCATTACTTGTATGACTTTAGACTTGCATTACGGATTTTTTTCCTTTACAAATTATGATGTTTTTTTCAGGATATTAAAATAATATAAACAATCGGTAAGATTCTATTTAGAATGTCTGCAGTGGACATAGCCATGGTAACATAAATGGATTGCAAGGGGGAGGGTGTGTTTACAGGAATTCAAGACAATTTCCTCATCGAGGCAGTAGATTTTGTTTAGATGGCCACAGCTGTATATATTTTCATCTATATTAAAGAAAGGAATATAAAACTAAACATAAATAAGGAAAAACAGATAAAGAAAAATAATTAAAGGAGCAGAGTGGTTTAAGATTTTAAACTGAATTTTTCTAATAAGTATCCTGGAGACTTATCTTTCATATTGCCTCAGCGATTCAGAGCTGAGATCTCTAGTAGGCTTTGTTCAATTCATCAGCAAGTAGCCGAATAAAGATCTAAGAAGCAGACTACATGGTAGATACAGACACACACATTGTACAAAATAGCACCATTCTCATCTAGTCACTGATTAATTCTAGTAGGTCTATGTATGGGAGTCAGTGAATGGTGTTAGTGTGTTTTTCTTCACTAAGTGTGCATGGAGGATTTTTTGTTTATTCTTAAATAGTTTTCAATTTTTCCAGCAGAAATGTTCTTTTGGCTGCTTACCTTGGGGCATGGACTGAGCTTGTATAGCCAGTATTCCCTACCAATACTTTTTGCTGGTTTGACATAACATGTTAAACTAGCTTTGAGGACCTCTCTCTAAGGGCCTCATCCAAATCCCATTGCAGTCAATGGAAAGACTCCCATCGACTTCAAATGACAAGATGTCCCTGATCCCACACTATGTTCCAGTCAACATAAAGTCAGGATTCTCCATATAGGAAAGCCCCATGACTCTTTGTTGTGCTCTATGGACCACGAGTTCTGCTTCCCTTTACATCCCCTTTGTTTCCTTCTTCAACAGGTGCCTCTGAGTCTTTCCTCATGCTGCTCTGTCTGTCTGTATCTTGTGTGAGGCTAGGAGGGTGAGGTAATATCATTTACTGGACCAGCTTCAGTTGGTGGGAAGGAGGGACAAGCTTTCAAGCTTCACAGAGCTCTTCCTCAGGTCTGGAGAAGGTAACCAGAGCGTCCAATCTAACTACAGGGTGGGACAGATTGTTAAGCATAAGGGGTTAACATATTTTGCGAGAAACCAATTTAAACAAATTGGGCAATTAACATCTCTGCAGTCATAGGACAAAGAAATGTTTGCAGGTTACAAATTGCTGTAATGAGACATAGACCCAGTGTCTTTGTCCAGACCATAATTTTGTCCAGCAGAGTTATGAATTTAAATTCCCAGGCTTGTCTTTGAAGGTGTTGTGCAGGTTTCCCTTTAGGACAAGGACCAAGAGGTAAGTTATGGAGTGACCACTTTGTGAGAAGTGTTCGCCCATGGGTGATCTGGTGTATTTATCTTTTATAATTTTTCTGTGTGAGTTCATTTGGGTGCATGCTGATTGTTTCATTTCATCCACAGTTGTTGTTGAGACATTTGATGCACTGAATGAGGTATACCACATGCTGTGAGAGGCATGTCTAGGACCCATGGATATTGAATTGTGGGGAATATTGGACCTTGCAGCAGTGTAGATACATTTGCAGGCTTTGAATCTGTTGTTATGGCAAGATCTGATGCTGCTTTGAGTTGGTGTGTCCTAGTCTGTGGGTAGCTTGCTTCTAATGATGAACTTGGTGAGGTTGGGAAGCTGTTTGAAGGTCAGAAGAAGGGGTTCGGGAAAGTTTTCTTTCAGGATGAGGTCCCCGACAACTATGGGCTGTAATTGTTTGATGATATCCCATATGGGTTTTGGGGTGGGGTCATTAGTGACATCTAGGGGTATAGAATCATAGAATTCAAGATCAGAAGGGACCATTATGATCATCTAGTCTGACCTCCTGCTAGATGCAGGCCACATAAGCCGATCCACCCACTCCTTTAGCAAGCGACCCCTGCCCCATGCTTCGGAGGAAGGCGAAAAACCTCCAGGGCCACTGCCAATCTTCCCTGGAGGAAAATTCCTTCCCGACCCCAAATATGGCGGTCAGCTGAACCCCGAGCATGCGGGCAAGACTCTCCAGCCATACCCTCAGGAAAAAGGTTATATCATATCATTGACTCATTGTACTATTTACCAGTGTGGCACTTAATTGACCTATTGACTAAGCCCGTTATCCTATCATACCATCTCCTCCATAAACTTATCTAGCTTAATCTTAAAGTCATGGAGGTCCTTCGCCCCCACTGTTTCCCTCGGTAGGCTGTTCCAGTATTGCACTCCCCTGATGGTTAGAAACCTTCGTCTAATTTCAAGCCTGAATTTCCTGACTGACAATTTATATCCGTTTGTCCTCGTGTCCACATTAGCACTGAGCTGAAATAATTCCTCTCCTTCCCTGGTATTTATCCCTCTGATATATTTAAAGAGTGCAATCATATCTCCTCTTATCCTTCTTTTGGTTAAGGAAAACAAACCGAGCTCCTCAAGTCTCCTTTCATACGACAGGCCTTCCATTCCTCGGATCATTCTAGTGGCCCTTCTTTGTACCCGTTCCAGTTTGAATTCATCCTTCTTAAACATGGGAGACCAAAACTGCACACAATACTCCAAATGAGGTCTCACCAACACCTTATATAACGGGACTAGCACCTCCTTATCCCTACTAGAAATACCTCGCCTAATGCATCCCAAAACCGCATTAGCTTTTTTAACGGCCACATCACATTGCCTACTCATAGTCATCCTACGATCAACCAGGACTCCTAGGTCCTTCTCCTCCTCCGTTACTTCCAACTGGTGCGTCCCCAGCTTATAACTAAAATTCTTGTTAGTCATCCCTAAATGCATAACCTTACACTTCTCACTATTGAATTTCATCCTGTTACTAATACTCCAGTTTACAAGGTCATCCAAATCTCCCTGGAGGATATCCCGATCCTTTTCCGAATTGGCAATACCTCCCAACTTGGTGTCATCCGCAAACTTTATCAGCCCACTCCTACTCTTGGTTCCCAGGTCAGCAATAAATAGATTGAATAAAATCGGACCCAAAACCGAACCTTGAGGAACTCCACTGGTAACCCCCCTCCAACCTGACAGTTCCCCCTTCAATACTACCCTCTGAAGTCTCCCCTTTAACCAGCTCCTTATCCACCTCTGGATTTTCATTTCGATCCCCATCTTTTCCAATTTAACCAGTAATTCTTCATGCGGTACCGTATCAAACGCCTTACTGAAATCCAGATATATTAGATCCACCGCATTTCCCTTGTCTAAAAAATCTGTTACTTTCTCAAAGAAGGAGATCAGGTTGGTTTGGCACGATCTACCTTTTGTAAATCCATGCTGTAATCTATCCCAGTTGCCATCGGCCTCATGCTCCGGAACCACTCTCTCTTTTAAGATTTTTTCCATGACTTTGCATACTACAGATGTTAAACTAACAGGCCTGTAGTTACCCGGGTCACTTTTTTTCCCCTTCTTGAATATAGGAACTACATTAGCTAATCTCCAGTCAAACGGTACAACCCCCGAATTTAGAGACTTATTAAAAATTATCGCTAACGGGCTAGCAATATCACTCGCCAATTCGCTTAATATTCTAGGATGAAGATTATCCGGGCCCCCCGATTTACTTCCGTTAAGTTGTTCAAGTTTGGCTTCTACCTCAGATACCGTAATGTCTACCCCCATATCTTCATTCCCATCGGTCCCTCTATCACTATTCCTTAGCCCTTCATTAGCCTCATTAAAGACTGAGGCAAAATATTCATTCAGATATTGTGCCATTCCAAGATTATCCCTAATCTCCACTCCGTTTAAATTTTTAAGCGGTCCCACTTCTTCTTTCTTGGTTTTCTTCCTATTTATATGGCTAAAAAACCGTTTGCTATTGGTTTTAATCCCAATATGTGATCAATGTTTTTTTTCTTTACTGAAGCACATTCTCCTGGGGTGTGTCATACAGCCTCCTTCTCCTCTACTTTGAAAAGCCACCTGCTGTTCAGACTTTCATTCCAGAGTGCACAGACTGAATTCCACATAGTGACCATGTTCCGGTTCACATAGAGAAAAGTGAGAATGAAAAGAGAACAGAACACCGGAATGAGAAAAGAAAGTATTGTTGAAAAAGAAAGGGTGGGTTAGTAATAGAGAAAAAAGAGGATACAGAAATACGATGACAAAATAACTTAGGTTATTGTATTTAATTGTATTTATTTACAGTATCATTTTAGTGTAATTCCTTATATCCTAGAGCAGGGGTGGGCAAATTTTTGGCCCAAGGACCACATCTGGGACTAGGGGTTGGGGTGTGGGATGGGGTGAGGTGAGGGCTCCGGCTGGGGGTGTGGGGTCTAGGGTGGGGCTGGGGATGAGGAGTTTGGAGTGTAGAAGGGTGCTCTGGGCTGGGACAGCGGGGTTCGGAGGGTGGCAGGGGGATCAGGGCTGGGGGAGAGGGTTGGGGTATGGGTAGAGGCTCAGGGGTGCAGGCTCTGGGCGGCGCTTAACTCAAGCAGCTCCCGGAAGCTGTGGCATGTCCCTTCTCCGGCTCCTACATGGAGACGTGGCCAGGAGGCTCTGCCCCATCAACAGGTCCCACCCCTGCAGCTCCCATTGGAGTGCCAGAGGGGGCCACTGGAGCGTGTAGAGGCTGGAGGAGGGGGCATGACGTGGCTTCCGGGAGCTATTCGGAGCAACTTCCAACCCTGCGCTCTAGCTGAAGCGCCGGAGGGGGGCTATGCCGTGGTTTCCAGAAGCTGCGTAGAATGGCCCCCGACTCTGCACCCCGGCTGGAGCACCAGAGAGGGGCAAGCCCCAGACCCTGCTCCCTAGCTGTTGGGCCGGATGCGGCCCACAGGCCATAGTTTGCCCACTCCTGTCCTAGATCTTTGTACATTCTGAACAAAACTAATGGAAAAGGTTATTTTGAACACTTATAATATATTAATATTTTGTTTCTATTCTATAGTTAAATAATTGGACAAATGGAAAAGAAAATAACCTAGAATTCACCAGAAAACAGACACCCCTCCTTGAATTGTCCCTTGAATGATTTTAATTTTTTAATTAATTATTATTTTTATTTGTATTGTGATATCATTAAGACCTCAGCTAAGGATCAGGGCTTCCTTGTGCTGGGCACTGTACATACATATAACAAAGAGATAGTCTCTGCTTCAAAGAGCTTACAGTCTAAATATAAGATGGGATACAACAGGTGGCTAGAAGAAACAGATGTGGGGAGCACAAGTTAATAGTAAGATGATTATGATTAGTGTAATAAGCACCAGCCATAGCACACCAGCTGCCCAGCCATTCACAAGTGCTTTGTAGGCATCAAAATAATAACAACATGATAATATGTTGACAACTTTGTCCAGATTCCAAGACAGCAGAAGGCTTCATTTCCCTGGCAGCCAAGGAGGATGAGGGAGTTCTGAAGATACCACTTTTTATATAAGATATGTGAGATAAGTTTGACATTCCCAAAGAATCATCTCACCAAGCCTTCCTAAAATCAGAAGGCTGGCCCTCTGCATAATAGTGTGATCTTAGTGGAAAGGAATATGTTAAGTTTAGGGGATAGAGTGGACTAAAAAATGTATATAGTGATTTTCTCAGTCATACAAGGCACACATCATATTGATACTTATGACTAACATCCTGAGGAGTTGATCAAACCAGTCTCCACTTTACTCAAAAGATTATTGGCATTGTGCGATTTATAAAACCTATCTAGAACAGAGCAGCATGCTGTTTCTGCTACTGCTAATGCAGATGTCATGGCCACTCTCACACATGCAATAAACAAGCACCAGCATTTTAGCTGTCATGCCATTGAGGATGCCCTTACATTGGATCCATCAGGACTTTGACATAGAGAAAGGAACTAGGATTTGAGTCATATGGTGGATTCTACTTGTTCTTTCTCAGGGACACCCTTGCCATCTGAGAAAGACAAGCATTTGCTTTGAGAAAATGAATTGGGAAGAAATGAATCCCACTCCATCTATAGCCTATATAACCTTCTAAGCAACAGATTTTCCCACAGGTGTTCCATGTTCTGAGAAGAACAAGTTCTGAAGGTGACACAATACAACCAAGGTGCCAAGATGCTAGGTAACCTTCTGCCACATGTGTAACACCATTTATAATATCATAAAAACAAACCATGCGCATAATCACTTCTTTGGGTCTTTGCCAGCTGAAAAACATATTGCTATTGATGCCAACAAGTAATGTGGCAGTTTTCTGCACCACTGATGATATCATGGGTTTAGTGTGAGCAAGAGACACCTCCATTCTCCTTATTAGTCCTTACTTAAAGTGGAAGCCCAGCATCCAGGGTTAGAATGGAACCAGGTGTTTATTGTGGAAAATTTCAGATTTTCAGTGAAAAATTGAAAACTCCATTCTTCTTTTGGCTGAAAACTGAACATTGCAATCCTGCTATGGTACCTCATGAGAGTTATAGTTCAGGTGCCTTGTGCCCTCAGTCTCCTGGCCACACTAAATCTCTCACGATGTACCACAGTCTTATTTCTTTCTGAGCCAGTGTGGTGCATCATGGGAGCTGTAGTTCAGCTGGGGAAACTTGCTGATAGAGAAGAATGGGAGCATAAGGCACCCAAATTACAGTTCCCATGAGGCTCTGCAGCAGCATTTCCAAATGAATTTTTGTTGTTTGGGGGTTTGGGGAGTTCAGCTTTTTAACAAAATATTGCTGCAGAAAGCAGACATGCTTCACAAAAAAAGTATTGTTTAGTTGAAAACCCACTTTTCTATCACAAAATAGTTTTGACAGACATTTTCTGAGCAGCCCTGTATGTTACCCTTCCAAAACAGAGTAATTTCTTCCTTTGGGTCTCCCCCTCTTGCCTTCTTCCATGCAGTCCCATGGATCGAACTTACTTCCTTGCATATCCTCAATTTTTCTTCAGTTGCCTCCTCAAAAATACACTTCTTCTAAAAAGGCCATAAACCCTAGTTATTCCCCATAGAAGTGTTAATGAAACAGCAGAGAGTAACTGACAATAATAAAAATTTACAAAAGTCATGTAGCTAACAAGATGCATGCCAGATTGTTCTGGCTAATCATTTATTTTCTTGATGCATCCACTCTCCTGAGTAATATGGTGTGCTCATTGAAGTGGGAAGCTATCCCACAGTTCCCGCAGTCCCCACTGCCCATTGGAATGCTGGGTAGAGCCCCCAATGCCTGCTGGGGGAAAAATGTGTCGAGGGTGGTTTTGGGTAACAGTTGTCATTCAACCGTCACTCCCGCCCTCTCTCCCTGAAAGCGCCGGCGGGAAATCTGTTACCGCACTTTTCTGGTCAGTGACAGTGCGGACGCCACAGCACTGCGAGCATGGAGCCCGCTGCGATCATCGCTGCACTTATGGCCGTTGTCAACTCCTCGCACCTTATCGTCCACCTCTTCCACAGTCAGCTGCTGAGAAATCGGGCGAGGAGGCTCCGGCAGCGCGGTGAGGACATGAAGTGTCAGAGTGGCACAGACCTCTCACAAAGCACGGGATTCTGCGCCGCGGAGATCATGGTGGCAATGGGTCACGTTCATGCTATGGGACGGCGATTCTGGGCCCGGGAAACAAGCACGGACTGGTGGGACCGCATAGTGCTGCAGGTCTGTGATGAATCACAGTGGCTGCGAAACTTCAGGATGCGTAAGGGCACTTTCCTTGAACTGTGTGACTTGCTGGCCCCTGCCCTGAAGTGCCAGGACACCCGGATGCGAGCAGCCCTGACTGTGCAGAAGCGAGTGGCCATAGCCCTCTGGAAACTTGCCACGCCAGACAGCTACCGGTCAGTAGCGAACCACTTTGGCATCTGCAAATCTACTGTGGGGGTTGATGTGATGCAAGTAGCCCACGCAATCGTTGTCCTACTGCTCTCAAAAGTAGTGACCCTGGGAAACGTCCAGGTCGTCATAGATGGCTTCGCCGCGATGGGATTCCCAAACTGCGGTGGGGCTATAGATGGCACTCACATCCCTATCCTGGGACCGGCCCACCAGGCCAGCCAGTATATTAACCGAAAGGGCTACTTTTCAATGGTGCTGCAAGCACTGGTGGACCATAGGGGACGTTTTACCAACATCTACGTCGGGTGGCCGGGCAAGGTTCATGACGCACGTGTTTTCAGGAACTCTGGTCTGTTTAGACGCCTGCAGGAAGGTAGTTTCTTCCTGGACCACAAAATAACTGTTTGGGATGTGGAGATGCCTACAGTGATCCTCGGGGACCCAGCCTACCCGCTAATGCCCTGGCTCATGAAGCCCTATACAGGCGCCCTGGACAGTGACAAGGAGCTCTTCAACTACCGGCTGAGCAAGTGCAGAATGGTGGTGGAGTGTGCTTTCGGACGTCTCAAGAGGAGATGGAGGAGCTTACTGACTCGCTCGGATCTCAGCGAAACCAATATCCCCATTGTTATTGCAGCTTGCTGTGTGCTCCACAATCTCTGTGAGAGCAAGGGGGAGACCTTTATGGCGGGATGGGCGGTTGAGGCAAATCGCCTGGCTGCTGATTACGCTCAGCCAGACACCCGTGCCATTAGAAGAGCCCAGCGGGAAGCGCTGTGCATCCGGGAGGCTTTGAAAGCTAGGTTCCTCAGAGAGCAGGGTAACCTATGACTGTCCAGTCTCTTTACAGAGAAGCTGAACCTGCCCCTGTTTCAGTTACTATTGACTTTTTTCAGGGGTTACATACCCTGTTCCCCAGGTTTCCCCCCTTCCAACAGACGTTTAAAAATAAAGTTATTGGAACATTTTTAATTAACAAAGTTTTCTTTACTAACGAATTCTTGTTCAAGGGTTCCAACAGGGACGCAGACTGTGGTCAGTACGGTGTGCAGTGATGTACAGACCGCTTCTACACTCGAGGACTGACAGGCTCCTGCTCCTACAGCGGTCCTTGGGGGGGGGGAGGATGGTTACTGGAGGGTGTGCAGGAAGGGGTGGGTTTGCAGGAAGGGGCGAGGGGTGTGTGGGAAGGGTGAGTAGGTGTGGGGGGATGATGGCTCTGGCTGGGGCTCAGGGCATTGGAGAGGTTCATGGCTAGGGTGCAAGGGCATGGTAAGGGCAGCCTGCCTTGCCATTTGTGGATGCCAGGCGCTCGGACCCTGGGGCAACATACACCTCCCAGACTGACCTGGGGCAGCAGACACCTCGCAGAGTGACCCGGGTGCCTAGTGACTGCACTCTGTGTGTGACCTGCTGTTGATCCTGCCCCCATGTCTGTACCCTGTTAATTGGGGCTGTCCTATGCAATTAACAAACCCCTCCCCCCCCTTCACACAAAGTCTTCTGCAAAGAAACATGACGGAAACAGTAATGAACAGCAAACTATTTTTAATACTCAACTACACAGTTGGGGGATGAAACTGGGATTTGGGATCGGGTGAGCCAGGAAGGGAAGCAATTCTCATACTTTAGGGAATGAAAGCTGTTTGGTACATGATCGCTCTGCTGGTGTGGAGTGACAGTTTTCACGGCCCCTAGCTCCCCTCCTTCTTGTGATTTTGGGTGAGGGGGGGACAGGACTTTGTGGCGGGGGAGGGCGGTTGCAGATACAGTTCAGGGGGGCTCTCTGCTCCTGCTTGTGGTCCTGCAGAACATCCACAAGGCGCCGGAGCGTGTCCGTTTGCTCCCTCATTAGTCCAAGCAGCGTTTGAGTCGCCTGCTGGTCTTCCTGCCGCCACCTGTCCTCCCGTTCGCTGTGTGAGCGCTGCTGCTGAGAGAGGGTCTCCCTCCACTGGCTCTGCTGGGCCGCCTCGGCTCTGGAGCAGGCCATCAGTTCAGCGAACATCTCGTCCCGAGTCTTTTTCTTTCGCCGCCTAATCTGCGCCAGCCTCTGTGAGGGGGATGCCGGGGCAGTTCGGGAAAGAGCCGCAGCTGTGTGATGGGAAAAAGGAAGTGATTTCCTTCCAAAGATACATGTTTGCGAACACTGAACACAGTCTACTCAGTTTCTGTGAACAAGACCATACAGGGCACCTAATCTCATGTGCTCTCAGGACAAGTTCGAATTTTCGGCATTCGCTTTCATTGCCTGGGGTCTTGCACTGGAGATTGGACAAGCGGGGCAGGACAGCAGAATCCGTGTAGCAGCCAGGCCTGGTAAGCCGTAAACTTTAGGCTGCTTAACAGTTAATGGATAGCAGTGCCCTCCTGCTGCAGGCAATCTGGAAAGCATAAAGTCTGACCCTGTTCCAGCCCCTCGCTGCTGTCCCCGGGAAAGATCCCTGTATGCTTTTCCTCTGCAGCCTACAACACGTGGCTGTTAAATGACGGTCATTGTTATGCAAAGGAAAAGTTAAGCATTCACAATAGTAACATTAAAGTAATTCCCCTAATTAGATGCAGCAGCCGCAGAGCGAGATCACCCTGAGGCGGGTCTCCAGGAGAAACAGAGAGCGAATGCTGCGTGAATCCCTGCACAGACCAGGGCCCTATGCTGCCATGCTGGTCGAGGCGATGCTCCCATTATACCTCAGGATGGCCTGGCGCGGAAGAGTGTGCTTCCACGGAGCACCCAACAAGGCACCTCTCCCCAGGAACCTCCTGCGGAGGCTTTTCGAGTACCTCTCAGAGAGTTTCGTAGAACTGTCCCAGGAGGATTTCTGTTCGATCCCTATATGCATTGACCTTCTTTTTATATAGTTTTTAAACCTGTTTTGTTAAAAAATGTTTACATATTTATAGCACTTACCGACTGATCCTTCCCCTGATTCGGAGTCCGGGTTAACGGCCGGGGAGGGTTGGTAGGGGATCTCTGTGAGGGTGATGAAGAGATCCTGGCTGTCGGGGAAAGCAGTATTGTAACCGTTGTCGCCTGCCTTGTCCTCCACAAACCCTTCCTCATCTTCCCCATTGGCGAACATCGCCGAGAAACTGCCCCTCGACACTATCCCATCCTCAGAGTCCACGGTCACTGGTGGGGCAGTGGTGGCAGACCCACTGAGAATGGCATGCAGTGCCTCGTAGAAGCGGCATGTCTGGGGCTGGGCTCCGGAGCGTCCGTTTGCCGCTTTGATTTTTTGGTAGCCTTGTCTCAGGTCCTTGATTTTCACGCTGCACTGCGTTGCATCCCGGCTGTATCCTCTGAGTGCCATGGCTTTGGAGACCTTCTCGTAGGTCTTTGCATTCCGTTTTTTGGAGCGCAGCTCCGAAAGCACAGACTCATCGCCCCACACAGCGATCAGATCCAAGACTTCCCGGTCAGTCCATGCTGGGGCCCTCTTTCTACTCTGAGATTGCATGGACTCCTCTGCTGGAGAGCTCTGCATCTCTGCCAGTGCTGCTGAGCTCGCCACAACGTCCACACAGGAAATGAGATTCAAACTGGCCAGACAGGAAAAGGAATTCAAATTTTCCCGGGGTTTTTCCTGTATGGCTGATCAGAACATCTGAGCTCGGACTGCTGTCCAGAGCGTCAACAGACTGGTGCAGTGTGGGATAGCTCCCGGAGCTAGTAAGTTCGATTTGCATTCACACCTAGCCTAATTCGACATAGCCATGTCAAATTTAGTGCTACTCCCCTCATCGGGGTGGAGTACCGAATTTGAACTAAAGAGCCCTCTAGGTCGAATTAAATGGCTTCCTGGTGTGGACGGGTGCACGGTTAATTCGAATTAACGCTGCTAAATTTGAATTAAAGTCCTAGTGTGGACCAGGCCTTAAAAGGTTCATTGCTAATACCTGCTTGAGCACTTTGGAGCCAACCAACATGGGTTGGAGCACCCCTGGGTTTAGCCCATTTGTAAATATATTGACCAAATGCTTATACATGTTTGTTACTTTTTGGATGCAGTACTTTGCTTATTATTTAGGCTTTTTAGGCATGTTTAGAGCAATTGTACAAATACCATTTGGTCTTTAGATTTACTAAAGGAATTTATGGTTGAATTATTGTTGTGGTAATACCTTGCATAAATAATAATAATTCCAACAAAGGGACAGGATTTCACCACTGGCTGAGACCCTGGGGATTTTTCACCTTTCTCTGCAGCATGGGGTATGGGTCACTTACAGTTTAAACTAGTGTAAATGGTGGATTCTCTATAACTTGAAGTCTTTAAATCATGACTTGAGGACTTCAGTAACTCAGCCAGAGGTTATGAGACTATTACAAGAGTGCATGGGTGAGGTTCTGTGGCTTACAATATGCAGGAGGTGAGACCATTAGATGATCATGATGGCCCCTTCTGACCTTAACGTCTATGAGTCCATGAAAGAAGATAATAAAATGCAGTAAGCCATTGTTTGCCAATCAGACAGATACATGGACTAAATTCTATTTCCCTGGATTTTTTATGTGAGAATCTCAAATAGAAAGTGCTACGCAGGAGAAGTACAAAGTGTTATTGTGCTTTCTCTCAGTAGATTGCTATTCAAACATTCACTAATTATCCTTAGCCAATTTTCTTGCATTTTAAAAGGAGAGAATAATTTCACTCTGAAGTTTGATTTGGTTCCAAGGTGGATATAAAGCTTTAACCTGTGATGTGTCACTTTTACCTATTTTCTAAGGGAGAAAATTTCAGGATGATCTAATCCAGCTAGCACCTTGTCAAAGTGACAAGGCTAGCTGAACCTCTGATCCCTCCTGGTCTGAGTGCACTTACCCCAGGTCTCAGGTTTCTTACCTTCATCTTTTCTCAGGTTGGAACCGAATGATTCTCCGAGTCAGAGGGGGCTTTAGTACCCAACTGTTCTTATGCCACAGCTCCAACTGAGGTCAGGAATTTCCAGTTCTTTCCATTGGGAGCTTGTGACCAATAGACTTAAATGACACAAAACCCTTCTTAAAACAAAGGTATTGTTAGTGTAACCATAGGAACAAAGCAGAGCATGAGAAGGAAAAGATTTAAAAACAACAAAGCATATGCATGCATATCTATCTTACCAAGCATAACAATCTTCTGGTGTCTCCTTAACTCAAAAACCTGATTCTGCTTGATGACATGTGTCTCATTTTAAACCTTCCTCAGGGTTTTATTTATTATTTATTATTAATTATTATTATTGTATTCTCATCCCTTTTGCACAGGAACCAAGTCATTCCTGGGTAAACCTGTCTGGCAGGCCCAGCAGGGGGATGAACTGGGGCTTCACAGGGAACGGCTCTTGCACTCTTTAAGTGTTTGCTCAGTAGTATAAATCTGGATTTATCTCCCTCCTTTCTGTGTGCATTTCCTGACAACCAGGCCATTGAATTAACTCAATATATGCATATAGTAGACATCACCATAACCTGGTCAAGAATAAGACACAGTATTAATAAATTATCGGAGTTTCAGATCCATCACACACCTAGCCATTTCTCTCCCCTTGACCAAGTATCACTAAATCAACATTTCCCTTAATGAATTCTTGCCTCCACTGGTCTTGTGCTCCTTCAGCATATTCAGACTCAGAGCAATAATACACTGTAAATTTTCATCTTGACACATTCTTGTAATGATCTTGGCAAATGCATAAGGATTTGCCCCATAAATTATCCAAGTCTTTATTTAGGGATATGAATATGGGAATGGAGAATGGTGGGACTTATTATTTCAACAGAACTATTCCATGCTGCTCCTCTATGCTTTGGATCCTCTCTAAAAACAGGAGTCAAGAGGTTGCCACCTGTGTGGAGAATTCTGTGGAGCAGCTATGGTGGAGCTGCACTGCTTGTATCTGAAGTTAATGGAAGTTGGAAACTAAACCCATGTAAAATTGTCCACACATTAAGTTGCACCAGTTTAATTAAATAGCTGCAACATCATAACTTTAGTTAAACCAGTGCAACTTTGTGTGTAATCCTTCAGGCTCTGTATTTTAATGTGTCCGGGCATGCCTGTCACATTAGGATCCCCATCTCAGTTAGAAACTCTATATGCAACTGTAACACAAATAATAAGCAAAAGAAATATGTGTCTCATTTCCCCTTTCTGGAATGTTTGAAAACTTTTCACCCATTTTTAAAGCACACTGTAGAATATGAAATAAAACCCACACTTTAAACTTCAAACAAATTAAATTAATTAGTGGTCATACATTAAGATAAAATAAAATAAATCTGGAGTTAAAAAAAGTGGTCAGATTTAAAATTCACGCAAATTTTGCTCAGACTCCATGTCCTTTGATCGCTTTTGCCAGATCACACCATAGGCTGAGTCAAAGCACAAACACTAACAAGAGGAACTTGTTAAATTTTCATTTCTTGAAATGTTAGAGCAGAAAGAAGCAAAATGTCTTACAAGTGTGGTTGGAAAGAGAGATCAGAAACATGGAATCTTGAGGATTAGAGCAGAACTTATTTCTTTATAAAGAAAATCATTCACATATTACTGTAAGAAGAGGATCATCAGAACTTCACAATCTGTTAAATACTACAAATTACAAAGACATTGGCACATACAGTGACAATAGCAAGTCAAGACAATTCATAAAAAGTTGCAGAAGTATTTGAATTGCTACATTTAATTGGTTTATTTTAATTGCACTTCTTTAAGGTAATAATCTCAGAAAAATCGTGGGGGAGAAGTCGTGTTTATGGAAAAATAAGGTAACTTCTAACATGTTAATTTCCACTCTTAAGTAAACTCAAAAGAAGGCTTGGGAAACTATAGCTAAACATCATTTGTATAGTATATATCTTTCAAATAACTGTGCTGAATGTTTCAGGATGCTTTGGGAACTCTCTATTCATTATATTATAGGACAACCAACCAAGTATTGTAGCTACCTATAATTATATGGAAATAGAGATCTACTACTTCTTTACACTATATATCCTATACTATATTGCAGAAGCTGTTTTGGCCCTTTGATATTACATAAATAGATATATTAGGGGGTCTTTCTGTATTATTATAGCAATCTTAACTTTAAGTTAAAGGAGTTTTATGTTTTGTATGTTTTTATAATTAAATGATTAGTGCAAGAATGACAGCATTTTTTTAATAAGAAAAACAATTACCTAATTACTGAAAGGAAGAAGAATCTCAGTCACTGAAAAATTGGAGTTCTGCCACATTTATCCACTATATGGGGCAAAGTACATGGCTAGAGGATATCCTACTCATGTGCAGAACATAAGGTACAAATCTCAGTGTTACAAAGACTGCTCAATTCTGCCCCAGCACAAGAACTTTATCAAACTGATGCAAATTAAGGCAAAGAATTGGGTGGGTCAAATAATGAAAACAATTATTCAGAAATAATTAGTCAAGAGAATAATAACAATATGCATAATGAATATTATTTGCTATAGATTAGATCAACACTAGTCTTTCCTCCTCTACTTCCATCCCCCAAACAAGAAACAATGCTAATAAAGATAATTAAAGGTAACATGAGTGCTAGCACTATGGCTTCTAACTAACTAAAATAGTTTTATTAAACTCCAAGTCACACATACACTAAAATCCCTTAATTTAGGTGTCTCAGGGCATGTCTAACCTCCAGCGTAAGCACAGGGTTTGAACTCAAGCTCACACCTAACCCCCCTTCTGTTTGCACACAAATAGCTCTAATGCAGGGCTCAGACTCAAGGTCTCAGGACCCCAGCCCAGGGTTCCAGGACCCCGAGGTGCCTGGAAGGTCCAAGCCTGAGTCAAGCCAAGACCAAGGGTTCAAGCCCTGTTGCTTTGCAGTGTAGACAGAGCCTCAATGGATTTGTGCAATGGGACTCTGCCAAAAGTTTTCCACAGTCCCACGGGCCAACTTTCTTTGTTCTCTAGACAGACAACTTTGGTGGACAGTCAAGTTTTCCCACACTGCACTCACAAACAAGGGGCTAGAGTGGCCACATTTTGGGAGGATGCTGGGAAGTCTGAGATATGGGTGGTTGGATTCGGGCCCTCATAATACAGTGAAGATACTGGATTCTCGGATACGGACACAGGGTTCAATAATTCCTAACCGGTGATTACAAATGAGGGTATATGCTCAAGCTCTAGGCTTACACTGCAATGTAGACACATACCCTTAGTAAATTTCTCATTATACAAAGGACCATTCACTATTACCCCAGGCAACTTTTACCGCTCACTCATGCTTAATTGTACCCCTTTATTTGGGTAATTGATCAATCTATGGTTTTAAATGCATAGTTGTAAATATGTATGCTGTTTGTAAACGTTAATAGTGGGTTGGATACTTCAGGAGCAAATGTCCATTTAGAATCACATTTAGAAAGAGAGAGAGAGAGAGAGAGAGAAATATGTAGGTTAAAAATAGCTGGTGGGAAGTACAGTGTTAACATTCTTTCCACTTTAACTACCATTTAATGAAGGGCTTATGTGTGAATTTCCCAGATTTTTGAGGTTTTAGTATTTTATCTTCAGTTGTACAGTTATTGGAGGTGATTGGAATCCATCTCCCCCACCCCCTCGTTGCAGAACTTTTTGACAAAAATAGGGGGGAAATCAACTTTTCATCATAAAACAAAAACCTTGGAAACCAAAAAGTGTGGGGAAGGCAGGGCTTCAGATTTTCAACAAAAAGTTTAAATATTCCATGGAAACCAGACAGTTTTTTGGTCAAAAACCCAGCCAGGCCTAATATTTATAGGCTTGACAGCCAGACTGGACCCTTACAAACCCTACCTGGAAGGGACCATCTTTCAATTCAGAAAGGAGGCAAGCTATCCCTGTGTCATTAAGCCCCTACTCTCCCCGTCTTTCACATTATTCTCTGTGTGTTTAGGTATCTACACTGGGTCTGTGGAAGAGCAATATATCAACAGGGGAAGAAATGGGTCAACCAGGTGCTCCTTCCACATCATTGTGCATTTTAGGTGGAGCTTAGGTGTTGCCAAAGGCCTTATGTCAGTCCTCTACATTGGGATGAATTTCATCCTTACAGAAGTATGGGGAGAGACATGGTGCTAAATAGGAAATAAGAAGTGTGATTTTTCAAATGGCCACAAATCCTGCCATGCTTTACGGTCTACTAATGTTAGGAGCCGCAGTCAAAAATTTAAAATATGTGTTTGTTGATGTGTGCTAACATAAGACTGTAGCTATAATTAATTACTTATGTTTAAAACATGGCATATGGGAAAATATGGAGCTTCCAGAAAATATTAAAACAGATTCAGGATTTCTATATTGGTGAACAGGAAATCCATCCTCCTCTATTGATATAGTAAGGAATGCTTTGAAATACACACAAAGGACAGTGTAATTAGATATGCTACTGCTAGGAGACACACAGAAGATTTAAAAAAAAAACCTGCCTTGAAAAAAAAAAAAACCCTGTGCAGTAATTAAAATAACTAAAGACTATCTTATTGGCAACATTTATATAAAGTCATTTTCAGTTCATATTCAGTATTAGAAGTGTCTGTGTGATTATACAGTCAGAAGAAAGTCTGGCAAACTCCAGCTAAACTGAGTTAATGGGACATGACAGATTTACATGTGTGTGATATAATGTATACTCCAAGGTTAACACTAGCAGCTATAAAACATCTTAAAACTCGATCTTACCAAAAATGTGGGTTTTTTTAGATTTGTCAGCAAAAGCAATCAATGTTTATTCCATTTTTCACAAAAATCCTTAGAGTTAGCAGTGTACGTCACTTTTGGATGTCAATCTCCTCATTATAACATAAACATTTCAGATGCAGCACGTAAACCAACATTTATTTGCCATTATTTGTATTCATTAAAGCTAACTGTCAACATTTCAAAATCATTTTAATAGCAAAATTGACTTTGTGATTTTGTATCTTTTTATACTAGTCTTTGGAAAACTGTGAAATCTTTGTATAGTTGCCATGGTAAATCTATGAAATCTCTCATGTATCTCTATGATTTATTAAAATTCTTAGGCCCAATCCTGATATCATTTAATTCAGCAGGTGTTTTGACATTGACTGCAGTAGGAAGAAGATTGGGACCCTATTGGTTAAAGATACTACATGATGGTGTACCAGATAAATAATTACACTGTTAAGATTCATACTTTTTTTTTAAAAAGAGCATTGTCATACCCTATCTCTCTACTCCTTTGCTTTTGGATATAGCTTTGTTCTTGATTATTTTTCCCATCTATCTGCATAAAGTACTAAGTTTTGTTATTAGAGACCTGATCCAATTTCCATTGTAGTTAACAATTTTCAATGAAAGTTAGATTAGGCCCTGGATAAGCACTGGGTCGGGCATATAAATGATATCTTTAAAACTATTTACCCAATATTTTTAAATGAATAACCAAGTTGCTTTAATACAGATTTCAAGTTATTCTCTAAACACAGAAAATCTGTCATGTTCATGTACATTTTGGTAGCCCCTGAATTAGTAAAAGAAAAGCACAAAGTACATTGTTTGCTCAAGTAATAGGCCAAGATAATTAATTTTGTAGTTATTGTAATAAGGGTCATAGCTGAAATTTTGATGGTTTTATTGAGTCTGTATCTAACTAAAACCACCAGTTTAAACCATATGGGATTAGGCAACAAAGTTTCATATTACATCCTGTACTCAGTTTAGTGAACTTCGGGTGGAGGGATAGCTCAGTGGACTGCACAGTGGTCTGCTAAACCTAGGATTGTGAGTTCAATCTTTGAGGGGGCCACTTAGGGATCTAGAGCAAAAATCAGTATTTGGTCCTCCTAGTAAAGGCAGGGGACTGGACCTGGACCTGATGACCTTTCAAGGTCCCTTCCAGTTCTAAGAGATTGGTATATCTCCAATTATTACTAACTCAATGTAAGCTGCTGAAGAAGTGAAAACCATCATTGTGAAAGGCAATTTTGGCTGTTATGCAGAAGGCATCTGGCAGCAAAGAATCCATTTCCATAGAGAAATAAAGATGTCTGGCTTTGGTGATATCTCCATTAGTGAGAATCAGGGTGCCTTTTTCATATTTCATTTAAAATTGGACATGATTGATGGAATGACCTCAAAGTATTCATATCTTCAAAGACCCACCAGTCAAAACTCTCTTTTTACCCTTCTTCTTACATCTGGTGCTATAATCTTCAGCATAACTAATTAAACAATAATAAGAAATTTAGAGAATAAATTCTCATTATTATTCAATATCACTAACTGAGCATTAATGCAGCCATTTGTTAATTGTAGCCAATCCTGCTACTTTCCACCATTTCATTGCAAACAAATGGACTGGATACCATAAAATGGACAAAGAAAATGTTAAAGAAAAAACCTACACACAAAAACAACCAATCAACAAAACAAAAATCACTCAGCCCACCCACCCAATTTTGTTCTAGAATACTTTAATTAGTTCTCAGATGAATACTGCTACTGTGACATAAAATAATTGGAAATTCATGCACTGCTGGAGTTTAATACAGTTATACAGCTTTATTCAAAATAACATCAGATACCGATAAATGCCCACAGATCCACTGGCATTTTTATTGAGACTTTTTTCTTTTACTGACTGCCTGAGTTTCTGTTTCATGCTGATCAGATGTTTCAAATTACAGATTTTATTTATCATGATGTTCAGCCCACCTACATTTACCCTATTTTATGTTCCTACCATGTTCCAGAGAATGGGGGAGTAGCAGGTGGAAAGATAGATTGCAGTAGTGTCAGGGTGCACAATAAGTGATACCAGAGCCCCTCACCCAGTGCTACTGCCCTTTCTCTTCATCTTAGAGCAAACACACACCCTACCTTTTCTAAAGCCAAGGCTGTAGAGGTACCCAACATTGACAGCTTCCAGAAGATCAACATGATCCTAGCATGGAGCATGCTCCTGAGAGCAAGCAAACTTGAGACCTGATCAGGGAAAGAAGGGATTTGGCTTCCACACCAACCACTGATTTGAGCAGGTCCAAGGGTTCAGCAAGCTGGTAGTGTCAGTAGCTGGGCAGAGGGAAACCTGCAGAGCCCAGGGAGCTCCACAGGCACCAGGAACAGCCTGCACAACAAATGACTTGTAGTAGCTTGGAAGCATGCAGACATGCACACTTCCTCAGGCATGCAGCAGGGTGAAAGGATGTTGCTTTAATATTCTGAGTGCCCCGTGTGTGCGTTTTAAAATGTGCGTGATACCAATGCATGCCTTATAAATACAGCGCTCTGCCCTGTAAATCTGCCTCTTTCTAGCTCTGCAAACTTCCTCAGACATCAGCTGCTGCTTTGTGTCTGTGGGGCTATTTGCAGGCTTCCTCATTCAGCAAGAGATTTTAGGAATATCCTCATTAGTGTCATAATAAAGGTTAGGTCTATAACCAAAAAACAGAAAAAATGGGTAACAATGGGGTTACCAGTGGAGTTCCTCAAGGCTCGGTTTTGGGTCCGATTTTATTCAATCTATTTATTGCTGACCTGGGAACCAAGAGTAGGAGTGGGCTGATAAAGTTTGCGGATGACACCAAGTTGGGGGGTATTGTCAATTCGGAAGAGGATCGGGATATTCTCCAGGGAGATTTGGATGACCTTGTAAACTGGAGTATTAGTAACAGGATGAAATTCAATAGTGAGAAGTGTAAGGTTATGCATTTAGGGATGTCTAACAAGAACTTTAGTTATAAGCTGGGGACGCACCAGTTGGAAGTAACGGAGGAGGAGAAGGACCTAGGAGTCCTGGTTGATCGCAAGATGACTATGAGTAGGCAATGTGATGTGGCGTTAAAAGCTAATGCGGTCTTGGGTTGCATTAGGCGAGGTATTTCTAGTAGGGATAAGGAGGTGCTAGTCCCGTTATATAAGGCGCTGGTGAGACCTCATTTGGAGTATTGTGTGCAGTTTTGGTCTCCCATGTTTAAGAAGGATGAATTCAAACTAGAACAGGTACAAAGAAGGGCCACTAGAATGATCCGAGGAATGGAAGGCCTTTCGTATGAAAGGAGACTTGAGGAGCTCGGTTTGTTTTCCTTAACCAAAAGAAGGATGAGAGGAGATATGATTACACTCTTTAAATATATCAGAGGGATAAATGCCAGGGAAGGAGAAGAATTATTTCAGCTCAGTGCTAATGTGGACACGAGGACGAACGGATATAAACTGTCAGTCAGGAAATTCAGGCTTGAAATTAGACGAAGGTTTCTAACCATCAGGGGAGTGCAATACTGGAACAGTCTACCGAGGGAAACAGTGGGGGCGAAGGACCTCCACGACTTTAAGATTAAGCTAGATAAGTTTATGGAGGGGATGGTATGATAGGATAACGGGCTTAGTCAATAGGTCAATTATGTGCCTGGTATGATGTAACCTTTTCCAGAGGGTTTGGCTGGAGAGTCTTGCCCGCATGCTCGGGGTTCAGCTGACCGCCATATTTGGGGTCGGGAAGGAATTTTCCTCCAGGGAAGATTGGCTATGGCCCTGGAGGTTTTTCGCCTTCCTCCGAAGCATGGGGCAGGGTTCACTTGCTAAGGAGTGGGTGGATCGGCTTATGTGGCCTGCATCTTGCAGGAGGTCAGACTAGATGATCATAATGGTCCCTTCTGATCTTGAATTCTATGATTCTATGATTCTATGACAGGAAATAAGCATAAATATTAAATTTAATTTCCACATTCAATTTCTTTAAAAACTCGAAAGTGTTTTTCATTAGCTTAGGTTTGTGGCATTCTTGATCAATGGTAGTTCAAAATGACTTATGCTACAGTGGTTTTTGGATTGTACAGTTTATTGTTATGTATTTGTATTATGGTAGCACTTATGGTTCCCAATTATACATCAGAGCTCCATTGTGCTAGGCACTGTGCAATCACAGAACTAAGACTGTCTCTGTCTACAAAAGCTTACAATCTAAGTGACCTGCCTCTTCCACTTCTCTTGCTTATTTGAAACACTATCCTACTCCTGCTGAGGTCAATGGCAAAATGCTTATTGATTTGAATAGTGCAGAATTGGATCCATGCAACAGAGAAACATAGACATCACCATATTTGATCAGATCTGAGGACTATCTAGTCTGATATTCTGTGTCCAATGAGGTTCAGTACTATATGCTTCAGAGGAAGATGTAAGAACCACCATAATGAGCAGTGGTGGAATAAGCAGCACAGAGGCAAAGTTTCTTGCTAGTTTATATCAGTTAAAGTTAGCATGGGCCCCAAAGCCTGCAGATTCATATCCCTTCTATCCTTTTCATGTCTAATGTGGACTGTGGATGGTCTCATTATCCATATAAATGGATAATTCTTTTTTAAAAATCATACTAAGCTCTTGGCTGATGTGATAGTTTGTGGCAATGAATACCACAAATTCATCAGACATTAGATAGAGAAGTATCTCTATTTATCAGCCTTAAACTTACTACTTTTAAATATTATCTTTATTATTAATTATTAATATTATTCGTGTACAATGAGAAATGCTAAATAGAAGTATCTGATCTACCTTCTCTAGCCAATTCATTCAATATTTCATATACCTCAGGTCTCCTCTGAGGCCTGGTCTACACTGGGAGGGGGGTCGATGTAAGATACGCAACTTCAGCTACGAGAATAGCGTAGCTGAAGTCAATGTATCTTATTTCGACTTACCTCCCATCCTTATGGCGTGGGGTTGATGGCCATGGCTACCCCGTCAACTCCGCTTCCACCTCTCACCCTGGTGGAGTTCCAGAGTCGACGAGGAGCGCGTTCAGATGCGATAAATCAATCCCCAATAGATCGATCTCTACCTGCCGATCCGGCGGGTAGTGTGGACGTACCCTTATTCATCTCTCCCACTAAACAGTCACAATCTTTTCAATCTCTCTTCAAGATCATGCTTGATCCTGAGGTGGCAAGCCTCTCGTGAGGAGCTAAGTACTATCCATTCCAGTTGAATCCACTGGCAGATAAATGACACAGCACCATGACAGGATATACAGTTCCTAAATGGACAATACATGTAAAAAGAATAAAAAGCCAAAAATAAACAAATACATTTATTATCATCTAACCAAAGGCTGTTACCTTTGCTCTGCAAAAATGCTGCATATATTTTGAGAACATATTGGTGATGCTATCTGTATTACCTCTGCCTAAGAAAAGGTCAACAGCTCTATCACACATCTTACGTTTTAAAGTGTTTCACAATTTTCACTGTTACGTATCAATTTTTGGACAGCAAATACAATTTTATGACAGGCGACCTTATCCCTGTCAGCAAGAGATGTGCTTTTGAGCTGTACATCAAAATGAAATACATTCTCTATAATTCTTTCACCGTTACCAGGGTAGAATAACATATCTTCATTAAATGTCAAGTATTTACCTCAGAAGACTGAAGAAATAATACAGAATAAAGTTATAGGAGTAATATAAGAAAAAATGATGATAACATAAGATTACTTACACTAAGGTAAAATTGAAAAATGTTTTGAATAGAGAACATTTTTGCAGCAACTGGTCTTAAACTGTGCCTATTGAATCTTTCTCACACTGTAATAGCTCTTTACAGACATTATCTTCTGTTTTCCTCCCCCCAAAAAACAAAATAAAATGTTTCTTTTGCTGGAAGTAGATATTAATCCTATGAAGTTATCGACAAAGTCTGAAAGTGAGAATATACAGTATTATAGCATACTTAACAAAATATGTAGCCAGGGCCGGCTCCAGGTTTTGCCGCCCCAGGCAGCCAAAAAAAAAAAAAAAAGCCGCAATCACAATCTGTGGCAATTCAGCGGGAGGTCCTTCGCTCCGAGTGGGAGTGAGGGACCCTCTGCCGAATTGCCGCCGAATACCTTAAAGTGCCGCCCCGCTCCAGAGTTGCCACCCCAAGCACCTGCTTGATAAGCTGCTGCCTGGAGCCGGCCCTATATGTAGCCCTGACCTAACTTTCCCCATGTTACCATACACATCTGAATCACATCATAGCAGCTCAAAAATTAACTTTTTTTGGGAAGGGCAGCAGGGAAATTCTCTCTTTTCATAAGCTCTCCTTATAGTTTTACTTCTTGTATGTCCTTCCCTTGCCCGTAGTTTATGGTTAAATTCAACCCTATTTATTTAAACACTAAATAACAAAAGCAAACACTTTTACTAAAACCAATGCACTTTTGTCTATTCCTTAGTTTTCTGTGGCCAAAGATTGAGGAGAGAAAAGATTGATTCTCTGGCAATACAAACACTTGAAATCTTGGCCAGCAGTAGCAAGTAGGATTTTGCTACACCATTTACATACAGATTACCCATAACTTTTGCTTTTTCTCTAAGTCTCAGGAAATCACTTTTGCCTGACAGGGCACATAACTTTCTCCCCAAAAGTACTCATCTTACCACTCATCTTACTCAAAAAACTTTCAGATCACAGGAACATTCTTTGATTGGGTGAACAGCAATATAACTTCCTGCAGAACTTAATATCATTCCTGACTATTTGGTAGTGCTCACTATAACTGGATTGTACGACTCATCCACTCTTGAGGATGGAACACATCTGTTGCCCAGAATTTGAATAACCTCTAGAACTACTCTACTCAAACCTCTAAAACGGTACACAGAGATCATCTCTGTCATGGCATTAATTTACATCAGATGCTTTTATTTAATTTAGCCTAATTAGTTAGTTAGTTTTAACCTAGATGTCTTATTGCAGGCCCTGAAATGGAATCTTCAAGCCCATTGCATGTCCATACCTCAACTTTTAAAAAAGTTCAGTTTACTTATTTTAAAAAAGGAAGTGGGTGGGGGGGACAAACTAGCACCCTGATATTGGACTATGTTCCTGCCATCTTGTGTATTAGAAGCCAGATTTCCCTATCTGGGGATATCCAGTGCAGGAGGTAAGCCTGGTGGATACCCAGCATAACATCTGTTCTCCGCTGTCCCTCACAAACCCTGATGGAGGGGTTTGCTGCTGACTGGCTGAGAACAGGATGGGGTACAGTATGTCACAGTAGGGAGGAGTGTGCCTGAGTGCTCTGTGCCCCAGTTATTCTGGACCAGTGGAGTAAGTCAATAGGCAGCTGTGGAAATTTACAATGCAGATCATATAGACCTCCTAGTTTCTATCCAGATGTTACTTTTTCTCTCACCTCAGGCTGTCCTTTCTGAGAGGTATAGTTCAGTATCAAAATCTAAGTATGGCTATTTTAGGTCAAACTAGCTTTACTTCCAGAGAAGTCTAATGGACAACACAGTGGTCTAATAGCAAAACACTGCATTATTGTGCAAAGGCTCTGTGTTTCGGTTCAGAGATCAGTCGCAAGCCCTTAGATAAAGTGAAGTTGGGAAGTGCGTCCCAGAGCTATTTAGCAGTCTTCTAATTGAGGCATGGAACAGCTATAATAGGCTCCACAATTTGTCATGCACAAAGACCTTGTCAGCTAGAAGGAAGGAGGTAGGAAGCCCTTGAAGAAGTGAACAGCTAAATAGGGGTAAATGGGGCATCCTTGGGACTTCCAAGAGTGAGGAAGAAAAAATTAGTTTACAGCAATGTTTGTTTTTCATGTCAATAATGTACCCATCCATTTGATGATATGATATGTAGCTCTGAGATGAAACCTTTATCCAGTGTAGATACAAATTCATTACCAGATGTTATTTTGAAAACCTAAACTGTACGAAAGGGTAAAATTGAGGATATTTACAGTGTGAAGTATTTAAAAATGCAAAATAATGGTGGATTCCTGTAAAAAATGAAATTATGGTGTTTGCAGACATAAAAATAAGCTACTCTTCCAAAAGTTCTGCAATCTGACAGTAAATGCAGTTTCTTTAAAAAAACAAAACAAAAAAACACTTCCCAGGAATAATGAGTGTTGCAGTTTCAAACACTTATTATTCTCTGATTGCCTTTCAGTTGCCTCATCTTCTGTGAATTCTGTTTCTCTATTTGGCATCCAGCAGATGTCTTCTAAAAAGATATATGTTAGGAACAGAACCATTGAATGACACAACAGACACACAATTATAGCTGGAGACTTTCATTTTCTACCTGCTGGAAAATTAATTAAATGTGCACTTTTCTTGCCATTAATGTTCTGTAAAGCTCAATAGTTAATAAGATAATTGAGAGCTGAAAGGTGGAATAAGAAAGGAGATGTGCAATAATGTGTACTGGAGATGATAACACATGGTGTTGTTACAGGATGAATGCTTTCATCCATATAGGTAGGTGAGAAGACACAATAGTAAAAGACATCTTGTCATTTAGGGCTGATTTCTTAACAAATGTGTGTTGCTATTTATATTAGTAAAACTGTAACCAACATGCTCACTTCAGTTGCTCACTACCTAAGTCATTTTGTCAAACTGATTCTCCCTCATACTCCAATATTTATCTAATTTCATATTTTAAACTGAGATGCTGTTAGTCTCCTGCAATGCTTGTTCCTGATTGGGTAAGTTGTCCACTTGCTAAGATAAATATACCCACCTCTCCTCTAGACAAGGATAACAAAAATGCTATTCTATAAGGAAGCTTTTCAAGTGTACAAAAAGGAAGAAAATGTATAGAAAATTAATGAGGGAAAAGAAGAGCAGAAAATATCAAGTGACAAAGCAGTCACCAAAGTTTCCCCTGTAAAAAATAAAATAGCATGTATCTTTTGCTCCTATGGCATGTTATGCACAACAGGATGAAACTGGAGCCTAGATACAGCAGTGATAAGTCATCCCACATGCTTTAGTGAGCTACTTTACTTAGATGTGTCAAAGAGGTAAGTAAATAGGTTAGCTATTTTGGTGGTATCTCTGTGGAAGGTAAATTATAATGACACTGCTATTTCTATGATGTCAAACACTGCTGTCAGATTGTAGCCATAGAATCATAGAATAGAATATTAGTGTTGGAAGGGACCTCCAGAGGTCATCTAGTCCAATCTCCTGCTCAAAGCAAGACCAACACCAACTAAATCACCTCAGCCAAGGCTTTGTCAAGCCGGGCCTTAAAAACCTCTAAGGATGGAGATTCCACCACCTCCCTAGGTAACCCATTCCAGTGCTTCACCACCCTCCTAGTGAAATAGTGTTTCCTAATATCCAACCTAGACCTCTTTCACTGCAACTTGAGATCATTGCTTCTTGTTCTGTCATTGACTTCAAGTAGGAATGGTCAGATACTACAGTGATTGGTTCTGTATATACACATGCTTTAGATTAGATCAATTAGGAAGAATTTCGTTCATATTATGTTTAGTTCTTATAAAATATATTAATCACGAATATATAAATATCTATTATCAATACACTATACAGATGATGAGCAAGGAACAGATCATACAGGGCCTGCTCCAAAGCCCAGTGAAGTCAGCGGGTGTCTCTCAGTTCAGTTTGATGGGCTTTAGGCCAGGCCTACAATGCATTTGAGTGCTAATCTGCTCACAGTTGACGACAAAACAAGAGCTGAGTTCATACAAGTGGGTGATGCTATGAATCAAAATTCACAAAGGAAATCTTGAAAAACTATATTTCATTTAATCTTCTATCCAGTCAAACAGGTTTAATGAATTATATGGATTTTAAAATAAATAAAATCTCTCTAAGGTGCTTACTACCATATTATTTCTGAATGGTGAACATTGGTTTCTGTAGCTTCTGAACTGCTGAGCTTGTAGATTTGCATGCTTCTCCACACACAAGGTGACACCTATTTTCTAAGGTTTATGCAGAACTTAGACAGCCCCCAAAGTTCTGGGAACATGCACAGCATACGGATTTTGAGATGGACTTCTGTCTATAATTTAGCTATGTTGCCGCACAGCACATCTCTTTTGCCCACTTGTAAAAATTGTATAGTATACTGCAAATAGGGCCTTGGCAGCTATCTATATAAGGCCCTCATTATGGGGTAATAGCTGAGCAAAACACTGCTGCATTATGCTTACAACATCCCAGCTAGTAGGGGTACAAATAGCTGTGTAGATAGCAAGGCATGGCTTAGGCAAGTAGAGTAGAGTGCCCTAAGTTCCTAAACCTGTAGGATATACCCTAAACTGCTCTCTACATGTCCAAGCAGTGACTCCCACATCTACACTGCTATTTTTAGCAAAGTAACGTCCCGCTGTCTCCTGCCCCCAGAGCCTTTCACTGTGGTTATAGCTGCACACCACAGTGACAAGTGTGGACTCAGTCTGCCTTTCTCTGAGGCATGTGTTGCCTATACTCTACGCACTGCCATAAATGTAGACATAGATTAAGTGACTTGCCAAAAGTCAGACAGCAAATTTGTGGCACAGCTGGAAAAGGAACCAAGGTCCTCTGTCCTGATTTTCACTTCTTTTTCATCATAACAAGACTATCATTCCTCCCAGGGCCGGCTCCAGACCCCAGCGCACCAAGAGCGTGCTTGGGGCGGCGTCCCACAGGAGGGCGGCAGGCGGCTCCGGTGGACCTCCCGCAGACGTGCCTGCGGAGGGTCCGCTGGTCCCGCTGGTCCCATGGACCTCCCGCAGGCATGGAAACAAGAAAACTGTTTGTGTGTGTGTGTGACTGGCTATTGGATGTGATTGCTCATGTACCCGAACCAAGACATTTTAAAACGTGTCTTCATTTCATTTGTAAGGAAAATATTATTATTTTCTCAGGCATACTTATCATTTTAGAGTTGAAGCATATATTAGCAGTGTATGGACTCACTCTATATCTCCTAAAACATAAAGAATATTATCTTTTATTAAAATTATGTATGGCTACATCTGTACAGTAAAAGGAGAACAAATGCACAATCTAGGTCTCCTTAGATTTTTTTTTATTAGTAGGAGGAATCAGGGGCGGCTCTAGGATTTGCGCCGCCCCAAGCATAGCGGGACGCCGCGGGGGGCGCTCTGGCGGTCGCCAGTCCCGCGGCTCCCGTGGACCTCCTGCAGACATGCCTGCGGAGGGCCCGCGGGGCGGCGCAAATCCTAGAGCCGCCCCTGATTCCTCCTACTAATAAAAAAAAATCTAAGGAGACCTAGATTGTGCATTTGTTCTCCTTTTACTGTACAGATGTAGCCATACATAATTTTAATAAAAGATAATATTCTTTATGTTTTAGGAGATATAGAGTGAGTCCATACACTGCTAATATATGCTTCAACTCTAAAATGATAAGTATGCCTGAGAAAATAATAATATTTTCCTTACAAATGAAATGAAGACACGTTTTAAAATGTCTTGGTTCGGGTACATGAGCAATCACATCCAATAGCCAGTCACACACACACACACAAACAGTTTTCTTGTTGGCTTATAGTTACATTTCATTTGAGAAAAAGGCCAGATTATAAAAACCTGAGCAGACATGGTATCTGTAAAAACTCCCAATTAGAAAAGCATTGACCATCTAAATGGCCAAATCAGACTAAGCACAGTTAGGGTTTGTCTACACAAAGGGTATAGGCCACACTAGCTCAAGTTAGTCGGGTCTGAAATGACTACATACACTTGATGCAATTCCTCTGAAAGCACTAACTCTAGAATTACAGCAAATTCTGGAGTCCTTTTTCAAAGTGTGCTACATTTACTGCAAATTGAGTTAGGCTGGGGGTCTATTGTTTGTGCCACTATTTTGGCAGTCCTCCACTGCTTGGTGGGTGTCTGTGAATGACGTGTCCATTTACCTATATGCCCTCCACATCCCCACGGTCAAGTTCACCAGCTGTCCTCTCTCCCATTTAAAGCTTTTAAAGGTGGCCCAGTGGCAGGATTCACCCATTTGTTCCAGAATTCCAGTTCTATTACAATGTTATTATGCCAGCAGCCTTTACAACAAACCTTGAGAAGCCACTTGAAGCCATGCTGCGAACCTAGATCTCATCGACATCTGGGCCGACGTGTTGATGCAACAAACTCTTGGGGACAGCCACCACGATAAATGCGAGTTTGTGAACATTGCTAGTAAGATTTCTGAGAGGGGTCACA
The DNA here is from genome assembly GCF_016161935.1 of Mauremys reevesii. NCBI lineage: Eukaryota > Metazoa > Chordata > Testudines > Geoemydidae > Mauremys > Mauremys reevesii. Next base: position 106,870,544 of record NC_052623.1, on the reverse strand, counting down.
GCTGGTACACTGACCTATACCCACGGGTTTAGTAGCTTAGGGCACTCTACTCTACTTGCCTAAGCCATGCCTCACCATCAACACAGCTATTTATACCCCTGCTAGCTGGACATGCAGTGTCTTTCCTCCACACAACACCAAGATAAATAGCAAACAGCTCAAGGAAAACTTGTATTAAAACCAGGGCTGCTAGGAAGCAGTCTGACTCTGGAAACACAACCTGTCCATTTTTTGAGGAGCTGGACAAGATTTGGACGAGGAACAAGAGAAGGGCAGTGAAGTGATCTCCCTAGAAAGCCAGGATCTCTTTGAGACTCAGGACCCTGAGGGTGGCCAGGTAGGAAGCCAGCTGAATTTTCAATGAGAAACTCAGCCTAGGGCTCAGGAGGCAGATCCTTTTGAGGGTAACTTGGCAAATCTCAACAATTTATTTATGCTATACTGCTGTGCTAACTTCTGTTCTGGTTGCTGTATGACAACAGCCATTTTGGATGGATGTGAGCTAGGAGCTTTTCCAAGTCTTCAGTCCTCATTCTTTCCCTCCTTCAGCACATGCTGTCCCTGTGCATTCATTTGCACAACCCCATTCATGTTTTTAAAATAGTGGATGAGCTGGCCAGGCAATCGGTTTCTGCCTTATGCTAAAACCTTGTTTATAAGAATGTTTCCAAATCCATGCTATGGAAGGCACCTATGTTCTTTTTCCCTTCCTGCATCTGTCGTGCCTGGTGAACGCCTCTCCCAGAAGTTATTCATCAGCACATAATGGCAGCTGGTAACATGGAACAAGCTGCAACTTGTATGTCCCCTCCCCTCATCTCTCCTCCTGCTGTATATTCAAATAATGAAAACATTCAGTTGTGCAAAATTTAGTTTACAGAGGGAGTGGCTACAAGAAAAAAAGTTTGGTTGGTATTCTCAGTTTACCTGAGGTAGTCCTGAGCATTATATGCCTATAAAGGTATTAAGACTACAGCTCCCTTCTGAGGTATATATGCTCTGTAACAAGGATTCATATGAGGGAAGTTTACATTTGGGATAACATAGCCATACAGCTCTTTGTGGCTTTTTGCAGGCTTAGATAGAAAAAGACCGGGAGCAATTAAAGTTTCAAACAATGAGTGCTGAACCCGATTTATTTTTCTCTGCACTTTCAGCAGGGGAGATAAAGCAGAATTTAAGACTGAGAAATTGCTCAGTTTTAATCTGGACATTCTGTAGGATAGCTGCTCAGTCATTTCCCCCAGCACAGCTAGACATTCCCTTCAACTTCTGCAGCACTTGGTGGGGGACCATCTTGGTGAATAACTTCACAGCATATCCCACTGACCTTCTCTTTGCCTTTTTGAATAAAGCCAGCCATTCCCTACCTCCTAGTCACCTGTTTCAGTGGATCATCATCAAGAGTCAAGACAGCCTAAAGAAAATGAAGAGAGTATTATTTTCTAGTTCAGTCCCAGATGACCTACTGCTAACCCCTCTAACCCCCTATAAGCATCTCCAAGGCACAGTCTGAGCTGCCAAGCCAAAGCAGGAACATAATTCCCAGCCCCTCACAGCCTCCAAAGCACAACTGTAAATGCGAATATATTGCGCAGCCAAAAATCCCAATCTAGACCCCCACCCCATGCATGCACCACTTGCCATCTCTAAGGTGTGCCCAGACTGTGAAGAATCTCAGGGAGGGGGAATCAGAAATACATGTTAAAAATGTCATTATTGCCTCTCTGGCACATGAACAACTGCCCTTTTTCTCCCCATAGTCTCCTAGCCAGGGCACCTGCAGTGGCCAGACCCTCAAGGGCAGGGCCTTTATCGATGGTTGAGAGGCTGGCTAACCAGAGTGGGAATTTGGGATGAGATATTTGAAGACCTCATTGCAGACACCATGCCCCCCTCCCACATGAAAACAACAGATTTCTGGAGGTTGCTTTTGAGGTCAGAGAGGGAGGGGATGTCAGCACTCAAGTGGCCAGACACAAAGCTGCCCTGGCCAAATCCACTGTAGAGAAAGATAGGGGCATGCAGAGGCAACACAGAAGCAGAATGCTCTGCTGCAGCCCTACTGCAAATGGGCACACGGACGACCTAGTGCTCTCGACCGGGACCCAGCCATGTTCTGCAGCCCCTGGACAATACAGAGTACTGGGAACACCAGCATACATTCCCTGCTGTACCCCTGCAGTTATGCTCCCAGCCCCAGCTCAGGGCAACGAGAACCGTTGCAGCTGAGAACTCAGCTATTTCCAGACACCAAAAGCCCCTGATAACTTTGAACTCAGACACTCAACAGCAGAGACAGAAGTAAGGCATATACTTGCCTGCCATTGTTGTATGTGGGCCTCCACTGCACTATTGCACTTCAAAGCTGTGTTTCATTGTTGTTTTAATCAAAGGTTTATTTCTTGTTGTTTTATAATAAGCTGTGGTTTAATAATAAAAAAAATAGAAATTCTTCCTGCAATCTGCAATTCATGGCGCACACAAACTGTACTTTCACAGGAATGAGATTTTTACAAAACTATAAAAGCTCAGACACAAGACAAAATAAGGAGTTCCACAATGTGCCACTTTTACCACCGACAAAAGAAACTGCAGTGCTCATAATCCATCCTCTTTCCTGCACTCCTTGGAATAACACATAGATGTACAGCTGTACATTTTCAGGCCTCAGACTCAAAGTAAGAGCAATAGGCATCCCTGACAGTATTGCCCTGGAGGTTTCTATATTCTACAGGACACCTTGGTAGCTGCTCAAACCTCTGAGCAAGTCTCTGCACCTCCACCTCCCATCCATCATTCAGGCTTTCTCCTTTACTCCCACCACTATTGTGTGAAACACAACATGCAGCTATAATCCTAGGCAAGTTTTTTCTGAAGCTTCCAACATAGCCCACAAACAGCACCACCTTCCTTTCAGGAGGCCAACTGCACACTCCACTGTCATTCTGCAGCTACTGACATCAGAGTTAAACAGTCCCTTCCTTCTGTCCACGTGGCCTGTAAATGGCTTCATTAACCATGGAAGCAAAGGGTAAGCTTGATCTCCCAGGGTAACAGGACAATGTTGACAGTATTACTGTCCATAGTGATCCTATAGGCAAAGTCTCCTTTATTTATTAAGGTAAATAGAGCTGAGTTCCAAGAGATCCTATCACTGTGAGCCTTTCCAGACCATTTATCTTTGGGAATCTGCCATGGTGGTCAATCAGGCCTGGGAGCACCATGGAAAAATACCCCTGTCTGTTTGGTAACTTTGAACCACGGCATGGGGTGCAAACAATATGCAGTTGGGTCCCATCAGTTGCTCCAGTACAGTTTTGGGAACTCCATGCCTGCAAAGCCATCAATAATCTCTTGAGCATTACCACACTTTATAACCCAGTGCAACAGTACCTTATGCATGACATCCCACTTCTGGCATGACAGTGGCCTCAATGGCTGATATCTCTATGCTGAATTGGTTGGCTACGGATGGCAACATTTCGAGGTAGCCAGCTTCCTGATGGTAATGTCAATCTGTTTCTCAATGGATGTGGGGCACTGCATATAGAAAGCTGCCACTGCAATTTTGGGCTAGATCAGCACAGATCTCAAAAAGCAGCAAAGAATCCTGTGGCACCTTATAGCTAACTGACGTTTTTCAGCATGAGCTTTCGTGAAGGACCAGACTTCAAAGAGAAACTGCTGAGCTCCAGTTCATCTGCAAATTTGACACCATCAGCTCAGGATTAAACAAAGACTGTGAATGGCTTGCCAGCTACAGAACCAGTTTCTCCTCCCTTGGTTTTCACTCAACTGCTAGAACAGGGCCTCATCCTCCCTGATTGATCTAACCTTGTTATCTCTAGCTTGCTTCTTGCTTGCATATATAAACCTGCCCCTGGAAATTTCCACTGCTTGCATCCGAAGAAGTGGGTATTCACCCACGAAAGCTCATGCTGCAAAACGTCAGTTAGTCTATAAGGTGCCACAGGATTCTTTGCTGCTTCTACAGAACCAGACTAACACGGCTACCCCTCTGATACTTCAGATCTCAAAAAGGTTGCCTTCACCATCCTGAAATTCTGTCACCACTGCTGGTTGTCCCAGGGCTGCAGAACAAGCCTTTTCCAACAGTGAATGTTGGTTTCATGTCCCTATAAATGTCATTGCATTGTGTGCAGCTGCTCCAGGAACAGCAGTTGCTCGGTGTTGTCCTCTTCTTCCTCATCCTGCTGCCTTGGCTGCTGGAGAAGCCACTGCTGCAGCCACATCATCTGGTTGGTGATGCAGCAGGTGAAGTCCAAAAGCAAAGCCATGAAGTTCCAAGAAATTAAATAATGTCCAAGCAACCTTTGCAGATTTGCAGTTGTCAGCATAGTGGCACAGAACATTGTTGTGTCTACCCTGGTGGCAAGTAATATGAAAGTGGTTCTAGCTCCACCAGAGAGTGAGGAACCATGGGATGGAGAAAGCAGAATCACAGGATTGGTTGAGTCTGACCCCAAGAACCATAATTCAGCTCGCTTCCACTATGCATCCCACGATGATTAGCAAGATTACACATAGCTCAGCATCAAAGTGAAGGACCTCCCAGAATGCCACACATTTAGTGTGCTCCAAACCCTCCCTCCCCCGTACACAATGAGGCAAATTGAAAGAGGGCACAGTCAATTTGTGTGCACTCTAGTAGTGTGGTTTACTTATTCTGCACTGACTAGTGCATGACAACTCAGTGAAAACTAAACACCTCATGTAGACATGCCCTTAACAGTCAACTATATTTCAGCCTCCTAACTTTGAGTTTCCAAGTGTGAATTTAAACCTCAAGTTAGCCCTAATTGTTCCTTGTCTTGGATAATGCACTCACTGCTATCACTTTTCTAAGGTGGCTGTTTATATTTATATTTATCATATACAGGTTTTCTACGGCTTAAATATTTGGGAATTTTGTTTTAAAATTCTATTTCACTATTACAATATGTGCAATGTTTTTGACAAGACTATTTCCTTTTTTTCAAAAAATGGTAAGAACTAAGTAATTTAAATGCATTTAAATATTAGTTAATGGCAGCGTTTAAAATAAATTAGAGATGAGTCAACTAGTACCAAGCATCCACTGAACTATGAGAAAGTATGTATGGGAAGATGCTATAATATCATAGCTCTATTTCTGTCTCTTATCTTCAATATCAAGAGTGTGACAGTGCCCACTATTGAAGCTCATTTGGTAATTACAATTCTTTCCTCTGAACACACATCTACTAGGAGGGCAGGGTTTATTTACTGAAAGCTTTATTCCTGCTAAGGTCAGCCCCTGACATTGAAAATGGTAGATAATGGGCAGGAAGGCTTCAAAGGGAACATCAAGACATTCTGAGAGCAGCAGGGGCAAAGTTAAGAGAGTTAATTGATGCTGCCATGAAAATGGGAAACACCTGAGTAAATACACCACAGATCAAGAAAGAGTGAAATGGGCTACACGGGAAAAAATTGCCTTGGAAATCCTAGGAAAGGCTACAGATAGTTTCTGTTGTTTACAAAGATGGGCTTAACCTGCAAAATTCAGCTCCAGCCCCAGACCCAGATTTTACACACACCAGCATTCAGGAGCATTAGATCTGGGATTTTGACTTGGACCCATCTTTAGTTACGAATATAAGTAGAGTTTACTGTAGAAAAATAATTCAGTGTGCCCTCTGACACTAAAACATCAGTGCTAAGCCTTTGTCCTTAATATACAGGGTAAAAAATAATTGTTCTCACTGAGTAGGGAATACACATGAGGACTGATTATTTTTCATTATATAGCCAATATAGCAGTTTTGGAAATGTTATGGCAGCATTAGAATATGTTGAGTGACAAAGTAACACTTTGCAAAAGCTAGAACTTTCTTCCTGGCTGGAGATAAGGGAATGGCATATCTAGCTGCATAGGATGGAACTTCCTTTAAAAAGAACAATTCTTTTAAAATGCTCCAGGAAACTATGCATTAAAAAAGAATGTTTAAGGTTGTAAAGTGCAGCACTCCAAAGAGAGGAAATAGCACCAAACACAAGGGAGCTCAGATATTAATAGATATCTTTGGATGATACCATACAATAATAATGTATAGCTGTATGTACATGTATATCTATCTGTCTTTGATCACTTGTTTTTTTATTGCATCCCTTTCCCTTATCTTCATGTACGCATTATCTATTTATATGTAAGACCTTCAGGGTACTGGCCTTGTCTTCGTGGTTATCTGAAAAGCAACTATCACCTTTATGGTGCTGTATAAAATATAAATAGAAACATTATTTCAGAAGGTGGTTATTCTTGGACAACATGTCTCAAATCACTACCAACCCATGATTACTGAACTACTTTCATAATCAGACGTACATCCAAATCTTTGGGTTAAATAAGCAACATATTCACCCCTGCTGCAGTTAAGATAATGACTATATTAAACAACACAGCCAGGTTTAAAAAAAAAAGGGGAAAAAACCACACATTCTGGCTAATTAGAACTCTAATTATGATGCTTTATACTCTAATGTTCCAAGAGATATGATAAACATCAAGGGCAAGTCTAAGAAACATTTTAATTTTTGTTATTTGAAACTGTCTGTATCTAGAATTGTTTCCCTTTGTTACAGAAGACTCTGACTGGAAATATTGGCTACCCCATTTCCTCCCTACCCCAATAACTTCATTCATTTCTAGAACAGTGAAAAACAACTTGAAACTCAGGACAAGTCGCAAAGCATAGTGGAATTAATGGGATGAAAGCAGACAAAGGAAAATGTAGGCTGAATCTTTTCTATGATTATATTGATTATATTGTGGTAAATTATTTGCTCCAGGAAAGTAGTGGAATTCCCATGGTTTGAGGTTAATAAAATCTAAACTGGAAAAAGTAATGGAGTATATACACTGTAGGGAACAATTCTGCATTGGAGGCAAATGAATTCGATGACCTAACTTGTCTATTGTAATTGAAATGTGTATGATTCTATGAGGGGAAAAGTGCAGAGCAGTCTCCTGTCCAGCAATGCTCACCATCTCATGGAACCCTGTGATATGAAGTTACTGAGATGTAAACAAGGGCATAAGTCAACACCTTCACTGAAATCCTGTCCCTGTTGAAGTCAGTGGGATTTTTCCATGGACTTCAATAGGATCAGGATTCAACCTCTTGTCTCCATAGTGCCTGTGTATTGGGTGATCTACAGAAAAGCTTGTAGACACAAGTTTAAAAAAAAGTCATATCCACCCTCCATTACAAAGGGCATGATGGAGCACATTTATCGTAAATGGGTAAAAGGAGAGAGATAGGGGTGACAGAGAAAAAAATAATGATCTTCCCAGATGCAAGTGAAGAAATTACATAGTTAAGCAGAATTTGTTTATGTTAAACCATTAGTAAAAAGCAAAAATTTACAAACTTCAAAACACATCCAGCTACATTGAAAAATTAAACAGAAAAATGAAAGACAACTCCTTTGCAACTGAACACATTATATAGTATTTTCAGGATACACAGATTAAACATTTCTGCTTGCATAGAGAACAGAAAAATACCAAGACTATTCTCAACAGACCAGATTTATACCTATAATTGTTTTTTTTTAATTGCATTTGTGGCTGATGCTTTAACAGGTACATTCAACACATGACATTCACCATTTATTTTCCAAGTGAAAATATTTAAAACTTAGCTCTCATGATAAGTGAATATCCATGTGTATGAAAATAACTGCTCACAATCTAGAAAATAAATACACAATCATAATGCATGACTACTGTAGGACATCCCCAAGGGCGGATGTCAACACATAAGACTCATGTTATCCCTGATTGACTTCATCATGTCCACGATCTCCAACATCAGGCAGACACCTACATCAATAAAATCCTCCCTATCTTAGGCCCTGAATCAATTCCCTCAAAGACAAACACACATTTAACACTGCAAAAACAGCATTTTCACCAGTCCCTGTCTCTGTCTGCAATTGTCTCTGCCTTCATGTCAGTGCACATCATTCCCGTCAGGAACAAACATGCCTAAGGCATACAATAGATGGGGGAATCATTTGAGCTAAAACTTGCTGGCCACTCCTCTAACAATACATGAGCTCATGGAATGAGACCTTGTGGCTGGAACAATAGAATAATTCCGTGAACTCAGTGGTTTTGGGGGAATCCAGGAGACGGGAATAACAGTAATGTTCTGTTTTCCTGTCATGGCTGCCATATACAATTATCACTGGATCTAAACTGTAGGGGTCTTCTGAAATACAGCAGAGGAAACCTTGTGCAGCTTCAAGCTCCAACTTTAGTGAGTTTGCCACAGTTATCTCCCATAGCAGGCAGCTCTGGAACACAATTTGTGCTGTCTTCCCATTTCTGCCATTGCAAGAGGATCAACCAGTGGTGTCATCAATGAGGGAGATAGGCCTGCCTGCAGAGAGCAAGTAAACAGAGGATCCAATGGAAAGAAAATATAGTGGTATTTTTAAAAGGAAAAATGTGTCTGATCTTTTGATCAAATGGAGACATTGAGGACATATTTTAAATGTGGGAGGCCTAAAATTAGATTTAGCAGTTTGTGTATTTGTTTGCAAGCACACATTCCTGTCATGACATCCCTCTGATCTGTCTGCATCTGTCAGTCTCACAGACAGAAATGGTATTTAACCCTGTTTACAGGAGTAATCATGGAACACAATTATTGCATATTTCAATACCTAGCCTTCTCTGAATGGTGGAGCTGCTAAAATTACGCTCTTTGGGGAGAAGTGGGGTCTCTGTACCATTTGTGACACAAAGAAGGTCAAATCTCATTGCATTACAATTACAAAAAGTAGTTCCAGGCACTTGAAAAAATGGTGAAAATCTATTGCAGGAACTTGAAGAAAGATTTTTTCCCCCTTGTACTGTCATTTATTACAACAGCAGTATCTTAGAGATAAGTAGTTGGAGAATGGCTTGGCACAAATAAGCTTCACATCATTCACAACTCTCTGCTCTACAACAAAGAGGCACATTTCAAAACGAAATTATAATTATTCTCTTTTTACAAGCTCGACAGTTGTACTGCTGAAACACCAGGGCATCTAAGTGGAAGCTAAATTAATCTTTATTAATCCTTGTTATCATGATTGCATAATGTCTGGATTTGAATGTCTGATGTGCAGCTTTCTGTTTCCTGCTCCTCTGGCAATCAGAAGTGTGAAAATAAACCTTACACTTAAAAAGGAACACTTCGTTTGGAAAAAAAGAGATATAATCATCTGTACTATGTAAAAAAAAAAGAGAGAGAGACTTTTACTTCACACAAGAATAAATATACAGCATGTCAGAGCTTCAGACGTGCTATTTTATGTTAAAATATGCACTGCTACATGTCAGGGCTGTGAAAATGGGAGGTAAAACAAGAAGGCAGTTGGCCAAGTAGGTACAATACAGTTTTTTCTCCTTTTTTAGAATATCACTCCCAGAGCTTAATTACTGCATTTAAAACACCCTCTAAAATGGTCTGTGTGCCCTATTGAAACTCCACACTTCCCTAATTAATTATTAGGATCAGAGTCAGAAAACAAGGCTAGGTTAGACGTTGGGTCTTGTACGTCTTTCAGGCTTCCTCACCACAGACACAGGCTGTAATGCAAGCAACCAGTTTCAAACAGATAAAATGTATAACACTATTTAAAATACTTTCTCCATCATTGGTTTACAATTAAGTTTCTGTCAAGTTTACCATCATGAACCTAATTGTTGAAGAAAACAGAAATTTTATCTTAGTTACAAATGCATTCTGCTTAATATAGCTTAAAAAGACTACAACTAGAGTAGATGTTTTATTTAAGAATATAATCTGAGAAATTTATGCCTAATATAAATTAAAGAAAATAAGGGAGAGAAAATGTTCCTGGTATCTCACTTTAAAAAAATATAATATAAATGATTTTAAAATAGTGATTTAAAAATACTCAATAGTTTTAAAAGCTTTTGCTATTAAAAACAGTAATTAAGTTATACATATTTTGAAGTCTACTTCCCCTTTTCTCCATTGTTTTTTCATAGGCATGTGTGTTCTTGTGATGAACCATTTCATACTGTAAATTGACACAATATATAGGCCAGATTTTCAAGTACTCAGCATCTACAGTGAGGGAAAGATTTTCAAAAGAGCACAACTCCCATTAAGACAACTAATTAGAGAAAATTTTTCAAAAGTGCTCAATAACCATTGTGCAGTGAACACTAAGACCACCCAGTCAGAAAGACATTGTACCTTTAAGCATTTCTATTTTCATCTTAAAAATAAAAACCAAAACTTCAAATGGTCACTTTTCTCCTTTTTGTTTGCTAAACACAATTTTCTTCCCACAGCTATGATAGCACTTTGCATATTTGGAAACTTGACATATGTCTCGCTAAGAACAAGAAGATTAAAATACTTTCATTTTCCACTGTTTTTCTGACAATTAATCCTAGATCCCCTCAAGACTTGGAATATGCAGTTTGTTTCATATTGCTCTTTGAACTTTGTAATGATTGATCTATTGAACTTAAACTTTGAACTCTGAAAATTGTCAGTTCACCTGACAGGCCATGGGGGCCTGTAAACCTGCTTTAGAAGGAAATCTTATTGATAGGTATTGATCCAAAATAAATTGAAAAATATACCATTCAACTGACTAATCACCACCCCACAAATCGTCTTGTTTTCCACAATCTTTGTCATGAGGAATTAAAGAATTGCAAGAAAATTAACTGGGAATGTAGTTCATTTTATTGATCTGACTAATATTGATCTGACTACTCTGTTGCAGAAACACCATAACTTCAGCATGAAAATTACCTTTATTTTGGAAAGAGAGGTTGGAACCAATTGACCCTTGGCTTCTATGAGTTCTGATACATGACAAGCTTCAGCAGTTTGGACATTCAGTTGTGTAAAGTAGAGTGTTCCATATACATACTGGTCAGTGAATTACATAGTGAGATGGAACCCAAAATGATTTGGACCTGTGACTCTCTTTTGTTACAAGTACTCAAAAGTTAAAATGTTTTCTGAATCTTATTCAATGTATCTGAGCAACCCTGGAATCTGGGGAAGTTGTCTACCAGATACAGGACAAACTGCTGAGAAATAAGGCAGACTCACCCCAAACTGGTGGTTATTCTATCATTAAATAAAACAAGCCAGTAACAAAAGTAAACTTCTGTGTCACTACATTGGTTAAACAAGTAAAAAATGCAGTCTTCTTAGGCGTTCCAACCCTTATTTCACCACACTGGACTCTATGATGAGTGGCTATTGAAAACCAGTTTCATGAAACAAAGGGTTCTTCTCATTTCAAGAGATCAGACACACCGTCAGGTCAAGATATAACTCAGATCTTACCCAATAATCATGTTGCTGCCAATTCCTCAGTAACTAAAATCTAAAGGTTTATTAATAAAGAAGAAGAGAGTTAAATGATTAATAGATCACATACATACAATAATGGCAATGTTTTTATATCAGGTTTGTAGCAGTGATGTTGCAGACCGCTGGCTTGTAAAGCCTCTGGTAACTTCCAAAAGATCGGAAGGTCCTCAGTCCATAATCAATATGCTCCTTTTAGTTTTAAAGCACAGTCCAGAGAATCAGAGCAGGAAAGAGGCAACATGGAGATATTTCAAGGGTCTTTTATACCCTTGGCCATGTGTTTGGAATTTTACTGTCCCAAACAAAGCCCGCAGCACAGTTCATGGAAAAGTTGGAGCACAAGATGGAGTTCAGTGTCATATGAGCATGTCACATGCCCTTTCATAGCTTGCTGACTCACAGGGGCAGCCATTGACCATATCCATGCTAAGGCATCCACAAGGCAACAGTGGGAATGACTCTACAACCTGGTAGTTAGCACCCTCACCTGGGAAATATGTGACCCAAGTTCCTGCTCAGTGACTGATTATAAAAAGTGGAACAGCTTCAAGAGGCAAGAGTGAGAAAACTACACACTACTATATCCCATAACCACTGGCTAGGGCACTCTCCTGCAATGTGGGACACCCTAATTCAAATCCCTTTTCATCAGGCAGAGGGGGGGATTTAAACTGGAGGAGTCCCCTAACCAGTGGGCTAAACCTTATAAGAGAGGCAACTGACAACAGCTTCTCCTCCAGCCATTTTGTGAATTTGCTCCTCTTTTGCTTTTGTCACAACGTCTCTCAGCTGAAACAAATTTGAGGTCAACACTAAACATTTTGTTTCAACATTATGGAAATGTTTCATTTTGACTCATTTTTCCAATTTTTTGATTGACTGAATCTTTGGCCTGCCATTTTCAGTTTGACTTGAAACTGAACATTTTTTTCAGAATTCCCAGCAAACCAAAAAAACCCCATTATTCGCCCAGCACTACCTGCCACAAAGTCCAAATATCCCAAGTCTCAGAACTACCATGCCAACACAGAACCAGTTTCCTCCCTATATAACACTTCTGGAATTATAGGTTAAACTATTGCTTTTTCGCTCAAAAACTGCATACATTATTCAATACCACCATTAATTTTTGACATAGGGCATTGGAAAACTGATCAACAGTAGAATATATTCTATGGCATACTCTGTTCCACCACAGATCTCCACTCCTATGTGCACTCCTGTTAGTATACTTATTTTCACAGAGTTATTGACTACATTAAAGTTTGAATTATCCCAAATGTATTCCATGGTCCTTATTTTTTCCACAGAACATTAAAAACATTCTATTAACATTCTATTAACACACCTACTAGTTCTGTGTGCAAGTTTTTGGTTTAAAACATATAGCCAGTGGTCCAGTATATTTTACTAATAATCTACTGTATTGCCATAAAGCAGGGGTTCCTAAACTTGGTTCGCGGCTTGTTCAGGGTAAGCCTTGGCAGGCCACGAGACGCTTTGTTTACCTGAGCGTCCGCAGGTACAGCTGCTCGCAGCTCCCAGTGGCCAAGGTTCACCGTTCCCGGCCAATGGGTAAACAAAGCATCTCACAGCCCACCAGGGGCTTACCCTGAACAAGCCGCGAATCAAGTTTGGGAACCCCTGCCACAAAGTTAAATATTCCTTATGACAACTGAGAGGGCAGAGCTTTTAATGGCTTCATTTTTGTGTGTTCCAGTTCCAACGTGTATGGCGTTCCCACTCTTCCTGAGCTTAGCACTCATCCTGTGGCAGCCAAGGCTGGTTAACACTTCATTACTTGTTCCAAAATTCCTTGGAGAGTAAAAGCTTCTTTCATCTTCCTTCCCATCTGCACTGACTTATCTTTCACTTTTTCAAGCACTACATTGTTATCTCATTCAGTTGACTTTTCCACATCAGCTCTAACTGGTAAAGATTATGATCAGGGTAGGAGGCTAGCCTAGTGGCTGGAGCAGAGGTGACCAGGCTTAGTGATCAGAGCCCAAATCATGAGCCAAGTTATCAAGTCCAAAAAGTGAGCTAGAGCTGAGAACCAGGAGTCAGAGCCAGAGCACTAGCTGGAGCAAGGTAGGAGCCAGGAGTAGAAACAAAGAACCAGGAGCTAGATGGAGAAAACCAGGATCAGGTGAAGGAACAAAGATCAGGGGGCAGGAAGAAGGACCCAGAGCAAGAAAGGAGCTGAAAACAGGAAGCTGGACCAGAAACATAGCTGTAGACATGAAACATTATTGAGCAGCCAGAGTCCCAGGCCTGCTGCAGAATTTAAGAATGTGCCTGCTGGAGCCTTCAGCCAATCAGGGGGCCAGGTTCATTAATTGAGTCATCTGAGGACAGTGAGCTGCATCTGGGTTCAATTGTGTGTCCCTGAGACTGACAAGAAGATAGTCCAGAGTACACATCAGTGCTCATGAAACATTTTACCAAAAGGAACATCAGTATGAAAGGTTAAAAAAATGCACAATACCAAATTTACTCTTGTAATGCCTGTACATTAATGCCCAGTGTATTGATGAAATATAGAATATTACCAAAGGTTGATGTAAAGTAGTTTGCAAGATTTTCATTAACTGAAAGATGGAGTGCCTGCCTACTTATAGGTAGGGCAGTTATTTTCCCATCAACATGACCCATACACTAATTTTAATGGCATCTTAGATCATTTGGACTACTCTCAAACATTGCAATTGACGAGTTCATCTTAAATAAATTATGTCCTTTGACTTGAGGCCAAATATCCTTTGACTGCCAGAAGCTAGGACTAAATGACAGGGGTGGATCACTTGATAATTGTCCTATTCTATTCATTCCCTCTGAAGCATCTGGCACTGATCACTGTTGGAAGACAGGATACTGAACTGGATGGACCATTGGTCTGACCTAGTATGGCTATTCTTATGTGATCTCTCTCTGACTTACCACCATCATGTGATTTCTCTATGACTTCCTGACAAAACTATGATGTCAGCTTAATGTGTATCTAACAGTGGGACAGAATAACACAGTTTCTCTGGCTATTAGTGGAGAGAGGGTAGGAAGGAGATATTAAAATTCCAAATAAACTTATTAAAAGCTTATTTTTGTTCACTAGTTAATTTTATTTGTAAATAATTTTCCAAAATTGTGTAACTAACTAATTCTCCAGTTCATTAGAGCTGATTTACAATGCACTGCCTGCATTAACTGGCCAAAGGAGATCTTGTTAGTGCAGGGGTGGACTTCCAGTGGCATAGAACTATTCCAGCATCTACTTTTCTTGTTTCCACAACAGCAAGGAAAAAGCTTGTTCACTAGAGAACAGGGGTGTGACGCCAGGATGCCCCTGTGCTATGCCAATCCTTGGTTGCATTGTCAGCACTCTGTAATCATTGCAACTCAGTGTAAATTAGAGCAGTCCTCAAGCTGTCCTAATACAGAGTAGGAGGAACAGAACAGCACCAGGTTCAGGGACGTGCAAAGAAAAGTTTTAAAGCCAGTTTGGCTAGACTGTGGTAGTATGCTCTAATTAGTACCACCCTTGCAGACTATCAATAAGCTTCAGTTATTGGAGCACATAACAACTGAGCTGAATTCACTAGCTTCAGGATTGCTTCTTGTTTCAATTCAAGGTGTTGGAGTCAGTCTAGAAAGCTCTGAATGATTTAAACACAGCTACCTAAGGAGACATCTCTTACCATATACCTCATCACACCAGTTAAGACTGATGTGTTCTTTTTTCTAGTGTCTGGAAAATTCAACTCCATATCTTGGGCTTGTGGTAGAAGGCTCAAAGTAGAGAATCCTCACATTTGGAACACCCTTATCTTGATAGCCTTCCAGCCCCAGGACTTGGTGGCATTCAGAACACTGTGACTGTTCCACCACCAAAATATCATTTAGTCGAGTTTTGTGTTCTGTGTCTACATTATTCCTGGCAATTTGATTTTGTTTTGATTGATTAGTTGCCATTTACAGCATTGGAGACTCTCTCTACCACCACTTTCAGGTAGTGTTTTATCATATGTAACTTATTTTAATATTTTGCACCGCAGCCCGTGGATGCCAAGGCATTAGGCACAATGAAAGTCAATCAAATCAAATTAAGTATTATGCGTAGTTTCCTACTGAAGCTGTTTATCAAAAGGGACACAAGTATAGAGACTACTTCTCCTTGGAACAGTACAACTAAATTGAAAACATGTTCAATTAGTCTCTTATTGAGAAAAATTATAAACGAGGTTATTTTGCCCATTACAGTTACAGTCACTATGTTCATCTAAAGTACATCTTTTGACAAACTCAAAAATGGACCAGAAAATATGTTCCTGCATCAAATCATTAGCTCTTACCTTCTGAGTGTATTGAGAGTTCTACAAATCCATACTCCTCAAAGCCTCTTAGCAGCTATTACAGATAATTACAGACATTTCAGTTCCCATTTATTCAGGAAATAAAATATTTTAGTCATCTAGCTTTTCCCAGTTGAAATTGAAGTTTATAGACAAACATCTTTTATGAAGATCTAATTTTAATACCTAGATTTGTAGCTCCACCTACTCCATTTTGGAGAGGTTCTGAACTAATGCAAATGCAGTAAAATATGAGACAACTACCCAAATCAGGATTTCTTGTAAGATTATCAGTGACATCCTGTTTCTGCGTGTGGAAATAGCAAACTATCTTTCTAACAGTGTTTTTTTTTAAGAACTACTAATCTTAGCCAGAAGCAGGAAATGCAGAAATATCTTATATGGAAAACAATTATCAAATTTCTGAGCTTGCAAAAAGGATTGCTTTGAGATTTCAATAAAAGTTTTTTTTTCTAAAACATTGTGCTATCATTAGTTTTTAGGTGTGAGACAGTAATGTAAAGTGTTGTGTGTTTTTAATCTAATTTTTATTTTTATTAAAATCTTTATAATAATGCATTAATAAAGTTATTTTTGCTTTATGCGTTGTTTTAAAAACAGACACATTTTAGGAGTTTTATGAAGCAGAGCTTCCTGGGGAGAGGGCACTACTGAAGTGACACTATGCTTTCATTAAGCAAAATTCCTCCTGGGCACTGGGAAGGTGCAGTGAACTGCAAAACTTGCTACACCTTTAAAAAATACTGGCAAGTATGTACAGAGATGTGCCTCCTCCTAGATATAAGGCTGTGGTCTCAGTCTCTAAAGGGAAGGAATTCTCTGCCACCTTCTACTGATGAACTGTCCAAACTCTCTCTCTCTTCCCCAATGGCCTCCAATCACCCTCCTTACTCAATATTCCCCTTCACCATTGGCTCTCAGACCTAATCTCCATCCCCAGGCTCAGTTTCCCCCCTCCTTGGCTTTTTTCTCACTCTCTTTCAGTTCTCTGCCTGCACCTGGGGTACTCAGAAGATCTGTATCCCTTTTCCCACACCACCTTCATCCCACCCCACTGGTCCCCAATCCCAGTCTCCATGTCTACCCAGTCCTAGATTCCTCATCCAATGTCAGTCTCCCACTCCACTTACTGGCTCCAAGACCCTGTTTTCCATTATTCCCAGGCCAAACATACTTGCCCAAACATACAGTCCCAGTCTACTCTTCCCTGGCTCCCAGTTCCAGTCTTTCTCTTCCTTACCAGTCTCCAGTCTCAGTTCCCTCTCCCCACAGGCTCTTTGTCAGTCTATTTCCCCTGACTCTGCCCACCTACATCATCTCTTGTCATGGCTGGCACATGACTTTTGCATTTCGGGAGGCTGGGTGCAATTCCAGTAGCTCCCTAGAAGTGGGAGGTCATGCCCCCTGCTCTTCTCCAAGGCCTGCCCCCTCTTGACCTCCTCCCCCCAAGGCCCAGCCCAGGCTCCACCCCCCACTCCACCACAGACCCCACTCATGCTCTGCCCCCACTCACCCCAGAAACTTGATATCTGTGGAGCTGCAGTGCTCTATTTGGAACCACAGTGGCAAAAGCATGTCAGACCACTGCTCGCAAGAGCCAACGCCCAGTCCGGGCAGTTCCTTTGGCATAGCTGTACTACTGGGGCAGGCAGCAGGCTCCCCAGCAGCTGTCCCTGGTTGTGCTAGTGTGTGCAACTGGCTCACATGCCCCCGGACAGCAGTCTTGTCCATACAGAGGATGAGAGTCTCCTGTCCAGGGGCATGCGAGCCACTTGCACACATTAGCGTGACCAGGGACAACTGCTGGGGAGCCTGCTGCCCGCCTCAGTGGCTGGGGCTGGAGGTGGTAGAGCCATGCCAGAGGAGCTGCCGGTGCAGGGCACAGGCCCCTGGGAGTAGCGGTCTGACATGCTCCTGCAGCTCCCGGTAGAGCTCTGCAGCTCTGCAGATATTGGAATTATATCCGCAGATATACATTTTGTATCTATACAGGGCTCTACTCTTCATCCCCTCCCCACCCAGCACTTGTGCCTCTTTGCCTTTCCCCCGAGCTCCACCCCCACCCGCCGGGGGAAGAAAGACATGAGCAGCTGGGGGGTGGAGGTGGGGCTTGGAGGAAGGGAAGGAACAGGGGTGGGAAGAGGAGCAGCACAGGCAGGGCCACGGCACCAGAGCCCTTTCAGCAGTGTCGCTCCAAAGACGGCAGGCAGGCATGCCTCCAAAGGGAGGTGTGCCTTGTCCTGTGTGGGGAGACTTAACCTCCCCTGGCCTATTGTACCTGCTGCCCAGTCTCTTGTCCCCTCCACATTAAAATTAGGCATCTTCCTCCTCCACCCTCCTTGAGTCCAGAAAGTGATTAATTGACAGAACTGGAGAGACAGGGTATCTTCTCCTAATTCCCATGCCCAAACCCAGACCTGGCATAACCTGGAACAGTCAGGAATGGCAATTGCAGGGAAAGTCCTACTCAGCAATTAATAAACTTTTTACAGTGAGTGTAATTGAACACCGGAACAATTTACCAGGGGTTCTGTGTATTCCCCATCACTAGCAATTTTTAAATGAAGAGTGAATGTTTTTATACAGGAGGTCAGACTAGATGATCACAATGGTCCCTTCTGGCCTTGGAATGTATGAATAAGTGTATTGCAACCATGGGCTAGAGCATGCAAAATGCAGATGGAATCTTTGAAGATTTTAGCTGTGAAGATCTAGCAAGTATCTGCTCACATGTATGAACTTCAATTTTTCAAAGGATTACAGCTTGGCTAAATTTGGGTGGATTTTCACAGGGATGGTAAAGGCACTTTCTTGACATAAAGGCCAAAATTTGAAGTCCCTGCTTCTCAAAGAAAAGGTCACCAGAATTTTGTCACATGGACAAAACAATGTATTTGTCTTTAGTCTCATTCATGGAAATAGCTGGACTGTTTTGGGTGAAATTTCCAAAAAATCATTCTGATGCCGACATCCAGCATGGAAAATTTCAGCCCAAATGATTAACATTTGCCTAATGTTTAAAAACCTGAATGCAGGGTCATTCAGGGTCTTATGCTGGCAAGTGTCAGGCAACCTGAACTAACAATGGAGCTAACTCAGTCTTCAACTTTGTCTTCCTGCTAACACAATAAGAACGGCCATGCTGGATCAGACCAATGGTCCATCAAGCCCAGTATCCTGTCCTCTGACAGTGGCCAATGGCTGGTGCCCCAAAGGGAATGAACAGACAGGTTATCATCCAGTGATCCATGCCCTTTCACCCAATCCCACCTTCTGGCAAACAGAGGATAGGGGCATCATCCCTGCCCATCCTGGCTAATAGCCATTGATGGACCTATCTTCCATGAATCTATCTAGCTCCCTTTTGAACCCTGTTATAATATTGGTCTTCATAACACCCTCTGGCAAGGATTTCCAGAGGTTGACAGTGCATTGCATGAAAAAATACTTAGCTGTGTTTGTTTTAAACCTGCTACCTATTAATTTCATTTGGTGACACCTTGTTCTTGTATTATGAGAAGGAAAAAATAACACTTACTTATTTACTTTCTCTATACCACTCATGATTTTGACTGCTGCTGCACACTGAGTGGATCGTTTCATAGAACGATCCACAATGACTTCAAGATCGCTTTCTTGAGTGGTAACAGTTAATTTAGACCTCATCATTGAATATGTATAGTTAGGATTATGTTTTCCAATGTGCATTACTTTGCATTTATCAACATTAAATTTCATCTGCCATTTTGTTGCCCAGTCACCCAATCACGTATACAACTCGTGTACAAAATTCACTTCTTTTTATCTTGAAACTTACAAACAACACTTGAAGAAATTCTTTTCTGTGGTTCATTCCTAGCATTTCAGGAAATGCTAATTAAACAATTTTAATCACTAAGTCATGCCACTTCATATTTTTGAAACACTTACAAGAGCTTGCCGATTTCTTTTTTCACTAAAGCAGCCAGCATAATCAAAACTAACATACAAAATCACTCCATCTTAATTTCAAATATTTAATCAGAATAATGTTGTCTTGGGGAAAACAGATGCACTGCTATCTATAGAATGCGTTTCCAAATCCATGAAAAACCAATTAGACTAAATGTGGTACATGGAGCATACAAAGTAGTGAACTTTCCTGAAATCTCATTGTTGCAAGGCTTAAAAACTATATATATATATTTTCTTCTGAGTTAAATTTCTGCCTCTCTGCATCTGCTGTTCACTAGTCTTATCCAGTAATGAGACATCTGATACACTGATATCAAGCTTCCATTTCTGTACATTCCTGCCAAAGCAATAATAACACTCTAAAACAGGTCTTTTCTGTCCTTTTTTATATAATGTATTATTGTTCCAATGTTTTAGTAATATCACTAGTACTGTCTCCTAGGTAAAAGATTAATTACTTGGCTGTGGTTCATAGGAATGGAGCTGAAACTAAATTACTGAGCCAGCATATCAACCCCTGATTTTGCTATGTTATGAAGTACCACTGCTAAAGAGAAGAAACAAAGTATTAATTTACCTGTAGGATACAATGCTTACATCTCAGGAACAGTATCAATAACCCAATAGCTGTAAGAGTATCAGTGTTCAACAAATGTATTCTGTAATCAGCAAGCTATATATTTATTGGCTCTATCATATCAATGCTCATTACTGTAACTCCTCGCTTAACGTTGTAGTTATGTTCCTAAAAAATGCGACTTTAAGCGAAACGATGTTAAGCAAATCCAATTTCCCCATAAGAATTAATGTAAATGGGGGGGAGGGGGCTAGGTGCCAGGGATTTTTTTTTCACCAGACAAAAGACTACACACACACACACACACACACACACACACACAGAGTATAAGTTTTAAACAAACAATTTAATACTGTACACAGCAATGATGATTGCGAAGCTTGGTTGAAGTGGTGAAGTCAAAGGGTGAAAGAAGGTAGGATATTTCCCAGGGAATGCCTTACTGCTAAATGATGAACTATCACTCCGCTGAGCCCTCAAGGGTTAACACATTGTTGTTAATGTAGCCTCACACTCTACAAGGCAGCACAAATGGAGGGAGGGGAGACAGCACGGCAGACAGAGAGACAGAGACACACACCCTGTGTGTGTGAGAGAGATACACATTGACTCTTTAAGTATGCTGACACCACTCTAAGTACATTGCCTTTTTTACGTAGATCAGCAAGCTGACCCAGCAGCTTCTGCCTCCTCCATCCTGAGCCCTGTCATGTCTCCCCCACCCCTCACTCTATGGAGATGGGGTAAACAGGGGGGCAGGAGCAGGGGGGAGGAGGACATCCTGACATTAGCCCCTCCCTCTCCCCCCCCCCCCACACAGCAAGCAGGAGGCTCCCGGAAGCAGCTCCAAGAGAGAGAGCAGGAGCAGCACATGGCAGTGGGGGGAGGGACAGCTGAACTTCCAGCAATTGCTAGCCTGCTGAGTGGCTGCCACACAGAGAACTTAGGGAAGCGGGGAGCTGATAGGGGGGCTGCTGGTCCACCTTGGTTCAAAGGCCCCCACCAGCTACCTCCAATGGGCTGCTCTTTCTGCAAGCAGTGGACAAATCAGGCGTCTGCCAAACAATGTTATAAGGGAGCATTGTGCAACTTTAAAAGAGCATGCTCCCTAATTGATCAGCAACATAACAATGAAACAACATTAACTGAGATGACTTTAAGTGAGGAGTTACTATAATTATATTTAGGTCATCTTATTTTTGCTAACCTTCAAAAATGGAAGTCCCCCACTTCAAGTAGGTGTGAAGGGAAATAGATTCACAGCCAATCAAAACCAAAACCCAGATTCTTACTTCTAGTGTGGATTATATTTGAAGTCTGGTTTTTACAATACTGTCTTTCAAATATATCAAAGATGCAGAAAATAGCTTTACATAAGAATATAAGAATGGCCACAGTTGGTCTGACCAAAGGTCCATCTAGTCCAGTATCCTGTCTTCCAACGGTGATCAATGCCAGGTGCCCCAGAGGGAATGAACAGAGCAGTAATCATTAACTGATCCATCCACTTTCGCCCATTCCCACCTTCTGGCAAACAGAGGCTAGGGACACCATCCCTGACTATCCTGGCTAATAGCCATTGATGGACCTATCCTCCATGAACTTAACTTGTTCTTTTTTGAACCCTGTTATAGTCTTGACCTTTACAACATCCTCTGGCAAGGAGTTCTACAGGTTGACTGTGCGTTGTGTGAAAAATACTTCCTTTTGTTTGTTTTAAACCTGCTACCTATTAATTTCATTTGGTGATCCCTAGTTCTTGTGTTATGAGAAGGAGTAAATAACACTTCCTTATTTACTTTCTCCACACCAGTCATGATTTTATAGGCCTCTATCATATCCCCTCTTAGTTTTCTCTTTTCCAAGCTGAAAAGTCCCAGTCTTATTAATCTTTCCTCATATAGCAGCTGTTCCATACCCCTAATAATTTTTGTTTGCCTTTTCTTAACCTTTTCCAATTCCAATATATCTTTTTTGAGATGGGGAGATGACATCTGCATGCAGTATTCAAGATGTGGGCATACCATGGATTTATATTGAGGCAATATGATATTTTCTGTCTTATTATCTATCCCTTTCTTGATGATTCCCAATATTCTGTTCGCTGTTTTGACTGCTGCTGCACATTGAGTGGATGTTTTCAGAGAACTATCCATAATGACTCCAAGATCTCTTTCTTGAGTGGTAACAGCTAATTTAGACCCTATCATATTATATGTATAGTTGGGATCATGTTTTCCAATGTGCATTACTTTGCATTTATCAACACTGAATTTCATCTGCCATTTTTTTGCCCAGTTACTGAGTTTTGTGAGATCTGTTTGTAGCTCTTTGCAGTCTGCTTGGGACTTACCTATCTTGAATAGTTTTGTATCATCTGCAAATTTTACCACCTCACTGTTTACTCCCTTTTCCAGATCATTTATGAAAATATTGAATAGGACTGGTCCCAGTAGAGACCCCTGGGGACACCACTCCATTCTCAAAACTGACCAGTTATTCCTACCCTTTGTTTCCTATCTTTTAACCAGTTACCAATCAATGACAGGACCTTCCCTATTATCCCATGACTATTTACTTTGCTTAAGAGTCTTTCTGAAAATCTAAGTACACTATATCCACTGTATCCCCCTTGTCCACATGCTTGTTGACCCCCCTCAAAGAATTCTAGTAGATTGGTGAGGCCTGATTTCCCTTTACAAAAAACTATCTTGATTCTTCCCCAACAATTTATGTTCATCTATGTGTCTGACAATTTTGTTCTTTACTATAGTTTCAACCATCTTGCACGGTACTTTATATTTTACAGAGTAAATTAGAGAGATAGTTCTGACTGGGCAGTTGTATCAGAGAGCTAAAAAAGCTAGAGAAGTGAGACCACAAATGTATAAAGCATCTAACCAGTCTCAATTTTATTATCTGATTCTCCTTAGCTGTGGTCACTATTGACAGGTTTTGTTGATACGGTAAATCTTAATATTGATCTGAACAAATCCAAATATGCTTCAAGGGCAGCAGAGAAAAGTGGTATCAGAGAATATGCAGGAAGCTTTTATACATGGCAGCATACTGCTATATATATTCAAAATTTATATTAACCTGTAATTTATACTCGATAGCAGCGGTTCTCAACCCATGGCCTGCCACCCATCCCCTGTGGTCCAGCTCAGCTGTGTGCTAGCTAATGGCTGCGGGTATACCCAGGGTCCCAGGTTCCCGGCTACCTGGAGGGATGGGTCCGAGCTGTCCCGCCACCTAGTTTGGGGGTCAGGCTCCCAGCCGGCCCTGTGGGGTTGGGAGATCATGGGCCTGGGGCTCCCCGCCGGCCCCAGATGGTCACAAGATCTGGGGTCTGGGGCAGCTGCCTGTCCCTGCAAGCTCCAGAGGCCTGGGTAGTCATGTGGTGTGGGACCGGGCCGGTCAGCCAGCCTGCCCTGCATGGCAGGGATCCTGGGGTCCAAGGTAGTCACCCAGCCCCACAAGCTCCAGAGGCTGAGGGAGCTGAGCAGCAGGGGATGGGGCGGGATGGGGGTAAGGGTAGCCACCCAGCCCCATGGGTTCTGAGGTCTGGCCTTCCTCATGTGGCAGGGGTCCTAGTGTCTGGGGTGGTTGCCCATGCGGTGCGGGTCCAGAGTCAGTGTCCAGGCTGCCACGGCCCTTCCACCCAGCCCCTACAGCCCAGGTTACATATTGTGGGCCAAATCCATCATAATATGTTGAGAACCACTGCTCTATAAGCTGGTAATCATAATAGCCTTGTAATCTATTCCTCTTTTTGTACCTGAAACAGTTCACTCTTCCATCCATGTCAGAGACATCACAATCTGTCTCCTACAAGAGGCACAGAGTATGGATGAACGTAAGCCTTTTAAAAGTTAAGGTTGGTCTTTTCTGACAATCAGCTTAAGAGCCTTTTTTGTCTTCTGCTACTTTAGGGCTTAGTATTTCAACCCCAAATTTCAATATCTCAAAAAATCTAGTGATAATCACCTTTTGTACAGAGGTGGAGTTCTCGCCTTGCTCTGATCAGAATGCACACACAAACTGCATGTATCAGAGGGGTAGCCATGTTAGTCTGGATCTGTAAAAGCAGCAAAGAATCCTGTGGCACCTTATAGACTAACAGACGTTTTGGAGCATGAGCTTTCGTGGGTGAATACCCACTTCGTCGGATGCATCCAAAACATCTGTTAGTCTATAAACTGCATGTAGTTCAAGCTTAACTACTTCCTGGGTTTTGCTTTATCGGTAACTCAGATAGCAACAACAAAACATACATGTAAATATCATCTTCTCCAAAGACCAAGACCACCTCTGTGCCAATCCCTCAGACTCATAGCCTGAGAGAAACTCTTCAACCCCTCTGGTGTCCTTTTGGTATAAACAAGATGCACCTGCCACTTTGATGGAACAATAATTACACTGTTTCCCAAAGAACAGTTCCAGCACCAGAAATCATATAACAAAAAAAGGAAGACCTTCCCCCCTAAAAACATTTTAGGCTGTAATCCTGCAAAAAATTATCTTCAATGGGACAGCTATAAAGTTATTGGGGTGCTTAAGTGTTTGCACATCAGGAACTGCCACCATGTTACACCTCGATCTTCCAGTATGGTTAGCAGCTCAACTGAGTTTAAAGGAGTTTTTCTTTACTAGCATTTTCCTCTTAGATGCTTGAGTTCTCACAGGATGGAATGTCTTTGATTCACTCATGTAGAAAATAGTTACATTTATCTGAAATTCCAAAGCAAAAGAGGGTTTGGTGCTAATGCTAAAATAATGTTCATTTAACAAATTGAACTGTTTTTTTCCTTATCAAATTACCAGAAAACTGACTGTTTAAAATGTGTGATAAAGATTAATTATGCTGTGGCTGTTGAATTCTAGAGGCTGAGCTTGGAAGATACACTGAATGACTGATGTAGGATACACTATATTGTATATCTGAGAGCAAGTAGATAAATCCCAGGCTGGCTGCTAGCTAAGACTCTCCATACTTGCCTGACTTCTTGCTAACACCCTATGGAACAGCAGGCACAGCTGCTTCCTATGCAGCTCATGTCTGTTGTTTCATATTGGACACTAAATGGAAGGAGGAGATCCACTTAATTGAGTCTCAGTGGGGCTTGTGGGATGAGGTCAAGGACAAACAGGCCCAAGTCGAGACCTCAGTGGCTCTGGATGCCTTCATAGATCTTGTTATCCATATTGACAATGTTCACATGAGTGAGAGGAAAAAAGAAGAGGGGTGTCACAACCCCACCCTCTGCTACCAGATCCTGCCCCACCAGATGAGCCAGGTCATATTATCTCTAATTGTCCCAAGAGGAACCCATTCCAAAGTAATCCAGGAAATGAGCTAGCCCAAACTCAGTGAAAGGGGCTAGCCTGGGAATCCTAACAAAGAATTCCCTTGAAATTCAAACTGATGTCCTCACTGGAACATGAACTGGTTCCTGTCAACTGGCACCACACCTGAAAGTATCAGTTGTGTCATGAATCCCAAGGAATCCCCAACCTCTCCCTTCACAGCAGGTCCTTTTTGACTTGGAGGCACAGGACAACTTTATCAATGATGAAGCAGCCCAAGCACTACAGATTTCCCTGTAGCCAAGCCTGTTCCGGACCTAGTACAGATGATCAATGGATCCCTCTTATCCTCTGGGCCAGTGGCCATGCAAACTGTTCATCTCAAGGTTACTATTGAGGGACCCTACCATTCAGTGCCATACTTTCCTCTGATCCTGGGTATCTTGTGGCTGACCTTCCACAACACCTTTATCCATTACCATGAACTAAAAGTTGAATTTCTCAGAATTCTGCCAGCAGCATTGCTTGACTCCAGGAAATGGGCAACAAACAGTAGTTCCCCAGTGAACGCATACTAGGATAACTTGCCCAG
This sequence comes from Mauremys reevesii, assembly GCF_016161935.1. Taxonomy (NCBI): domain Eukaryota; kingdom Metazoa; phylum Chordata; order Testudines; family Geoemydidae; genus Mauremys; species Mauremys reevesii. The sequence continues at coordinate 106,844,330 of NC_052623.1, read as the reverse complement.
CAGAGCTACCCACTGATTCTGGTCTTTGACTTTCATCCAAATACAGTGACTACAAAGATGTCTTTAGAATGCAGACACCTTGTCCCTGCACAGGTTCTGTGATTGCCCAAATGAGCTAAAACCAGGTGCAAATATTCCATTCGGATGTATGTATGCCATGTCCAAGCCCAGACTAACTGTGTTGTGCACCTACCTTCAAGAGAGCCTCACCAACCCTTTATTCGTAAAACCACTTCACCGGCTGGGGCACCAGCCCTCTTTGTTTTTTAAAAAAAGGATGTAGGTCTCTAACTATGTGTAAACCATCAGGCACTGAATCAGGTTACCATTAGAAATGGATACACTAATCTTGAGCTATGTCCTGGGTGCACACAAAGCTAGGCCTCTGGAAGCATACAATCTAGTATGTGCTAGAGATGGGGATGAATGGAAGACTGCCTTCTGAATCCATTACGCTCACTTTGAGTATCTTGTGATTTGTTTTGCTTTGATAAATGCACCTGTGACTTTCCAATATTTTATTAATGATATACTTCAGGCCATTTTGGACAGATATGTGGTAGCGTACTTGGATAGCATACTTATTTTTTTCAGACACTGCTGAACAAAACACCATGCGCATCCATTCCATCCTGAAGAGGCTATACCACCATGGCTCTGTGCTAAGGTAGAAAAATGTGCCTTTGATCAGTCCCCCATAGAATTCCTAGGATTCATCCTATCTCCTTCTGTTATAAAAATGGACCCATGCAAGTTAAAGGTGAGCAGTTCCATAAAATGTTCATGAATTGTAACACCTCCTGGGATTCAGGAACTTCTATTGGTAGTTCATCCCAAAGTTCTCGGAGTGGATAGCCCTTCTCACTACCCGGCTCTGCAAAAACACCATGCCCCTCTGGTCACCTGAGGCTCAGCAGACCTTCAAGCAATTAAAACTTGTGTTTACCACTGCTCCCATATTAGCCCACCTCAACACCGCACAATCTTTCACCATTAAAGCTGATGCTTCCAACTTGGCAGTCCGAACGGTGCTATCCCAAAAGCATGGTCTGCAACAATTACTACATCCCTGCACCTTTTATTCTAGGGAACTCACATCCTCAGAGAAAAATCATAGAATTTGGGACAAAGAACTCCTTGCAATTAAGACCAGCTTTGAAGAGTGATGTCACTACCTAGAAGGGGCCCAGTACCCCATTCCAGTGTATAACAAATATAAGAACCTTGAATATCTGCATATGGCCGAGGCCCTCAACCAGTGACAACTTTGTTCGGCCTTCTTCTTCTCACACTTTGTTTTCATATTCTCCTATTGTCTAGGAACCAAAAATAGGAAGGCCAACACTTTATCCCAGAAGGCCAAATATTACACTGACCTAAAGGAATCGAACCCTAAAACCTCCTGCAACCTCAAGTCTCATAATGTTCTGGGTCTGGCTCCCCACCAAGATCTGCGTACCCTCAGACCATCAGCCTCAGGGCCGGCTCCAGGGGTTTTGCCGCCCCAAGCAGACAAAAAAAAAAAAAAAGCTGTGATGGCAATTGCGTTCTGCATTAATTCAGCGGGAGGACCTTCACTCCGAGTGGGAGTGAGGGATCCTCCGCCAAATTGCCGCCGAATACCTGAAAGTGCCTTCCTGCTCCAGAGTTGCCGCCCCAAGCACCTGCTCGATAAGCTGGTGCCTGGAGCCGGCCCTGATCAGCCTCAACTGACGGGATCCATCCTGATGAACAGGAAGATATAAATAAGGAACCCCACTAGATTTGAGATATGATGATCTATGTAAAAGAGTGTATATATGTAACCTCTGGACCTCCAAGGACTATAGCCTTCAAGTATATCATGACTCCCCCTCCACTCCCCCCAGGGCAGGACATTTTGGCTTCTTTAAAGCTCAACACCAACTCTCTCATGCTTTTTGGTGGCCTCACAGTGGAGACCTATGTGCCCTCCTGGAATGTATGTGCCCATTGCAAGGTGCCACACAATAAATCCCTTGGACTCCTGCAACCCCTCAAGACTCCATCTGGTTCTTGGACAGTCATTGCTTTAGGCTTTGTAGTAAAACTACCCAAGTCCAGTGAATTCATGACCATTCGGACAGTAGAAGACAACCTCACAAAGATGGCATACTTCATCCCCTGCACTGGTCTACCTTCTTGCCAGAAAACTGCCTGGCTCTGAGTGGACCAAGTTGTCTGCCTCCATGGAACTTCCAGAACCCCTCATCTCCAACCATGATGTACAATTTATTTCTCACTTCTGGCAAAAAACTCTGGATTTTGGGCATCTGCTCTTTCTTCTATTCCACTTACCACCCTCAGACAAAATGGTCAAGTGGAGAAAACCAACCAGATTCTGGGGAAGCATCTTCAATGCTACATAAACTTCCACCAGATTGACTGGTCCTCAGGCAGACTTTGCATACAATAACCCAGAACATGCTTCCACAGGGTAAAGTCCCCCCCACTATTTTTTCAGAACTATGGGTTCCATCCTCAGTTCTACCGAAAGCTACCCTCAACTCAGCAGCTCTAGACTGGATACAACGGATATGTAAAACCCAAGATAGTCTTCTTCGAGTAAACTTTTAGGTTAAGAGCTACAAACAATAAATAGACTGTTGACAACAGGTATGCCAGAAGATATGGTTGTTGACGAAACACCTACACACCATCTCAGAAATTGAACAACCAATTCTTTGGCCCCTATTGAGTTGATTGGCAAATTAACCCAGTGACTTTTGAACTTGACTTGCCCTGTTCTTCCCAAATACACCCAGTTTGTCATATATCACTCCTGAAGCCCCGCATTCAGGACCTATTCCCTCAATGCTCCCAATCACCACCCATCACTGGTAAATGTTCAAAACCGTGGTGAATATATACTCCACGAGACCTTGATGTCAGAATCAGTTGGGATTGACTCTGATGTCTCATGGATTGGGAAGGGTCTAGTTTTCAAGACCACTCCTGGGAACAAGTGAAGAATGTCCATGCTCCTGACCAGGTAAAAGCCTTCCACAAAAAAACACCCTGGAAAAACCAATGCACTGCAAGCCAGAGCGTGCCGTGGGGCAGAGGATGATGTGAGGGATCATGCACCTCAAAGCCAGGTCTGTGGATCCCCAAATAGTGCTCAGACCATAACCCCGCCCCAGCAGTCACCCCAACTGGTGGAGAAGGTGCTAGATAAGCTCCAGATCACAAAGAACCCCACGCACAAAACTCCTGGTTGGGGGAGACGTTCTGCCCCACCAATTGGCTAAGATGCACTACTTAAGCTAGAAATACACACAAGAAGTTGTCTCAGCAAGTAGGTGAATCTCTGCCTACTTGTCTGACTCCTGGTTCCTCCTTATCCCAACATCCCATCTGCTCCCAGTCCCTACTACTACGCTAGGGGCTACTGTGCCCCTGACTCCATCTTTGATCCCTGGCTTGACTCCTAACTCTTTCTCTGGTTCTGTCCTTTGGCTTGACCCTGACCACAGCTCTAGTTCCAGGCGCCCAAATCTAACTATTAGGCATGATCACCCACACTCCTGTCTCTATACATAACAGACGTAGTAGACATTGTATTATATTGTACAGGGAAGGATGCAATGGACCAAAGTACTTTTGGAGAACAGGGGAAGTACCACATTTAGGGAAAAGAGGGATTTATTTTTTAATGATAGCAGTTTGAAACAGCATAGAAGTTTGGAATGTTAGTAGTACTGGAGGAGAGATTAATGGGCAAAGTGCAGGTGAAGGGAGGATCAAAGGCACATAATAAATACAACTTATCACGTGTTTGAATTATCAGCTAGACATCACCATCACTTGTGGCATAGGGAAATATTAACAACAATTTTAAACCTATTATTTCAAAAGAGAGGTAAAGTGTTTGAAATTTGCAAACAAATTCAGGGGTTATCATACCACATGGCTTGGAAGAGTTTTGACTGGGCTTTATTTTGTATAAATCTTTTCTGGTGGAAAGTTTATGAGTTCTGCCTCAGTACCATCTTAGTACTGTCGATTCATTGCTCTTATGCTTCCATCCACAAAGAGAAAAAAATAGATTGTCAGTCAAAAATGTCTTATTTTAGATTAGCTAAAACAACAACAAAATAGAATAATGAAAGTCTCTATGAAAGAGCACAACGTGGGGGTCTCCTTTATAACAGGCTGCACCAAAGCTGAGTAAAAATGGCTTCAGTCTCTGCAAACATACAGAGTTCTTTGAAATGTAAATCTGCAGTACACAGAGAACAAAAGAATCAAAGTCTGACAGCCACATAGACTAGAAATTCTGTTTCAATTGCTAGTTTTCTCAATAGTAGTATGTTTTTCAAATTTATTCATAAGTGTGGCCAGTGAATATTGACTTGGTTCCTGGGCACAATTTAATCTTTGTTCTACAGTGTCAAATCTTTCCTTGAATACAGCTCTGTTATCTGTACAAATATCTTATATTTCTCTATCTGGGAGACAGGGGGTAGGGGTGGGCTCATGAGATAATAATGTTTCATTCTTATGAAAATCATGGGATCAGCTTAAGCAGATTTACTTAAGCCAATTTCTGTTCACTTACGCAGGCTTCCCTTTAGGTATTTCTATCTGAATAAGCACTAACAATATGTCTGTGATATGTGCTAAACCACAGTGAATGCTGAAAAATGGTGCCAGTGTATACCACCTCCAGAAATTGAAATATCACAGTCTTCATTATACATTTAGGAATACAGATGCTTGAAACATAAAGGCTCAAGTGTATTTAATTGTTGTACATGATTCTCTTATTTGAAAGTGCAGCACTCTGTGACTGTATCATCAAATACCTGCATATAACTTAACTAACAACCCAAAATAAATTGCACTTTTGACATCGTTTGAAATTGGTCTGGAAAATAAAAGCATTTTTGGGGGCAGTGATACCAAATAAATGATTATAAAACAGATAACACTGTTATTCAGGCTCAAAATAAGAGAGTATTTTGAAGGATGGATTGTAAGTATTAACCATGTGGATTTAATTTTTTTTCCGTCAAAATACTGTAATTTATTCAACTATGTTAGAATTTTTAATCACAGGATAAGTATAGTATCCTCCAAACTGATATGTTTGTTGACATGCTGATATTGAAAACAACAGATTTGGAGACCTAACCAACAGTTATGACAATGAAGTATCATAAAATAGAGACACTTGCAGAAAGAAAATGAAGCAGTTACACCAACTTTCAAAAGCTAATGCTCTCCATATATTTGCTGCACTAATCACTTTGGATTTCAATTCATCCTTTGCCTGTGAGTATGTTTAGTGTAGAAATTTATGTTTTCTCCCATTATTGTAAAATAACTACAATCTGTGATAATCTTTCCTTAGACCAGTCTCCTCTTCATTGCAATTATAGCAGTAACATCAATTATTTCACAAATAAGAGTTTTCCTGAAGATGAAATACATTGAACTAGATAAAATCTACTATACATTTTTATCATTACCAAAGACAGAATCAAATTAATGTAGCTAGAAATAAATTTAAAAAAAAACAAAAAAAAAATGGAAATGACATATTAAGGGAGACTCAAGGTGGAATTGACAGAAAATATAACACACAACATGGTACATATAGCTAGACATGCATATATGCAGTATACTTTTAGGTGCAGTATGATAGAAAGACTTTATCAGCATGAGATTAGGATAATCATATTATTCACAAGTGGCAAAACAGGTTGAAGTAGCCTTTTTCCAGCTGTGTTATTTTAATATGCTGAACACTGACAACCCAAAGCTGCAAAACAATTTTACAATCAAGAGGCAGGGTACAAAGGGGCATTATGAAGAAAAGGAATCCTTTGACGAATTTCTCTCTTCCTAGAAGCATACTTTGCCAGGATCAAGTTTTAGCCATATATTCTTCTTCCAGATGCAGATCTCTGCTGGCATTGGAAGAGATTACATCTACCATAATAGAGATGTGGAGCTGGGTATTACCAATGCATTTTTGGCATTTCAACTCTTGGCATCTAACTGGATAGGGAATAGGATAGAGCCATTTGAGAAGATGAGAATTCTTGCAGCAGAGGACAACTAGCTAATCACAACTCCCTACTTTCAGTCTTAAGTTTCTTGGAAGTAGGATAGGAGCATTTGGTGTTCAGTGGTACAGAATGCCAGAGAGATATAGCAGGGATGAGGATGGATGTAATTCCCTTCTCAGTAGGCAAAAAAAGGATCATCCTACCAGAGCAACATGTGCTGTCTTTGTACCATGTTCTGACCTGGACTGACTGAGAAGAATACTATTAGCTGACAAGTAGCATTGGAGGCTAGGGTTTGTTGTTGTTGTTATAAAAGTAACAATGTACTGCCAGCTTCTGGATCAAACTGAAATAGAGTGCACATCATCAAGAGAGATCACTGATTCAACTACATCTAACAATGAACAGTAACATGTGACTTCATCTGCTCATACACAAACAGGTCATATGTCATAGTGAGACAAGATCTGAGATGCAATTTTCTGACACCTTTTTTGAATGCTTGTTGTTGCTGCTAGTTCTAGATCACGCAGGAGGAGAGGCTACACACTCATTGTCCTGAGTAACATACAGCAGTGGTTTCACTATGTAATTACAAATGAACCAAATTCACAATAAAAAAGTTCAACCTCCTTGTGCCACCAATGTTGTATTAAACTTTTGAAAAGGGGACTTTAAAACAGAAAGGAGGATGGTTTAAAGGAAATTAAAACCATAGACTCAGCATGGAGGCTATTTAAGGATACCATAGAGTCGCAGAAGGCATATGTCTAAGGTACCTCTACACATGAAAAGAACAGTGGGGAAATAGTTTATTTATTTATTCAAGCCAACCAGGTATTCTTCAAGAAATTGAAATGTACTTCAAATGAAGTTTACAGAAAGGAACAAACTATAACTAAAATGAAGTTAGAAAGGCTAAGAATGATTTTGAAGAGCAAACAATTGAAGATGTAAAAACAAAGGACACGAAATTATTTAATTATTTCAGAAGAAGGGAGTCTGCAAGGGAACCAATGTACCTGCAGGACAATGTAAGGAGTAAAAGAGCCAATTAAGGAGGATAAGGACATGTAGAGAAGCCATGGTTGTGAAGCCTGTAAGGAATCAGCTAACAAACGATGGCTAGATTGAGAGGATGTTGAGATATCTAATTTTATCAATAAATTTAAAATTAGGATTGGGTAAACAAAACAAACAAACAACAAAAATAACCAAACAACCCCTTCCCCCCAAACTTTCAAATGCTGTATTACCATCATTTTTACAATGGCTGACCTATGGAACTATAAAATCCTGTTATCAATGTCCTTGACCTCTCTTCCCATTCCCTGTTGTTTAGTATACTAACTTGCTGCATACTGTTTCAAATTAAGTTGCAAGCTATTCTGGACAAGGAACATGTTTTCCTATGTGTCTGTATAGTGCTCAGCACAATAGGTCCCTGAACCTAATTGGGGCCTTTGGTTGCTACTGAAATACAGATAAATAAATATATTCGGACACATACACACTATATATATATAGATATAGATATAGATATAGATATAGTGTGTATGTGTCCGAATATATTTATTTATATATATATATATATTTTCCAGCCTTCAGCACAGAAGACATTGCAGAGATGTGTATCCTATACCTGTTCTTTCAGATAATGAAGATGAAGCCCTGTTAGAAATTGTGGTGTCAAAATCAAAAGTGGTAGAATAAATGATCAATTAAAAAGTTGCAAGTCTCCAGGCCCAGACATCCACATGCTCTGAAGGAACTTAAGAATGAAGAGAAGGGGCAGATCTTTGGTCTCTCTTTCTGTTATCTTTTTACATCTTCAGTGACACAAAGGGAACTTTAAGCTGCCCTGAAGCAAGAGCTAAGAATGCTGTTACACTAGGGGCTCAGTACCTTTGAAAAATCAGGCCAATGAATATTTGATGATTCGGAGGAAGGAGGTGTTAATTTTGTGTGGGGCCTAATAAACTTACTACTTAAAGTTTTTATGAATGGGGGAGGGAAGCAAAAATATTATGGTCAATGTGATGGTTGTATAATTAAGTTATCTACTAAAGAAAACTGAGCCCTTTCTAGTCGTACTGCAGCTCTGTCAGATTGCTCCAAAACATTCTGAAGAAAATCAATAACATATCAAGAACACAGTGATACCTGGCAGTTTAATTTCAGAAAGTCTGCAGATCAATAGCTTTAGAGAGGCTTACAGTTCTTCAGAATCTAAGTGTAATAAAACTAATGCCGGAGACTGTGTGTGTGAGATTAACATTCATTATTGGGACCTCTACAACATTGTATTTTAGTCACAGCCTGTAATGTCACTTGGTAAATAAGATTTAGAACAAGACATTTCTCATTCTTTTGATGATTATTTGATTTAATTTATTTCACCCTCCTCCCCGGGTTGTGCCGCAGTTAAGGCTGTCAACATTTCCATTAAAGCCCAAATATTAGAAGTGTATAATTCAACAACAAGATAACGACAGACTGAAACTTCACCTCCAGGATCTCTGATCAGGAATACATTATTTTTAATTAAATTTGCCTAAATTTCATTCACTTATTTTTAAGTAAATGCCAATAGATTAATAAAATATGAGTTTAGGATTATTTGTTTGCCCTCAAACTCAAAAACTCTTTCAATTTTAAAAATTAAATTTTGCAAGATTTAGTTTACAAATCCCAAGTAGGGGGAGCGAGGCCTTTTGGATATTTCCAAATCAAAATAGCCAAGAGATAACTTGAGTTTAAAAACTGGTTAGTATTGATACAAAGTAATATTTTATGGTGATTTTTACAGTGGATGTATAATAGAAAATTTGATCTATTCTAAATACACACACAGTCAATACTTTTATGGCTGCAACAGCACCATTCTTGCCTATACTGTACACTAATATTTACAATAATGCACAAAATACTGTACACAACATTGTCAAGATAGTAACTCACTCTTTACTGACTGACTTGTAATTTGAGTCAGTTCGCTGAATACTTGCCTTTTCAGTGTCTGCACAGGCAAGTCATAAAAGATTATGAGAATTTAAATGGACAAATCCTAGCCCCTATTCAAAGCCCAATTCAACAGGCTTTGCTCAGGGAATATAAGAGAGAGTTGGGGAATAGGAACTGGAAATTACCTCACCTCATGTTAAGCAGTGTGAGCTGCTGGCTGGGTTGTAGGAAAAGGTGTGTGGCCCCTTTAAGGCCAAACAACCAGAGAGTGGCTTGCTGCAGCAGCTTCAGACCAGCTCAGTGTAGCTGACCCATCCCTGCCCACAGGTAACCAGAAGAGAGAGGTATTGTTTAGTTCCAGGTTGGTGCAGAAAAAAACCCTCTTTTACGTGGGCCATTTGGTGCAACTTCCCACCCATGGAAATGGAGAAATACTAGGTTTTGTCAGGATCTGCTGTGGATTTTTGCTAGTCGCTCTTTTCTTGGGGGCCTGGGAAGAATTTTTCCCTCTCCACCAGATTGGCCAAGGTGGGGTGGAGGGGTGGGGTTCGTCTTCCCCACAGCGAGATGAGACAAATATGAAACTAGGGTTAGGCTTTTATGTCACAACTCATTATGTAAATATGAGGCGGATGTCCAGGGCAAGTACCCTGTAAGAAAGAGATAGGGTGATCAGATCAAAAGGATTACGAAAGGATTTAAAGGAGGTATTATTTAAAGAAGCACAAACAGGGGGCGGGGTTGGGACTCATATGACTGGTACGGAAGGGAACCAATCCCCCCATCTCTTTTATAGCCCCCCTTAACCCTCATTCAAAGGGGGGGATGGTAGGGTGACCAGACAGCAAATGTGAAAAATCGGGACAGGGAGTGGGGAGTAATAGGAGCCTATATAAGAAAAAGACCCAAAAATCAGGACTTTCCATATAAAATCAGGACATCTGGTCACCCTAGGGTGTGGCAAGGTCTCAGCAGCAGGTTGGCTGGGGACCAGGATGGGCAAAGTGGGAGGGTTGACAGCAAACCTCCCATCCCCCAGGAATTACCAGCACTGTACACTTGAGCATTAGCCTGCTAAACCCAGGGTTGTGAGTTCAATCCTTGAGGGGGCCATTTGGGGATTTAGTTGGGGATTGGTCTTGCTTTGAGCAGGAGGTTAGACTAGATGATTTCCTGAGATCCCTTCCAATCCTAATAATCTATGATCTGCTGGGTACTCCCTGCTATTTAGGAATAAAGTTGCAGCCTAATTAAACCACATCCAGTGTCTTTTATCCAATGACATCAACCCCACCCCAACAGGAGCAAAGCACCAGAGCAGATATTAATCTACTTACACAGCACAGGGCCCATAATAGCAGATACTGCCCCTCCATTCCCCCCCTTTATGGAATGGGCTTGGAATAAGAACTATATTAATCCAGTGTTGAGACTACACAATTTAAATGAAAAGTCAGTGAATTCAAACAACATGCTGCTAGATCCTCCAGTTGTTGGTTGCAAAAAATGATGGGCAGGGTCAATTATGGCTCCAAACTAACAACATTGCCACCTCCTTCTGACCAATTCCCTACCCTCAAATGAATGGGGAGATGAGCCTATATAAGAAAAAGACCCACAAATCGGGACTTTCCTTATAAAATCAGGACATCTGGTCACTCCCTGAAATCAATGGGGACTTTGCTATTAAAACCGGAGCTGGTTGAAACACAGAATTGTCATCTTCTGGGAAATTTTGACAGTTCTGTAACATTTTCATGCTGAATAAGAACAAAACCTAATATTTTCAAAATTCCCCAATTTAAAAAAAAATGATTTTTTTTCTTTTACAAAAAATTCAGTTTAATCAAAACAGCTTTTTCCATAAAAAAAAAAAAAGAAAGAAAAAATCTGGCCAGCTCTAATTGCTAATATTTTTTGCGGATGGTGCTCAGGTACTGTAATGATGGGTGGTGGTATAAAACACATCTAATTATTTGTATTTATTTATTTCTGGGAGGTCAAAGAACATAGGCTCCTCTCTTCCTGGTTTCAGAAATAAGACTCTTCCCTTGCTGTCGAGCAGAGCTGGTTGGGAACTTCCCATCAGAATGATTTTCCAATAAAAAATGCCCTTTGTGCAAAAACGACTCAAATTTTTTTGTCAGGAGAACCAAAATGATAACTCCCTCACTGCTGACCTGGAAGACTCTTTTCAGTTTCACTTTCTGGCAACTCCGCTGAGGAGGGAATCAGGAAGGGAGAGCCAGGGAGACAGACAGGAGGCTTGTAGTGGCCAGCTGGCAAGCTGAAAAATTTGGTTTCTGTTTTTTTAAATGAATTTATTTTTTTAAAATGTCTTCCTGTGAAAAATTTACCAGTTTTGTCTTTGGACCCCAAGTCAGGAAGATTTTTGTTTCCTCAAAATGTGAAATTTTCCTTGGGAAGGAATTTTTATTTTCCAGACAGCTCAACTGACAACATGTCCAGAAGAATCTCCCCGAAGCTCCTTCATGGAAGCAGAATGGGAGGAGGCCAAGCTGCTGAGGAGAGGAGCTTTTTAAGGACTAGATCTAGCAAAGCACTTACGTGCATGCTTAATTTAAAGCAGGTGAGTAATACCATTGATTTCAGTGGAGCTGCTCACATTTTTTCAGTTAAGCACATGTTGAAATTTTCAGCTGGATTGGTGCCTAAGAGCTGACAAGAAGGGGCACCAGGAGTCTGTCTGCAGAGAATATGGTCAGGATCAAGCACCTCAAGCTCCACTGTTCATCAGTAGGTAGTGCGGGCACTCTTCTCCCTCTGGTTGCCCAGAGATGAACCATGCCATGGAGAGACAAAGGAAAAGGTCAGGGGTAGTCACTCACACAGGTGTTTGCCTTTCTCTCCCTCCCTCCCACTGCAGGTAGAGGGCTGCTGGCATCACCATTCACTGCTCTTTAACCCTGCCACAGAGATCAGAGAGGAATGTGTAGCTTCACTGGATCAGCCCCCCTCTTTCCCCTCAGGCCTCCTACTCTTCTCCCTGTTCTGGCCGGGCAGATGGATCCCTAACGGAGCAGGGGAAATTCTGGCCCCTTCAATGGGGCTATCTTGATTAACAGCAGCTTAGAATCTGGACCAAAATCTTTTCTTCTAATGAATTCTCTTCCAAGTGTTCTATTATTCCAACTATTCAGTTAAAACTGTAAATACTCCCTACTGTCCCACAGTGAAAAATATATAGCTGTTTCTATGCTAGGACATTTTCCTAAAATGTCTCATCATTATCATCACTGATGAGAATAGGAATGATAATGCAGTTAGAGTTCCAGGTAGCAGTCCATGCTTTAAGTACTGTAGATGAAATCTTGGCCTTAATGAAGTCAATGGCAAAACTTCAGTGGGGTCACAATTACATCTTGTGGCTTACCATATTCAGAGCAGGTAGGCCTACATGACACAATGGATATAATATGGAACTGAAATAACTAACAATGATAATGGGGAATTTTAGGGGGGAAACTGCTAGTGTACACAAAAGCCTATATGAATTACTTCAGTAACAATGTATTTATAAACACCTATCTTTAAATTAAATTATCTTATACATCAACCTAAAACTGATTATATGTTTCAAATCAGTTTGCTGCTTATTATCACCAAGAATTATTTAATTATAATATGCTATACACACTTATTTAACATTTGTATTTATATTATAATTTAATTTGTTCATGCTGTATCTATAACTATAAACACAAAAAGCATGTTGAAGGAGAACACCACTTTATTAGCTACTATAACACTGATGGTTTTAAACCATTCATGGCAGCCATCTGCCATAATAGTTCTTAAGTCTGTATAGAGCCTTCTTATGTTCAATTCAAACAAAGTTTACAAAACAGCTGAGTGAGTGGAGAGTAAAAAGGTGCTGAGCTGTTAGTGCCTCAGGATATACTTTGAGTACCACTGATATAATATTTTTTTTATTTTTAACCAGAAATTAATAGGCTAATTTTCAAAGATTAGCCTATTTATATCTGAGTTTGTTAAACATTGCAGTAGACTGGAACCAATTAACTGAATTACTCCTAATTCCATATTATTAATGTCAGAAGTCCCATGTTTCTTTTGCTGAAATTCTGTGAAAAGTGGGTCTGTATAAAGAATAGATTTCCTAGGGATCAAAGCAGGTGGTACAACTTTGTAATACAATGTTGTAATGGCTTGCACTAGCCAGAAGCCATTGTTTCACTTGCAAAAATAATGCTCTTGTAAAACAACTGAGAGACTCATGAAAATTAGAGGCAGAAAAGACCATTCTGTCTCCTGCATTCCCCTCCTTCTTGGAATTAGAGTGTTATATTTTCCCTTTGGCTAGTGTGTGAACATGTCATTGTCTGAATTTTGGGCAAACATTAGTGATACCATGCAAAAATCCCCAAATGAATTTACAGTGAAGATCAAGAAAAGAAATGTTCCACAAGAATCAGAGACAATTGAGAATAAACCTTACTTTGCAAATGGCCAGGAAAACTGTCATAGAAATTAACATTAACCCTACAATGATTTTGGAATCAAAATTTGCTAAACTGGAAGCTAAAAAAAAGACAATAAATTAGAAAAGATTAACACTACAATTTCAGAAATACAAGAAGCTGTCTGAGGGAAGGATGGATCAGTGCCTCGATGTTAAATGAACGAAGACAGATAATCAAGAAACCGAATGGTAGAGCAAATAAAGCTACTGGCTGCCAAATTGGAAGAACGTGAGAATCACAGGAAAAAAAATCTAAGACTGATTGGACTCCCAGAAGATACTTAGAAAAGTTACCCACATCTTTCTTTGAACAATGGATTCCTGCTGGAGCTACAGGGTCTGAGCCCAAGCCAAACCCTGATCCTGGGTCCAAACCCTGTTGTTTTGCAGTGTAGCTCCTGGGGTAGTGTGATTTGTGTGTAAATGGAAGGGGGCGATTAGGCTTGAACCTAAATCTGAGCCCCAGGCTTACATTGCAGTGTATCATAGAATCAGAATATCAGGGTTGGAAGGGACCTCAGGAAGTCATTTAGTCCAACCCCCTGCTCAAAGCAGGACCAATCCCCAACTAAACCATCCCAGCCAGGGCTTTGTCAAGCCTGACCTTAAAAACCTCTAAGGAAGGAGATTCCACCACCTCCCTAGGTAACCCATTGCAGTGCTTCACCACCCTCCTAGTGAAAAAAATTTTCTTAATAGCCAACCTAAGCCTCCTCCACTGCAACCTGAGACCATTACTCCTTGTTCTGTCATCAGGTACCACTGAGAACAGTCTAGATCCATCCTCTTTGGAACCCCCTTTCAGGTAGTTGAAAGCAGCTATCAAATCCTGCCTTATTCTTCTCTTCTGCAGACTAAACAATCCCAGTTCCCTCAGCCTCTCCTAATAAGTCATGTGCTCCAGCCCCCTAATCATATTTGTTGCCCTCCACTGGACTCTTTCCAATTTTTCCACATCCTTCTTGTAGTGCGGGGCCCAAATCTGGACACAGTACTCCAGATGAGGCCTCACCAATGTCAAATAGAGGGGAATGATCACATCCCTCAATCTGCTGGCAATGCCCCTACTTATAACACCCAAAATGCCGTTAGCCTTCTTGGCAACAAGGGCACACTGTTGACTCATATCCAGCTTCTCATCCACTGTAACCCCTAGGTCCTTTTCTGCAGAACTGCTTCCTAGACATTCGGTCCCTAGTCTGTAGCAGTGAATGGGATTCTTCTGTCCTAAGTGCAGGACTCTCCACTTGTCCTTGTTGAACCTCATCAGGTTTCTTTTGGCCCAATCCTGTAATTTGTCTAGGTCCCTCTGTATCCTATCCCTACCCTCCAGCATATCTACCACTTCTCCCAGTTTCGTGTCGTCTGCAAACTTGCTGAGAGTGCAGTCCATGCCATCCTCAGGATCATTAATGAAGATATTGAACAAAACCGGCCCCAGGACCGACCCTTGGGGCAATCTGCTTGAAACCGGCTGCCAACAAGACATGGAGCCGTTGATCACTACCCATTGAGCCCGACGATCTAGCCAGCTTTCTATCCACCTTATAGTCCATTCATCTACCCCATACTTCTTTAACTTGTTGGCAAGAATACTGTGGGAGACCGTATCAAAAGCTTTGCTAAAGTCAAGGAATAACACATCCACTGCTTTCCCCTCATCCACAGACCCAGTTATCTCCTCATAGAAGGCAATTAGGTTAGTCAGGCATAACTTGCCCTTGGTGAATCCATCCTGACTGTTCCTGATCACTTTCCTCTCCTCTAAGTGCTTCAGAATTGATTCCTTGAGGACCTGCTCCATGATTTTTCCAGGGGCTGAGGTGAGGCTGACTGGCCTGTAGTTCTCCGGATCCTCCTTCTTCCTTTTTTTAAAAGATGGGCACTACATTAGCCTTTTTCCAGTCATCAGGGACCTCCTCAGATTGCTATGAGTTTTCAAAGATAATGGCCAATGGCTCTGCAATCACATCCGCCAACTCCTTTAGCACCCTCAGATGCAGTGCATCCGGGCCCATGGATTTGTGTTCGTCCAGTTTTTCTAAATAATCCCGAATCACTTCTTTCTCCACAGAAGGCTGGTCACCCTTCTCCCCATACTGTGCTGCCCAGTGCAGCAGTCTGGGAGCTGACCTTGTTTGTGAAGACAGAGGCAAAAAAATAATTGAGTACATTAGCTTTTTCCACATCCTCTGTCACTTGGTTGCCTCCCTCATTCAGTAAGGGGCCCACACTTTCCTTGACTTTCTTCTTGTTGCTAACATACCTGAAGAAACCCTTCTTGTTACTCTTAACATCTCTTGCTAGCTGCAACTCCAAGTGTGATTTGGCCTTCCTGATTTCACTCCTGCATGCCTGAGCAATATTTTTATACTCCTCCCTGGTCATTTGTCCAATCTTCCACTTCTTGTAAGCTTCTTTTTTGTGTTTAAGATCAGTGTAGACATACCCAGATTTACATCTACTGCTGAGAACAAAGGGCTGTGGCTAAAAGGTTAACTTCATGAAGGAATAAAACACAGATGCAAAAAGCTGATTTACTTTTTGGTTTGATTTTAAAGTTATTAGGATGACTTAAAAACATAAATGTTAACATATGAGAGGTTTCAGAAAAAATCAAAAACAGCTTAATTGGCCATTTTTAATACCCTACTTCTCTAGTTCATAGTTTGAGGCAAGATAAAGGAAAGAAGAAGGGGGAAAAGACTAAACTGATTTTCAAAGAAAAGCCATTTCACGCTGCATTGCTAATCATAGCAACCACTTCATGGACATAGAAGTGTACATGTAAGGGACTGGGGGGAAACACAATGGGAAAGTGTCTATGAAGTGTCTGATCCTATTTCCAACTCCCAGCTAATTCCCAGCTCTACTTGTGTTTGAGATCTGGAAACAAACCAACAGTCTCACAGATGCTCGTTCATTCACCCCTTTCTTGTTGGCTTTGATTAATTTATAAGAACTGAATCAATAGCTTACCACTATGCCATTTATTCAGTTTCATACTATTCCCATGGGCTGATAAAGTTAATGCAATTTTTGAAAGCTTCTACTTGATTTTTATAAGCTAGTCCAATAATTATTATCAACAAACTTCTGAAATTTGGTGCATCTAATTTTCAATCCACATTTAGAGACTGATTTAAGAAAGGTTACTAGTAAATATCTACAAAATTGGAAATTAATTATGTTCAGTTCAAGACATGATTATTATTAATTCTTTTATGGTACTCACAAGTTTGTTTGGGGGCCACAGAACAATGTAGGGTGGAAAGACGGGTATTGTGCTTCAGTGAAAACATATAATGAATAGTTTCCTATCAACATATGGGCAGTGGGTGTAAAATGCAGACCCTATACCACACTGCAGCACACTCTTATAGTGTGCAGGGGGAGTGGATTAATTCATGACAGTTTGCCTAGCTTTGCTAGGCTGCTTGACAAGACCAGTACTAAGGGCATGTAGCTGTGATCTTTAACACTCTCCATGCTGAAACCTAGACAGTGTTAAACCTTGCAGACAACCCCCATAATAAAGGTTGAAATTAAAGTGTGTGTGGGGGGGGGGGAGAAGCAAAATTGTAGGATATTAAACTTAGGGTAGTGTTAGGGAGAACTCCCTCCCACCTTCAGATTGGTTTTCCCATTCTCTCCTTGCTCATTTTCTTTTCTGTTATTTTTCCCATTTTCTTTCCCCACTTTCAGTCTGTCTCTATCCCTACTGTCAGTCCTCTTGTTTCCTCTGCTTAGTTACTTTCTTTTTCTCTTCAGCCTCTCTGCATCTATTTCCCTCCATCTTCCCAGCTCCCACATCTCTTCCTCCTCCATTTCATTCTCTTTCTTTGTCTTCTTCTGTCTTGTCAAACAATATTTTCTTGTTGTTCGTATGAAATATCCATCAACTTTTATTCCTCTCCCTAGCTCTCTCCTAAACTCTACCTTCCCAGCACCCATGCTGAAAATCCTTCCTGGGATTCCTATCCATTTAATTTTTCCTTTTTGGCCTCTTTTCTTCTCCTTTCTGCTGTTCTCAAAGCCCCCAGTTGAGGGGGGAGTCGGGTTCAGTGTGTGACCAGGGAATACATGGATTATAATTCTGATTGACTCAGTATTATCTGCTGTGAGAAAATCTATTTGAGTTTGACGAAAAGAGCAACCATCACTCTCACCCAATTCAGGCACATTTAGCAGACTCTCATATCCTGCACCCCTTGAACTTCTGACAGATTTGCTTTCATGGGACTGAGGAGCCCAATACTCTCCCCTCCTTGATTTTTCCCTAACCATGTCTAGTTTTAATTTGCCTCCACTTATGCTAGTCAAGAGAAGAGGGGACAGGGAGAGAATTTACCATTTTGAAGATAATCATTAAGGGGGTTTGTTCCTTCTTTTGCTGTCTTCTGTCCACAGCTGTAGTTAGGTTGGCAAGGGAAATCTACCAGGCTAATGCATTTAGTTGCTGAAAACGAGGGTGACAAAAACGCTCTTTTCCTTGCGTGAGGGAAGCTGAATTCTTACTGCTCTTCTTTAATATGTCAAATTGAAGAGGACCAATTTATATTCAGTTCCTGTTTTCATAATTGTGTGACTAGGAGGAAGATAACACACCAGGAGCAAACACAGAAATATATACTTAAGCATTTATGGAAAAAAATGTTCAGCATTTAAAGCTACTTTATGCAAACATTTCTTTTAGATAAGGAGTAACAGTCATGAAAGCCAATAGTTAAAACAACTCCAAAGCATAAACAAAAATTACCATGAGAAATGCAATTCTGTACCAGCTGGCATCTAGTGTGTAGGCTGTTATTAGTATATTAAACAACTGAGCAGACATTCTCTGACCTGTGGAAAGTACAAAAAAACTTTTTGGTAGTGTTAATGCACATCAGAACTTCTAGATTAATGAGAAATGTTAAAATTTTGCAAAATGGGTGTCTGGAGTGCATGTTGGAAAAAAAGAGGAAGTGGAAACCAATAGAGTCAGCCATTGCTTAGGATAATTATTGACATCCATCTTTCAAAAAAACATGCTAAGCTTTTTGCTTCTTACACATTTTACCATTTGTTGCTGCATTCCAAGAATCCCCCAAGCAATTCATGATTCACAAATGTATACCTTCAATTCCAAGACATTTGTTTCACTTTGCATAATAATCACTTTTGTTTTAACAGCTTATGATATCTCATTCGTGCATTTTCATTAAAGAAAGACACTTGTCTCTAAAATATCATCAAAATATGCAGCACACAGTCAGAAACTGAAACTCTTGTGGTAATGAATTATTTGCAAGAATATTTCCAACATCACACACATCCACATCCACAGTAATGAGCCATATAAACAGAATAATGTTAAGGGCATGAATGTTAGGCAGCTATTCTTTAGGTGTGTTCTTATGTTTTTGTATCATAAGCAATGGCACAGAAGAAACTCATGATTATGGTCATGGCTATATATTGCTTGGGAATAGCTGCTATGTATAGGGATGTGATAAATCACTAATTTTCATGCATTCTAGACACAGATCATCACATTTGGCAGGCATTTGTATCCAGCAGAATCCTGATCTCAACCCACATAAAAAGAAGATGAAATTCACCAAGGTAGGGAGGCCATCCTGCACCACTTCAGTCCTGCAGTAGTGGGGCATAGCAAGACCTACCAGCCAAGGGATCCTCCACACTTTCTGTCTCTATGTTGGTCTGTGGGATGAGGGACAGCCAAAAGTAGACTGGTGAAGGATTCTCCATATTCACAACAATGTGAATCCAGTGGCCAGAGATCATATACATGTAGCACTGGGAGGCTAGGCTAACACAGATTGATGCTGATAGCATTTACAAAATGGTGGGTACATAATTAAAGGCCAGGCTTTAAAAAAAGGCATATACTGTCAGTTGACTATATAAATGCTAAGGTGCTTAAATATATATCTCTGCAGTTTATATTTTTATTATTATTTTAAAATAGGCTTTGTGATGAACCTCAAAACTCAAGTTTATTTATTCAATGAACCAGTCAATTAAGAAAAAAAGCAGAAAATTACTAATGCCACCATGAACAAGTCAAAATATAGTCTGCCATGCCCAGAAAGGACAACGAAACCTACTTCTCCTTAATGGGCCACTTTACCTTGAATGGTCTCTTACAGTATGTTGTAACTACCTATGCTAAACAATCTGTTCCACCTTTTATTAGTTGTGACACTGAGTACCTTTCTCAGACCAGATGAAGAGCACTGTGTAGCTTGAAAGCTTCTCTCTTTCACCAACAGAAGTTGGTCCAGTAAAATATATTACTTCACCCACCTTGTCTTTCTAACAAAACCCAAGGTATACCATCCAATCCCAGTGAAAATGGAGCCACAGAGATGTAAGAGAAATAAATGGACAGCCTTCACTACAAAATATCCTTAAACAAGTGGCCATAAATACAGGAAATATAAGCAGGCAAATAGCAGAGATTAAGAAGAAAACAATAAGAATAGGATAAGTGGAGAATCTTGGTTCAAATTTAGTGGATAATAGGTTGCTGTTAAGAGCTAAAAGCAGGAAGAGTTAGGGAACAATTATGGGTGAAATCCTTGCCCCACTGAAGACATTGACAAAGCCCCCACTGACTTCAATGGATCCAGGATTTCACACTAAAAGAAACAGAACTACAGCAGAAGACACAAGTGACCCCACTGTAAGCATACAATATAGTGATCATTGTGCACTCAAAACTGCCTTTGACTTCAAGGGATTTTTTGGGTGTATAAGAAAGTAGAACTGGGCTCCAGTTAACTTAGATTCACAACTCACTTTGCAGATTATTTAGTTTCAGCTCCTGCAGTCAGACATGCAAGTAGTGGCTACTCATGAGGGTAGTCTCCTTATACGGCAGTGGATGGGACTGTTCATATGCATTGGAGTTTGTGGTTTGGGCCTTCATTAAGCATATGCACAGCAGTGTCTGTCTAAAGAAAATCCAACAAGTACATTAGCATAGTAATTATTGTTGTTCAGATTTTAACACTCAATCTAGGCTATTTACAATTACCTGCTCAATAAATGCAGTATGTTCCCACACAAGATAGTTAATATTCATACTGATTTCCTGATTAGAACTACACTGTAGGTCCCATCATATTTTGTTTATGTAAAATTGAATATAATAATAAATAATAATAGTGACAATCTTCTGAGAAAGAGTGATATATTGAACCACGGAAGAAAGGCCTTATCTCTCCCATCAAAGCCCAGGTGATTAACTTGAGGATCTTCCGTTAAATGCTAACCTGAGTTATGCATGTATATTCTCTGCACATCGATGAAAGAAGAGACCCAAAAGTGTTTGACTTAATTAATCTTTTGCTCAGCCCTTCACTATAAAAAAAATCTAAAACCTAATGCAAAGGGACTGAGTAGTTGGTATCTCTGTACAGTTACAAGATGAATTACAATAGCTAATACCCAAAACATTAAATTGAGTACTAATCTAATAGCAGAGTCTGGAATGAGGCCAGTACATAGTCCAGGTTATTTTCTATCAGAGTCCTAATTTGGCAGTGAGAAAGAAACAAATATTACTTTGGGTCCCATATGGATTAAAATCATACACCATGTACAGTACTGTATTTAAAGGTAAATTTAAGAATAAAGAAGTGACTATCTAGATTCTCATAATTTGATGCTAGGCCCTGCTTCTGCAAACAATTATACATAAACTTAACTTTGTATACTATTATAAGGGTTTCAGAGGCCCATTGTCCACGAGGCTCACTCTTAAGGAAATATGACTCTCAACGACTTCATGGAGCCTCTGTAATTTCAAAGACTTCTTGAGGAATGAGAAGGGCAAATGGGGGCCTGATTGTCTTACTCATCATCATCATCATGTTCCTGTTACACCTCTGGCATTTAGGGCAGTGACGAAGCTCCTCCACACCTGTCTGTTTCTGGCAAGTCTTCCAATGGTTCCCCAGCTGTACCCCAGGTTTTTCAGGTCGGCTTCGACAGCTCTTCACCATGTTGATTTCAGGCGGCCTCATTTTTGCTTGCCTTCAAGTGTCCATCTTATTGCTACTCTGGTGATTGAATCAGTTTCCATCCAAAGCACATGACCAAACCATCTCCAACACCTCCTGGCAACGATGGTGCTCAGATCCTCTTGGCTGCACTGTGTCAATAGATCTTGGTTTGAGATTGTTCTGGGCCAAAAGATACGGAGGATTTTTCAGAGGCCGGTTGTATGGACTGAAGACAGTTTGGACATGTCATACTTTCTCATTCCCCAGCATTCTGCATTATAAAGTGGTGTTGAAAGTACGTAGCTCTGATAAATCTTGAGTTTGGTTGGGTATCGTATTTTGATGATTTCCAGACTGTATTTAAGCTCCTGAAGATGTTCTGGCTTTATTGATATTGTTCCGGCTGTCCTGGCTGACGGTGCTGCCCAAGTATGTGAATGTTCTACACTGATGGAACATAATCTTCTATCCATACTGGTGATGGTGAGGCAATATTAAAGGTCATGATATCTGTCTTATTGCGGTTGATTTTCAGTCCAATTTGCTGGCTGAATGCATTGAGTCGAGTTGTTTTTTCTTGTATATGGTGTTGGGTATGTGATAGGAGAGCAACATCATCTGTGAAGTCCAGGTCTTCAAGGGATGAGAAGAGTGTTCATTTAATGCCTCTAGGCATGTCTTCTGTTGTACGCCGTGTTACTCAGTCGATGTCAATCCGGAGAGGATTGCAGACATGACATACCCCTGACATACTCCTCTTTTGACTTCAAAACTGAGCTCACTGTGATCAACACTGCATGTAAAGTTGAAATAGAAGCTTTTGATGACATTGATTATACAGAAAGGAATTCCATATGCCCGCAGAATGCGCCATAGGCTGATCCTGTGAATGCTATCAAAAGCCTTCTCAAAGTCTATGAAATTTATGTAGAGTTGCTGTTGCCATTCTAAGCACTGTTCTATTATGTTTCATAGATTGAAGATCTGGTCTGTGCATCCACATCCTTTCCAAAAAACAGCTTGCTCTTTTCTAAGAACTACACAACTGCCTCTGAAATACACAATACTTTGCTTGGCACAGATAAACATGTGATACCACACAAGTTATTACAATCACTGAAAGTTCCTTTCTTTGGTATCTTCACTATAGCCCCCATTGGTCCACTCATCTGGCACTTTTTCCCTTTCCCAGACTGATGTAAATAGAGGGGCCAGGATATATGCTGTTAATTTAGGATTTACCTTGAACAATTCTGCATTCAAGTTATCCTTGGCAGGAGCTTTCCAAATTTTTAAGGATTTGTTGGCTTGAATGATCTCTTCCTTAGTTGGGGTGGCTGTGTTGATATCAAAATCTTCTTCTGCCTCCTGCGTGTTTGCTTCCTCTTTAGATGGCTTCGTGTTCAACAATTCTTTGAAATGTTCTGTCCAAAGCATTTCTTGTTCTTTTTCAGTTGTTACTAAGTGTCCTTATTTGATACTGATGAAAGTGTTTGTTGGTGTCTGCCATTTATCATTGATAAGCCGTGTCATTTTGTAGACGGTTCCTTGTTCACCACAAGCAGCTGCATCCTCTGTTTGTGTTGCCAGATTATCAATATAATGCCATTTGTCCTCTGTCACAAAGCGTTTGACATCCCAGTGTGCCTTGCTATACTGCTTGTGATATTTGTCCTTTAGCTTTTGGGATTTTCTGTCTAAAACTTTTCTCTTCAGGGCTTGTCTGGTTTCTGTGGTGTTCCATGTGCTGGGTGTAATCCACTCCTTCCTTCTCTCCTGCCTGTAGCCTAGACAGGCTTCACTGCTCTGTTTAGAAATTGCTGTTACTTTGTCCCACTTCTTACTGATCTCATCTGCATTCATCAAGGTCTGCAAGTGCTTGAAACCTGTTCTTTAACTACAGAATGAAGACTTTCTGTATTTCAAGGGACTTTAGCTTGTCAATATAGTAACATCTATGTTCATTGTTTGGTGGACCCACACATCTCAGTTTTAGCTTAATGGAGGCTGTCACAATGTGGTGGTTGCTGCCAACATCTGCACCCCTTCTCACTTTCATATCTGTCAGTGACTGTCATCATTTGCCATTGATCATGATAGGTCAATCTGGTTCTTATCTCTGCCACTTGGAGAACACCATGCCAGCTTGTGAATTTCACAATGTTCAAACAGGGTTCTGCCAAAGACTAGGACATTCATATTACAGAAATCAACAAGCCTTTCTTTGTTTTCATTCATAGTGCCAAATCCATGTTTTTCCATTGCTCTGTAGTTGTTTGTGTTGTCCTTACCGACTTTGGCATTCAAGTCTCCCATGACAATAGGTTATGGCGTAGTACTCTGTCTAACTCCACCTGTAGTGTAAGGTAGAATTTGTCCTTTACTTCTTCATCGCTGTCATTTGTCAGAGCAGAACACTGAATCAGGGTGATATTATTATGTTTCCCTTTCAGTCTGGCTCTCATAAGTCTGATGATGATGGATTTCCATTCAAGCAGGGAATGCTCCACTCCCTTTTTCAAAAGAATGGCAACACCCTCATGGTGTTGTCCATCATCCCATCCAGAAAACAGCAAAGATTCTCCCGAGGCTGTTGTTAATCTTCCTGATCCCGTCTATCTGCTCTCGCTGACACCCAGGATGTGTAAGCTGTAGTGTCTCATCTCTGCTGTGACCTGAGCTAGCTTTCCTGCTTCATACATTGTCCGTACATTCCAAAACACAAGTTTGGTTTTCGTCTGGTGCTGAGCACTTCAGTCTCCATGCCAGTGACTTCATTTCAGCTTTCACCACTGGCAGTCATACTGGTCATTGACTCCTGAAGGTCACACAATAATGGTCAATTTCTCCATTGTTATTTCCGTAACAGTTTGTTTTTTATGGGAAAGGATTGTTAGCTCTGTGCCTAACCCTCAACCTGGAGGACCAGGGTATCTGTTTTGACTGGCCCCTCCCCATCAGACCAATCCAGCATGGTTGACCCTACCAGGAGCAAAAAGCCCCCTCTGATACAGACTCTGGAGATCGTTAGAGCACGCAAGCTGTCCCGTCACGACAAGGCATGGACACCAGAGGACAGGATTGTCTTACTACAAAAGTGATAATTATTCATCATACCTTTGACATATGATCATCTGAGGCCACTAATGGTGTGTGGATGTTACTAATACAATCTGATGCCATTAATATGCATCAATTTGAATTATTTATTTTGAGTTGAATATGGGGCTTATGGGACAATATGAGAACAATGCTGAAACAGAAACAAATAACCTATTGTGCTTAGATTAATATCCTTATCAAGTTAACATTGATGACTCTCTGAAGCATATGCAACCCATGGCTTATGCAGAACTCAAGTCAATGGGAATTGGAGCACAGCATACTAGGAAAATGGACTCCATATATATTTTGAAAGAGGTGACAAGCTGAAGTTTTCATAATAGGAAAACTAATAAAGAAAAATTCAATACTTGTCAATCTGCCCTTCAACTATGACTGGCAAAAAGGCCATGATTGTTAAGGACATCTGAAGAAGAAATTGCCTCTATGTCATGCCAAGGTAAAGATACATAATTTCCCTACCAGCATGGTGACTGAATGAATTTGAAGTGTGCTAGCTATTTAAAAAATTACAAAAGGAAAAAAGAATTCAAAATTTAGGAGGCAAAAAACAATTGAACCTGGTCCAGTTGAAATAATAGAAAATAAACCAGCAGCAAATTTGATCTATTGAATTTTCCCAGACAAGCAAAGAAAAAGTCACAGAATGCATATAAAATGGGGTGGGACTTTTTATAAAAAGTAGAGCAGTTGCTTCCCTGATAATTAAGTAGATTGCTGCAGTGAAGTGTCCTATTTCTATTTTTATCTCACTTTTTAGTTCCCATTCCACCCTTCACCAACAGCCAAATGGGACAATTTTTTTCTAGTGCTTCTTCCTTCTGCTCATTGAAGTTTTGTTCTTTTTTAAATTATTCTTTGCCCACTACTGTATTTTGAGATCTTTCTCAAGTGGCATGCTCAGATGGGTTCATGGAGATGAGCCAACAATGGCAATGGTGCGAAATTATCAGAAAATTTCCATCATGTCGACAGGGCCAAAAGGTACAATTGAACAGTATAAGGGGTAGTGTGGTCTAGTTCAGTGTTTCTCAACCCGTGAGTGTGTGCCCAAGGTGGCTTGAGAGAGTTAGTAACCCTAACCCACCAGTGCAGAAAAACAAAATCCTGCAGAACTAGGACAAAGCAGCAGCAAAGGAAGGAGAAACCACTTTTATACTTTCCAAACATCTGCACCTCACCCTGCTTCCACGTAAGGTGCTACTTTCAGAACTGATTCCCTTGACCATGAGCTTTCAAGTTGGCTTCATAAACACTTTTTGCAAAAATATATTCCTGCATGATTCCACACACTTTCTCTTTACACACACATTTTTGCAAACATAATCTTTCTTGTTTGGATGTTCACAGAAAGCTAATAAAAGGCCTCATAAATATCACTAAAGAGGAGATGAGAGGTTATATTTGGACTACATATTGTGACTAATTTTTCTGAAGTGTTCACTCAGCTCTTATACCAAATAAGTACCAGATTGACAAATGCCAGTCACCAGATTACAGAGAAGGAAATCATTACAGAACAAGAAATAACAAACATAGAAGAAAACAACCCTCAGTGCTGGACATCCCACATATGACTACCATTTCTAGCACTGGTGCTAGTATCACAGAGCTTGTCTGCGCCTCCATATTGATGAGCTAGAGTTAGATTGCTGCTCTGGTAATGGGATTAATGCTTTGATTTTGTGCTGGGTGATCCTTGTTCCCAGGGGCGGCTCCAGGCCCGAGCACGCCAAGCGCATGCTTGGGGCGGCATGCCATGGGGGGCGCTCTGCCGGTTGCCGGGAGGGCAGCAGGCAGGGTGCCTTCGGCAGCATGCCTGCGGAGTGTCTGCTGGTCCCGCAGCTCCGGTGGACCTCCCGCAGGCGTGCCTGCAGAGGGTCCGCTGGTCCCGCGGCTCCACCGAAGCCACGGGACCAGCGGACCCTCCACAGGCACGCCTGCGGGAGGTCCACCGGAGCCGCGGGACCGGCGAGCGGCTGAGCGCCCCCCGCGGCATGACACCGTGCTTGGGGCGGTGAAATGTCTAGAGCCGCCCCTGCTTGTTCCCCTTGAAAAGGGAATTCCATGGATACAGAAGAAGTGGCTGGATTTGTCCCACTGTGTGTTCCCAAGTTTTGCTGGCTAAGCCTTAGGCACCAAACTCACATAGAATAAACTAATAGCAAATCTATATATAAACCGATAATACATCACTCTTCTCCCCAGTAATGTACCACAGATGTTTCAGAGAACAAAATGATTTTCCACAACAGGTCATATGTGTAATACATAAACGCAGAGCTGTTGCTGGTAAATGTGCTCTCTGCTACACTTTCCAGATAACTTGATAACTTAAAGAGTCACTGTCAGCTTGTGCACCCTGCTTCTGCCTGAAAGTGTGGTGTGTATACTGTAAACTATAGCATGTATAGTTAGAGGTGCTGGAACGAGGGGTGCTAGCTTTAAGTGGTAATAACAACCCAAATACATGGTTTCTGCCTTCAGCACCCCCACTATAAAAATTGTTCCAGCACCACTGTATAGCTACATATAACACATACAATGTCATAACTGAAAGAAGCAGGTTTCACTTTTCCTGCTGTGTAGTCAAATTCTCCTTTTCTGAAAAGGTTGTTATAAAAATTAACAGGGAAGGAGAGAAAACACTTATCCAACTTTTAAAGTAAATTTTAAAAAATATTAGCACATACTGTTTAAAGGCTTCTCTAACAGAAAATGTTTTTCTTTTATAACTATTCAATTAAAAGAAAAACAAGATGGAAGGGTCCCTTTATATCAAAAAGGTCTGAAGATAAACAAAAAATGGCTTGTGTTCTGTTGAAAGACTGTCCCTGGTTGCTCTGTGCAGCATGGATATTGATAACATCCACTTTCCCCCGGCCTCACAAACTTTCCCCCTGTTACTGGCCATGGCATGCTTGCATGGCAGCATGTGCTTGTTTTAAGCCTCTTGGAGTTTCCTGAAGAGAGACATTATTCCCTTGTCAGTCACTATAGCACCTTCTACACTAGATGCCTGCTTGAAGTACACAATGGTAATAGGCAGCAGATACAGACCACCTACTTGAAAAGGTGCAATCCACAAGTCCCTCTTGAACTGCCAGTACAGTTGCCTTTCTGTGTTAGAAAGAAACAAGTGTTATCTTGATGACTAGCCCTAGCCTGTGCAAAATCCTCAATCCCTGAGACACTACAAATATATCCAAAGCTGTGCTCCAAGCTATCCCCAAAGGTACTTTCCCTGCATAACTGCTGCTGCCTTTCTTCTCCATGCTGTTCCCTGAAATCTACCCTTAATATAATTTATGGAGATATACCTATCTCATAGAACTGGAAGGGGCCAAAGGTCATCAAGTCCAGTCCCCTGCCTTCACCAGCAGGATCAAGTATTGATTTTGCCCCAGATCCCTAAATGGCTCCCTCAAGGATTAAACTCACAACTCTGGTTTTAGCAGGCCAATGCTCAAACCACTGAGCTATCCCACCCCCGTTGCATAAGTTACACAAGGAGGGAGAGTCTTTGTGTGCATATCCACCCCTCCCCTGACCCACAAGGGCAAATCACAATATGACCTTTAGTGTTAAGAAGGCTTGCAACAGAAACAATTAAAGTAAACCACTTTAAGCATAGAAGGCACCTACTTCATGATTCTCTCTCTCTCTCTCTCTCTCAGGCTTTCCTCACATTAAAAATAGTGGCAAAAATATGCATCTTAAAATATTTTAGATAAAATAATCTCACCTACTTGAGTCCATTCTCAGGAACAGCATCTTTCTGATACTACCCCACTCAAGGCGAGTAAGAAAGAGACTCAGGCCCCTTCCTACTATTTTCTCTGAGTCATGTTCCTGACTACCAAACTGAGTTGGAGCTTGCCCTGTCTGTCTCAAGGTCATGGACATTGGGTGAACCCCCACTTTGGGGAGGCTAACCCGCTGGTCCTACCCCTTCTGCCCTCTCCTCCACCCCACCACTGGAGGAACCTGATACTCCCCCCATGTGCTGCTGAGCGCCAGGCTAAGCCACTGGCCCTAGTGCCAGTCCGACCCTCTGGCCCAAACCCCGGGCTGGCCCAAGCCGCCCAGGGCAACCGCAGCCCCAGGCTGCTGGCTGGAGCTGAGCCCCCACTAGCTTCAGGGGAGAGAGGAAGGGAGGTGGGACCTGCGGGTTGGGGGGGGAAAGAACATGGGGGCCATGGCCTGGGCTAGGGGAGGCTTAGGCTGCCCTGGACTTTGATACTCACCGCCCATGCTCAAGGTCCCTGTGACCTTCAGATATGAAATTCTAGATTTAGCGGCTTTGTATAATAGAAAGGCTTGGCAACGACTGATTTCTTAGAAAATTGCATAATTGAATGTTCCTGGCCATTAGTTTCCTAAAGATGTTTGATCAAGAATTAGGTTTAATTAAATAGTTACCAGTCCTGTATAGTATTTAACAAACTTTCATCTTTTATGGCATCCAATTAAAATAATATTCCTTTTGCACCTGAGCAAATATTTCTCATTCATGGAAAGCCAGGTGTCACCAGGACTTTTTCTCTGAAATCTGCCCCCCACCCCCTTTTTATCATTTGAGACCTTGCCATTTTTATATAATGAAGTTTTAGCTTTCTCTTTTGAATGTAATTGGATCTTTGAACACCCAGATCGTTACACAAGTTCCAAATCAGATTCTTCATGGAGGAGTATTGTTCCTAAATTCTGAGTATTAATAGGTATTGCTGACTTACTTTACACACACAACCTGTTGTTATAATAAGATGGAACTTGAACAAAAGTTACCATATTACATTGACTGATTTATTTTATTTTATGATAAATATATCTAAAACTAGTCTCTCTCATATGAGTAAAGACATAATTTCCCAGGTACTTAGGGTCAAACAAGACTAAATGCCAATTGCCTCAGTCTAAAGTGATAGTATCACGGGGCAGCAAGCAAAATTGTTCCAGAGCATGAAATGACATATATATTAGGCACCTAATGACCTTTGAAGATTTGGGCCTTAAAGACCAGAGTCATTTTAACACACACAGACACAAGATTTGGGACATATTCTCCCATTACTGTAAGATCATTTAATGGGAATTTTGAAGCACATAAAAGAAAAGGGAGAACACATCTATATTTTTTTCTGCCCAATTAATCTCTTTCTTTCCCAGTACAAAAGTAAAAGCTGGCCTTTTGAAACAAAAATATAAAAAGGTGATAGGTTTGATGAGTTGGGATTGGATTTGTACTGATGATCTCAGGACACAGAATGATACTAACAAAAATTACAGGCAGTTTACATAATGAAGTTATTAGAATACATATAATTGCGGTGTAATTATCCAATATTTACAAGAGAATTAATTGGTAGAGGATTCATCTTCTATGACAAGCAGAACAACATCAAGTGAAATACCATGTATCTGTTATATTATAGTCACTTGCACATATAGTGTTTTGATGGTCCTCTAGTGATGGTTCTAATTATGGTACTAACTGCTATACAAGATGCTTTTTGGCCTACTCTACCCAGAATCCTTAAGTAGAAGTTGGTTTGATGTGTTTTGGCAGTGGAAAAAATGAAGTATGGTGAATTATTAGCAGCAAAATGTAAGGTCTTGTTTTTCTTTATAATACATGTGTGAGCATTGTTTAAAAAAAATGTCAAGTGAAAGAGTCAAGTCAGCTTTTACGTTCATGTCAGACAAATTGAGGCCACAAATATCATTACATATACAGTACAATTGAACCATCTTACTGATCTCACATGGAATACACATGCTCTGGCTTAGATTTAAATCTGAGTATGTGAAAACTCGAAGTTATGTAAGAAAATAGATGTGGAGATAACACCTAATCTTACTCAGAAGGTCAAAAGATTTCACTGTGATCATCGAGTCTGACTTCCTGTATAACACAGGCCAAAAGACTTCCCTAAATAAATAAATCTTACATGCACAGCTATTTGCAAACTATGAACTATGAGGTACTGGCTGGTGGTCTACAGAGAGCTTAGTCACATGGTGCTGACCTTCTCCATTTTCCCAGCTGCTTCTTTCATTGTGAAGACAAAGCCTGATGGCCAGTAAAAGCAGCTGGAAGCAAGGAGGAACCAGTCTAATGCAAAGACAGAAAAAACAGGAGCTACGATCAGAGACCTAATCTAACAGGGACTGGAGCTGCCAGCCACCATTGTGAGAGGAATGTTCAGAAGAGCAATGGAGAAGGGAATGAGGCAGCCGAGAAGTATGGCCAAAGGAGAAGGGAACCAAGGATCAAGGAAGCAGTAGAAGGAAGAGCACCATTCAAAATCAAAGAATGTAAATGGAAAAAGGAGAAGAGAACCAGATAGGAGAAAAGTATGTGAAGAGAAACAGGGGGAGAGTCAGGGGAATGTGAAAGTAAAACTATACAGCATAAGAACATAAGATCCAATGGTCCATCTAGCCCAGTGTCCTGTTTTCAATCCAGAAGGAATGAACAGAACAGGTAATCATGAAGTGATCAATCCCCTGTCTCCCATTCCTAGTTTCTGGGAAACAGAGGTTAGAGACACCATCCCTGCCCATCCTGGCTAATAGCCATCGATGGACCTATCCATGAATGTATCTAGTTCTTTTCTGAACAGCATGATTAACTTTTTCAAAAAGGACTTAACACTTATTGCTCTGAAGTCAATACAAATACATTAAACCACTTCCCAGTTGCTACTCTACGTTGTCAGTGTCTGGTTTACTTGCCCCAGGGATGTTGTGTGTTTGCAAATGGGAATAGAGCAGTCTATGGGAGAAGGGGACTGACTCTGATTTCACTTACTGGGTGAAAATCAACAGTATCACCATTGATAGGGCATATATTGTTGAGTAATTTTTTGAAAGAAGTTCACATTCTACAAATACAAATTTGGGACTTTGTATCCAGGTCCCTGCCATTTATATTTATATTCAAACTATATTTTTAGGAAGATTGCAAAATAATTTACAAGGTAAGCTATTGTTCTAACAAGAAAAGAACTTTGTGTATAACATTTCACCCACATACTATAAGAGTGACTCTTGAATAATTTTGTGAAAACCAATCAAAGACTAATAAAACTTTCAGTTTGCAAATACATTTGTAGGTCCTTAATAATCTAGCACACTTGTCAAAATAGGCTCTGACTTCCAGACCTCCCACTATGATATAATTAACTTGAATGAGCTTCTCTCCATCATGAAGACAAAGGTGGGAAAAGTGATGTAACTGCAATCCATCTAATTCAGGTTTTGTACAACCTCTTTCTTATGACTGGCTTCACACACTGATTAATAGACACTTTCCACTTCAGACTTTAATTAAAAACTATAAAAGCAGTCAGCTGTAGGCCATGCATGTGTTGGTGACAAAAAATAGTGCCATTTTACAGTAGGAAGATCAAGCAAAGAACAAATTTAGTCTGAAACCATGTTAAGTAGATCCATATGCCCGAATTAAGTATAATTCTGAGATCTACTTGGTTTCAATGGGAATACTCAAATAGAGTAAAATATCAATTAAAGTCAGGTAAAAACGGCTTTAATTCAGAGGATACTTACTGAATTTCAAAGTAAGTGAAAACATCAAAGTAAGACAACTTTGTAAGTACAGCATTGAGCCTTCAGGTTGTGTTGTAAATATGAATTGCTAAATTGTGTTATATCTGAAGATTAGTTTGCTATAGATTAGAGCTGTGCTAATAATTTAAAACAAATAATTGATCCAGTCACAAATTGTCTGTGAATAGAGTGCAATTTTCTTTAATGTATCTATTGTTCAAAATTATTCACTACATAATTTCAGTGAATAATTCTTGATTTGTAGCTCGCATGATGTCTGTTATGAGCATTCAGTATTTGAAATTCAATCTGTCTTGAACAGACACACAGATCACAGAATATTTTTCTGTTTCCTGATTGGATCAGAATAACTCTTAGAATTAGCTTTCTAGTACAAATGAAATTATACATTTAAAAATTGCTTTACATGAATATTTTGTAATAGTCATTTAAAATGTGCTTTCTCCCTCCAGTAAACTCATTTGCTAGACTATTTGTAGAAAAAAAACACAAGACCATGAACACAATCAAAGCAATTTTATTTATGAATTCTAACACATATTTGTGGGAAATGTTTAACAATATTCAGACATCTCTGCTGTAAGTCAAAGAAACGATGACATATACACTGCTATGGATTCTACAGAAATCCAAGTAAGTTGATATTATTTTCCATTATACTACACTGATTATTTAAAAACAATTGTATTATAACATAAACCTTCATCAAATTTTATGTTGCATATATTTATTCAAAATAGTTTCAGGACCCAATATGATGACAATGTGCCACACATTCCGTAGTTTGACTTGATAACAGAATAAGAAGTGATCTCCTGGGTTTCCATCTGTATTCGGTCTAACCTAGATATTTTAAAGGGCCTTTTGCATTGTAACTGAAGTATCTGCAAGCACTGTACAATAGTTTGTTAGCTACTGGTGCCACAGTAACTAAGATTTTATGGTAATCCTCGTTGAAAGCATTAATATGCAGCATGTGCATATTTGGGTTGAGCAAGTGTCATAGGTTTGACTCCCACTCTGAACTTTAGGGTACAGATGTGGGGACCTGCATGAGAACCCCTAAGCTTAATTACCAGCTTAGATCTGGCTGCTGCCACCACCCAAATTGTTTAAAACAGCTGTTTATGAGTCATTTGGAAAACTCTGTCTTCCCGCCCCCCACAATCCCTCCCTCCCAAGTACTGTAACCCTTTCCTGGGTAACCTAGAGAGACTTCTCCACCAATTTCCTGTTGAATACCGATCCAAACCGCTTGGATCTTAAAACAAGGAAAAAATCAATCACTTTCTTAAAAAGAAGACTTTTAATTAAGGAAAAGGGGTAAAAGAAATACCTCTGTGAGATTAGCATACAAGCTACTCTCACAGACAACAGATTCAAAACACAGAGGATGTTCCCCTGCGCAAAAGCCTTAGTTACACAAAAGAAAACCCAATTCGATTAACCCTGTAATGCAAAAAGACAAAGGGTATGGCTACACTTGAGATTTGCAGCGCTGGTGGAGGCTTTCCAGCGCTGCAATTAGTAAGTGTCCACACCTGCAGGGCACATCCAGCGCTGCAACTCCCTGGCTGCAGCGCTGGCCATACACCTGGGTCTGCATGGGGAATAAGCATTGCAGCGCTGGTGATCCAGCGCTGCTCATCCAGTGTGGACACACACCAGCGCTGTTATTGGCCTCCAGGGTATTAGCAGATATCCCAGAATGCTTTTAATTAAATTACTCTCTTTGTTTTGTTATGCAGCATCTCTTTGTTTTGTTGTGAACTCGGAGCTCCGGCTCGTTGCTACCGGAGCTGCTTATCTAAAAAACCAACACAGCTCCTGTTTGCTGTGATCAATCAAATGAGATAACCCCTGTGAATGAGGCAGGCAGGGAGTGAGTGTTTGCTTGACAGAGAAGATGCAGGCTGTTTGCAATTAAGAGTTAAGACTAAGGGGTCGGAAACATTTTCTGATTTTTTCAAGGCAGGAAGCTAACACACAGTGTTGGCTCTAAAAATCCGCTCGCTCTCTCTCCCCATGCTCCCTGTCACACTACGCCCCCCCCTTTTGAAAAGCATGTTGCTGCCACTTGAACGCTGGGATAGCTGCCTATAATGCATCACTCCCAACAGTGCTGCAAATGCTGCAAATGTGGCCACACACCAGCGCTATTCCTACAAAGCTGGATGACCAGCGCTGCAAACTACCAGCGCTGCAACTCGTAAGTGTAGCCATACCCAAAGTCACAAAAGGAAATAAACATAAGCTAATTTATTCCTTCTCTAATACTCACTACCCTGATAGGAGGCTGATTCCTGGATCTTTTCTCTCCAGCACACAACTTAATGAACTGACTGAACAAAGGACTCTTCCCTCCTTCCTGGGTGAAACATTTTGTCCCCCCATTGGTTTCTCTGGTCAGGTGTCAGCTAGGCTAGGTGAACTTCTTAACCCTTTACTGTCTGTTTATGACAGCAAGTATTGGATTTTTCTGTTTGTGGGCCAAAATAAAAAAATCTGAAAAAATCTGGTTTGATATGAACTGAAATCATTTTAACCTGAAAGTTTTCTAGCAAAACAAAAACTCAAAAAAATTCATTTTGAATCAAGGTAGAATGTTGAGAGCTGAGACAAAATATATTTTTTTTGTTTAGTTTCTGGTTTGAATCAGCTGTTTGAAGTGTTTTTCACCCTTTTAGGGTGGTTTTTTTTTAATTGGCCAAATATCAGATCAAACCACTGCTTCAAAATATTTTGAAACAAAATAGTTTAAAAAAAGTTTTGAAAGAGTTAACACAAAACATTTCAACTCTCTTCACCCCCACCCCCATCACTGAAACATTTTGTCAAATTTGACAAACAGGGGCTCAAATTTTTGGGGACTCAAAAAAATGTTTTTTTAAATGAAAAACTATTAGTCAAAAATATTTTGGCCAGCTATAGTGCATGGTGCCAAATAAAAATACAGTTAAAAATGTGGTGAGCCTATGTACACTCAACAAAGAATAATCTATCCCATGAGTTCAGATTCTTCCCATTCAGAAGATGGGACAAGCAGTTGATTAGGAAAATACCCCAACACCTTTCTGCTTCATTTAGGATAAAAGGACTCAACTAGCTTTCCAAAATCCAATTTAAAAGTATATGTTAATATTTCATGATCCCTCCCTTATTTATATATCTTTGTAGGGAAAATAGTTTTGATTCCATACCAGAGACAAAATCATTTTGTTTTGCAGGTAGAGGTTTCTTTGTAGAAACCTTTCATCAGAGTCAAGTAAGAAAACTGACTATAAATTCTTTTGAATTCTTTTTTTGTGTAGAATGACAAATACAGATCCATCAATATGAGCTCAGATGTAATTTTGATTGATATTTGGTACACCTGGTCAGATTTCTTTGATTGACAGGCTTAGCATCTGGTCATAGCATGAAAGCATTCAACATGTTGCAGTTAGACTAAACACATATAGTCTTGCTTGCACTTATACAGTAGATAATCTGACTGGAAACTCATACAAAGCTGATTTCTGGAGTTCTGAATGTGTTTGTGGGCTAAAGGACTTGTAAGTTCTTCTTTGTTCTTACTATTTAATATTTATGTTCAAAAACACGTTCATGAGGGAATGCATATATATTATATATAAATGAACTTTGCATTAAAGCATTGGGTATCCTGCCATAATATCAGTCCCTTAATTACCAGTTGGAAAAAAGGTGGCCTATGATTGGGAGATCAGCTGAGACTGCCCCTTAATGCAATAATCATTCTTTACTGCACCATAGTTAACTGAGAAGGTATTGGAGCTGGTGAGAAAATGACACAAAGTGAAAGAGAATGGCTTGGACACAGAAGAATGTAGGACACAATATAAGGACTGAACAGACAGATTCAAAGGCAAACTAGATAAGACAAGAACAAACATACAAGGGAAAAATGTATGGAACCTGAGAATTATAAAGAAAGTAATAAAACAAAATATATATTCACAGTGGTCAGACTTCTTACCAGGAGGTTTTCCCATTGACCAAACATAATAAAAGGTCACTGAAGGTGATGATATTAAATGTCGATAAAGATATTACTGAGCCTCCCCAGAGACACTCATAATACAGAATGACAGAAAAGAGGGTACCAAGCTGTACCCATATATTGGGCAAGAGGAAGTGGTTAGTACTATTATGAAAATGAAGTCTAGGAAAGCACAAAAAGTAATTAACATGCCTGCAGAATTGTTAAAAGTGATTGATGAAAGGGGTACTGATCTTATGTGGAATATTGATAATGATATATGGATGGCTAGAAATTGTTCAAGACTGAATGAAGGCAATTTTTCTGCCCTTATCATAGGAAGGGCATATAATAGACTATTGTTCAAGAAAAGGTCTACTCCACATAATCTAGGATCGTATAAAATGAAGGATAGAAGCAAAATTATCACCACAACAGGTTAGTTTCTGAAAAGTCACAAAGTTGCTGGCCTGTTGCTAGATTTCCTGTTTGGGGCCAGGTCAAGTGACCACTGACATCATTAAGAATCTGTCCATTATCTTCTATGAATACTGATTTGGAGCCTAAGTGAGATGTCCTATGTTCATTCATCTAATGAAGTCAACAGCACTGCTGGAGGGTGGGAACCTGCCTATGGGGGAAAAAGTCAGATTTTATTTAATGCCAACCACAGTGGTCTTTAAGGTGATCTCTTTAACATACTTGCTCTTCACTAGTGATGATCAAATTTTTTGCAGTATTTTTTTTAGTTGAAACATAGCCTTTTAATTTCCTGAAAAACTTTCAACATTTTTGACCTGGAATGAGATGAATCAGCTCGTGCAGGACATGTTATATGCCTCCCTATGACATTTTGTGTAAACTTAGTCCATTGTTTGCTTTAAATGGTGTCATTATTATTGCTATTTTGTATTGATTTTTGGTGTACTGATATGATGGAAGCATTGTTAGCAAATCAAATGACTGCTTCAGTCCAAGCTGCATGATAAACTGATAGTTATGCCGAGCTATTGTCACTGTTGACTAATACTGGTGCTCCTTATGCCCCAGAGGGCAATCAGCCATCGCCCAACATAATGGCTGATCAGGGCATGTGTGCCTGCTGTCCTCCACAGCAAGCTCTACCTTGCGGTGACTAGGGAGAATTGCATTACAAAACTCCAAAGTACATAGAACTCCCTTACTTTGGGATTTGTTTAAGAAAAAAATAAATCCAGTATTCAAAGCAGGTTGGTAATAGTTTGAAAACCTTTCAAGAAAACTTGAGCCCAACCATCGTTCACATTTTTCTGTCTAAATTTTTCCTCCCAAACAATTTTGCTCATAATTTTCCTCAGTTTTGGTTATTTAA
This sequence comes from Mauremys reevesii, assembly GCF_016161935.1. Lineage (NCBI taxonomy): Eukaryota > Metazoa > Chordata > Testudines > Geoemydidae > Mauremys > Mauremys reevesii. The sequence goes on along the minus strand of NC_052623.1, from coordinate 106,806,745 downwards.
TCCTTCTGAAGCATCAAATAAATATATTACTGATTGGGTTTGCCCTCTGTTTGCCCATATTAATGTAATTAGATTATTATAATTGGTCCCTATGAAATCATTACCATCTAATTTAGGGATTAATTTATCTTTATCCATCATAATAAGAGCCAAAGAAAGTCATCTCGTATTGACTGTACTACCTTTTGTGTTAGAACATTATCAGCTATATTTTTAGAAACTTTTATGCGGGTCTACTACTTACTGCATAAGGCACGTGTCTCCCAAACTGGCTTAGGTTCAGGCCCTTAGTACTGTGCAGTCTGTAGGATTCATTGCAATACAGAAACCAGAAAGGAAGGAAAAGGACATGTTAGTGTAAAATGAGAAATTTCTAGCTCAAGGGTATATTTTCTAGCAGATTTCACATGACCCAGAGTCAAAATACCTATTACTCAGTACTATCTCTAAAACACTTGCAAGCGGGCAGCTGAGTAATCTTACCTGTCAATTTCCCAAACAGTGGTCCAGTAGTCACACTATAGTTACCCCAGAATGATTGCCTGCAACAAGATAAATTATTTATCTCAGAGATGAAAAAGGAAATAAAGAATCACGAGGAAGACAGTAGTGTCATCCTTGTTGTTTGTTACTTACCAAGTGTCCTATTAAGAAAGATACTAAGCATGTGCTTATCTAGGCATAGGCGTCCTACTGAAGTCAATGTGACTACTCCCTTACTTAAAAGAAGGTTCTTCCTGGGAGTAACATAAGACACATGCTCATGGACTTTGCTGAACTGGGGCCTAAATCTCCAACAGAACTTAAAGAGTTTTCAGAACAGACTTTGAAAAGATATTCTATACAGCTTTAGCCATAAATGTTGGCCAAATGCTGACTTAAAAAAAAAAAAACAGCACAGCATTCTGGTAGGATAATCTTTCATGACAATGTTTTTCTCTGGTCTAAGCAACTGTAAAGCATTGTTCAGAAGCTGAAGGATGGTACACATTTCCTTCATTGTCAGGTGCAGTTAACTAACGCAACTAGTGATTATCAGCAATAGAGATGGTTCAATAGTCAAAAAAAAAAAAGAGTTCACAAGGGTTTGCGCAACAAAACCTGCCAGCATTTACAACAAATATTATCAGCAGTGAAGAGTTTTTGATCAGCTCTAATCATTAGACTCACTGCCATTTCCATTTGTAATGCCAGCTGGCCTATCTGCCAGAGTGTTTAATAGTGAAGATCTAGATGGGCTTATCTGCTGGCTCTCTATCTGTGAAGCTGGAGGAGTCTTTGCTTAATCAAAAATTATTATTTATACAGCACCATGTGTGCAAGGTACTTTAAAAAGCCAACTAAAACATCCATTGCTCTATGCTTTCAATTAAAAACAGAATGTAATTCAGAACAATATCCAGTATCACCTTCACTTTGACCTGATGCTGCACGGAGGTTTCTTAGATTGTTATTTTTTCACTGGCATTGTATTTCCTAATATATCTTAATGTTGAACTTAATGCTCCTGCAAGATGCTTGGTTGACAGTCTTAGAGACTGAATTCAGAAAATAAGTTCAGCATAACAACCCTCCAATGCACCTCAGTTGTGACCTCAAGCGAAATAAAGTAACTCTCTTTTGTCCCCCCCCCCCAATCGTTGGCCCCTCTACTGAGGATGGTAATAAGGACAGCAACTGTGGCATTGTTTATTTGCTTGGTATTTGTGTTGTGATCATATTTCCACCAGGCTGTGAACACCAGTTCATTTCAGATATCATAAACCACTAAACAGTCAGATGATGATGGTGGCTTTCAGCCATTAGCTATATAGGCTGGGTTTAAAGCAGTGATTTAGAGGTTACAGGATCTGTATACTCTTACTGATCCCCTACATTTTGTGAATTTCAAACAAGCAGTTTGTTAATGAAAAAAGCTTATTGGCATATGGGGTTAGGCAAACTTTTTGGCCCGAGGGCCACATCTGGTTATGGAAATTGTATGGCGGGCCATGAATGCTCATGAAATTGGAGTTGGGGTGAAGGATGGAGTGAGGGCTCTGGCTGTGAGTGCAGGCTCTGGGGTGGGTCTGGGGATGAGGAATTGGGGTGCAGGAGGGTGCTCTGGGCTGGGGTCGAGGGGTTCAGAGGGCAGGAGGGGGATCAGGGTTGGGGTAGGGGGTTGGAGCATGGGGGGAGTGAGGGCTCCAGCTGGGGGTGCAGGTTTTGGCATGGGGCTGGGGATGAGAGGTTTGGAGAGTGCTCCGGGCTGGGATCAGGGGGGTTGGAGGGCAGAAGATGGATGAAGGCTGGGGAAGGGGGTTAAGGTGCATGTGTGGTGATGGCTCTAGCTGGGGGTGTGAGCTCTGGGGTGGGGCTAGGGATGAGGGATTTGGGGTGCAGGAGGGAGCTCCGGGCTGTGGGGTTTGGAATGTGGGCTGGGGCTCTGGGCTGAGGCAAGGGATTGGGGTGTGGGGGGGAAATGAGGACTCCAGCTGGGGGTGCAGACTCTGGGGTGGGGCTGGGGATGAGAGATTCTGAGGGCAGGAGGGGGATCAGGGCTGGGGCAGGGGGTTGGGGCTCGGGACGGGCTCAGAGGTGCAGGCTTAGGACGGCACTTACCTCGAGCAGCTTCTGGAAGCAGTGGCATGCCCCCTTCTGGGTCCTATGCAGAGGTGCAGCCAGGCGGCTCTACATGCTACCCTGTCTGCAGGCGCCGCCCCTGCAACTCCCATTGGCTGGGAACTGTGGCCAATGGGAGCTGTGGGGGCAGAGCTTGGGGTTGGGGCAGTGCACGGAGCCTCCTGGCTGCCCCTAAATGTAGGAGCCAGAGGAGGGACATGCCACTGCTTCCGGCTGAACCACGGGAGCCGGACAAGCCCCAGACCCTGCTCCTCAGTGGGAGCTCAAGGGCCAAATTAAATCAGCTGGCAGGCCAGATGTGGCCCGCAAGCCGTAGTTTGCCCACCCCATAGTAGATCAAGCAAAAACCTTTGGTGAGTTGTGATTTCTTATTTTTTTTTAACAAAGGACTCTATAGAGTAAGAGCGAGTAATGGTAATGAATAAGATAATTACTACTGAGCTGGAACATACCTCCAGATTTTGATCTCCCAACTAAATAAATAGTAAATATTCCATTTTAGGAGGTATGGTTTAGGGAATAGGTTCTCTGAGCTGCATTCTGCTTTCTGCCTAATTGTCTCTGCCCAGCCACTTCAATAGCTAGAGTTACTCCATAGCACAGTTCAGTGATCACTCTCACACTCACCATTTTTATTATTTTCACTCTTGCCCTATTCTTCTAAAACAATTCTGAGGTTGCCTGCTCTTCCCTCAGGGGACACCTCTGTTTTCAGGCTACATAGCTCTTCTGTTACATCTAAAAGAGAATAATTGCCCATACTTAGAAACACAAGTTTCTCCCTCTGCTTCCTTGATATGTGCGCAGGGCCCATCCAGCGATAACATAGTACAGCCACCTATTCAACTGATAGATGAAAATGCAATATTCCAGCCCTATTATGTAGGATTCAGGTTGATTTGGCAAGATGATTATATTAGTTGTTGTCTCTGTCTTAGAGGATTAGCCTTTAAAATGAAAGTGCTACCTTATATGCTCTAATGCCTGCATATTAGGATTGCCAACTTTGTAATATTTAAAAACGGGACACTCCAGAAGGAGTGCCAGATCCTCCCCATCTGGCCTCTTCCCCCTGAGGCCCCACCTCTGCCCCACTCTACCCCCGAGGCCCCGCTCCTGCCCTGGCTCATGCTCAAAGCCCCACCCCTCATTCAATCCTCTTTCCCCTACCCCCTCATCGCTTGCTGATTTTCCCCTCTCTCCACCCCTCCCCTCTTCCTGGGTCAAAGGAGGTACTCTCCTGTGGAGCTGGGGCTGGGAGCTGCAGCCGCCCGATAAAGGTAGGAGGGGACTCCTGCTGAGTAGGGGCTGGCGTGGGTAATGACCCGAAGCTTTCCTGCCTCCTCCATCCACAGTAACCAGACTTTGGGTGTCTGGTCCCCTTTTCGACTAGATTTTCTGGTCAAAAACCAGACACCTGGCAACCCTACTATAGATACTGCCTGTTGTCCTTATGAGAAAGAATATTGAAAGAAATAGAGTGGGTTTTCTCATGATTCATTTGGCACAGAAATCCACCTCATATTGCCCATATCACATATGTCACAGATTGTTCCCCTTCCTTAGCAGAGATTAGAATTGTGTGAATATCTTAAAAGAGAATTCATGATTATTCAGTCAAATGAAAGCTGTGAATTCATCTCACCAATTACAAGCACTTTCACTTGCTTTTCATTAACATTTCATTTTAGGAATCTCTTCCTTTCCTGCAGATTTTGGGCATGAAGTACTCTTGTCCCTCCATTGCCTGCTCCCTCATTGCCTACTCCCATTCCTGTTCCTGCAGTATCTTGGCCTGTGTCTGTGGTGTCTTCCTTTCCCACCACACAGATAAGAGCAACAGTGTAGCCTGCTCAATCACAGTGTCCAGAATGGGACCCAGGCAAGATGTTTGTGGCTTCACCTGGGGCTGGTTGAAGGGGTTTAGCAAGCTGTTGTTGTAATGGGTGTTACATGACAGCCATCTCTGACACGGAGGTGTGCACTGGGGCCCCAGCACCCTGGAGTGCCTCTTGTAGAGGTGGCACAATAGGACACTCCTCTTGGAGGCCCTCACCATCTGAATGGGAGCCTCCTTCTTCTTGGTGATGGCAAGCAGCCACATCCGGCTGCCCTGTCACCACTGCCAAAGACTCCCAAACACTGGTGCAATGCTGACTACTGGTGTAGTGAGAGTGTGCTTCCTCCACATTTCAGAGTAGCAGCCGTGTTAGTCTGTATCTGCAAAAGGAACAGGAGTGCTTGTGGAACCTTAGAGACTAACAAATTTATTTCAGCATAAGCTTTCGTGTGCTACCAAAGAAGTGAGCTGTAGCTCACAAAAGCTTATGCTGAAATAAATTTGTTAGTCTCTAAGGTGCCACAAGTACTCCTGTTCTTTTTCCTCCACATTGTGTCTCTACCCTCATGATCCCACCTCACTCCTCATCATCTCCCTAGTCCTAGTCCTAAGGGGAGGGGGACATTTATTAATTTATTTGTCTTTTGTGTTGACCATGCATCAGTGAGCTGTCTGACTCTCACCCTGATCAATTGACAGTGAGCATGGACGCAACGAAAATTGAATTAAAAATGGACACTTATTGGACTTCCTGGTCGGGGTGGAAAAAGTCAAAATGCTTCATTTTGGACAAGTCAGATTGTTTCAACATTTTCAAATCAAACTATGTCAGATTGTTTTGTCATGTGAAATGTTTTGATATTTCCATATTTTTTCTCAATTTGGAATGAAAATAAATGTCAAAATACTGGAATTTCCTGTGGGATGAAAAATATCTATTTTGGGACCAGTGCTAATAGTTTCTTTTGCTGTGTGTGCCTTGTTGAGGTATTACTCATAAATCATACAAGCATTTAGGTCAGATTTAATTTAATTAACTTAATACAAAGTGTTAGTCTTTCTTATAGTGAAGTTAATGGACAATACATTAGTAATTACAATAAATTTTGTTATGAGAGGAAATCATAGTATAGGAATGCAGTGTTATGTAGTCCACATTAACATGGAGCTATATCCAGCATGTTTTATTGTTTTACTTTACAGGTTCATTGCCTATACTATCAGGAGGAGGGGCTTTAATGGATATTTAGAAGTAATTCTTGTGTTAGGACACAGTGAGTACGGGACCTCTTCTGTGAAGCTACAGTATTCTACTCCCAAAGTGGATGATTTTCAAGTGAGATCAAAAAGGTATTATCTTTAATGTACCTAGCTCTTACATAGCTATTTTTATCCATAGATCTTAACACACTTTAATCCCTCTTCTCACATTCTCTTTTAGGCTCTGACTACATTACAAATGAGGGCTGTGATTTCCCATGCTCACAGACGCATTAGTGTTAATCAACATAGCAGTGTAGCTGCAGGAATACAGGTGGTGGCAGTGAAGGCATTGCTGAGACGAGCTGAGTAGAAGTTCGCTTGAAACTACTTGGTATGCTGGGCATGGATTTTTGCCCATAGTACAAGATCCACCAGAAATGTGAAAAAAATCCATATTTTCACTCTTTTTCTAGGTGGAGTCCATTAAAAAGAACATGCAAATGTATGTTAGTACTGTCAGTTTGCCTGACTTGGACTGAATTTCCTTCAACTGATGCTGCACCATAGAGATTCTGGGCAATGAAATACTTAAAAATTATGATCGCCATGGTAACTACCAGCTACTATTGTACCAGTTCCACCAGTAATACTGTTTCATTAAAGATATTTCAGGGCTTGCACTGCAGCAGAAGAAAGAAAATATCTCTCGCCATAATCGGTACAAACATTTTCACTGTGCTGGATTTCTGAATTCATATTCTGGTAGCTATAGATATGTGAAATACTATAACTATATATGTATATATAATAGCATACATAGACCATAGTAATAGTGTTTCACAAATCTATATACATACATTTATATCAACAATCAGCTGCATCAATTTTAATAAAGGCTTTTAACAGCCTTGGTATGGCAGTAGTCAGCAATTTGGTTGATAAATACACAGCAAATGACAAATTAATATGTGCTGGCCCTCGTCAACAACAGAGACAAATGTTATTATAATGTTTTGGACTCTACTCAGTTTTGTCTATCTGGGGAAAGGCTGATATAAATGGCATGTGAAACTGCAATACAGAGGTATAAACTGCCCTCTATGTGAAGAGAGTGTGAGCTACATCATGCAGAAAAAAGTGGGAGGTTTATAAGGTTCAGAGTGAAATGGATTTTATTAAGCTGCCAAATCTATTAAACTGCTTAAATATAAAAATGAGTGTGCTATTGAAATCCCAGTAGGACTCCTGTTCAGTTAGACCTGGAATTTTTTTTTTCCAGTGGATAATGTACTTGCACGTGTTAAGTATCCTGACTGACTTCATTTTTCATCTTTTAGGGAAGGGGTTAAGAGTCTACAAGAACGTTTCATGTTTATCACAGAGGTGAATTTATAAATAAAATGTTAAATAAATATTACTACATAATCCAGTCTGTCAATTTACACTCTAGTTATTTGTAAAAATAGGTTTGTGAAAAACTGAGTAAGTAATGGTGCTTTTTTATATTCAGACCATCAATATTAATTATTTTTCTGATCTGGTTGGAAAATGTTTTGGGTTACTTTTATTTTATATATTTATTTATTTTACTTTTTGGCAAAAAAAAAACAAAATTTTTGACAGTTTTAACTTTTTACTTCTGTCATTTATTTTATTTTACTTTACTTTTTGGCAAAATAATCCAAAGCCAGACATTTTTGGGTATAAATTAAAATATGTTGTCCAAAAACTTTTGGTTTAAACCAGAAAAATATTGATTTCAAAATACTGCCATAGTGCCTCATGGGGGTCATAGTTCAGGTGCCTCAATTCCCCATTGTTACGGGGCCTCAATCCTCTATCAGCCAGGTGCCATAGCATTTCTTGTGATTCACCAGCTGAGTCACTGTGGTGCATTATGGGAGTTGTAGTCCAACCACGAAAGCCAATTCAGAGAACAGAATGGGGATATGAGGAACCTGAATTATAACTTTTTTGAGACACTGTGGCAGCATTTCCAAACCAAATTTTCAATGTTGGGGATGACATAAAGGACAAACCAGAGTTTCTAAGAGTTTTTTTTTATCTAAATGAACCATTTCCTTACAAAGTTTGATCTGAGTGACCAATATCAAATATTTATGAACTGCTGAGGCTTATTTATTTTAGATGGCATCCCAACCTAGTTCAAAACAATCAAAAGCCTATAAGTGCTCAAGATGTATTTACCCATGATTAGGATTTTCACTCCACATGCATCCACCATCCAAGTTGGTCAAGTAGAGTAATAGTAAACTTTCAAATTGGCAGTGAACAGTTCCCCTCAGGTGCTACTAAAAGCTCCTCTCCTAAAAGCCTATGATTAACAAATTAGAGGGGAAATATATCTCCAGAGTGTTGGCAAGACAACTGGTGCTTCAGAAAAAGAAACAACTTCTAAAATTCTCACAGCAGCTTTCAGGAAAAGTAAAAAAGAGAAAAATCTCGTTATATTTTTTTCCAGGCAGAAAAAAGCAGCCATATACAATTTGAGTTACTTTAAAATAAAACAAATAACCTCAAACTCAAGAAAGAACAAAAGCAAAGTATCTAGGAGGGAATCCAAGAAGCAGTGTTATTCTGTTAAGGTGAGGCATCAACTCTTCCTCACAAAATGGCAGCCTGACAGATGTCTTTGGAAATTTAAAAACAAAGTAATAAAAGTTAAAAGCCAAACACCATTGTACTTCAACCTTCTTCCAATATTATAAGTAATTAGTGTTGCTGAAACTTTTAGCCTTTCAAAACAAATCAATGTAGAGTATAATATTAAAGAGAGTAAACAATAAATCCATATAATCCAGTTACCCAGCATCATAGGATCGCTCTGTGCTAGACATCAAAATGGCAAGCTAATCGTTTAAATAAATTACAAATGTGTTAGGCTAGATCCTTGGATATGACTAAAATGGGCATTGTGAAAGGCAGGAATAGGTGTGCTAAAGTGGTTTACAGGTCTCCTTTCAGTCCCTGAACTCTGGTACCACTCTGTGTGTGGCAGATCACCTTCACTGTGTTATAGAAGCTTAAGGACTATTCTAAATCAAACTGGCCTTTAATAATCATTGTGGCCAGAAACACAGCCTAGGATTGGCATGGTATAGTGGCATCCTGGTCTCGTCCCCTTTCTGTAGCCTCACCCCTTTTATTTCCACAATGCCAACAGCAGGGAGAGTGGGCAGTGTTGAAGACTCTATGTTGGCTCTATATCGCAACAAACTCACCCTTAAACTGAGGTGGTCCTCTCTGGGCCTATCTAGCCCATTGTTTTGAGAAACCTCATAAGGAAGTACTTCCTCTTGCAAAAGTTTCTCCTACAGCAGCCAGGTATTGAAAGAGAAGAAAGTAAAACTCCTCCCCATGGTACCATAAAGGAATCACCTAGGACACTATCAATATCAGCAAAAACTTAGCTGGACACCTCAACAGTTATGTAATTTCAAGTGATTCAAGGGTCATTCTTCCTCAAAGTCCTGCTCCAAATTTTGATCAATGGGCACCGCATCAAAAGAGAAAGTCTGGATACATAATTTTATTGAAAAAAACAAACAATGTAGTGCTTATAGCATTTAACTGATTGTAGAAATTTATAGGCACTCATTATTGGTTATAAGATTTAACTAAATTGAGGTATCAGATTAGGCCCTCATTCAGCAAGGTATTTGAACACAACAAGTTTAGGAGTGACTTCAGTAGGATTACTCACATACTTAAAGTAGGTGCAAGCACTTTTCTGAATCAGGCCTTCAGCTGAAATGTAAACCCACAAAACTGAACTCTGTAAATAGCATTAGTGTACTTAGCCATGATTTCTAAATCATTGCTATATCTGCAGATTGCATTGAAATTCCATACTCAAATATCACAATAAATTATTTATTAAAAACAACCAAGAAAACCAACCTTATTTATAAACAGATTTCATTACTTAACTGTGGTTGCTGGATTGTATAAACTCTGTGGCCTGATAAAAATATTACAGCAGCCAGAGACAGAAGACATCATGCAGCACTGACAACAATAATAGCAGAGACCACTGGGTGGTCAGGAATGTTTCATTTCATACCCTACAGTTAATATATTCTGCAGTGGTTCCATAAAGTCAGTCTTATAATTTTAAAATTCTTAATAATAAAGGAGGCTCACTCTTTTCTAGTGATTTTGAAAGTTCTGTATTACCTGAGCCTAGAATTGTTGGGCACCTTCTGACACCAATTTTATTCCCATTGTACTACTTTGACAGCATAAAATCATTAGTTACAAATAAATCATAAACCAGAAAGAAAAGTATAGAAGAGAAATACTGCAAAAGTTTTCCTATGTCTTTATTTTTAACTTTTAACTTTATAAACAGAGCTGGGAAAATACAACAAATAGTGAATGGACAAACTCCAGGCTAAAATTAGATAAAACTACAAAATAAACACATTTGTAAAAATTACCACCTGCTCAAGTTCAATTCACAAAGAGAACAAAGGCTAAATTTATAAATCAGATAAATTAACTACAACTAATTAATTCAGAAAGCCCTATTTCTAAGTATGCAAGTACTTCATCCTGTAGGGGCAGAATAATACTAAGAAGTCAGGTTTCAGAGTAGCAGCCATATTAGCAGCAGCGTATTATTGCCTAGGCCAACAAGGCCTAGGCCTAGGGCGGCAAATTTGCAGGGGCGCTCGCGACCCCTCCCCAACTCCGCCCCTTCCCCAAATCCTCTCCTCCCCCAGGCGTGCTGCGCTTCCCTCCTTCCACCTCCCTCCCAGGCTTGCCGTGCGAAAGCACTGGGAGGGAGGGAGAAGTGAGTAGTGGCATGCTTGGAGGAGGCACAGCAGAGGTGAGCTGGGGCCCGCGGGCGCGAGGAGAAACCCGGGGGGCAGGGGTGCTGGGGGGGGCGGCAATTTTTGAGGGTCTAGGGGTGCCAAATTTGTTAATCCGCCACTGTGTATTAGTCTGTATCAGCAAAAGAACAGGAGTACTCAAATTCTCAAATAAATTTGTTAGTCTCTAAGGTGCCACAAGTACTCCTGTTCTTTTTACTAAGAAGTCAGTAGCTTCGTAGGTCTTTACAGTTCTGCCTGTGCTGGACACCTTGACCAATTGAAAATTCATCGTGACAGCTAGGCAAGAATTCAGATTCCCCTGCTTCAAGAATCTGATCCTGCACCACTGAGGTCAATGGAAATTTTGCCAATGAATTCAGTGGAAGTTGGCTCAGACCCCCAAATCACAGGCCTCTGCCACTGGAGCTAAAGGAGAATCTTCAAAACAATATGTAGTCTATGAATCCCAGCTGAGAAGTTCTGGCTCCTACAAGTAGTGGGAAATAATATAATTCACATTGGCCAACATATAAAAAATAGAAACCATATTGAAAGAACAATCCAGGAAAGTCAATGGTTTGAGAGTAAATTTAAGGGATATATTCACAGAGAAACAAGGGATTAAGACATTATAAGGCTCTGTTTAATAAATGTGTTTCCCTACTGTAATGCAGTGATGACAAAGCCATTTGTCTTTTGATTAATAAATTAGAAGAAAGGAAAGACTTTTAAAAGAGTGTTTTGAACTTGAATGTTTTCTAGTGTCTCAGGATAAACACACTGGGCATTTCCCATCATTGAATTAATTATAATTTCATCGCACTGACAGTGAAGCAAATATTAAATGAATAATAAATCATAAATAAAGACTAGAAGAAAAATATTTTTGCTTTTCAATGCCAGGAAATACTTGGGCCTGTTCCACTCTTAAAGCACTGACTGCCACAGATTTATGGTTCCCTGTTGCAGTGTGCCGGCAGCAAGTCCATTTATCTGCTCATTAACAAATAGAAATTACAGGACCAGAAGAATGCAGAATGCTATCGAGTGTATATGTAAGCTAGCTTTGCAGAGTTTTAAGGTGCTGAGTTATAACAACAAGGCAAGTGATTAGGTTGGACACCTGCTTCAGCTGCTTTCATTTCATTATGTCAGAAAGAAGAGACGCTACCTTAATTGGTGCATGCCACCATATAACTAGAGCTGCAAGAAACTTTTGTAACAAAATCGCACAGCTTGGTGAATTTAAACCACACAAAATTTACCTGGCTTTAGGTTTAATGACAAATCTAAGGCCTGGTCTACACTATGCGTTTAAACTGGTTTAAGGAGCGTAAAACCGATTTAACGCCACACCCGTCCACACTAAGCGTACGTCTACACTATGGGATTATTCCTAATTTACATAAACCGGTTTAACAAAACAGATTGTATAAAATCGAGTGTGCGCAGCCACACTAAACACATTAAATCGGTGGTGTGCGTCCACGGTCCGAGGCTAGCGTCGATTTCTGGAGCATTGCACTGTGGGTAGCTACTCCGTAGCTATCCCATAGTTCCCACAGCCTCCCCCGCCCCTTTGAATTTCCGGGTTGAGATCCCAGTGCCTGATGCGGCAAAAATCATTGTCGCGGGTGGTTCTGGGTAAATGTCGTCAGTCACTCCTTCTGCTGGGAAAGCAATGGCAGCAAGCATTTCATGCCTTTTTTCCCTGGATTGCCCTGGAAGATGCCATAGCATGGTAATCATGGAGCCTGTTTCGCCTTTTGTGACTGTCACCGTATGTGTACTAGATGCCGCTCACAGAGGCGATTCAGCAGCGCTACACAGCAGCATGCTTTTGCTTTTGCATGATAGCAGAGATGGTTATCAGCCATATTGTATCATCTACCATACCATAAATTGGTAATAAGATGATCGTGGCTACCAGTCCTTTTGCACTGTTCCATTTGCTGCTGTCATAAGTGCCCCTGGCTGCTCTTAGCCAGGGGCGCAAAAGCCAAAATTGGGAATGACTCCCTGAGTCAATCCCTCCTTTTTGGTATCTAAAAATAGAATCAGTCCTGCCTAGAATATGGGCAAGTGTACTAGAGAACCACTGTATCAGAGAACCAGAGAGCACAGCTGCTCTGTGTCAGATCCTGCAGAAATTATGAGCTGTATGCTATTCACAGGGGGTGCTCCTGCAACAACCCCACCTGTTGATTCCGTTCTTCCCCCAGCCTTCCTGGGCTACCATAGCATTGTCCCCCCACTTGTGTGATGAAGTAATAAAGAATGCAGGAATAAGACACAGTGACTTGTTAGTGAGAAATGAGTGGAAGGCAGCCTCCAGCTGCTATGATAGTCCAGACAGGACAGTAAGGAGTGTGTAGGAGAGGAGCCCAGCATCCCTCTGCTAGTTCAGGGGCACTTGAATCTTTTCTTTACACATGAAGGGTGGGGGCTGATGGATCTCAGCCCCCTGTTGCTATGACAATGATGGTTATCAGCCATATTGTACCATCTACCAGGAAAAATTAGGACCAGGCGCCCTTGATCGACCTAACAGATGCTAGTCAGCATGGTTACCAGTCCTTTTGCACTGCCCCATGTGCCAATAGGCTGATGACGAGGACGGATACCAGTCGTATTGTACCATCAGCCAGCCATAGCGTGGGGGGAGCAAGGATGTTGGTGTTGAGTGCTGCACCATCACGTCTATCTGCAGCATTCAGTAAAGATAGGGTGACATGTAAAAGAGTCAAGAGAGGATTGTTTTCCCTTTCACTTCTGGGGGTGGGTGGGGGGGTGCGTAAATTGCCGAGCTATGCCCTGATCCACCGCGGACACTGTTTTTGACCCTAGAAGCATTTGGAGCTCAGCCAAGAATGCAAATGCTTTTCAGAGACTGCAGGAACTGTGGGATAGCTTGAGTCCTCCAGTCCATGAGCGTCCATTTGATTCTTTGGCTTTCCGTTACGCTTGTCACGCAGCAGTGCACTGAGTCCCTGCTATGGCATCTGTCTGGAGATATTTAAAAAATGATTTTGAATTTCGTCTTCTGTAACAGAGCGCTGATAGAACAGATTTGCCTGCCCTTACAGCGATCACGTCCGCATTGTCCATGCGGGAGCTCTTTCTTTATTTTGATTTTTAACTGCATCACCACCCGTGCTGATCTGAGCTCCACGCTGGGCAAACAGGAAATATTCAAAAGTTCGCAGGGCTTTTCCTGTCTACCTGGCCACTGCATCCGAGTTCAGATTGCTATCCAGAGCGGTCAGTGGTGCACTGTGGGATACTGCCCGGAGGCCAATACCGTCGATCTGTGGCCACACTAACCCCAATCCGATATGGTAATACCGATATTAGCCCTACTCCTCTCATTAGGGAGGAGTACAGAAACCGGTTTAAAGAGCCCTTTATACCGATATAAAGGGCCTCTTAGTGTGGACGGTTGTGGCATTAAATCGGTTTTACGCTCCTAAAACCGGTTTAAACGCATAGTGTAGACCAGGCTTAAGAGGTCCTTAGGATTAACAGAGGTCCTTAGGGAATGGAAATGAATGGAAATGTATTCATTTCCATTATTTCTGCCTTCTCTCCATAAAAAGTTTACACCATATTACACTGTGATAGCTTTACAATATGTTTTATTGCATATTTTACTGTACTCAGATTGTTCATTGAAACTCCTGAGATAACCCTTCCATTTAAAATATACAATGGATGGGATCCTCTGTATTTTGTCAATCAGAAGTTTATGTAATTTAAAGTTCTCCTCTTTGGCAAATTTTATCCTTATTCACATGAAAGCCACCAATGATTGTTTGGGGCATGACAGTACTGAACCAAACACTTTTTGGAAGTAATGAATGAGCTACAGAAATCTGCACTAGTATCAAGGCTAATGGGCTGGGTATTTTCACACCAGCCTCTCTCTCTCTTTCTGTTCTTTGCTTTTATTTTGTTTTACTGAGATTTATGACCATGGCAGAGCTGTAATACCACATAACATCTAAAGTTAGTTATAATCATGCCTATTTTCAGTCGCAAGTTCCTCTATTCTAAAAAGGAAGGGGAAAAAAGAGTCAGGAGCAAGTGCTGCAGACAACATTCCAGCAACTGAGAAAAAAAGCATCACAACTGGCAAAAACAGACTAATGACTTCATTTAGGATGTGAAGTTCTTCCCACAGCTCTCATTATGGTATCTGTGCTCCCCTAATTCCAAGACAAACAACCTAGTTTCAGAGACAGGGAAACAATCATATAGTGCAGACATTCTTACCATTTTTGAGACAGCCCTGCCAAATGTTTGCACACTTCACTGCCCAATAAATTCCAGGCTACCATTATTGCACCACGATGAGTATGGCCACTCAAAGGATTTGGGAAAGGGTTAGTTAGATGATCCTTTGGACAGTCCCCAAATGTAAGTGTTTTCCTGTATATAGACAAAGCAGGTACTGAAATCTTTAGGTTCCCTCTTGCCTACTCAGCCTCTTTTCCAAAAGTCGCACCCAGCTGCCCTTTTCTTTTCAACTCTAGTACTCCCTTTACAACAAGACTATTTTGGTAGAAGCTTACTCTTTTCATAAATGGAAACCTGAGATTCCCCTTTACACCTGTGACATCCCCAAATCAAAGTCCAATACTGTCTGACAGTGACTTGGAAAAAGATGCCTGATGCTTCAAGGTGCTGAGCACCCTTTAATTCTATTTAAATGAGTAGGTGCTCAGAGCACTTTGTAGAAGTAGTATCTACAGGGGGCTGGAACAACTGTTATAGTGTGGGTGATGAAAGCCATTAAACCACACTGTAAAACCTGTATATAATGGAAAGCACTTCAAGCCAGGAGGTGTAGCAGCACCCCCCACACTCCTAGTTCCAGCACCTATGCGTATCTATATCTAATATTGTGCCAGTGGAAAAGGATTAATGGGGGTCCTTTCTCCCCTTGTTTTTCACTGCAGGAATTTCATTACTCTCTTAAAATTCATTGAAAACTTCTCTGCTCCTGATAGGTCATATAAGTGAAGACACCTACAGTGCTGACACTGTGATCTCAATTTTGAGGTGTCATTATAGGCTGTCCAAATGCACCATTCAGATGCTGATATTGGCACATCAGCATGTAAAACTGGTATTCATATGTATATGTTTTGGTGAATATTTTTAGTTAAGTTTACTCACCAAACCAGTAATCATGAGCATTCACGCCAGAAGCAAGATCCACCGATGTATGTTTCTCCATTCAAAGAAAAAGAAACCTACCCATATGTCCAATCTAAACTGCTCAATTTGTGAATACTGAAAACTCACAATTTGTTCACCAACAACCTACAGACCAACAGCTATTTCCATACTCAATACATTTCAAATAACAAAAATGTAAGAAAATTTGTTTTCAGATATTTTGTGAACAGCAAAATAGTGACATTAAATTAATAAATTATTAATTGTGTTCCCAGTCACTGACAAACCCTGTTCATTAAGTGTGTGTCACAAGTTTGGGTTCATTGATGGAACATGGGCATCAAAAGACAGATGTCATTATCGCTTCTAGGAGCACAGCTATTCTGGTGAAAAATAAGGATTGCCAAGTTAGTGTTACATGTTACTTTATGAATTAAGTGACATTTGACACAAATTCATGGCAACAATATAATTTTAAAATAGATACTTTAGATTGCTAACATTAATATTGTAGATCATATGCCTAGAACTAAATACAACATTGTATTACACAGATTTTCATCTAAATGGGTGGAAGAAAGCTGTAAGTGTGTGTGCAAGAGAGCGAGATGAGGAAGCAGCAGTTCAAGGGATAAAAAACACAGATTTAACAATGAAACTATTAATGTTTGGTCATTTTTTTAAGATACTATGTTGCAAGATGTACTGTTTAAAATGACTAGCTTCAGAATGTGTCCAGGCTATAAAAAAAATTGGTGAAAGCTGTGAATACTGCTGAGGTAAAGCACAAAGGACAAAGTACTCAGTACTTACCTTCCCCTATCCTCTTTTGTAAAACACTGACCTCTGTTGACAAATCCTATTATTATTTATTATTTGTTTTATGGTAGAGCTTAGGAGCCAACTGAAAACATTGTACAAACATTGTACAAACATTGAGTAACAGACAGTCCCTTTTACAGGTGAAGGGATGGGATTTAACATAGTAGTAGAATGAGTGAATGTGTTGATCAAACATACCAACTGAACTCTCTTCTCAGTTTCACCTGTTTCACTCCATTGAATCCAATGGTGTTGCAGTGGTACAGCTTTTGAGCAAAGCCTGGTCTGTAGCCTCCACAGCACAGAATGCAGGCCCAGCTGTGCCTCACAGCCACAAAACCTTACCCATATCCTGCAAGAGTCTCTCCATGGTTGGAAACATAGGTCCTACATGGGCACTTATCCCAGCCTCCTCAAGGCAGGGTCTTGGATTCCCCTGACACATTTGGCATCCAGCAATTATCTGGAGAGGGGCTGTGCATGCTGGTAAAGATCCCTCTGCACCAAGCAATCAGGAGAAGGAAAAGAGAATGATTATGTGGGCATTATACTAATTGCTCTTTTTGCAAAGGATGGTAAGTAATTTTTTCCTTCACCACCAGACTGGCCAAGGCAAGGTAGGTGGTTGTTGGGCTAGTTTTGTTTGTTGGGTTTTTTTTGTCTTCCCCACAGTAGTTTGTGGGCTTATTTGGGGCAAATGTGAAATGGGGTTTAGGCTATGATATTGCAACTCATTATGTACGTGTGGGGCAGATATCCAGTGCAACTACCCCATAGGGAACAGATACAGTGATCAGATAAAATGGATTAGGAAAGGCTTTAAAGGAGGTATTCTATAAAGGAGCAGAAATGGGGGAGTTTGGGTGTTTTATTACTGGTATGGCAGGGAGCATCTCCCCCTCCTTTAAACACCCCTCACACTTAACCCTCATTCAAGGGGTGAGGGTGGTGAGGTCCCAGCAGCAAGTTGGCTGGAGACCAGGATGGACAAAGGGGGAATAGCCGACAGCAGCTTCCCCCGCCTACATATATATAAATGATTATGGAATTACCTGCACTGTATACTTATCTGCTGGGTACTCCCTGACATTTAGGAATAAAGTTGCGGCCTGATTAACCACAACCAGTGGTTAACCTGTCCTTCTTTCAGCATAGCCAGACAAGGACCTCATGGTAAGATAAGAGGATGTGCCGGGGGTCACTTGCTGAGGAAGAACTCATTTATGAGGTTTCTCATCCCCAGATGGCTTCCTGTAGGGTTGATATGGAGCAGAATGGACATGGAGGCCCTGCGGAATGGCTATGGGCCTTCTTCATGTCCATACCCCTCAGTCTGGATTTGATTATGGTTTGAAACTGAGTTATACAGGAGTAAGTGGCTATCACGCCTGGTTTTTTCATGTAAGCAGGGATCAGACCCAAGGACAGAATTTGATCAATAGAATATAAGCTTTTGCCTCTTTAAAATAACATTGGGTATTTATCAGGGAACTGGCAAAAAGGTTTTATCTGAGTTACATTTTATATATGTAGAAGAATAAAAAAAAAATCTTGACCCAAAGAGCACAAACAAAAAGCAGTTATGTCACAACCTATCAAAACTTACAAGGTAATTCAGATTGTAGTTAAGTTACTATTATCAGTCTGGATTCAAAGTAATCAGTCAAAATACATTTTCTTTTAAATATCTCAAACTAAAGATTTTTGAAATTCAATTTTTAGGTGACTTCTACACAAGGGATCGGCAACATTTGGGGGCTGTGGGAAGTGGCGCAGGCTGATGGATGTGCTGCCCACCGGTTTCCACAGCCCCCATTGGCCTGGAACAGTGAACTGCGGCCAGTGGGAGCTGCGATCGGCCGAACCTGTGGATGCTGCAAGTAAACAAACTGTCCCAGCCCGCCAATGGATTTTCCTGATGGACCATGTGCCAAAGGCTGCTGATCACTGATCTACACTATGAGCTAGGAGTGTGGTTCTGCTGCTCATGTACACCTACTCGTCATACCCATGTACACATACTCAATTAAAGCTACCGTATGTGTATATGAGCAGGGGAATAGCACCTTCATAGTGTAGATGTAGCCTTAGTGTAGAAGTGGAAACTAAGAGGCTGCCACACTGCTAGTGAATGACTCTAATTATTTTGCACTATATCAGCCAAAGGGTTGGGTTATATCCCAAGCATAGATTGAATCCTATCAAGGCTGTCAGCCTCAGTGATATCTTGTGGCAATGAGTTCCACAGGTTAATTGTGTGTTCTGTAAAAAGTTTGTTTTTATCAATTTTTATTGTTATTGCCTTTCATATTCAGGGAATATATTCTTGCTCTTGTATTATGAGAAACAAACAAACAAAAAAGTCTCCACTGTTGGGTGCAAGTGAATTATTACTGACTGTACAAAAACAGTTTATTTTTACAAAGAATAACTGTCCCTGGTTCAGTTTATTTTCTTTTATTCATAAGTATCCTATCTGTCTCCCTTCAATGTACTTTTAGCAATCCCCAGGCCTTTGTAATCTCATGTAATATGAAGGTACCCAAGAATAATACCAAGCTGCTCTCTTTTAGTGCTGTTAGCTAGACTTTTTGTTCCTTTTCTTGGCACTTGAACAGTTACTGAATAGAAGATTCTGTCATGGTTAATTGACATAGATTCCATTATTTCAACAATTGAATTACTGTTAAGCACTGTGTTGCTAAGCTTTGTGGTATGTCAGTCTTTCATTATCATCCGTAGGCCTGGTATATTGTTTAAGATATAGGATTTGTCCAAACCTGAATGATAGGAATACATTTGGCTAAAATTATTTAATACAGATTCTATTAGGGATTGGAAAAAATAATTTACAGAATCCTTAGCTCTTTGACTACATAATAAGATATTACAGGAACAATTGCTAGACTTTTATGAAAAGACCTCAAAATCTTTTACCATTTATAAAAGCTTACATAAGAAAATAATAATTCAATTTTCATGACTCTGATCAATTCAAAGTAATAGAATAATACATTGTTTTGGGGTAAAAAAAACCTTATTTTTATACTAAATAATCTCAGAAGAATTAATTTTGCCCTTGACAAAGGTTATATATTTTATGAAGTACATTAACTGACTTCTTTATCACCGTAGGTTCTATTTTCTGAACTCATGAGTAGGAATACTATTTCTTCAATGAAGAATCTTTGCAAAGGCTGAATGGCAGGGATCAGATAAAAACACAGGCTTTAAGCTGCTGAGCATTTTAATTAATATGAGTAGATAAATATTTGACTATCTCTAAATGCTCATTTCTCTAGTAGGGCATTAGGTATATTATAATATATAGGATAACTGATTCATTTTCATGATCATCATCTGGAATTTCCCCAAATAAAAAAAGATTACAGTAAGATATGCTTTATTTGACATATTCTCCCTATGGAACAATTAATTTGGGGAATTTAATGGAGTGTTTTTCACTGACAGAGCTGTGCAATGTTTCTCCATTCTCCTATTAAAATATTCTAATTAAATCAGTCATCCTAGTCCCATCTGTTATATAGAGCTCTCATGTGGGGTGGCTGCTGGATTCTCTCCAGGGTAGCCTCTGAATTTACCTCCCTTCATGGCTGGTTGGATGTCATACACAGCAGAATCTTGTTCTCTGTTAGAAATTATTGCTAATATATATTTTGGTGAAACATCACACACAAAAGAAATCCCAGGAGAATTGGCCCATCATGAAAAGCGTTAACTTGACAAGATGAACTGAATCATAGCTCCCTGTTTGTTTTCTGTAGCAGAAAAGATGGTTTACATTCTTTTGAGAGGGTGGAAGGGGAATTTCATGTATGAGAAAAGGAGGTAATTAATTAGTTATTAGAGCATACTTTGAGCCACCATCCCTTCTTTGTCAAAGAAGAGGCTTCTTTACAATTATTGCTGCAGATGTCATATATCAAAGAAATGTTAACTGAGCAGGTGAAAGTTTATTTCCAACACCATCAGGCCATCTCATAAAAGAAACAAAATATTTGCAAAACCATTCAATTGCATCAGAAGTCTGGTTAGCACCATACCAGGTACTTTGGGTGAAATCTTAGTCCCACTCAAATCAATGGGAGTTTTACCACTGATTTCATGGGGCCAGGATTTCACTTTCAAAATACAATTGATATGAAACTAGAAGCTAAACTATGTTATATATGCCACACAATCCATGCAATAAATACTCCTCAAATGTTTCAAAATGCTATTTAACTAGGGTAAATCAGTTCTGATTCAATATAGTTTTTTTTAAGGATTTTCATATAATTTTGTATTGTTGAATTAGGCACACATTGGTCCTGAGGCTATTCCTGGAGGGGGAATCATGTGGGGACATGTACCCCCTTCTGATTTCTGCCAGAGTTTATATTTTTATTGATTTTTTATGCAGGCAGTGTGTTCAGCTATCAACAGTTATGCATCACCACAGCTCAAATGACTTACAATGGATTGCAGAATGAGTCTGTGGTACATACATTATATCTGTAAAGCACTGAATAAATATACAGAGCTGTAGGTGATTTTTAATAATAAAATCAACCACCATCAGATTTCAGTGTACTTGAACTATATGTCTCAAATCTCCTTGACAGGTCTTTAGGACATGCAAACAGTCTCAGTATAGCTGTGTGAATAAAACATTAATACTTGCCAGAGGGTGAACTGTAACACCTCCAGAGTTTGAAATTTCACACTCTCTATACTGGAGGGCCAGATAAATTCCACCCCAATTCAAGCAGAGTTTGAAATTTCAAAAGTTGTGTACAGTTCTTCTGTAGTCAAAAGTAGTGATGGTAACTCCCGTGTAGATAATTTTTATATATGAAGTTGTGTGTGTTCTTCCTTATTTTATTCACATATTGGCTCAGACCTGTATACTTGCATCAGGCTTTCCTTTTTCAATGCATCATGCAGAACAAATTACAAAAGGAGTTCAAGCCCGCCATGCACTTATACATACCATCATAAGACTGATTTCTTTCAAGATAACCTTTTCAAATTACGTAGCTTCTGCTTTTCCTTTATGGCATGGCCCAGGGACCTATGAGAAGGAACTGTACCAGAAGGAGCAGGACTTGTTTTCCACTAGACCGTTGGCTCCAATTGAAATACATAGTTCACATGTAAACCAAAATGGTGCATCAGGCGATTTGAGTTCTATGAGTCGAATGCTGATTCTCCTCATGCATGCGTGTGCATTTTGTAGGTTTGGTTTTGGTTGGTTTACCATGTTTATCATCCTTTCCCCTGAAAGAATCCAAGGTCCAGTTGCTTTATCACAATATGTGCTTCCTCACAACCTCCCTCCCTTTTTTTTTTAAAGCAATCCACTCATCCAGTCAGGGGATAGAATTATGTTTCTAAAGTAATCAATCACACACAGATAATATATCATAAATCACAATATATGCAATGAACATAATTTGTGATCCATCCGGAGGGTGAAATTTAGTAGCATGAAATGTCCATCAATTAATTCTGAAAAATCAACAAATCTATAAAAAACATACAGAAAGAAAAAGATAATATAAGTCAAATAAATAGCTCACTATGAATAGTTTATGTGGCTGAAATGTAGACCTCATATTCATATATATTTATATATACAGAGAGAGGTAGAATATATATTACACATGCTGTATAAGCACACATATATAGAGAGGTGTTAGCTATCAGTTTTAAGAGGTATGATGCAACTGCCTCTCTGTAAAACTTCAATTATTGTTTATCTAATTTCAAATCATAGGGCTTATGACTGCTATTTCTTTGTTCAAATTCAGCAAATATTTTTAAAGATCTGTTTAATCTTCTTGCATGGATGAATCTAGCTTAAAAGATTATTTTAAATATTTCATAATAATGACTGACTATTTCCCTATTAGATTTATTTAAAGTATCTGTGGCTATTAAGTGAAAAGAAAGGTTTTAAGCACTTTATAAAACATTATGGGAAAGAGTATAAGTGGAACATTTCATATTTTTCCATTACCTTAGTATTCTTCTCGGCTTTTGAGTCTGAATGTTGGTTTTGTTCCCTAACTCTTTCTCAATGCGGGCTTTGTGTTTTTTTCTCAATTATCACTATTATTATCACTGCATAATTAACGATTAATGATTAAAGTCTACAATTTTATTCTTGTTTGTCTTGTTTGTTTTTGATTGGCTTTGTAGCCTCAGCAGCTTCACCAGAGATCAAAAGTCTTTGCATTTTTTAGCCAGATGGTGTAGTTTCCATGTTCAGTGGGAGGGCCACCTATGAAAGGCCAGCTGGATGAATTTCAGAATAAGATGCAAAGAGTAGGAAACCACATCTTCAATACAGAGACTTCATAAATATCAACGCAACCACAAAAGGCAGGAAGTGAAGTGCAGTAACAGACAAGGGACTCAGGCATATAATATGAGCTCTAATATTTAATATAATTATGGTGATTCAAAAGATATGTATGGCACTACAAAGTATCATTGCACTTAAGTGACTGAAAAACAGATTTTCTTAAGACAGTATTGTAGAATGGAACATAAGAGGTATTTCATAATGAAAAAACAGTTCAACTACTTAACTGGCTTTTCATAGAACAACAGAAATTAGAGATGAAAAAGATCCATTAGATCATTGACTCATTCCATTACTATTGGAGGATCGATCCATCCTTGATATTTCCATGTAGAATATAATTTACATTCTAGAACTTTCCTATATGTCTGGACATGTTCAGACACTACTCTTAGAATTTAGACCACATGCAAATGGATCTCACATCCAAGAAGATTTTCCTAAATTCATCCTGAAATCTATGTTTCTTAAGTTCAGCTCATTGTTTTTACTTACATCCACTTATCCAATGCTATATAATTTTTTCTTCATCTGCAGTGTTCATCTCAAATATTTTTAGTTAGTGATTTCTTTTCCTGCTGTAACTTAGCCAGACTATTTCTATTTAACTGTCCTAGGGCCTTATCCAAATCCCATTGATGTCAATGGATTGACTCCGTTGACTTCCAATGAGATTTGGAACAGATCCTTAATTTTTCCTTCTACTCAACCATTGGACTTGTTTCTCCACTGCTCTGCACCCTACACAGTCACTTGCAACTCTTCAAGGAGAGTGCAGTGTGGGTATAAAATAGTACCAAATGAGAGTGCTAACATTTTACACCCCCTTTGCACAGAAGTCAATGGCTGCACAAGGTTCTGGGCCATGGGCCATTATTTTATTTATTTATATAGGCATATACAATGTTCTATTGTTTGTTTTGAAAATTCATATAAAACTATTTATGGCCATAATAGGCGCTTTTCTAGGCATCTTAGATTATCCCAGCAAGGACTTGATGCCATTGGAATGGGGAGATTGCCAGTTTACTAAAGGGAACCAGCCTTTGCTTCTAGCCCTGGAGGGCGCAAGGCAATGAACTTTAAAGCTGTGACATTTTTAGGTACAGAAAAAGGTATTTTTGATCATTTTTACAGGCTTTTATGGCTCCTTCTGAGTCCTGCACAGTGAGGCTCCCATTAACTACATTGCTTGGCTTCACAGGTGGAAGAAATAGCCCCAATAAAAATGTGAACACAGTCAAACTATTTCAGAAAAATTTTAGACTATAACATATGGGGCATGCACAGAATACGTTAGTACGGTATTGATCTGCAAAATTCGCTCATGGCTTCATCACCTTTGGGTGATATGTCTGTCTCAAACTCTTATTGCTGAAACCTTTATACCACGCCATTCTGTACTTCATACATGTATCATTAATTTTAGAACAGAAATGGGATGTGTGTCAGACTGACAACATACTATAATATCCTGGACAAATCTCACTGAATTAAGCTAGTTAAACTTTAAAGAATTAAGTTTAACATTTTTGGAATTCATTGTATTAGAAATGCAAATGTTTATTTAGTATTATGTAGTATTGTGAGACTATATATGTAGCTTCTTTAGCAGGAAAACAAGATACCTGCCAGAGATTGTAGTAATCAGGAACTTCAATGTTCTGAAGAATACCTATGAAGTGGATTTCCTAGGAAGTACTTTGAGGTAAGGGGGAATTCAAATTCTCCTCTCCAAAGCCAAGCTTTTGAAGGTACACTCTGGGGACAGAGACCCATTGTGTACTAAGTACCTACATTGGAAAACTGCAGCTCAGAGTTCCCTGATCTGCATAAGGATGAACTGAACATGTCAGGAGTGTGGTTGTTCTGAGTGGAAGTTGTGATGATCTGGTAACCACAAGGAATCCCTTGCACTGGGGTTGAAGGACTTTTCCTGCTTGAATCCATGTCAGGATTGCAGTTAACTCTGGTAAGCTTTTTAGCCCATTGTATTATTCTTAATATGTTTTCTCTGTAATGCTTTGTGCCTTCAGTATAAAATGGGCTTGTACAGGAAGTGTTATGTGGTAGCAATTATCCCTGTTAACTGTCTCTGAAGAGAAAGCAAGCAGGTGTCCTTGGGCATCCCATCTGTGCTGGGAAATACAAAGTGAAGGCAGGGCACTGGAGATACCATGGTCAGAAAGGAGAGAGAAGCATGTCTCCACCCAATAGAGGCAACAGCTGGGGAGCTGGAAGCCTGAACATGGGTGCGTGGCCTGAACCGCTGGTGGAGAATACAGATGCAGTTGCCCTGAATCGTGAAAGTAAGTTCTTTCAAAACTGATTTACCTGTTAGAATGCAGTACTATGCAAACAGTAGAACTGATTATGAAAAATACAACAGCATGCTTAGACAGCAGATGTCCATGGCACCAAATGTCCATGACCACACTGTACAACTTTATTCCAGGCATCTAAGACCTTCACAGGATTATTATTGATCTGGTGCAATGAGGTTAATCATGGGTGACCACATGACTCCTAGTCCATGAGCAGAGAGTGACCCCTCTTGACCTCAAGTCTGATCTTCAGAGTTCAATGTGCAGGGACTTTGTGTTTGAGAAGGGCAACATGATGAATAAGGGCCAGTCTACAATGGCTAGTGATGATTTCAATCCTTTCAAGGCCAGTTTTCAGTGATCTCTTCCTATTTCTGATAAAGTCAAACCATCTTATACAGAGTAGTTGCTGCTTGCAACTCCTATGAAATGCCTCCAGCCTCCTGATGTCTTGTTTAAGCAATCTTCACATTTCAGATCCATATAGGAGGATCAGAAGTACACAGGTTTGGTAAATCTGTACTTTTGTATATAGTTTTGCCTTCTTTTGGCTCCAGATCATTTGCAGGTCCCTTATGGCTAAACCAGTTCTCCTTAGGATGTTTGGCTGGCTGCGCCTGTCTGATGATAGTTTACTGCCTAGAGAGATAAAGCCATCCACTATTTCCATAGTTTGCCCAGCAGACCAGACCTCTTGTATCACAACTTTTATGCCAACACTCTGGATTTTTGTTTTTGCCCAATAAAACCTTGGTTCAAGGGCAGCTGCCTCATACTGGAAGCTCTCTGATGCATCTTTGAGATCAATTGCATCCTGACCAAAGAGGATGACATGATCTGCATAATCTAGATAGGTGAAGAAATTGAACCAACAGTTACACCAATATTTGTGGAGATACATTTGAGGAGCCAATCCATAACAGGGCTGAGGCCAGGACACATCTCTGCTTTACCCCAGATCTAGTGTGAAACCTGTCAGATCTATGGCCAATGCAGCCATGCTCCTGCATGTCATTATGCAGGTCTTGAATAAGCCTCAGGAGGATGTCAGGAACACTGCTCCCTTTTATCAGCAGAATCAATGGTTGCCTTTAGGTACATATATGCTGCTGTCACAGGTTGTTTGAATCGTGATGGATCTCAGATAACAGACAAGTATGAGAACAAGGATAGGTCCATTGTAGATTGGCCAGCAGTGAAGACCAATTGCTCTGGGTGATGTCATTTCACAATGTGACGTTGGAGTCAGGTGTATAGGACATGAGTGAAGACATTTCCAGGAAGAGAGTACAGACTTATGGGCCTATAGTTATTGCATTCATTATGTAGGCCTTTCCCCTAACAGAGTGGGACAATGATCATTTCCTTCCACTCCACTGGTACCTTCCCAGCAGTCCAAGCCCAAACAAAAATTTGGTGTCATGCGACACTTATGGGCTCTATGGCACACCTGAGAAGATCAGGCATTATGTCGCTGGGTCCAGGAGCTTGTCCACTTCTAAGTTTCTTTATGGCAGATCAAACCTCTTCCAGTGTAGGTGCAACTGTACAAGTTTGGGGGTCAAGGATTGCATCTACTGCTAATGAATTCAGATCTGGACATGGAGTTGCTTCATGATAGTTAAGTTCAGACTCAATATTCTTTCCATCTTTGCAAGACTTCTTCTTTGGTTAAGCATGTTTTACCATCAGCCTCACTTATCGGCAGAGACCCAGTTTTGGAACAACATGATTTAATAGCTTGGAATGGAGGTCATAATTTATTAAATCTTATTCCCTCTTCTATCCCTTTTGCCAAATTCTCACAATAACTTTTGTCACAGTTCAAGGCAACTGCACCTGTATTTCCCTTTAGTGACTCCCTGTCTTGGCTTTCAGCTCCCCTCTGCTGCCTCTCTTGGATGGAGATATGCATCTCTCTCCTTTCTGACTGGGATATTCCCAAGATGCAACATTCCCTTGCCTTTACTTTGTTATTCCCAGCACAGACAGGTTGCTCTGCCACACCTGCTTATTTTCAAAGATAGATAATAGTGTGATTGCTACAGGTATAAGTTACTATGTGGCTCTTTCTAAGCAAGCCTATTTTATTCTTAAGTTTCAAAGAATTACAGAGAAAAAAATATTAAAAACAATAAACGAACCTACATGGATTCTAATAAGCCTACCAGAGTTCACCTTAACTCTCACATGGGTGCAGTCTTTTAATATCCGAGACTACAGGCAACCTTGTGGTTACAAGTTCATAAGAGCTTCTGCTCAGAACAAGCATACTCATAACATGTTCAATTCATTTTTTGTATAGTTCAGAGGTCTCTGATCTGGAGTTTCCAGAAGCAGGTAGTTAGCATGCAAAGGATCTACCTCACCAGGGCATATTTTCAAAAGCTTGGTTTGGAGAGGAAGAATTTGTATTCCCCTAATGTCCTTAGGAAATCCAATTCACATGTATTGTTCCAAAATGACCTTTGAACTTCCTAATACCTTCCAGAGATTTAATTAATCTTGTCTTACTGCTAAAGAAGTTCCATTTAGTCTCACAATAGTGCATACACATTTGCATTTGTAATATAATGAACTCTAAAGAATTTTATCCTAATTCATTCATTTAATTCAATAAAGTGTATTTGATTTTCATAAGGTTTGTTCAGGATATAGCAGGATATAGTCAGTTTGTCAAATCTCCCCCCTACAGAAATGTGTGTAACTAGAGTGCCGACTGGCACCCAAAAGCATGAATCAGCAACATTCAGTACAAGGTAATCTGCTGCTGGGCCGCAAGACATTTTGTTAATGTTGACCATCTGCAGGTATGGCCCCCCTGCAGATACCAGTGGCCACGGTTTGCTATTCCTGGGCAATGGCCCCAAAGCCAAATTCCTGTCTCTGCTCCAGCTCTCCTGAGCTCGGGGATTCTGGTGGCCTCACCTCAGCTTCTTTGGAAAAGGAGGAAGAGTATTGATCCTGAATAGGGTGACTTTTTGTTCCCCACTGAGACAAGGTGAAGAATTTATCAACCCTCAAATAGGTCAAGACAATCTGAATGGATGACTCACCTGGGCATGGAACAGAGAGCCATTACTAAGTAAATTGGATCTGTGACAAGTTATTAAAAAAGGAAAGAGAGGGAAGAGAAATCAGAGCTGGGAACAGAGACCTGGCTAAGCTCAGGGTGTGATGTACTTGTATCTTAAAATGTGTACTCAGCAAGGTTAATGATAAGGCAACCTGAGAACACAGTCAGAAGCTTTGCCATTTATTTTTATTTTAGTTAATTCTTTTTAGGGCTGTCAAGCAATTAAAAAATTAATCGCAATTAATCACATGATTAAAAAATAATTATGATTAATTGCACAGTTAAGCAATAATAGAATACCATTTATTTAAATATTGTTGGATGTTTTCTACATTTTCAAATATATTGATTTCAATTACAACACAGAACACAAAGTGTAAAGTGCTCAGTTTACAGTTATTTTTATTACAAATATTTCAGGTGACATTGTAAATAAGAAGCCGGAAGCATTATCTCCCGTAAATGTAAACAAATTTGTTTGTCTTAGTGATTGGCTGAACAAGAAGTAGGACTGAATGAACTTGTTAGCTCTAAAATTTTACATTGTTTTGTTTTTGAGTGCAGTTATGTAACAAAAAAAAATCTACATTGTAAGTTGCGCATTCACAATAAAGAGATTGCATTATGGTACTGTATGAGGTCAATTGAAAAATATTATTTATTTTGTTTGTCATTTTTACAGTGCAAATATTTGTAATAAAAATAATAATATAAAGTGAGCACTTTCCCCTTATATTCTGTGTTGTAATTGAAATTCATATATTTGAAAATGTAGAAAAATATACCAAAATATTTAATACATTTCAATTGATATTCTATTGTTTAACAGTGTGATTAAAACTGCGATTTATAGCAATTAATTTTTTAATGATGATTAATTTTTTTGTTAATCATGTAAGTTAACTGCGATTAGTCGACAGCCTTAATTTTTATTTTTGAATAAACCTTGTTTTCTTTAACTATTTTAGAGTTATTGGCTGATTATGGTTCTCAAAGTACCTATGCAAAGCTGCAGTTATTACCCATACCAGGCCCAGGAAAGATTACCTATATTTCAAATTGATGTTATCTTTGGAAATAACTTTTTTCCCTAGCAATGGAGGCCTACACCAGAAATTCTGCCCCTCTTGCCTGGAACTTTAAATTGATTTACATCAGAGAATACTGAATGAGGAGCCACAATGTATCTCTTGAAGAATTACCTGAGAACATGAAGTGACACAGGAATACACAAGGGGAGACAACTGCTTTTCCAGGGAGGAGAAATGGTAGCATGGAGAACATTAACATGGAGATTTTGATTAGGTATAATTTAGAGTATATTATGAAAACTAGCATCTCTTGGGTACTGCATATTGAATGGAGAGGACTTCATTGTACTCATTATTATTGTACTGGCTCTAAGAAAACTGGTGCAATACTTCAGCAAAAATGAACATTATCAAAATGTCTAAATATAAATATGTAATAATTTTTATTTCAAAGAATCATCATCTAAAGCATTTGTGAAATCTGATGCTTTTCAAAGCTTTCACATCATGAAACCCTTTCCCTTCTTTCTACCTATTCCTCAACTTTTATTTTTCCCATTTGGGAGCATTTAGTCCCAAGTGAAATGTGTGAATACTACAGCGCACACAGTTCTGTTCTAATGTATATAATTTATATTCATTATTGTTCATTATTATTATTTATGTATAGTCTGGGTACTTTCCTCCAATGGTGAAATTACATGACAAACATAATGAAAATAAATATAAGATGTTTCATGACCTTTTGCAGAAATCCTACATGGTGTATATCTTCTAAAAGAAAATATTTAGTATTAGACTAATTGGTAACACACAACACATACGTGATAGTCAATGTTGATGTGATAAATTCATGATCATATAGTGCTTCCTAAATGGACAAACACTGCAATGTCAGATAAACCAAATAATGAGCATAACAGAACATGAAATCCTGGTCCCATTAAAGTCTATGGTAAAACTCTTGAGGACTTTAACTGGACCTGTATGTGACCTGTGGACTGTAAATAAGCAAATATAGGAGTCATTTGGCTATGATTCAGATTTGCTTCTTTATAATGAGTGTGAATTTTACATTCAAATATATATACAGTTTAAAAATAACTGGAAAAAAAATCAGCATTCTCAAGTTTTTCAGCAAAGTCCTGCAACATAAACACCATACTCTGTGTGAAAATATTTCCTGAAGGCTTCAGAGCCACTAAAGAATCCATACTTTAAATTGTTTTCTACAGTTGTAACTCTGCAACTGTGGCATGAGATTTCTTCATTGTAGGTTCATTTAGGGAAAGAAGGACAGAAACAATTAAGGAGTCTGTTGCATACCAACAAGGAGCATTTTTAAAATGTAAAAACCCTATAAAAATACATCAGTTACACACACACTGTGAGTACCTCCCCTGAAGACAAGGGGCAAGTGCCCTGTAGTGCAAACCCTGCACTTAGTTTCTCTGTCTCTATCTTTCCCTCCCTCCCTTGAGTCTATAAGATTTCAAGGAGGGTTTTAAGATTTAGATTGCCTTTATTAGCCCTTCCCCTTGGGCTCCTTCATCCTCAATGACAGGTTGTACAGTCACAATGCCCAGGATTTCAAAGAAACAAGGTCCAAAGGTTAGGCTGCTAAATTTGAATTCAAGTGCCCCATAGAATCATAGAATCTCAGGGTTGGAAGGGACCTCAGGAGGTCATCTAGTCCAACCCCCTGCTCAAAGAAGGACCAATTCTCAACTAAATCATCCCAGCCAGGGCTTTGTCAAGCCTGACCTTAAAAACCTCTAAGGAAGGAGATTCCACCACCTCCCTAGGTAACCCATTCCAGTTCTTCACCACCCTACTAGTAAAAAAGTTTTTCCTAATATCCAACCTAAACCTCGCCCTCTGCAACTTGAGACCATTATTCCTTGTTCTGTCATCTTCTACCACTGAGAATAGTCTAGATCCATCCTCTTTGGAACCCCCTTTCAGATAGTTGAAAGCAGCTATCAAATCCCCCCTCATTCTTCTCTTCTGCAGACTAAACAATCCCAGTTCCCTCAGCCTCTCCTCATAAGTCATGTGCTCCAGCCCCCTAATCATTTTTGTTGCCCTCCGCTGGACTCTCTCCAATTTATCCACATCCTTCTTGTAGTGTGGGGCCCAAAACTGGACACAGTACTCCAAATGAGGCCTCACCAGTGCTGAGTAGAGGGGAATGATCACATCCCTCGATCTGCTGGAAATGCCCCTACTTATACAACCCAAAATGCCATTAGCCTTCTTGGCAACAAGGGCACACTGTTGACTCATATTCAGCTTTTCGTCCACCGTAACCCCTAGGTCCTTTTCTGCAGAACTGCTGCCCAGCCATTCGGTCCCTAGTCTGTAGCAGTGCATGGGATTCTTCCGTCCTAAGTGCAGGACTCTGCACTTGTCCTTGTTGAACCTCATCATATTTCTTTTGGCCCAATCCTCTAATTTGTCTAGGTCCCTCTGTATCCTATCCCTACCCTCCAGCGTATCAACCACTCCTCCCAGTTTAGTGTCATCTGCAAACTTGCTAAGGGTGCAGTCCACACCATCCTCCAGATCGTTAATGAAGATATTGAACAAAACCGGCCCCAGCACCGACCCTTGGGGCACTCCACTTGATACCGGCTGCCAACTAGACATGGAACCATTGATCACTACCCGTTGAGCCCGACCATCTAGCCAGTTTTCTATCCACCTTACCGTCCATTCATCCAGCCCATACTTCTTTAACTTGCTGTCAAGAATACTGTGGGAAACTGTATCAAAAGCTTTGCTAAAATAGCACATCCACATCCAGAAATAGCACATCCACTGCTTTTCCCTCATCCACAGAGCCGGTTATCTCATCATAGAAGGCAATTAGGTTAGTCAGGCATGACTTGCCCTTGGTGAATCCATGCTGACTGTTCCTGATCACTTTCCCCTCCTTTAAGTGGTTCAGAATTGATTCCTTGAGGACCTGTTCCATGATTTTTCCAGGGACTGAGGTGAGACTGACTGGCCTGTAGTTCCCTGGATCTTCCTTCTTCCCTTTTTTAAAGATGGGCACTACATTAGCCTTTTTCCAGTCATCCGGGACCTCCCCCGATCACCATGATTTTTCAAAGATAATGGCCAATGGCTCTGCAATCTCATCGGCCAACTCCTTTAGCACCCTTGGATGCAGCGCATCCGGCCCCATGGACTTGTGCTCGTCCAGCTTTCCTAAATAGTCCAGAACTAATTCTTTCCCCACAGAGAGCTGGGTCACCTCCTCCCCATACTGTGCTGCAGAGTGCAGCTGTCTGGGAGCTGACCTTGTCTGTGAAGACAGAGGCAAAAAAAGCATTGAGTACACTAGCTTTCTCCACATCCTCTGTCACTAGGTTCCCTCCCTCATTCAGCAAGGGGCCCACACTTTCCTTGACTTTCTTCTTGCTGCTAACATACCTGAAGAAACCCTTCTTGTTACTCCTAACATCTCCGGCTAGCTGCAACTCCAAGTGTGATTTGGCCTTCCTAATTTTACTCCTGCATGCCTGAGCAATACTTTTATACTCCTCCCTGGTTATTTGTCCAATCTTCCACTTCTTATAAGCTGTTTTTTTGTGTTTAAGACAAGCAAGGATTTCACTGTTGAGCCAAGCTGGTCGCCTGCCATATTTACTTTTCTTCCTACACATCGGGATGGTTTGTTCCTGCAACCTCAATAAGGTTTCTTTAAAATACAGCCAGCTTTCCTCGACTCCTTTCCCCGTCATGTTATTCTCCCAGGGGACCTTGCCCATCAGTTCCCTGAGGGAGTCGAAGTCTGCTTTTCTGAAGTCCAGGGTCTCTGTTCTACTGCTCTCCTTTCTTCCTTGTGTCAGGATCCTGAACTCGACCATCTCATGGTCACTGCCTCCCAGGTTCCCATCCACTATTGCTTCCTCTACTATTTCTTCCCTGTTTGTGAGCAGCAGGTCAAGAAGAGCTTTTCCCCTAGTTGGTTCCTCCAGCACTTGCACCAGGAAATTGTCCCCTACACTTTCCAGAAACTTCCTGGATTGTCTGTGCACGGCTGTATTGCTCTCCCAGCAGATATCAGGGTGATTAAAGTCACCCATGAGAACCAGGGCCTGTGATCTAGCAACTTCTGTTAGTTGCTGGAAGAAAGCCTCGTCCACCTCATCCCCCTGGTCCGGTGGTCTGTAGCAGACTCCCACCACTACATCACCCTTGTTGTTCATACTTCTAAATTTAATCCAGAGACTCTCAGGTTTTTCTGCAGTTTCATACTGGAGCTCTGAGCAGTCATACTGCTCTCTTACATACAACGCAACTCCCCCACCTTTTCTGCCCTGCCTATCCTTCCTGAACATGGGTCTGATTTTCAAAAGTACTGAGCACCCAGCATCTCCCATGGACTTCCATCCGTAAGAACTGCTGGGTGCCCAGCTGCCACTGTGGCTAGTGACAAAATGATTGGTAGGCCTGCAGGTAAGAAGCAGAGGTCAATATTCACAATGAAAGGGAATATTCTTATCCAAACGTCCATTATTAAACAGTTTAGAGACCATGGATATTTTTTTTTATGATTGTGAGATTATCCATCTACCCGCAACGCCCAATTTACCTGTTTAAAGAGAGTAGATCCTTTCTCCCCAGGCAGGGACTTCTTCCAAGGAGTGGCAGCTAGCAGGTTTCTTTGGAGTCCGAGGGAGGAAAATGTTGGGGAAAGGGATAGACTATGGGAACACCATGTAATAGGCAGAAGTTAGTTTTCTTGGGGATGGCCCCTCTCAAACATACTGAGAACATGGGAGTGGTATTGAACTTTAGGGTGTGGGCAAGCTCTTATGGACATTTTCACTACACCTTAAAATCAGGACCAGCCATCAGAGAAGGAAGGAATAATAAACCCCCACAATTGCTGGCTTTTTCTCCTTGAACTTGGAGCAAGTCAATTTCTGTCACCTGGCAGCTGGCTTCCTTGCAGCCTCTTCTCACCCCAGAGCAGGTCCTTCATAGTCTGGACTATTTTTTAGGCAATAAGATATGAGGGAAGTATGGAATGCCTATTGCTGGTCATTTGACCAAACAATAACTAATGATGGCTACCAAAAAAATTCCCCCAAAAGTTATTATGCATCTATATTTAAACAGGGAGAGAGCAGCTCAATACAAGAGGTTGTAATGGAAATTATACAAATGTAACACTAATCGGTCAGATCAGTATCCAGCTGTAACTACATTAGGAAATGCGATACTTAAGACTGCAGGAAATTTCAAATGATAACTTCTTATTTTCAAATTTTTCATAACTTTCTGGAAAAAAAACCAGTTTTCAGATAGAACTTTGCATGCTTTGTTTCTCTATAAAAGTGAATTTTTGAGATATGTTTGAGCCAAATGCCTTCAAGCAGTCTATACATTTAGGCTGTGGTGAAAAATATGCTTCCTTTACAAAGTACTCTAATCACATATAGGCCTTGATTATGCAATGAGCGCTGCAAAGATTGAGGAGTCTATTCATGTGGCACTTACTTATTGCAGGGCCAGGTCTTGCAGCAGTCCTGCCTCTGTCCCACACCCCTCCTTTCTGGCTTTGACTTAGGCTGGACACCTGCTCCAACTACTAGGTTAGACTGCTCTCATCTCAGGTTGCTGACAGTTTCTTTGCCAGGTTATTAAAAAACAAACAAACAAGAAAACCCACACATAACCAGATATAACCTGGTATTGATTTAATTAAGGTTTTCCCTTTGAAAACTGAGTACCCTGCATGCATAGCACAAAGTTTTCAGCTATGCTGAATCACACAACAAAGCTGCTACAGCCTAGGAAATGTGCACGTTTCCTGAGTGTTTGAGACCTGAATCCTTCCCATTCTCCTGCCAGCTCACTAGAACCCTTCTGTTTACTTGACATAAGTTGATATTTTCAGTTCAGATATCCCTGGCTCTCTGGGGAAGCATGTAAGTGACTTGTGAAAATCTCGTGCTTGGACAAAATATTACTGATATATTTTTAAAAAGAAATTACAAAATATGCATTAGGCCAGTTGATGTTGCTGCAAGAACCTTCCATTTTAAATTTCCATTAATATTTTTAATGAGAATTGGATTATTATTTTATATGCTGGAATAATTTGTACAGTGGAGCTGCTGAGAGCCATTGAACCAAACTGCAAACCCTGTATATGATGGAAACCACTTCAAGCCACGGAGTGCTGCTGCACCCCAGTAATCCTAGTTCCAGGACTATGTTACATGATATATTGAATATACTGTAGACAATTATTCTGCCTGCAAAACCTACCTTTTTCAATGCACCAGGTTCACTTTATGGTGAATAAAATTTTTATTTTCTTGTCTTCACTGCTTTATTGAAGAATGCACTGGAAAGAAAACATGCACAGTTTCATATGGCAAGAAAAAGTTAATTTCCTATTAAATATAAAATGTTGTTTCCCAAACCTGCTAATACTGTATGTGGAAACTTAAAGATACCATCTTCAGAAAAAAAACAACACTTTTTGCCTTTGTTCTCTGAGATTAATTCCACTGAACTAATGAGACTTTCAATATGATCCTTATTAAGTAAAGCTGATTTCAGGGACCCTATTTATAAATATTTAGGAACCAAAACCATCATATTAAACCTTGGAAAGTGACTCTACAGAACTATTGTCTGACAGTGACCTAATTAGAGTCATTTGCATAATAATGAGACTTTGAAAGAGATAAGTGATAGCATGCTTGTAATAGATAATTAATTTGTGTTTCAAAATAAGCCATGGATATTTAACCACAATTCATATGACATGTTGAATTAAGGGAGTTGTGCAAGTTATTTTATAACAATAAACCACAGTTACAGCTTTTCAGTTCCACTTAAGCTCCCATTCAACATATTGCTCTCTATGTTGAAAAGGTAAAGGCTGTTCACTAAGGTTTTGATTCTGAAGTTCATTTGCCAAAGGGTATAGCTGGGAAATAAAATACTTCTTCACATTATAAAAGCAGCATAACCTATTCCATACGTTGTCCTTCATTTAGTATGATTGGTGCATGGCTCTGTTCTCCTTCCAGTCACTTACACCTTCTCTCCATTCCTATATTGTTCTCTTTGAGCCCATAACATGAGAGCACTCGATAATATGCCTTACCCACAACTACCTGCCCTCTGATTCACCATTCCCACTTGTAATAACTCAATACTTTGGGTACATATGGATTCATTAAAATCTTTTCTTGGGCTTTGATTCACATGGATCCCCAAATTTAAGATTGACTTTGAGTTGAGGATGTGAATACATCCAAAAAAAATCAAAGTGCTGCTACTTCCAAACCACTGACTTTCAACTCATTTCACATTAAAAAAAACATGTGAAACCACAAGACTCAGACTCTTTCTATGCAAAATCATAAAGTAGCTAAAATTCACTAAAAATGGCTAA
The DNA here is from genome assembly GCF_016161935.1 of Mauremys reevesii. Taxonomy (NCBI): domain Eukaryota; kingdom Metazoa; phylum Chordata; order Testudines; family Geoemydidae; genus Mauremys; species Mauremys reevesii. The sequence continues at coordinate 106,770,009 of NC_052623.1, read as the reverse complement.
TGTTTGCACGCTTCATTGAGCAATTTGGTAATGGCTGAATTGTGGGTTTGAACCACAGGTTTCAGGTTTCATAATTAAAGCTTCACATAGCTCTGGTGCAGAACTCTGACAAGATCAACAAAAATCTATTGCAGTGTGTCACATTCCAGGGTACAGTCCAGACCACTGAGAGGTTCTGTCACCACCTGCCCCATTATCCTGGATGCCTCACAATGCTTGGCGGTTGTAACTCCAAACCTGGCTTGTTCACAGAGAGCCTAAAGGAATGAAGATCACACCCTGAGTGCCTGTGTATAGTTACAGGCCTGGCCAAGCAGCTCTGACCCCAGCAGCCTGTCAGCAACACCCCAGTCACACTCTGGCTTCCAACAGCTTCAGTGACTACTTGCACGGTGGCCCTGATACACCACCAGTCCTGATTTTCCCCCCAAACTTGTGTTCTGCATTTTCCAGCCCTCTCCTGTCCAGTTCAGATATTAGAGGTCTGTTGCCCCTTTAATGGGTCAATATTCATGAGTTTGCTACTTTAACTGGAGTTACCAAACTGTTCAGTTTAACCACAACACTGGATTAGTTTTGATTAAAAAATATTAACAAAAGAAAATAGGATTTTAAGTGAGTATATGTATAAGGTATTAAAATCTGAAATGATTACAAGAGAAATAAAGATCAAATGCTTTCTAGTAGCTAAAACTTAACAAGCTCGACTTGGTTCAAGGTAAAATCCTTACCTCAGATTCCCAGCAACATGGCTGATCTAATTCTCAGGTCAGGCTCTTCGCAACCGGCCACCCCCAGAGTCAAAGGGCTGGTTCCTTTCTCTTCTTATGTGTGTGTGGTGGGTGTGAGAGAGGGACAGACAGAGGGAGAGGGAGAGAGATGATTTGGGGAGTTTTAGCCCCTCACTTTTATAGTCCTGTCACCCTCTGAAGTGGAGTTTTCAAAGCAAAATTTATTCAAACATTAAAGAAAGTGATATGGAGTTGGGGGCGGGGGGTTAAGGTGTCTCCATGCTGTTTCTTCTCCCCGTGTATGCTGAAATGCAGATTTGCCTTGTCTCTTGCCATTTCCCCCTCCTGCTCCCTCAAGGACCCTCTTTATTACTTATGTAAATTAGGTTAACACACATTCCTTTGGTTCACTAGACCTGTTCAACAACTTTTCCCTAGTCAGGACTCTGTGGGTTTAAACACATGGTAACAACATAATACAGTGAGAATTAATAACTTTACATATAATGTTGCTACATACATTTCACCATGATATTATTGACCAGCAAGTTATTTGTTTTCACATGATACCTCATGAGTATATTTTGAACAAGGATTACTACAATAGCGTGTAGGGTGTGAACACGGGTTTTTTTTGGTCACATAATGTAAATTATTAATGTTTGAAAAGTATTTCTGTTGGTACACAAAAGGCACATTCATGTGTCAGGCTAGCCTCCTTTCAAGTTCACCACTTAGCTGATGATAATGACACTATAAAACTGCTTTAAATAGGATCCTCCATATTTTCATTAGTGCTATATACAGAGAGAAACTGACATTTATGCTATTTTTAATAAGGCAAATACATTAGAGATGCATTAAGATATTGTTTTTGGCTTCCCAATTTTTGCATATGACAACTTAATAAGAATTCATCCAAAAGTAATTTTTATTTCCCAACTAAGCCAATGACTACAGATTTACATTGGGGACAAAAAGGGACCCAATATTAATTTCTGAAAACACCACAACCATAATTCAGAAGCATGTAACCATTAGCAAACATTCAGCCCATACTGAGCCCTGCAGTGTGAAAGTGCAACAAATGAATGTCCCTTAACTTACCACTCCCCTTTCCCTCTGCTGCACCTCACTCACAGCTGGAGGTCCTTAGTTAGCGAGGACCCAGAGTTCAGAAGTGTATTTATGAGGGTTCACCTCCCACCCCTGGTGTTGAGTAATGTATCTGCTGCTGCCACCTCTGCAACTGGCTCACAGCTACCACTGTCTCTCTGCCATTGCTCTCTCTCTCTGCTGATGCTGGCTGCCATTGTTTGCTGCTCCCGCAATGTCATGGTCTGAGGTTCCACCACTTAAGCCAGTTCTTAGTGATTTCACGTCTCAATGATTTCAGCAGGTAGTAACAGGGGCGGCTCCAAGCACAGGCACGCCAAGCACATGCCTGGGGTGGCAAGCCACGGGGGGGCTCTCCGCCGGTTGCCGTGAGGGTGGCAGGCAGGTTGCCTTCGGCGGCATGCCTGCGGAGGGTCCGCTGGTCCCACGGCTTTGGCAGACCTCCCGCAGGCTGCCGCCAAATCCGCAGGACCGGGGACCTCCCACAGGCAAGCCGCCAAAGGCGGCCTGCCTGGCGTGGTTGGGGCAGCAAAATACCTAGAGCAGCCCCTGGGTAGTAAGGATCCTCACAGCCAGTGTAATCTCTGAGTTGTATTTCACTGTCCCCACAAAAGCTCTAAGGCTTAGCCCCTAGCAGGGGCGGCTCTAGGAATTTTGCTGCCCCAAGCACGGCAGGCAGGCTGCCTTCCGCGGCTTGCCTGTGAAGGGTCCACTGGTCCCGCGGCTTCGGCGGACCTCCCGCAGGCGTGCCTGCAGGAGGTCTTCCGAAGCCGCAGGACCAGGGGACCCTCCGCAGGCAAGCCGCCGAGGGCAGCCTGCCTGCTGCCCTCATGGCGCCGGCAGAGCCCCCCACCGCAGCTTGCCGCCCCAAGCACGCGCTTGGCGTGCTGGGGCCTGGAGCCGCTCCTGGCCCCTAGACCTGTTCAGTAGTGATGTCAACTCTAGGAATCTCTAACTAGAAACAAGGACTTTCAGTTGAATCGACCCAGCTCTATCATTAAACACTGGAGGAAACAAATCAAATGGTGTCTAAAACTCTTTAACCAGCGCCAACACTCCCAAAGAGGAATACCCATCCTCGCCCTCTCTCCCTTTCACTGGGATTTGGAATCCCTACCCCCTCCTTAGCAAGTGAGGTTCACTTTAACGTGGCCCCCTCGATCAGGACATGCTAAGTACAGTGCTGCTGCCCTTCACTCATACAATAAGGATAACAATATTTCATTACCCTTACATTCAAATACTAGAGTGATTTGCAACCCAAACCAGCCAAAATTGATCATTTTGGCAAAACAGCTCCATTTGCTGTGCACCTAGGCAGAGTAGGCGTGGCTATGCAGACACGGTCTGCTCCAGAAGTCTCTTCCCATATCCAGGGACAGTGCTACCATTAAGGCAAACTAGGCGATTGCCTAGGGCGCCAAGATTTTGGGGTGCCAAAAAGTGGTGCCCCCAATTGGTTTTTTACAGAGTTCCTGGGCTGGGCTGCTGGCGGCGCGCTGACACGTGTGGCTCAGACTCCCTCTCCCAGCACAGCGGCCGCTCCATGCAATTATTGTCATTGTCGGCGGAGGTGCCGGCGGCTGGGCAGAGCTCTGCTTAGTGCTCACGTGGCACTAGCCCGGCGACGGGAGTGACAGCAGGGTTTTGGCTCAGCCTCCACCAGAGGTGAAAGTAAGGTGGTAAGGTCTGGTATGGCATACCGGCAAGAGCCAGTATGCCGTGCCAGACCGCACCAGCTTCCGCGGCCAGGATTTAAAGGGCTCTGGGCTCCCCGCAGCGGTGGGGAGCTCCGAGCCCTTTAAATCCCAGCTGGAGCTGCGGTGGGGATTTAAAGGACCCAGAGCTCCATGGCAGCCGCTGCCCGGGGCCCTTTAATTTTCCCGTGAGCCCCGGGAGCTCCCAGCCACCTTTGCAGCTGGGAGCCCCGGATTGATTTAAATGTATACGTGTATAATGTATGTGATTATTTTTGGGGGAAGGGGGCGCAAGGTGGAAGGTTAGCCTAGGGCGCAAAATATCCTTGTACCGGCCCTGCCCACATCATCACTAGATGTCAGGGGAGAGCTCATTCAGGCCTCTTTAAATATACTTACACTGCAATTAGCCAACCTGGTAATAATAACTAAGTAAAGGTGTTTGTCTTTTGTTTTCTCTTCATGGGTGTATTGAAACTAAGTCAAAGTCAACATAGGGAAGAGTGTGAAGGAAGAAGGGAGAAGAAGTGATTGCTGGACTAGAGGAATAGGGTTAAGAGGGGCAGGGTACTGGGAGAGAAGTACAAGAGAGAAGGGGGATTGTCCTATTTACCTCCTTGGGACTAGTCCCATGGTTAAAGTTAAGCAAGTGTTAAATGCATTGCTGGATCAAGGCCTTCAATTGTAAGCTTTTCAAGGCAGGAAACTTGCATCCCTTTACATCCATAAATAAATATTTAAAATTCTAAATAAAGCTCATTAAGCTTTATTCTTTTATAAAAGTAAAACAGTAAGATTTAAGTAAAAATCACAGGAATTCTTCCTTATGTGGTTACCACAGGTGATAGACTAGTCTTTTGTCTAAAGTACAGACTAGGCTCTGCCTTTTAAGAAGTCACTAAAACTTTGAACAACTCACTAATGCTCTGGCAGCATAAGGAACCCTGCGAACAGATGCAAGTGCAGGACTGGGGCCTAAATTCTTTGTGCATGTGTTGCCCTATACATAAAATAAAAATAAAACCTGACATAGAGTTGTATTTGCTCACAAGGGCTACTGTGAGGCTCAGTTCCATTATGTTAATAAAACACTATGAGAATCTTGGATGAAAGGTGCTATGTTGAAAGGAAAGGTATATCATGTGTGTTGTATTTCCATAATTCATAATGAAAATGATGAAGCATAAAGTAAGTACCAACTTATCCACTGCAACTGGCTAAAGAACAACAAAGGGTTTACAATGATTTATTGAAATTCTTCTGTTAGAATGTCTTCCTCTTCCAGACCATTAATCTCTGTTTCATATAAAGATGAAGCTATGCTTTGGTTTATTTTCATAAAGTTAAGTCACTCTGCAGTAAGGCAGTGCTGTTAACAATTACAATATGCCTAGCACTGCTAAAAATAGACATAATTGCAGTTGTACAAATCAAAGAATAAAAGGCCACCCTAGACAGAGAGTTCTAAACTTTTTATTTACCTTCTAGGTGACTAAAAAGGTCACCACTGAACAGTGACATTAACAGGCATTTACAGAATGAGCTGTCTACTATTGTAGCCAGAAAAGTACATATCTGATTAATACCATGATCAGGTAGCTCTGAAAAAACAGAAGTGAAGCTAACTAAAAAAGGTTATTGAGAGTAAGCAAGTAGGGCCTGGATTTTTTTTTTTTAAAGAGGCTAAAGTTAGGCTTCTCAATCCATATTTAGGCAAAAAAGTAAGTAATTCCAATTTGTAAAAATTTGGCACTTTTGGAAATTAGCCCATTTATTTAGGTGCCTAAATATAGATTTATGAAACTGACTTCAGGCATATTTTTAAAAAGCAATCATTGTCAGTTTATCCACAGGTGGAAAAAAAAAAGTGTGGAGCTACATTCCCCACCTTCTGCATGGCTAAAAGAAATACACTGACGATAACTATGAAACAGTTTCCAAGATTTTCCCCTATACTTAGAAGAGGAAATAATTGTGGTACCTGATTGATATCTGTTAGCAAAGGTTGACTTTTAAACACCAACTGGAGTGGTGGAGTGGTGGTGGTGGAGAAGTGATTTCTAGTCTGGTCACTCCCCAAATCTGCAGGCTCCACAGCAGCTCCCGGGGCAGAGGCTTAACATCCTCTTCGCCCCCCAACCCGAGTCCTGCCCCCAGGGAGCGCGGGGCTGCTCCATCCCCTAAGCACCCTCCCTGTCTAAGCCACTTCCCTGTCTGGTTCACAGAAGCCCCTGAAGGCAGGTTCCCTGGGCCCTAGTGCACAATGCATCCTTAGGGCTTAACCCCTTCCTGTCTGTGCTGTAGCCGGGGGTGAAAGGAGGCAGCTGGGTTATGTTGGTGGCCAGCAGCAGCCTGGAGGTGTTTGCTTCTTTTTGACACTGTGTGGGCAGGAAGGAACAAGCTGTTTCCAGCAACGGGGCAGGCATGGGGAGGGAGAAAAGAAGACATGAGCTCCGCAAAGACATGGACCACGTCATCCCTCGCCCCCCTCCCCCATGACTGGAAGCAGCTTCCATCCTTTTCCTCCCGCACAGTGCCGAATGGCTGCTGCTGGCCACATTCTGTTGTGAACCCTGGCAGAAATCTGGGGGGGCAAGTGACCCTGTGTGCTCCCTGCCCGTGTGTTGCCTCGGGAAGATGTGGTGCCAGGTACCAGGAAAGGCAAGTCCAACCTGGGGGCACAGCCAGGCATAGAGAGGAGAGAGCGCCAGGCAGGAAGGGTCAGTTTGGTTGGTTGACCAAACCCCTGTGAGAGAGAGGTGTACGGGAGTGTGTGGGTGTGTCACCTCTCCCCATGTGGGGGTGGGGGAGGTTAGGGGGTGTGTGTTACCCCTCCCTGTGTGAACCCTAAAGCCTTAAAGATAAGAAGGTAAATAAAATGAATTCAACTATGCAGTATTTCTTTTTAATGGGGGATCAATCAACTTGATGTTAATTTGAATGTTTATACTACATAGTTCTGATTGATTGCCTTTGAACTCACTCGAATATGAGTAATTTTACCAGGTGTTCCGTATTCAGCAAAGGGAAGTATAGTCACCCTATTTCTCTAGATTATGAGCGAAGATGGAGAAGTTGTTTACAGGGGAAGTTTGGCCTGCAGAATGATTTTGCTGGGGTAGGTGGGAATTAGTACATACTAAGGAACATATTTTGTTACTACATGTTCATATAGCTAGGTAATTATATCACCCTCATCAGCTGTAGTATCTGGGAGCCTCACAATCAATAATGGATTTTATCCTTACAACACTCCCAAATGTTTTAGTGTTATTTTAATATGAAAAAATAAGTCATTTCTGCAAATAACTCTTAGCCTTTAGCTCTTTCAAGTGTGATTAATTGCAAATATTCAATATTCAGAACTTAGGCATTTTGATTGCACATATAGGACATATGGTGTCTGTGTTTCTGGAATGTGTGCAACTCTTAAGAACATGTTTCCAGAGTGAATATTAAAGATTATTACCTTCCTTTGAGTAAAATAAGAAAGAAAAATCAACCTGAGCACTAAAGCTGATTTTAAAATAGTGGTTGTAAAAAGGTGACAGGATAACAATGGAGCATGAATCACTCTGTTTAGCAACAAAGAGATAGAGCTTAGGATAGTTCAGCATTGTTCTTTTAAGTGGATACCTATAGGGGTAGCATTCAGGTCTAAATGGCCCCCTTGCTGGTAGTCTTAGCAGAAGCCATTTGCAATGGTGTTTTTGTTGTTGCTTTTCTTTTTCTTTCATGGATACATCTGCCAAGTAGTAACTGGAATGAAACCATCAACTAATTCCAAATAGATCACTGAGCAGTGGTCAGAGGGTAACAACTTTTATTAATTATCATTATGATTACCGGGGGGAGGGATAGCTCAGTGTTTTGAGCATTGGCCTGCTTAAACCCTAGGCTGTAAGTTCAATCCTTGAGGGGGCCATTAAGGATCTGGGACAAAAATCTGTCTGAGGTTTAGCACTGCTTTGAGCAGGGGGTTGGACTAGATGACCTCCTAAAGTCCCTTCCAACCCTGGTATTCTATGATTCATAGTGCCCTCAATCAAGGACCACAACCCAACTGTGCTAGGCACTGTAGAAACAGAAAATAAAGAAGGTTTCCACTCCAAAGAGCTTACAGTCTAACTAAACAAAATTTAAAGTAGCATCTAGAGATGAAAGGCCTGTTATGAAGTTCAGGAAGCATCTAGACCACTTTTCCAAAATACATTTGAAAAGAAAAGTTGTAAGTTTATTTTAAACACTCAAAAGAGAGTAAGTTTTTATGGCATCTAAAGAATGGCTTTTTGTCAAGCACATAGATAGTAAAAGTTTTATCACCAATGGGCTGAAATCTGCTTGAAGAAACTGAGAAAAAGCTTGAATCATGACAAGAGCTAACCAGAATAAATTAAGAACTTCAGAATATCAAGTACATAATTCCACACAATATCATAGGGGGGGGGGAAACAAGTAGTGTGCACATCTTCTCCTGAAGAAAGAGATACTAATGCAAATGCAAAGTGAAAATTTATAATAGAATGAAATGTAACAGTATTCCCCCTCCCAGCTTTCACTTCCTTTGATTTTTGCTATGCTGGTTAAGCAGAGCTGTGCAATAACTGATTTTTCACTTGTTGAACTGAAAACAAATAATTTTGGGTTGACCCAAAATTATTTTTTTTTGTTTTCTTGTTGACACAAACTCCACTCCCTCCCCCCCCCCAAAAAAAATAGTTCATGATGCCTAAGACATTTTGCTTGACATTTTTGGTTGGGGAAGGGAGGTTAACTTTTTAAAAATGAATTTGGGCAAATTTTGAAACAAAACATTATTTTAAAATTAAAAATTGAAATGGCTTGTTCTGTAAATGTTGAAACTAAACATTTAGATATTTTCTCCTTTTTTTTTAAATAGTGAATAGTTTCAGTTTACCCAAAACTGCTTTTTCAGTTAATAAAATATTTGCCTGAATTTTTTTCCCCCAGATCTATGGTTAAATAGGCGATACAATTTTAAGTAGGCTGCTGCATTTGGTAAAATGTCCTAAGAAAGTGGAGTTAAAGAACTATTTCAGGTTGTTTTGTTTTTGCAATTCATCCTATGATTATCCTGCTTTCTTGCTACTACCAATAAAAAAATTAAGTAGGTTCATTTATCCCAATCTCTCAGTCTTCCTTCCCACTCTTAATAGTGAACAGATATTTTTCCTGAAAAGCAAAACTTTCCAAAGATACCAAAACTAAAATATCCATGGTCAAGAGAGTTTAGCGAGTCTTGTTTATGTAAATGTTCACAGACACATACTAGGGGCACATTTTTAACATAGCACACACTGATTTACTGATAATAATAATCTAATTATTTAATTAATACTAATAGTCAATTCTTATTGGTGGTAATAGTAGTCAGGCATTTAAACTGTTCATCACTACCTTAAAAATTTAACTAGCATCCAGCAGAGCCACTATATTCTACATTTGTTATCCCGCCCAGGCCATTTAACATTTTGTCCATTGCTACTTGGTCATTTCCCAAGCTTTGTTAACTTATCCTGCTGCTGTGCCAATAGTAATCATGAAAAGTCCATTTTCAGACAAGGGAGAGGAAGACCACTGATGAAACATTACTATCCTCTTGAAATTCTTCCTCAGAGCTCAAAATTGCTGTTGTGCCACATGCCATGCTAACATCACAAACAGAAGGTAAGCACCATTCCATGCTTCCCAGAGGTGTGTAATTGTGAGTCAAAGAAAATTAGCAATACAGAAAATAGAAGGCTTGTCATTTACATATTTTGATTGTGCCAGCTTTGAAACCTCATAAAACCAAATAAAAACATTTCTTTTTTGTCACTAAACTCAAGTGGGCTATAAAAATGCATATAAACTAGGAATTCCATCAGAACAACAAAAACAATATTCTGTATAGAAATGGTCAAAAAAGGTTTTTCGCCTGTCTCTCACCCCCCTTTATAGACTATTCCACCTGCTTACAGGTCTCACTGGTCAAGACATTTCTTCTAATATTTATCCTTTGTTTAATTTTACCCTATTCTCTAGGTTATGCTCCCTTTAATGCATGCTATATACTTTCAATTCCCCATTGGGATTTCCACCCTTCAGTTACTTGAAGATATTTGTAGCATGCACTTGGAACTTCAGAAGAATGGTGTACTGGTGAGCTGGGTGACTAGTGGAAAAAGATGCTTAGCTGAGCTGGTCAACAAATTTCTACATCTCAAATCAGCAACAGTTTTAGCATTTTTCTTTCTGTAATGGACAAAGGGGTGGATATAAGCTCACAGTAAATAGGAGACACCTATTCACTTGATATTACTACGTCCACACTTACCAGTGATTTGCTTCTTTTAGACACCCTTCTTTTCTTAACTAACCACTGCAACAATCATGCTTCACCTCATAATCCCTACTTGGAAATATAATCATGTAAACAGTAAAGTTAATATTAATGCAAAATTAAACAAAATATTAATACTAACTCATTTTTATAAGACTAGACTTGGGGAACTAAATAAGAAGACACAAGCAATATAAACAATCCAAATCATATGACATTATATGTTCTCTCTCATTTTCTCCTTTGTATTATATCTAACTAGAACATACACAAGCACCTTTTATTCTTCTTCCTCTAAAGTGCCATGCACAACTATGAGGCTACAGAAATAATAATACCTGTAACCCTTCTGCCCACTGGAATGACAACAAAAAGGGCTGGGTTCAATATTTAAGGGTTCTCCCTTTAACAATACACCACAAAACCAGCTCAAGCTCCCTCCCCGTAACCTGGGACAACTACATACCACCTCCTGGGCACCTCTATGAGGCAATACTTCCCCTCTCGCAAGAACAGAGTCTGAGCATAGAAAATACATTTTTAATAAAAGGAGGGAAGTAACCTGCCATTAATTTTGGAAAATGCCACAAGCAGGATTCATAAACATAAAACCATGAGCAAAAGCCCCAGCCCAGAGTACATTGGGCAGTGTCTTTTTGCCTCAGGTTCTTAAGTCCAGCAACCAAAAGTCCCTTTAATATGCCCATCCTTTCTCTGGACCCCACTCACATTTGTTGTCCTTGGTCAGTGAAGACCCAGAGTTCAGACATTCATCTGCAGAGTTCACCTCCCATTCTGGGTAGAGGGGGGATAAGAAGGCACATTACTCGCTCCGCTGCCTGGGCACTGGCTCATCAGCTCCTCTCCACCAGCTGCCTTGTTAGCCGATCACCACACCTCTCCATCAGCTGCCCTGCTGGCTGAGTACCATACCCCACTCCAATCCTCTCCACCAGCCGCCCCACTGGCTGACCATTGGGATGTCTTTAGATCCCACCATTTAACACAGCACTCAGTGATTTCAGTTGTTAGGGAGAGAACCTCACTGCTGGTGCACACTGGGCAGTCTCTTGCATCAAAGACACTATCCCAAAGCAGGTCTAGCACTTAAACGTAGATATCAGTGATTTCAGCTCTGTAGTGTGTAACAAGAATCTTAATTGAGTCTAAATTACCATTTTTATTACTCAGGACCCAACCCACCAAGTACAGGTACCTATCCCCACCCTTTTTCAACTTATGAGGCTTTGGAACCCATGTCCCCTGTCTAGCAAGTGTCATTTAGTTGATGGTGAGTCCCTCAGGCGGGGTATGCTAAGTACAGTTCTGTTGTCCTTTGTTCACACAACTAGGATAACAATCCTGTATTACTCCTACCCCAATAACAAGAAGACTGGGGATATAACACCAGCCAAAAAGTAATCATTTGGGCAAGCAATCCCATCATGCTGAGCACGCAGGCAGTATGGGTGTGCCCATGCAAATGAGATCACCTCCTGAAGTCCTCTTCCACAGCTCATCACTAGATGTCAGGAGATAACTCATTCAGACCCTGCTTACAATAATTACAACACTTAGTGTCCTAAAACATTACACATTTATCAAAGAAAGCCATAACTTGACCAACACTGTAATTAAATCAAAAGTTTAAACTCTGCAGAACCATAGAACTTTGAAGTGATTAATTCTGATGCCTGACCTAAATCAGATCTCAGTCTTTTCAGTACAGCTACCTCTAGCTTTTATTATCTCACATTTCACTTCCCATCCAGGGTGTAAAAAAAAAGAGAGAAAATGTTTCTGCTAACCACACACATGCACACTAGCTGTTCTTACAAAAGAATCCCCATTTTACAGCTGGAAGTTAACAATGATGATATATAGTCCTGTGTCAGTTGAGGAAATATTGCCCCAATCATTAAGCATCTTGTAGGGAGCTGTTCCTTCCAGTTTCCAGCACACAACCATGCTCTGTAAGGTACTGCTCTAACAGTCACCTTGGAGATATGTGATACTAGCTAGCAGCATATCATGGAAATGACATTTCTTTAAAAAACAAAAGTCATATGTTCTGCTCACTCCAGCTAAAAATAGCAGAGGCCTCCAGCACTGTTTTCCTGGCATTCTAGTACAAAGAGGGCAGTGGCAGAATTCAAGAGCTTCTAACTTCCTGAAATAAACCCAAGTTTTTCCAAAGTGGGGTTTGACTATTTTAAAACACAGTGTTCTCCGTATAAACATTTCACTTGTGAATCATCTTGTGATGGATTTCCCAGGTTGCTGTCTGCAGAGCATGTGGATCCTGACTGGTGGAAGAACAGGATTTAAGAACATGTGTGTTTTTGTTATCATAGATATAAATAGTATCTACTAAGGAGAAAAAACAACAGTATAATGGACATGTAGTCATATCTATACTTTACACCTCATGAACTACACTAAACAAAACACAGGACTAAACAGAGATGAAGTGAAGGAGGGTGCAATTAAATAGGGTGGAACATGCTTAAGCTCTTTCAGTCTCAAACTTACATAGCAACATGAGAGCATCAGGGAGTCTAGGTTGGTGCAAGTTGCATCCTGAGCATTTGGAAGCAAGTATAAACTGAAATAGAGGGCAGTCTCTTTAAATTTACACTCCATACTCATTTCTTTTAGTTGCTTTTATTTCTACACTTCTCTTGTCTGGCTTCTCAGCATATAAATTACACTGCTTTTGACTCCTAGTGCCAGTTCCATAGTAATGCATGAGAAGGGATGTAATTAGATGGTAAATGTTACCATTGTAAGCAAAACTGCACCTGTATTTCCCCTGGAGGGTACTCCCTTAAAGGTTTCTGGCTCCCAGCCATCACCCTTCCTATTACAACTCAATCCCTTCTGGCTGGGAGTTTTAAGGCTGCACAGCTCTCTGATCTATGCTGTGATGTCTCCAGCAAGCCAATCTTTCTAAGAGACCAGATTCTGTGCTTTGCTTTCTCTCCAAGGAGTAGGGCCAGTGTATTGCCTGCAGTTGGAGCTGTGTGGTAACTTGCTTCTAAGCAAGAACATGTATTCTTAGGTAAAAGTATTACAGAGAAAGTATATAAAAATAATGAAAGAACCTACATACATGTTAAGAAGCTTACCAGAGATCACCTCAACTCCAGTCTAGTGCTCTGGTAGGTGTCAGTCCTTCAAAACCCACAACTAGATTCTCCCTGCCATAATAAGTTCATATCAGTCTTCAAATCATGAACCAGAATTCAGAATGGGCAGATCAGCCTTTTCTTTATACTGACTGGTCCTTTGATCTCCAGTCTCTGGGAAAAGGTAATCTCCAGTCAATGATCCTCTCCTCATGGTATAGCTCAGGGTTTCTCAAACAGGGGTCGCGGCTTGTGTAGAGAAAGCCCCTGGCGATGGGTCAGGTGAGATTATGCAGCCCACGTGAAGTCTCTGCTGTGGTATCCTCACTTCTGTTTTTAATGAGCTGTCTAGAGTATAGCTAGTGGGGTATATCTACATGAGCTGCCATTCACATCGCTGGCTCTAATATAGCTGTATCCTAACTGACTTGGTTTGTTGAAAATAGAATTTAATTAATTACACAAAGTCACATGCCATGACATTTTTGCAAACAAGAGTAAGTTAAGTTACCCCTTTGAAAATACTAAGGGATACTGGATGACTGTACAATCCATCTACTAATGTAAGAGGCAAAGTGTCCAAGTGGACAGGACTGGGATTCAGGAGACCTGTGTTCTTTTCCCATCTCTACCACTGGATTTCTGAGTGACCTCAGGTAAGTTACTTCTTTTCCCTATGACCCAATTTCCCATCTGTAAAACACGGATAATTATGCTTACCTCCTTTGTAAAGTGTTTTTGGCTCTGTATATCAGTGGTGGGCAACCTGCAGCCCGTGGGCTGCTTGCGGCCCATCAGCATAATCTGATTGCTGGCCATGAGACATTTTTCTCACATTGACTGTCCACAGACACATCCCCCTCAGCTCCCAGTGGCCGCGCTTCGCCATTCCTGGAGAATGGGAGCTGCGGGAAGCAGCGGACCAGCAATCAGATTACCCTAATGGACCGCATGCGGCCCGCAGGCTGAAGGTTGCCCACCACTGCTCTAGATGAAAAGCACTATATAAGAGCTAAGCACTATTATTAACTACAGTACCATTCACTGCTATTCTATCATTCTATGGATCCATCTTGACTGTAGTCACTGAAAGTGCTCCTGAGTTCTCTATCTATAAAACACAAAAAGGCCTGATAGTGATGAAAACTGTGTATGTAATAATCAACTAATAATGTGTGCTACTATACTATGCAATTACTATTCTGTGTAATGAAGTCACTATGATATTATTCAATGACTTGAGCTAGATGTAATAAAAATCTAATCTGCTTTCTGTTAAGCACAGGGTAAGATAACACACCTCTCTACAATTCATTTGTGGCTCCAGCAATCTTCCACAATGTGGAAAGAGGAACAAATACTTTGCCTTCTCTAATTAGCCAGCATCACCATTGTACCCAGAGAGCCTAGTGTTGTATGATTGGTTGTTTTGTAGTTTGGGAAATATGTTCATCATTTCTGTGAATTACATATTACCAATCTAGTAGAAAGTGGACTTCTGTAATTACTGAGAAGCTCAGCTGAAAAATTTTAAATGACATTATAAAACTTACATTTGCTTTTACTAGCATATGATCTTGATAAGCACTTGTGTGTGAAATGTTAACGATTATTCTTTTCGCTATTCATTGTTTTCCCTTTAAAAAAAAAAAGCTGTTTCTGATTTAAAAACCAGTCTGAGACTTCTTGAGCCAATGTCCCCCAAGTATCCCATTTAAACTTGTTTGTCCTTACCTTCAACCTTGCACAAGTCCTGCCTACTCTTCTCCTTTCTTTTTTCCCTATTATCTGTCTTCTTTTCTCTTGCACAGAAACTTCCTCCCTAAGTGCCTTCCTTTTAATTTTCTGTGTTTGTTTTTATTGATATTGCGGTAGTGTCTGGGGGCCCCTATCATGAATCAGGAGCACATTGTTTTCAGGCACTGTATGAACAGCTAACTAGTTGTCTCTGAAGAGCCTACAATTTAAGTATACATTGAGAGACAACAGGTGGAAACAGCAAACAGCTGTGGGGAGCACATGAAAACAGTGAGACAATTAGGAACAGCATGATAAACAGTGGTCACAGCATACCCTTAACCATTTATTGCTCAACTGCCTACATATTATCAGAATTTTGTCGGTCTCATTACAGAGTACATTTTGACAGAGGGATTTAAAAGAGGAGAAAGAGGTGGCTGTGGGAATATATACAGGGGCTTTCTTCATACATAGGAGAAAGTACAAAGGTTTATGTTGGAAAAATTAACAAATGAGTAATCAAGAATGGGATCACTGGCAGAACAGAGGCAGGAATCAAAGTCTCCATAGCATATCAGAGATGATTGGCAAGGTGGGCACTCTTCCTCTGCATTTTCTTCCAAATAAACCCATTATGTTTTTACAATTTTCCTATTTCACATCGATGAACTACCTCTCTCCCGTCAAATCTCTTCTTCAAACATCCTTCTGCAGATCCTTTCCTGGATTCTTATGAAGTGCTGACACAGGAAGACTGCACAGCCTCAGGCTTGTTGTGTCATTAGGTGTATTACTTTTTGTCTGAATTGTTGTGTCTATGCCTAAGTAGACTGTAAACTCTTTGGAGCAGTAACTGTTTCTGTGCCTATGTTTGTACAGGGTTGAGCACACTGTTGAGATTCAATAAATAACTTCCCATAAGAAATGGATTAGGTAAATTAGATTCAAGGTTTAAAATATGTATCAATTACTTAAAGGGAGTGGGGGACTTACAAAAATATTGTAATTTAAAACAAACAGTATAAGAAAACCAGGAAATTCTAAATTATGGTTACATTGCAATACTCTATAAATTGTGGGAAAATAAAGATCTACACCTTCAAGCTGTTGGCTACTCACCTTCTCCTCTCTGCCACCCCTCCTTCTGTCTTTGCCCAAGGCCTTAGAACCATAGAATCATAGACTGGAAGGGACCTTGAGAGCTCTTCTAGTCCAGTCTCCTGCACTCAAGGAAGGACTAAGTATTGACCATCCCTAACAGGTGTTTGTCCAATCTGCTCTTAAAAATCTCCAAAGACAAAAATTCCACAACTTCCCTAAGCAATTTATTCCAGTGCTTAACTACCCTGAAAGTTAGAATGTTTTTCCTAACATACAACCTAAACCACCCGTGCTGCAATTACATCCCATTACTTCTTGTAACCTCAGGGATTAATAAGAACAATTTTTCTTCCTTCCCCTTGTTATGTACCTGAAAACTGTTAATATGTCACCCTTCAGTCTTCTCTTCTCCAGGCTAAATAAACCAATTTTCTTCTGTCTTCCCTCAAGGGTCATGTTTTCTAGACCTTTAATAATTTTTGTTGCTCTTCTCTGGACTTTCTCCAATTTGTCCACATCTTTCCTAAAATGTGGCACCTAGAACTGGACACAATACTCCAGTTGAGGCCTAATCAGCGCGGAGTAGCAGAATAATTACTTCTTAGGTCTTGCTTATAACACTCCTGCTAATACATCTGTAGTGGGGCGGTCACCCCACTCCAGCCCTGAAGAGGTTAAAGCAGCCCGGGAGAGGGCTGGAGCTGGGAAAAGGGAGGCTGATGGGGAAAGCAGCCACAGCTGTGGCCAGCTTAATCAGGGCCCAGCTGGCCCTTATAAGAGGGCTGTGGGCCAGAAGCTAACACACAATCTCTCTCTCGGTTTCTGTGAGAGGAGGACCTGGCTGCCTGGAAGCTGGGAAGGGTACCTGAGATAAAGCAGTGCTGAGGAAGGGTAGGGGGAACTGGGGAACTCCAGCCTAATAAAACCCCAGGCTGCAGGCCTTGCTAAGAAGGCCAAAAAGGTACTGAGGCTGCAGGGAGGCAGCCCAGAGACAAGCAAAGGCAGCAGGTGCTAGCCCCCCTTTGCCAATGATGAGTGGTGTACAGACTTCAGTCTGCCCCAGTGAGCGGGGGCTAGATGAGGACTGGCAGTAGCCACTGAGACAAGGTGGGGATAGGGGATTGGGGGTTCCCCTGGGTGGGGAGACCTAGATTGTGGATTGCTGTTAGGGGCAGAACCCTGATGTAGAGGGGCACCGGGGTCTGGGAGGTACATGGGGGCCAGTGGCAGGCAAGACACCAGCCTGCAGAGGGCACTCTGGGCTGGAAGACCTAATTCCCGAGATGGCCAACAGGAGGTGCTGCATCAGTGAGTCATCGTCCCGCCACAACATCCCAGAATGATGTTTGCTTTTTTCTGCAACAGTGGTACACTGTTAACTGATATTTAGCATGTGATCCACTAAGACTCCCCTGATCCCTTTTCGCAGTACTCCATCCTAGGCATTCATTTCCCAATTTGTATGTGTGCAATTGATTGTTCCTTCCTAAATAGAGTATTTTGCATTTGTCCTTATTGAATTTCATCCTATTTATTTCAGACCATTTCTCCAGATCATTTTGAAGTTTAATCCTATCCTCCAAACCACTTGCAGCCCCGCCCAGCTTTGTATTGTCTGAACATTTTATAAGTGTACTCTCTATGCCATTATCTAAATCATATCATGAAGATATTGAACAGAACTGGACCCAGAACTGATCATTGTGGGACCCACTTAATGTGCCTTTCCAGCTTGACTGTGAACCACTGTTAACTACTCTCCAGGAACATTTATGCACCCACCTTATAGTAGCTCCATCTAGGTGGTATTTCCCTAGTTTGTTTATGAGAAGATCATATGAGACAGAATCAAAAGCCTTACGAACGTCAAGATATACAACATATATTCTTTCCCCCTTCCACAAGGCATGTTACTCTGTCAAAGAAAGCTATAGCTTGGTTTGACACAATTTGTTCTTGACAAATCCATGCTATTCCTTATCACTTTATTATCTTCTAGATGTCTGCAAATTGATTGCTTAATTATTTGCTCCATTATCTTCTTCAAAGAGATAATTGACGAGATCTTCTATATCCATTATACATGGGAATAGAACGAAATGCCTACATTTCAACTTTTTTCATAAAACAGAATTCTTATTTTCTGGCCAGCCTTATTTGCTTACCTTAATTCATACAAGGTGAAAATCTGCCCCACTGGATTGTTGCCATTGACTTCAATGGAGCTGGGGTTTCACCTGTTGGGACTACTCACATGCTTAAGCATGTGTGTCAGTACTTACATGATTGAGGCCTAAGACAATAAGAGTCATATGAAACTTGGGGAGAGAGTTCTACATTTTTTTTTCTAAAAAATTGCAGTTGTGGGTGTGTGGATTATTCTAAATAGATAAAGTAAATGCTGGTTAGCTCCTTCTGACTATCAAGTCATGATGAATTATTTGATATTATAGGCATCATGACAAAGATAGGTGACCAGCAATGCAGATCCAAAATTTTCAATAAAAAAAACAGACAAGTAGAACATTTTTAATCAAATTCTTGTCAAATCAAACAACTGATTCTCACCTGGTTTATTCAATTTTTCAATCAATAGACATATTTTTCCTGTTTTTTTTATTTAACTATTCAAAAACATCATTTAATCATAATCTTGAGAGAGTTACCTCTTAACATATTTAACAAGACTATGGCTGCAATCATGGACTTATTCAGTACATAAGATCGCACCTGAAGTGTAGGCAACATTGTCTAGGCTTGCTGAAGGAAGGTGGGAGGGCAGAGGTTAGAAACTGCTGCAAAAAGGTGAGTGGTGGTCAGCTTTGCAGCGCTGACTCACCCCTGTGGAATGTAAGGGGCGGAAGGTTTTAAAGGTGCAAGCCCTGGGTGTTAGAAGCCCTTTCTCGACTCAGTAAGCAAGGCAGCACATGCAGTCAGTCTCACTGATTTCAGTGACTAAGGTACATAAAGTTAAGCACATGCATAAGTCCTTGAAGGATTAGGTCCAATGCTTGTCAGAAAAAAGTACTGAAACAATAAATACTAGCAAGGAAAATTCTTCCAGCAGCATAACAATTTCAGTTTTCCTTCCATCCTGGAGTTAGTATGGAAAACATGGATTTGTTTTATCAATATAATAGTTTTCTTTCCTTTACTTTCCAACCACTGACATCAGTGTGTCATTATCTTAAAAAAAAGACTCAAAATTTACTATGTTTTTGCATCCAAAAGCTATTATCAGATGGAAATACTGAGGCTGAAAGTTAGTTGGGAATTCAAAACAGTTTTACAGTTTTTAGTGAAAGATCATATTTAGGCCTGAATGTTTTTAAATTACAAGAAGAAAACTTCAGGGGAATTCTAAGCCCTCAGAATTAACTCTGTTTCACCAACTGGTCCCATCTGGTTAATCAAGCAAATATTTGATAGACTTTGTTGCAGTCCTCGCTGTCATCATCCTAACCCAATCCACTGCCAATTCTCTTGTAGATTACAAAATTACAATTACAAAACCAATTGTAATACAATTGTGAAGACAAAGATGTTATTGAGGTTGTTAATGTCAACCTCATAGAAGACATAGAAGCCAGAGGGTAATAAGATACTTAATGCCAATATGCTGGCTGGCTGGCTGGAAGCAAGGACCTCATGGTCCACCAGAGAGAGAAGATCCAGCTGGCAGGTCCTGCTCATATGCTCAGGTTCTAACTGTTCACCTTTTTTGGTGTGTGAAGGAATTTTCCCCCAGCTCAGACTAGCAGAGACCACCTGAGCAAGGCTAGATTTACACCTTGCCCCCAGGCACAGCATCTTCAGTGCTCTCTCTGCCTACAGCTAACCTTTGTGTTGCACCCTGCTTTAGAGAGGTAAGGCACCGCGAGAATGCCGGCACTCCTAAATATGTGCCTACTGTGCCTAATTGGAAATACGGCCCAGCCCCGGAGTGTTTTTCACATTTCTCTGTAGTGGGGCCTGGGTCACTTGCTGATTTGAACTAGTGTAAGTGCTGGGTTCTCTGTAACTTGAAGTCTTTAAATCAAAATTTGAGGACTTTAGTAACTCAGCCAGTGATTATGGGCCCATTACAGGAGTGGATGGGTGAGGTTCTGTGGCCTGCACTGTGCAGGAGTTCAGACTAGATCAGGGATTCCCAAACTTGGTTTGCGGCTTGTTCAGGGTAAGCCCCTGGCAGGCTGCAAGACACTTTTGTTTACCTGTGTTCTGCAGCTCCCATTGGCCAGGAACAGTGAATCATGCCCGCTGGGAGCTGCAAGTGGCCGTACCTGCAGAAACCCAGGTAAACAAAGCATCTTGTAGCCCACCAGGGGCTTACCCTGCACAAACTGTGAACCCTGGACTAGATGATCATAATGGTGCCTTCTGGCCTTAAAGTCTATGAGTCTATGAATCGTGACAGAATGTCTTCCCTTAACCTACATATCATAGCTACAGTGTTCAACCTCCAGCAGGGAGTGTGATCATAGTCCCCGCACACCCAAAATTATCTGGACCTGATTCTGCTTTAACACCACTCTGAATCCAGAGTTACAGCATTAAAGTCCATGAAATTTCACTGGTGTAAAACTAGTATGAGAGACAGAACAGGGGCAGTGCCTTTCCCTCTGTGAAACACTTGAGCTCCATCATTGCACTAGCTGCAGGAGTACGATGTCTTAGAGTTAAGGTGACATCACATTTTCTGTGCGGAGGGAATGTTTGGCTAGTAGAGTGCTCACTTCTGTTTGTGTGGTTAGCAACTGCAAATTGCCTGGGAATATTCTGTTGTAAAATATCATTACTTTCTGGAAAGCCATCTGGCTGCAAATGAGCACAGGAACAATTATCTTGTTTCCCTTTCTATGACACAGGGTCAAAATAATTAAAATAATCTAAGGAGATTTCACACATTTGTACAGTTTCAGTTTCACAGAACACTTCACATATCCCATGCTTAGTTGTTCTACCACCTACTGCTGTGATCAGATCCTATATACATCGGAATTGCTTTCTCAACCTGAATACATCTTAGAAGCCAAGTTTTTGAGAACTCTCTCCTTCATATATTACTACTCCTGATTTCTATTATGATGACCTAACTGAAAAAATATTATACTTCTAGTTTATACCTATTTTCCATCTATTTCTCTCATTCAGATTCAAAGTCTAACTTCTACTACAAACTGTAGCTTTCCTTACAAATTTATTGAAAGCATTCTGTACCACCTGTAAATTACATGTGTTTCATATTTCAACAGCTGTTATACATTAGCAATGATTTCACATTTTCCTAAAAAGCATCAGAGAGGCCTCTTGTCTTGCTCTGTTGCTGTGGTAACTAATTATTATTACTTTAATTATATTGAAGAAATAAATAGAGTCTAGGCTGCTTTCCTTGTTTAAAACTATCTTAAAGCATAAGCTTGAGAGTGTCAGACTCATAACTGGCAATTTCCACCAAAATATTTTTTTAAGTATGTAATCTGGCAAAGATTTCTTTTATATCTATGGAAGTTGTTTTCCTCCTATAACACAGATCCCCAACAGTAGTTAATAGAAGCACTTCACCAATACTTCAAATCGTACTTCCACCAATTTTATTAACATCTGTGCTGCACCAGGATCCAATCTACTGTACAAAATTAAATATTCCCAAACTCTCTGCAACTACCAGTAAAACCAACAGCTTCACTGGATGTGGATTTTATTACCCAGAGCTGCCTCAGATATGTCTCCCTAACCAAAGGGAGAATGTTTTTCATTTGCACTCTACATTAATGCTGTCTCCTATTTGACAAAATCAGAAAAATGACATTGCATACCACTATTATTTTAAGTTGTCTTTTTCTTAAAATTGTATAGTCTGAGGATCAAGATTTTGATTTACTGTTTAAGAAGACAAAATGGCTAAAACAACCACAAATGTGGTTTTATGACAATTAATCTCCACCTTTGAAAGGCTAGTTATTTTAAAACTATTTCGCATCTTTCTAATTTTTTTCACTTGGGGCCCAGCCCTGCAAACATTTATTTCCAAGCACAGTGTTAACTATGGGGTATAGCGCTATTGACAGGTCCTTATTTCTGTTTACCTTGCTCCTTTGCCCTGAACCAAAATACACCTTTCTCAGCAGGAATCCTGACATACAAAGAGACCTGCCTGTTGAAATCAGTTTCCCCATTTTCCCATGCATAAAAAGGCACCTTAACAGCATCAAAGAAGATAGAAATGGGAAAAACTTATTAAATCAATTGATCCATCCCTCCTCTCTCTCTCGCTCTCTCCAGTCTTACTGAAAAGATGATTAGTGAGTGTTACAAAATTATTTTTTGTTACTAAAATATAACATTATTATTAGCTTTGGAATATTTTGTCACAGTAAACATCTCCAAAAACTTACCTTATTTGTTTAGCCTCCAACAACTCCAGGGAGCTCCATCATTGGGATCAGCTTGGACTCCTCAGTCGTTCATTCCATTAAAGGTTTTCTTTTTCCATTAATAGAGCCCATCACCCCTTCTCTGTCCCTTTCCCCTGGAGTAGCTACTGGAGCTTTCTCATTTCTCTCACAAGTGTAGTGGTTATGCGTTTAATAGTCCCACCTAATTTGTACTGATGAATACCTAGTTAAGACAAATCTGTTTTTCCTCAAAGAAGGGCATGGGCATGTACATTGGAAACAATTTCATTAAGTCAGTGACCTTTTTAAAATGAATTCCTGTTGATAAAATAAAACTGGTTACCACCTAAAGGCAAATAGATGTAAGGCAAATAGAATTTACATGTGTATTGGTTTCTAAGATTGATATCCAGGAAGAATAGAAGAGGGACAACTTACCTCCTAAGCATAGGAAAGCAGCTATAATTTTTTTTATGGCTCTGAGCACTGTAACATGGTTATTTTAATTTGCTATTAGTTAGTTTATAATAGCAAATGCCTAGTGTATGGTTCACTTTAATTTCATGCTCGGTAGTGCTGGAGTTTAACACTGTAATTTCTTCAGCTGACCTTTGTATTTGCATAAGTATGAAACTAATACACTTTCAACCTTCTAACATTTTATAGACTGAAAAACACACAATGGAATAAAGTGCAGGAATCAGCAAGGATGTTAACTCTTTCCCCTTCCCACTCCTCTTATACATCCTGCTGCAGTAGCTCACCCACCCTGCAAACCTGCTGATACTAAGCAGGCTTCTAGCAGTGGTCCTTCAGACTATCATCAGAACCTCCAGGGAAAATAATCATTGCACTAATGACAACTTTTAAAGTACACAGAATTTCTATAAAATCAAAACACTGGTATTTGGGTAGGCCAGAATCTCATTTATTTACATCAATAAAATATGCACCTTAGGACATTCTGGGTCACTGTTGAGTAATGTATTGCATTTTCCACTGTTTTTAGAAGGAATGAGTAATGACAGTGGAAAGGCTTGGGTTCATTAAAGAAAAACAAATTTGGAGCACTGGAGCCCTTTATTTAGAAGGAGCTTGTGATATGAGTTGACAGTTGCTTTGTTTAGACAAGTGTCATAGTTTTATTTCATTGACCAAATTTTCTAAAGCCAAACAGGACAATCATTATTTCTGTGTGCACATTTGAGTGAATGATAGCATCAACAGCAAACAGTGGTTCTTAATTTAAGTTTTGGAGAGAACTGAACTTTTATATAAAATGTTCTACAACTAGCAGAACTAGAATTTGCTCTCTAGGCTTCTTTTTCCTCCTAAACTAGGGTCCAAATATGCAGCCTTGATTCACACAAGTTATTCATGTGCATTCCTGAAGTACCTTCATCTTTAACTCGTGTCAGTAAAAGTTTGCAGGTTCAGGCCATTGAAGCCCAATTTTGACAGTAAAATTCATTATTTATTCTTGTTGTTCAGACTTCTTGTTATCTTCACGGGCCTACATATCTGACCTCTGCCCCGTGCCTCTACCTTTCCCTCTACATAGAATGTCCTTCCTGAGCTGGTTTGTAAAGAGGGTAGTGTGGGAGGAAGCACAGAGTTTGTGAGAAAAGTAGGAAAATTAAAGTGGAAATTGAGGCTGGTGAAATGGAGAGGCATGGTGGGAGGCATTGCAATAAGACACTAGGTTGGTAACATAGGCATAGGAGGAGTTATTCATAAGATGCCTGGAAGGAGAAGATAAGGGTTGAGATCCATTCATGCTCAGTAAAAGGCCAGAGGGCATAAAGCAGCCCTAAAAGCCCTGCTTGTGGCTCAGGGAGAATTCCCCCATCCCAAGCACTGTGGAAGATTATGCCTTCTGTAGAGCCTATCACAAACCCCAGCATAGGGAAAGTGCCAGGAGCAGGACTGAAGGTGGGGCTTGTTTAGTTTTAACAGTTGGAATAAAAGTAACATAAGACAAAAAGGATTTTAAAACAACAGTCTGCATGCACGACTCTCTTACCTAAAGGCCACCACCTCTCCTGATCAAAGCTGTCACAACCTGCCCCACCCTGGGCATCACCCTGTTCAACACCAGTGTCTCTGTGTTACCAGCACAGCCTTTTTACCCCCACTAAGCTTATTTACAGGCACATGGCCTGAGAGTATCGGGTAGTCCTCGCTGCTTTTCCTAATTCTGTCCTAAGGGACAGCTTAATTTTACAAGAGCCTGGCAGTGCTTCCCCATATAATCCCAGTGTAGCTTCCTAACCCCATTTGTAATCCTCCTCAGGAGCCACTTGATGACCCTTCAGATTAAAACCTTAAAAGTTCTGAGTGAACAGCTTGGGTGGAGCTTCCATCCAGGAGTCCCAGCCGCTGTGGGTATGTCTAAACAGTAAAAACAAACCCACACCTGGGTACCTGGCTAGGGAAAACTTCTGGGTTTGGGCTGGAGCCCAAGTTCTAACACCCTCTCTCCCCACAGGGTCCTAGAGCCTGGATTCTAGTCTGAACCTGGAAGTCTACACAGCAATGAAACAGGCCCGCAGCCTGAGCCCGGCAAGCCCGGGTTGGTTAGCATGGGCCAGCTGCAGGTGTCTAATTGCTGTGTAGACATATCCTGTGTCTCTGTGTGCCCAGCACCATATGTTCTTCTTGGTCTTTGTTCCATAACATACTCCATCATACAATTTTGATTAACATTTATCCTCTAACATCTCATATCAAACAATTTCAAGTTAACACAGTACCATCTCCACAAAAGCCTGGGAAGGCCTAAGTTCTTCAGACATCTCCAGTGGTGTCTGAATATTTCAGTCTGAACAACTTTTCAGCCACATCTCTCTTCCCCACACCCAGAGTATCATTTTTTTTAATCCAGAGTTTTTTGTTCTCGCAGTTCATGGCCTTGAATTTGATAGGCTCAGTGGGAGGTTGAGCCAATGGTTCTCCATTGTCTTATAAGAATCTTCAAGTGCTTGCTGACAGATCATGTATTTTGAGTCATTGTTTTGTCTTCCTGTTTGTTTCCCAACAGTCATGAGTCATACAGTAAGCACCTCAATATTTAACTCAATATAGTCATACATCAGAGGGGTAGCCGTGTTAGTCTGGTTCTGTAGAAGCAGCAAAGAATCCTGTGGCACCTTATAGACTAACAGAAGTTTTGCAGCATGAGCTTTCGTGGGTGAATACCCACTTCTTCGGATGCAAGCAGTGGCATCCGAAGAAGTGGGTATTCACCCACGAAAGCTCATGCTGCAAAACTTCTGTTAGTCTATAAGGTGCCACAGGATTCTTTGCTGCTTATAGTCATACAGTAAATATTCCTATAACCAGGTCAACATACAGTATTCATAATTTATTGAAGGTCTGCTCCATGCCTATCTCAATACCAACAAAGGAAAATATTTTTTCCTGACTAGGTTTATTCTGTATAAATCCAGGCTACTTATTTTGTATTTTAACACCTAGATAGTGGATTTTTTTCTCTTAATATTTGTTACATTATTTTAGTAGGCATTGAAGTTACATCTGACAGACAGTAACTGCCAGTAATCTCTTCCTGTTTTGAAAAATGCTTATCTCAAGTAAATGTTATTCGTTCTCCCCCTCCATATCTAGACTGTAGCCAAAGCCTATTGCTTTTTCCTCCACACAATGTTTAAAAAAATAGCTCCTTTAATTTTCATTCTGACAGTTAATTCCCTTGGTCATGTCCTTATCTCCTGTCTTGTCTTCATTCTGGTTTCTTTCATATCAGTTTCAACCCCTCCAGTCCATTCAAAAGACTACTGCCCAAATTACCTTTCTTTCTGTTAATTCAACCACATATGTCCCTTCTCTTTTAGGCAGTTCAGTAGCTCTCCATTGCATTACACAAAACATTTAAACGGCTTGTCCTCATCTTTAAGATCCTACCACTCATTGTTCCTGCCTGTATCTTTTTACTTTTATGTTTCCCCTTGCCTCCTCCATCCCACTAATACTACCTTCATAACCTTCCTTAACAGATTTTTCTATGCCTTTTTTCACGCGACCCATTATAGCACATCCTCCTAAAACCTTTATGCAACATCACCTCCTCAGTACTTTCAAATGCTTCCTAAAATATATTTATGCTTTTTTGCCTACAAGAAGTGAAAGGAAGGAAAGGTAACAAAAAATCAAAAACTGAATAAAAAAAGTTATCAAACCATTAAGATACTTAGCGAGTATAGTAAGCCATCCAACAATAATAGCAAATCCTTGCAATAAATTCAAACTAGAAACTCCCCTTATTTGGCTAATTTTATCTTAATCTGCCCCAAAAGGGAGCAAAAATTATACCATCTCACAAATTATTCCAGACATTCTTCTAAGGATCCTCCCCAAAGTCATTATGATAAGGAAAATAAATATGGTTTGACTGCTCTTTCCAGGAAAGACCACCTGAACATGCCAGTTCCTTCCACTTCTTTCTTCTGGTATATGGGAAAGGTATTTTTTTATACACACAGTTTTCTAGTAAGACTTGTCAAAATCTAAAACTACAAAATGACTCTCATGATGAGTTACGTGTCCCAGCCCAGTTTTCCCATGTCCTCTTTTTCCTCTTCTATGGGCTGAGCTCCCCAGCCATATTTCATCTTCCATCACACTTCATGATGCTCTCATAATGCACCACCTCTGCTCCCCAAGAAGAGAGATCATGGGAGACAAAGACAAAGTCTCACCTGGAGCCCAGCCTATAGAAGAGAATGATGGCACGAGGACTCAAAATACAACTCCCATGAGGCACCACAGCAGCATTTCCCAACTCAAAATACTTCAATTTTCAGCCAAAATATTTAAACTTTAAAAATTTTGCCATTGAATTTGAAATTTTGTGTGGAAAATTTAAATGAAAGATTTTTTCTGGTTTTGTTGATATTCTGCACATAAAAATAATATCAATTTTCCAACCAGCTCTGTTCATAACATTAAGCAGCAATGCTATATTATTATGATCATCCTTTTTCTTTCTATGCCCTTCGTTGGCTATGACCCTCACATTTCTAGACACTTAACAAAATTCCCTCCATGAAAATTATTCTTCATCCTCGTATCAAATTGAAGACATTTGTGACCTGAGGGACCAGGCATAAGGTATGGATTTGAAGCTTGATTGAGGGGGCAATCAAAACCCATCCTTGCAGATTCAGGGACAGCAATGCATGAAGCTGGCCTTTACAAGAGACTTCCCTGAACAGAGGGAGCAACCTTTCATTGTGAAATATCTCCCCCTACCCTGCAATATTCCCCCCACATTCCTACTCTTAAAGGGCATTAATTCTGCTTACAATACAGATGTCTGCTATGGAATTAGCCACATCACCAAGAGAGCATGCTGAGAAGACTGTATGCTTGAAAGCATTACTGTGTTCCGAACCATGAAATCCTGATTCCAGTATGCCCTGCAGAGGCACTTCCATGGGCTCCAATAGAAGAAAGGGACATTATACACAGTTACTGCTCCCCTACCTCTTTTGTTCTTCCTCTTGTCTGGTATTTACTTCCTTTCATTTGTATCATGGGAGGAGCATCAGGCTCTCTATTTTTTTTGTTAGACACATTTAATAATAACTTTTGATTCATCATTATTTTTATTTCCCACCTTCTATAAGTTCAGACTCTGTCACCCTTACTCATGCCGAGTGCCCCTTACTCTTTGAGAAGCTCCATTGATATTAATTGGACTAATCAAGGTAAGAAGTAAAGTACAACTCAGCATCAATAAGGATATTAAATCTGGCCCTAATTAATTACTTCCACTGTAGTTCTTCTTTATATATTCCAATATCATTTTTAAAAGCCATCCTTATCCCTCCTTAATTTATCTGGCTAGTACTAACCCCTGCTGCATTTTGTGCAACTTAGATCTCCTATTTTGATCTCCTCATTTTTCTCCTGACTATTGTTCATTACCTTTCCCTTTTCAATACCAATGGAAATTATGTCAAATCCCTTAATATGTTTCCAACTTGTAATATTCAGGCCATTGCATCTGAGCATTTAATAAAAGTGGAAGAACTAATAGATTTACATGAGTCCTTTTGGCCCAGGACAATCTCCAGGATGCTAGAGCATATTCACCCGGCATTGCATGTTAACTAAATAACAGAAATGTTTTTAAAAGAGTTAGAGGTCAAACTATTGTCAATTAATACTACAAAGGTCAACAGCTTGATGCCAAAGAGGTCAGAGAAGTGACATTGCAAATAGAACTTCTTGACCTACAATGACAATCTACAGTAATGAAACTGCTGGGTAATAAAAGCAACACATGCATTCAAAACTAGCTACAATAGGTACTGTAGATACAGTAAAACAAATGCCTGCAAATAATTCAGGAACAGATATTCTCAGTATTCAGGTCATTTTCAGAATGCATTTTTAATTCCACATTTTATATCTAAAAACCCACAATTCCTAGTAGCCAATATTCTTTAAATATAAAGGACCAGATTCTCTCAACCTCACTGACTGTGTGGAGTATCTTATTTCCCAAATTGTCCCATTGAGTGAATAGGACTTATAAAGGAAACCCCATTTTGGTTTAAAAGTATTTAGGGACTTCAATGGAAATATTCATGAAGTAAGATACTCCTCAGCCTGAGTAAGTGTGGCAGCTTTTATGAAATCAAGCTCTTAAAGCCATGACAGCAGAAATTATATAATTCCAAAGGTATTATTTTACCATTTAAGGTGCCAGCATGTTCTAAATGCTTGTAATCCACTTTCTCAGAAGAAAAGTCTATAGAGCTGATCAAAAATTTCCCTGCTGAAAAAATGATCTTAGTGAAAAACTAATTTTTATAGGAAATGTCTAAATGAAACAAAAACATTTACTCACTTTTGAATTGCATTTTTCTAGTTTTGGTTTTCAACAACTGATTCATTTGTATTTTATTTCAGATGTGATTTTAATTGCTATTAAATTGTTTAATTACTTTTTTCACTCAAACTTTTCAAAATTTCTCCATCTTCAGAAAAGTTAGTGACAAAAAGAATAAAAATGGAAACCATGTGGGTGAAGGGTGAGGAGGGAGAAACCCTAGATAAAAGTCATTCAGTTGTAGTTAGTGGCAAAGAAGGAAAAAGGGTGGGGGGGGGGAACAAAACTCCAATTTCAAACAAACCACATAGAAACAAAAAATTCCATTCAAATTAAGACAAAATAATTTCATTTCATTTTGAAAATTTTCTGTACAAAATTTAAATACTTCAAAAAGAAATCATGAATGATTTTTTTTCAATCAAGATTTTTCATGGGAAATATATTGGGTGTTTAATGCACTCTTGTGGTACAATAAGGCAAAGTATTGTAATAATATAAATTGTTCAGCTTTTCAAAAAAAAATGTATAGGCCATTCCTGTACTCATTACTCAAGGACAGCTTCCACTAAAATTATTTTACTGAGTACCTAGGGAAGAGAGGAGTCAGAAAATTATTCCTTGGAGACTTATGTACTAACTCCAAGCAGAGGTTGGCTGACTGAAATCTGCATCTGCCAGTTCTCTTTTGATTAAGTCATGAAAATTGAATCTTTCAGGTATCATTCATTTAGTGGATCTGCCTATCTGTCAGATCACTGTAGTATCTGACTTTGTGACAGGTAGAGTAGCTACTACCCAAAGGCACATCTCAAAGGTGTTACTTGAGATTCTAACTGTACATACAGAAAGATCAGAGTGGACCTACCTCCGAAAAGGTTAAAAAAACCACCACGAGTTTGTTAGTAAATTCCAAAAAGTAAAGCTTGTCTATGTAGGAATGTGACAGAGTGCTGAGAGATGGAGTTTGAGCCAGCACTCTGGTCACCATTTGCACCAATTAATTTCCTTCAGAGAAGGCCTGATTGGTCCTGAGTGTGCCTAATTACCAGCCAGACTGGAGTTATGAAGTTTAATGAGCTAGTTAGCTCATTAACAGGCAAGTGGCTTCAAAAGAACACAGGAAGACGTGCTAGAGGACGAAAGGGGGAGAAAGAGAGAAGAAGAGTGAGAAGAGATTGGGGAGTTCTCTGAGTAGAGCAGTGTTTCTCAAACTGGAGTCGCCGCTTGTGTAGGGAAAGCCCCTGGTGGGCCGGGCCGATTTGTTTACCTGCTCCGTCCACAGGTCTGGCCCATCGTAGTTCCCAGTGGCCGCGGTTCTCTGTTCCAGGCCAATGGCAGCTGCTGGAAGCAGCGCAGGCCAAGGGACTTACTGGCTGCCGCTTCCAGCAGCCCCCATTGGCCTGCAGCGGCGAACCGCAGCCAGTGGGAACTGCGATCAGCCGGACCTGCGGACGGGGCAGGTAAACAAACCAGCCCATCCCACCAGGGGCTTTCCCTGCACAAGCCATGACTCCAGTTTGAGAAACACTGGAGTAGAGACACCTCAACCACTCTCCCCCTGACCCTGGTCAAAAGGGCCAGAAAGCAGGGGAAAGAGCAAGAGTGTGGATGATCTGATATGTATTGGTACAGGAACTGAGAAATAGTCAATAAAGTACACACTGGTATTTACAAACAAAGAAGTTTCATGGTGGCCTGTGTTTGTCAAAGACGCAGGGTAATGGCACCCATGTCCCATCACATGGAAATGGCACTTTCTTGACATCTGGGCTGACACTGTGGAACAAATTCTCACAGGAACTCAGGATCCTCACAAATCTCATCACCTTCACTACAGGTGCAAGGCATACTTCTTCGACCTTGAGTTCTCCAATATAAATACAGATCAGAGTAGACACAAACCCTATCAAAACAAAACACTCCACTGTGCATACAATTCTTCCCTTGGGGAGAGGATAAGAGAAAGAACAAACCTCATGTGACTAATATTAGTTAGATCACATAATGCACTACTGGAAGGTACTCAGATGGTAGAGTGACAAGGATGGTTTAAGAACGTATATAAAATGGAATAGAACAGACCATTATAAAACGCAAGGAGGGAGGACATATACCACACTCTCAACATATTTTTGTGTTTAAGCATTCCCTTGGGCCAGAGCATAATATTGTTTTTCTGCAAGGATGGTGTTTTGGGTGATACAATATCAACATTCTCACTCATGAAAAAATGTCCACTGATGAAAACTGCTAAATATTTTCTTTTTCTAAATTCTCAATTTCATGTTTTTTTGAACTGAGAATACTATATCTTAATATTTGTACAACACTTTAGTGGTATGGGTTAAGATTTGCAAAGCTGTCAATGTAGCCCCATGGGAAAAATTCATTTCTGATCTCACAACGGGAAATCAGTCGGACCCACAGCATTGTGAACATGCAGCTCCTTTAATACAAATACAGTGAGGGATCCTAGGGCAGCTAAAGGGCACAAGAGGACTCAAAAGCCAGGGACAAGGTTTACATTATTGGGAGAGGAGAACAGAGACCAATCAGCTCCTCCTCCCCTCTGGCTGTTCAATGGGAAATGGAGAGTGTAACAAGGAAGATGGGCCCAGCTGTGACTTCCTAAGACACCAGCTTCTCATTCTTTTTCTCTCCCTTTCTGCCCTCCCTTCTGGACAACTGTCTTTCTCTTGCTGGCACATTCTAGATCCTTCCCCAGTGAAATGAGGAGTGGGCATTTCCTAGAAGTTTCAGATGTATAGCAAGTATTGTCTCTGATCAAGCTAAACAACCCCTTATGCGGTAACATGATTTACAACAAGCGGCCAGAAATCACAAGTGCCCCAATTCATGCTTCAACACTAATAATTTGTGTAACTTGTGGAATAACTAAATGATCTAAAATTTGGTGACTGGTCTGATCTAAAATTTGAAGGCTGGTTTGAAAAGAAAGGTGCTTGTCACTTGAATCATTTCTGAGAGAGCTTTTAACTACATTTTCCTACCAAAAGATAATGCTTCACTGCTGATCTATTTAGTAGTTGTTAAACTCATGCAGCATCCCATATGAATGTTTCATTTTCGCACTTTTAGACCTTCTCTGAAGCTCAACAAAAAATTCTCCAGTAATGTAGTTGTGCATTGTACTAATCTGTTCCTTAAGCAGTTCATTTCCCCAGTTAATAGCAAGAACTATAGCTTCACATCAAACACAAATATCAATTTTTATGGTAATAAAGTCTTACCAGTAAATTGACAACCAACGTTTGTACTTAATTTAGTTTATGTATTATTGTATTTGCACAGTAAGCACCATATGGACAGCAAATAAATCATGAAACTCTTAATTATATCAATAAGAGTATCTTCTTTACTATGGCACAACCATTCTTCATGCCAGGCTAAAAATATTCCCTCCTGAAATTCCAGATTTCCTATCCCTATTTTCCACATTAATAACTTACATAAAATCACACTCCACAGGCAGAGATCAAACACTACAAGTTGTTTTCCTTTGTGCACTATATCATACATGTGTAATAGTGCCTTATTCTTCATCCTTTTCAGAAACGTGGATGTAAACTAGTGTGGGGGAGGGATAGCTCAGTGGTTTGTTCATTAGCCTGCTAAACCCAGCACTATGAGTTCAATTGTAGAGGGGGGGATTTAGGTGGGGATTGGTCCTGCTTTGATCAGGGGGTTGGACTGGATGACCTCTTGAGGTCCCTTCCAACCCTGATATTCTATCTTGTCCTCATCAGACATTTTTCATATTAAATGGCAAATTTAACCCATGTTATAGAGAGCCAGTATTGTGTTCTCTGGGCCACTTAAGCTCCACAGATGGTCTTGTGAGGACAGGGGAAATGCTACTTCAGAAGCTATACCTGTGCACCCTACTATGAGTAACAGAAATGGTTCCTACACCATCTTAGTGTAAACTGGTGAGGAAAGCCATGATGGAGGCCAGGAGAACAGGACATGGCCATTTATACAAATCCACTTGGCCTCAATTGTGACAAAGTCCCTCTTCTACCTTGGTGGGTCCTGCGCTTCTTGGCGGATTTGCTCACCTCAGTGATCTTCTCCTCTGGTGGAACCCACAGTCTGGGTCAACTCCTCCTGTGTCTGATCAGGAGTTGGGAAGTTTTGGGGGAACCCGGGCCCACCCTCTACTCCAGGTTCCAGCCCAGGGCCCTGTGGATTGCAGCTGTCTATAGTGCCTCTTATAACAGCTGCATGACAGCTACAACTCCCTGGGCTACTTCCCCATGGCCTCCTCCAAACACCTTCTTTATCCTCACCACAGGTTCTTCCTCCTGGTGTCTGATAATGCTTGATGGTATGATAATTCCTCACTCCTCCAGCAGCACACCCTCTCAGTCTCAGCTCCTTGTGCCTCTTGCTCCCAGCTCCTCACACGCACTTCTCTCCTCTGGCTCCTTCCCCCTGGACTGGCGTGAGCTCCCCTTTTTATACCAGGTGCCTTGATTAGCCTGTCCTGATTGGCTGCAGGTGCTCCAATCAATGTAGCTCTCTCCGGTGCCTTATAGAAAGTTCTTAATTAGCCTGGAGCAACTGCCATTTTGGTTCCCATGGTACTAGGGATTTGCTTAGCCTGGAGCTAACATACCTGCTCCTCAGTACTTTCCTGTAGCCATCCGGCCTTGCTCCATCACACAATACAAATCCACTTGGTTTCAAAAGGAACTGAGGGGCTGAAGCTGCTATTGCCACCTGGAGGATGTCATAGTTATGGCAGAGGACAAGCATGTTGCAAAACCAGTTACACTCATTGGCCCCAGTTGTGGGGGGCAATGGATTTCAAATCCCCAACCCCTTCCATACCCACCTTCCAACCCCTTTCATACCCAGTCTAATAGATGGGTGCATTTTGCCCAAAGCATATGTGATTCTTTCATATTGTAGGCAAAAGGTAAGGTAATAATTGGAGATATACCAATCTCCTAGAACTGGAAGAGACCTTGAAAGGTCATCAAATCCAGCCCCCTACCCTCACTAGTAGGACTAATTTTTGCCCTAGATCCCTAAGTGGCCTGCTCAAGGATTGAACTCATAACCCTAGATTTAACAGGCCAATGCTCAAACCACTGAGCTATCCCTCCCCCCAACTAAAGACAGAGTTGTGGAAATTAACTTTCTGTATTATGTTTGAAACTATGAAGGCATCAGGTGTACTGTATATTATTTAAAACTGGCACTGTGGATTACCTGCAAATACCATTTTAAAAAAATCTTAACCCACAAGGAAAAAGGCTGCCCTCACCATCAATAAAGTCAGCTAATGGTGACAGATTAGTCTGCACGACAAGTACAATACTCTTTCAGCTAAAGGTTCTCTTTTATGCTTCCCTCTAGCACAAAGCTATTATGTTCTGGCTTACAACTCCATTGAAGACTATTATAAAAATACCCTTATGCAACTCATCATATTGTAACAACTTCGATTCCAAAAATATATTGTTCATAGTGATTCTATTGTACTGCTCATTACAAAAGCTTTGAAAACATGGTGAAAGTTATCAAACTTTGATTCTACCAACCTTGATATTGTCCCTCAATCTAAAGTAACCCTCAGCTACATTT
Source organism: Mauremys reevesii (assembly GCF_016161935.1). Classification (NCBI taxonomy): domain Eukaryota; kingdom Metazoa; phylum Chordata; order Testudines; family Geoemydidae; genus Mauremys; species Mauremys reevesii. The sequence goes on along the minus strand of NC_052623.1, from coordinate 106,735,280 downwards.
TCCTCTGCTTCCGTAACATGAGCATTTATTACCTTGGTTTGTAGTGCTGATTTTTTACAGGTCACACTGTTCTTCTGTAACCCTGCTGCCAGTTGGAGTCAGCAGTGATTCAGGGCTGGGTTCAATATCTAGGGGTTCCTTTTCAACAATACAACAGAACTGGCTCAAGTCCCCACCCTGTCAGCTGGGAAAATTACATGCCTTGCTCTGTATGCATCTTAGGCCTGGTCTACACTACGTGTTTAAACCGAATTTAGCAGCGTTAAACCGAATTAACCCTGCACCCGTCCACACAACGAAGCCCTTTATATCGATATAAAGGGCTCTTAAAACCGATATCTGTACTCCTCCCCGACGAGGGGAGTAACGCTCAAATCGGTATTGCCATGTCGGATTAGGGTTAGTGTGGCCGTAATTCGACAGTATTGGCCTCCGGGAGCTATCCCACAGTGCACCATTGTGACCGCTCTGGAAAGCCATCTGAACTCGGATGCACTGGCAAGGTAGACAGGAAAAGCCCCACGAACTTTTGAATTTCATTTCCTGTTTGGCCAGCGTGGAGAGCTCACCAGCACAGGTGACCACGCAGAGCTCATCAGCACAGGTAACAATGCAGTCTCCTGAGAATTGAAAAAGAGCTCCAGCATGGACCGCACAGGAGGTACTGGATCTGATCACTGTATGGGGAGAGGATTCTGTGCTAACAGAACTCCGTTCCAAAAGACTAAATGAAAAAACATTTGAAAAAATTTCCAAGGCCATGATGCAGAGAGGCCACACCAGGGACTCAGTACAGTGCCGTGTGAAAGTTAAGGAGCTCAGACAAGCCTACCAGAAAACCAAAGAAGCAAACGGAAAGTCTGGGGCAGGGCCAAAAACATGCCACTTCTATGCTGAGCTGCATGCAATTCTGGGGGGGGGTCCACCACCACTATTCCACCCCGTCCGTGGATTCCGAGGTGGGGGTGGTAATCGCAGCCATGGCTGAAGATTCTGCGGACAGGGAAGATGAGGCGGAGGAAGAGGAGGACGAGCTTGCAGAGAGCACACAGCACTCTGTTCTCCCCAACAGCCAGGAGCTTTTTCTCACCCTGACGGAATTACCATCCCAGCCCTCCCAAGCAACTATCCCAGACAATGAAGCCATGGAAGTGACCTCTGGTGAGTGTACCTTGTAAATAAAAGACATGGTTTAAAAGCAAGCGTTTTTTAATGATTAATTTGCCCTGAGGACTTGGGATGCATTCGCAGCCAGTACAGTTACTGGAAAAGTCTATTAACATGTCTAGGGATGGAGTGGAAATCCTCCAGGGACATCTCCATGAAGCTCTCCTGGAGGTACTCCAAAAGCCTTTGCAGAAGGTTTCTGGGCAGTGCTGCTTTATTCCATCCTCCATGGAAGGACACTTGACCATGCCATGCATGTAGCAAGTAATCTGGTATCACTGCATGACAAAGCCTAGCTGCGTATGGTCCCGGTGATTGCTGGCATTCAAGCAACATCCGTTCTTTATCTCGCTGCGTTATCCTCAGGAGAGTGATATCGTTCATGGTAACCTCGTTGAAATTCAGGAATTTAAGTAAGGGAACACAGATGGCCATTCCTACTGGGCTGTTTGCCTGTTGCTTAAAAGAAATCCTTCCCTGCAGGTAGCCAAGTGTAGGGAAGAAGTGGGGCGCGATTGGCGCTGAGCTTTTCTGCGTTTGGTTAGCAGGGATCTTTCCTGCTACCAGCCACGTGGTTGCGGGGGTGGGGGAAGGGAGGTGTTTAGCAGTGATCTTCCATGATGCCAGCCACGGGCTGGTTTCTGCTGCTGCACGTTAACAGGAAAGAAGCAGCACTCAACGGTAACACCAGAGCCGCAGGCACTCAATATTAAGATGCAGAATGCGACCTTGTAGTGAAGACATGTGCTATGTAAGGTGAATAGTGTTGTTCACCGTGAAAGAGTATGACCATTGTTCTCTAAAATGTATCTTTTTAAATACTTCTCTCCCTTTTTTCCCTCCCTCATGCAGCTGCAAATTTTTCAAGCCTCCCTACTCCGTCCCGAAGGCTATCTCAGATAAGGCGGTGGAAAAAAAAGACGCAAGAAGAAATGTTTTCGGAAATCATGGAAGTGACCTGCAGTGAAAGAGCTCATCTGAATGAGTGGAAGGACGTGGTAGCAAAGTACAGGAAAGATGCCAGTGACCGTGAGGACAGGAGGGACCAATGTGAGGACAGGAGGGATGAACGTGAGGACAGGAGAGAAGCTCAAGATGAGAGGTGGCGGCAGGAAGATCAGCGGTGGCGGGATGCAACTCTGGGGCTGCTGAGTGATCAAACTGACATGCTCCTGCATATGGTGGAGCTTCAGGAACAGCAGCAGAATCACAGAGTGCCGCAGCAGCCCCTGTATAACCACCCTCCCTCCTCACCATGTTCCTTAGCCTCCTCACCCGCCAGATGAGTAAGAACTTGTGGGAATAGGCTCCATGCACCCCGCCCACTCCACCCCAGTGGACAGCCCAACTAAAAGGCTCTCATTATTATGAAATTTTTTTAATGGCCTTTTCCTTCCCTACTATTCTCCTCCAAACCCCACCTGGGCTACCTTGTCAGTTTTCGCTCTCTTTTTATAATTAAGTAATAAAGAATACATGGTTTTTAAATGAGAGTGACTTTATTTCCTTAGAAAGCAAGCTGTGATCGAAGCGGGGAGGGGTGGCTTACAGGGAATGAATCAATCAAGGGTGGTGGGGTTTCATCAAGGAGAAACAAACACAACAGTCACACTGTACCCTGGCCAGTGATGAAACTGGTTTTCAAAGCTTCTCTAATGCGCACCACTTCCTGGTGTGCTCTTCTAATCGCCCTGGTGTCTGGCTGTGCGTAATCAGCAGCCAGGTGATTTGCATCAGCCTCCCACCCCGCCATAAAGGTCTCCCCCTTACTCTCACAGAGATTGTGGAGCACACAGCAAGCAGCAATAACAATGGGGACATTGGTTTGGCTGAAGTCTGAGCGAGTCAGTAATGTGCGCCAGCGTGCCTTTAAACGGCCAAATGCACATTCTACCACCATTCTGCACTTGCTCAGCCTGTAGTTGAACAGCTCCTGACTACTGTCCAGGCTGCCTGTGTATGACTTCATGAGCCATGGCATCAAGGGGTAGGCTGGGTCATTCAGGATAGCGACAGGCATTTCAACATCCCCAACTGTTATTTTCTGGTCTGGGAAGTAATTCCCTTGCTGCAGCCATTTAAACAGAGTAGTGTTCCTGAAGACGCAAGCGTCATGAACTCTTCCCGGCCATCCCACGTGGATGTTGGTGAAACGTCCCTTGTGATCCACCAGTGCATGCAGCACCACTGAAAAGAACCCCTTGCAGTTTATGTAGTGGGTGCCCTGGTGCTCTGGTGCCAAGATAGGGATATGGGTTCCGTCTATCGCCCCACCACAGTTAGGGAATCCCATTGCAGCAAAGCCATCCACTATGACCTGCACATTTCCCAGAGTCACAACCTTTCGCAGCAGCAGCTTAGTGATTGCTTTGGCTACTTGCATCACAGCAGCCCCCATAGTAGATTTGCCCACTCCAAATTGATTCCCAACTGACTGGTAGCTGTCTGGCATTGAGAGCTTCCACAGGGCTATCGCCACTCGCTTCTCAACTGTGAGGGCTCTCATCTTTGTATTCTGGCGCTTCAGGGCAGGGGAAAGCAAGTCACAAAGTTCCATGAAAGTGCCCTTATGCATGCGAAAGTTTTGCAGCCACTGGGAATCGTCCCACACCTGCAACACAATGCGGTCCCACCAGTCTGTGCTTGTTTCCCGGGCCCAAAATTGGCGTTCAATGGCTAGAACCTGCCCCATTACCATCAGGATCTCCAAAGCGCAGGGGCCCGCGGTTTGACAGAATTCAGTGTCCATGTCCTCATCACTCTCATCGCTGCGCTGCCGTAGCCGCCGCCTCCTCGCCTAGCTTTGCAGGTCCCGGGTTCAGCATTGACTGCACGAGAATGCACGAGGTGTTTAAAATATCCATGATTGCTGTCTTGAGCTCAGCAGGGTCCATGCTTGCCGTGGAATAGCGTCTGCACACTTCACCCAGGAAAAAAGGCGCAAAACGGTTGGCTGCTGCTTTCATGGTGGGAGGGGTGATTCTGTACCCAGAAGCACAAGCGGCAATATTTTTTGCCCCATCAGGCACTGGGATCTCAACCGAGAATTCCAAGGGCTGGGGGAGACTGCGGGAACTATGGGATAGCTATGGGATAGCTACCCACAGTGCAATGCTCCGGAAATCGACACTAGCCTTGGTACATGGACGCACACAACCGAATTAATGTACTTAGTGTGGCCACGTGCACTAGACTTTATACAATCTGTTTTACAAAACCGGTTTATGTAAAATCGGAATAATTCCGTAGTATAGACATACCCTAAGAGGCAATACTTCCCCTCTTGCAAGCACAGAGCCTGAGTGTAGAAAGAGACTTTTTAATAAAAGGAGGGAAATAACCCAGCATTAATTTTGGAAAATAGTGCAAGCAAGATTCATAAGTTTAAACCAAAGGCAAAATACCCACCCCAGAGTATGTTGGGCAGTGTCTTTTACCTCAGGTTCCTGTAACATGCTGCCCCTTCTTTCTTCAACACTTCCAGTTGTTGTCTTTTGTCAGTGAAGACCCAGAGTTCAGAGGTGCATCTGCTTGAATTCACCTCCCACCATGACAGGGGAAAAAAGGCACCTTGCTCACCCCACAATCCAGGTTCTTGTTCTGGTGTCAGCTGCCCTGACGGTTATCACCCCTGCACAGCTGCGTTGGCCACCCTACCAGCTGCTCGGCCGGTCGCTCACTGCTCTGCAGGTCGTCCCGCCGGCCACCTTGTTTAAAAAGTAACTGTTTCTGGTGGGAGTGGTGATAAATAAGGTCTAGTAGAATACTGAACATTCAAAAAAGTCCTTGCTTCAATGGACAAGAAAATAAATACTGTGTTGGCTGGGAAGACTCAGGAATCAGCTCACAGTACAATTGCTGCAGTGTTAGGATTGTTAGGTAAGGAGTGGACACCCTTAACACCGATGAATAAATTAGGACCTGCTCTGACAAACACTATGGTCCTTTCCATGTATTAGTATTAATAATGCATAACACTTAGAGAGCACTTCTTAGGTCAGAGTCTGAACCCAGAGATGCTGGTGTAATTGAGATCAGAATTGGGCGCTATGTTATGAAAGCAGTGTAGAAACATAAACTGTTTTTAATTAATGTAGAATCACACAGTGAGTCAAAATACACATTAAAATAGGTTAACAGCATGTGTCAGTTGGTCCAGGCTTGGGATCAATTAAACAACACCCTGTTGCCAAACTCATTTTAAAGTGGTGACTTTCATTCCCCTGATTACATAACGTAGGACTCTTGTTCTCAATCAGTCTACTAAATTCACATTATTTTTCAGTAAGCTCAAGATCTGTCTCACCGTGGTCATTGGTCAGGACTTAGTTGTGATCCCAGCTAGAAATATGCAGTGTCTAAGGTTATAGATAATTGTTTGCATGGCCAAGGCTTTCCTGCAGGTAGGTAATCATGTTCCACACCCTCTTTATGCCTGTTAAGAATGGATGGTAGATTACTTCCTTCCAGGCCTCAGAGATTCAAACTTTTCTTCTTATAAGCTAAAGAAGAAAATAAGAAATTCTGCCTTCTAGGGGTGTAATTCTAACAACTTTCATAAACATAACTACATTTATGCTTTAAAATTACATTAAGAGCTTGTGTCTACAGGGATGCTAGCTGTCCTGAGGATACCTAGAAATATATACATACAAGGGTTATGCCTTGATTTTCTCTCATTTTTGCAAGTGACCAGAGAGAGATGGATTGTATTTCCATTCATTTTATGGGCCCTGGAAATGTAATTTTAGTAGTACTTTGAAGATAGGACTTTTGGAAATGTCTAATAGCAGTGAAGCTAAGAAGTACAGCTCATTTTTTGTTTACTTTAAACTTCATTTTAATTAAACATTTTCACTTTGTAAGACACAGGAGAAGGAATGACTGGATTTCATACAATTGGAATTGTTACTCCAGTAATTTTAGCACAGGCTGATGCCAGTCCTGGTTCTTTTAATATTACCCATCTCTCATTAAACAAATTAAGTTACTGTCTCAAAATTGTGTTTGTGTGTTTAACATCTTGGTGAAATGAGAGAGAGAGGGAGAGAGAGAGAGAGAGAGAGAGAAACTTTTTTTTAATGTAACAATCACCATTTTTACCATTCCTGGTCTCTTCTGTAGGAGACCCAACACAAATAAAATGTCTGTGAGCAAGCCAAATATTTGAGCAAAGCACCCAGCCTTTGCTGAACATACCAAATGTTCAGAAACAATAAAATGCATCAGCTAACAAGAGCTAAGTCTCACATATTGACCTTATGGTGTAACAGTTTGTAAATTAAAACACTTTTTTGTAGTCCCACACTTTCTGACCACAAAAATAGACTACTTACAGCAACCTTTGGAGAGGGATGCTAAGGACTCAGTCTTGCAAATACTTATGCACAGTCCCACTGACTACAAGAGAGAAGCTGAACAATATCATTAGGTATATCATCATATGCATATAACTATTGCTTTGATCATTGCTGCAATTACACAGGTACAACAGAGCATAACCTGGTTCAATATATCTTGTAGACCTTTAAAGAGACAAGGTGCGTGAGGTAATATCTTTTATTGGCCCAACTTCTGTTGGTGATGGAGACAAGCTTTCAAGCCACACAGAGCTCTTGCTTGTCTCTCTCACCAACAGAAGTCAGTCCAATAAAAGACTCACTCACCTTGTCTATCTAATATCCTGGGACTGACATAGCTGCAACTATACTGCATACTTCTAGACCTTCAGTCAGTCAAGTTTTAAGGATCTCATTTGGTGGGCTTCAATGGTGCCGTGAAGGTTTTCATCAGACTTACCCTAAATTTTCCATGGAAAAATTCCATATATTTTTCCCATTGAACCATGTTAAATAATTCATCTCCCTCTTTGGTGATCATATCCTTCAAATACCAGTAGAATGTTATGTTCACTTTCACTCATTTCATAACCAATTTACAGATTTCTTGAAAGTACTTTCATATAGGGCTGTGCAAAGAACTGACTATTTTGTTCATTGACAGTTCCAAAAAAATGAAGAAAATAAAAAAAAAAAAATAGAACCAAACAAAACATTTTGCTTAACCCAAAGTGAAATGTTTCAATTTCAAACTTTTCAAAAGGTTTTTTTTACAAATATTTTAAATATAATTTTTGGAAATTTTGAAACAAGTTGATTTTGAATAGAAAATCAAAACACTGTGCTTCAAACATGTCAAAACCAAACTGTTTTTACTTTTTTTGGATTGGGGGAAGGAATGTTGACCAAATAATTTAGCAAATGTGACACAATTTTGCAAAATGTTTCAGTTGACCTGAATCTGAATTTTTCACTGAAAAGTTTTGCCCCCAAAGTTTTGCCCAGATCTATATTCATATGTACAGCTACATCTCTACTTAACATAAACTGCTTGCAAACACATGCTCTAGCTACTTCTTCTTGGCCAAATATCGGGCCCATGCTCCATCCTTAGTTTTCCTGACCTCTCTGCCGTTTCTAACATCACTGGTAACACACTTCCTCCTTAACGTCTTGTCTCCTTTGGCTTAGTGTTCCCTCTCCTCTTTGGCTCTTCTCCTCCCTCTCTGACTTCTCCTTTGATGTCTACTTTTGTAAGTCCTCCTCCTCTCTCTCCTCATGCTCTTTGGGGATGCTACAAAACTCTGTCAGAGTGTTTTTCTTCTCTCTCTCATCTCTATGCTAATAACTCACAGATCTACCTTTCCATTCCTTAAACACATCCCTCTATCCAATCCTGAATCTCAAACTCTCTCTCTCTCTGACATCTTTTCCTGGACAAATTGCTAACTAATTATAATTTACATGACCAAAACTGAACTACTGGGTCTCCCTCCATTCTCTGTCAGTGTTGACAAAGCCACTTTCACGTCACTGACACTGAAAATCAAGAGATCATCTTTGACTCCTCTCTTTCCCTCACTCCATATATCCAGGCTAGGTCCAAATCCTGCTATTTCTTTCTGTGCATCATTTCTAATATCCAGTCTTTTCTTTCTGCCAAAAATATCATCTTTGTCCTCATCGTCTTCTATCTTGACTATTGCAACTTCCCCTCTTTTGACCTCCCGAATTTTCACATCATTCACTCCACTATATTCAGAACCATAGCTGATAAAATAACCTGCCTGGACCATACATCTGACAATAGTACCTCTCTATCTGAGCCCTCAGTGGCTACTCCTTCTCAAGTAAATCAATTTTAAATAATAATAAGTTAAATCCTTGCCCCATTGAAGTCAATGACAAAACTTCCATTGACCAAAATGGAGCCAAAATGTCACTCCTTGTCTTGACCTTCAAAAGCCTTCATAATGTAATTCTTTCCCAACATACTATCTGATTTATTACCTCCCCACTCACACCCTTCTGCTCCACTAATGATACTTCTCCCACATCCATCTCTGACTTTTTCCATATTGCTTCTTATACCTTGAATATCCTCCCTCAAATGGACCCTAAGACCTTTTCACCTTCTGACCTGGTATGCTTAGGGTAGTCCCCACTGAAAATGCCAAGGTCAGGGCAGGCTGCAAAAGGGAGAGCAGATACTCCCAAAACTGATGGTTAACACTGAAGTTAGACTCAATAACCAGTCACAAACTGTGCTCCTGATCTCCCACACTGGTTATCAAGAATGTGGGGGATCAATAATGTCCAGTAGATTATGAGTTTTCTCATGATACCTCACAAGGCATACTTTGTACAAAATTTATCATAGCCTTGTAAAAGTATTGAAGATAAGGGTACAGTCTGTGACAATTATAGGAAAATATGTGGTATTATTTCACTTTTGCAGATAGTGAAAATGTGTCAGAGGTCTAGTGATTTGTCTGGGAGGCACGGTGACCTAGAAGCAGCAGCACAGCGTGAAGTTAGAGCTAGGTTCTAATCCTGGTTTGACACCAACTTGCTGGATCACAGATACCATAGGTAACCTGATATAGATATGCTAAGGTCATGGGTGCAGTATAAGACCCAGAACAGACTACAATACGGCTACTTTTCTCATCTGATAAATAACAGCAATATATACCTATTTACCCTCTTCAAAGAAGTGTTGTGAGGACTAAATGTATATATTGTGCTTGTAAAAATGTGGGACAAGTCCAATGTTTTATTATGGTTAGAAAGCAACATAACTGAAAACAGAATTCAGTAGTTCTGCACGCCTCCATATTCATCTCCTTCTGCTCAAATTTTCATAAAATGAAGGCTTGTTTAGTTATTGCATGCACATTTTCCATATCCTGAAATATTTAAAAATATAAATCAGGGCATACAGAAAATCATACTAAATGAGTAAGCTAAAAATATCACATGAGCCTTCACAAAAATGTGCCACCAATTTCATCTAGCTCTTTTCATCATATATCCATTTCTATGTTTAAATTAATCTGAATTGAACACCAGTGTGCTTCAAAGGAATATGGAATAATTAAGTAGCTCATTTTAAGTACTTTATGAAGATTTAAGTAGTTTCAGTAATTTCAGAGTCACCTATAGCATTCCAATTGTAGTGATATGTGAATATGTCTAAACAAAATATAGCTGGCAAAAACAGCTTATTCGCCAATTTGTACGTAATGCTGGTAGCTTGCCACCCACAAACATGTTTGGATCTTTTTCTAAAAGGTATGCTTAAGTCAAACAGGAATTATTTTGGGGAAGTTCTATGACCTGTGCTATGCAGGAGGTCATCTAGATGATCACAGTGGTCCCTTCCGACCTTAGAAACTACGACTCTAATGTTCCTTATACAAGAAAAGCATGTTTTGCCCCCATCCATCATGATACATGAAGCAAATTGAAAACATTGCTAATCCTGCACTGTGTCTGAAACTTGGCAAGAAGCAACTATCATACAAATATATGGAATGTATATTTCCTACCTAAATAGCTGCTGCATCCTTGGGTATTATATAACATGCCAACTAATTAAAATCACATTTCTTGCTTGCTACAATAAATCTTGGACAATAGAAAAGTCACATTCAAGTACAATACACTCTAAAGAACAAAAATACTCCTCATCCTTACACAAAACAGCATTCTGCACATTTCAGCTTTAACCGATCATCTTCATTTTTTTTGTTTTGTTTTGTTTTGGTAGAACATTCAAGCTTTTTTCTATTTTTAAATGAAGGCTTTTAAGATTTTCTGTGACATCATAGCTTTCATATGGCAGATTGTGACATGTTGGGTATAAACTAGAATTATATATAATAGAACACTGTTTTGTCAGGAAGTGTTAGATGACTGCCAGTGTCAAGAGGAAAAATTAAGAAACTGTGCACATATAAACCATCAGATTGCCACAGAAAACTATTGCATGTTGTCTCTTGATTGTTCAGCAAATTTTAAACCAATGTAAATTCAGGCTTGTGTTTTGTATGATCACTCACTGCAAAAGCGAAAAAAAACAAAAAATTTGCAGAGGGATTTTAAAGTAGGGCTGGCCGGAAAACAAGAATTCCATTTTGCAAAAAAAATCAAGGTTTTGAGATTTTTTCCCATTTTTGAAACAAAATAGCTTCATGGAGGTAACCGGGAATTTTTCAACAAAATATTTTTCAAATCAGAAAATGCTGATTCATCAAAACCAAAATGTTAATGCTGAATTAAACCTGTCTGGTTTCCTACCAGCTTACCTGGCAGACTGCTGGAGAGCCCGGGCTTCCAGGTCCCTGGTTCCATGTCAGCCCCCTCATGTGGACTGCCCTGGGACTGGGAAGTACACAGTTTACAGGAGCCCTGCTGCAGATTCTGGCACCAGGTTCCCAGGGCTTCTCGGCTCCCCAGTCAATGGCTGGGAACTCTGGAGTTGAAGCAGCATACAAAGTCCATGAGAAGATAGGGCAGCCGGCTGCTTCATTTTGTTTCAGAAAAACTGAATGAAAATATTTTGATTTTTCTGGAACAAAAATGTTTGGATTTTTACTTTCTGTGGGACATTTCAAAATTCCTAGTTTTCAATTAGAATAAAAACTTGTTTGAAGTGCTAGAATTTCCTATGGAAATTGGAGAGTTTGGTTAACTTTTAGGCATTAACCCATATTTTGGCAAAATTGTGCATTTGTCCAGTTTTCTTTTGCCAACTGATGATCAGTTAGCAAGAACAAATGGGACAAATGCCCAGTTTTGCCAAAAAAGTTGGGATGGCCTAAAAAGGGGACTGTCTTGTCCAAAATAGGATGTATTGTCACCCTACATTCTTCACTTCATTTTTAATCTGTGTCAAAATATATTGATTTGCTCTGGGTAGCTCTGAACTATTTATATTTGATCCACAATGCCCAACTTGAATTGCAACAAGAACTATCAACTTGCCACACTTTGTACACTATAAAGTCATCATAAACTGTCATTGGCAGTGCATATTCCTTATCTCCCAAAGTAGTGGATTAGAATTTGGCTAAATTACTGCTCCCTATATTAATTGATATAGAAAATTATCTGTTAATATTTATTTTCCTTCTTTTAGACCTGACCTGTCCTTTGTTGAGTTTACTAATTTCTGTTCTAGTTTTATTTTAATCTGTGTCAAAATATGTTGATTTGCTTTGCGTAGCTCTGAACTGACTATTTAGGTTGGATCCACAATGTCCAACTTGAGTTGCAACAAGAACTATCAACTTACCACAAGCTGTTTAGAGTTTAATAAAGGAAGGGGACTTATTTCAAACATCCATACAATGATTCAAGAGCACCAATCTACTTGGATAAGTCCCAGCTACATAGGAGCCCTGCTTAAAGCATTTCTGGTCTGTGTCAGGAATAAAAAACTATCTTCAAATGCCTCAAAAATTAGTTAAGTATCAGAGGGGTAGCCGTGTTAGTCTGGTTCTGTAGAAGCAGCATAGAATCCTGTGGCACCTTATAGACTAACAGATGTTTTGCAGCAGTGCCACTGCTTGCATCCGAAGAAGTGGGTATTCACCCACGAAAGCTCATGCTGCAAAACATCTGTTAGTCTATAAGGTGCCACAAAAATTAGTTGAGCACCAATCCCGTCCATGTCAAAAGGGGCAAAACTACTGCAACTGTCACCATAGTCAGTTGTCCAGGTGCATCAGGATGTCAATTTCTATTGATGAGAGCTATTAAAACGTGCCTCTTGAGGAACCAAATACAATGAGAGGCATCGTCCTGTCTTGACTGGTTCTTGTTCACATAGTCCTAGAAAAAAATGTAACATGCTCAAATCTCATTCTAGACTGTTAATAGATCAGTGAGACAGGTTGGATGGAACTAGGGATAGGAGCAGTCTCTGAGTGCCTGGAGATCCTCTGATGAGGGGTAAGTGCATTGTATTCTAAGGGGATGGTTAATGTGTGTGTACCATGGCGCTCTACCGTATGTAATCAGCACAATTCAAATGAGTATCAATAGTAAAGCTGGTTAAAACACAGGAGAAAATTTTCAACCAGTTCTAGTCATTAGCCCAAAATAGGTGACTTCCTGCAATGTTTATACACTGAAGCTGGCACACAGCACTGGTTTTAAACAACAGCACTGTCGTTCACTGCTTACCTCTTTTGTGAACATAGGGACAGATTATCCCCGATATAAAATCAATGGAGCAATGTCAATTCATACAGCAGAGGCCATCAGTCTATAGATTTCTCTCCTTTACTACACAGATTCTACAAAAATACAACAATAAATATTTCTTTAAATTCCAGGACATGTATCAAGAAAAAAAAATACTTGCAGTCGGTCAAATTCTGTTCTTAGCTACATAGGTGTAACCACAACTGACTTCAACTGGAGTTGTATTCATAATAATGGAAGAAGAACTTGGTTCAAGATAACTATGAAGAATGAGCAAAACATTTCTTGAAATAGAAGATCTCTCTTAGACTTCATCTTTTGCTCTATTCCACTGAACCCCGAAACCATTTTTTTAAGATTAAGTGAGTTACTCGCCTCATTTAACCAATGGGCTGTGAGGAAAAAACTCCCTTTCTCTTGAGACCACACCATCTACCAGCCCACTTCACTTCGATGTAGATGATCTCCTTATGGCATTACTTTGAGATGCCCAGAAAAAGGATTGGGAAAACAATACTATTGGAGGAATCAGGCTCTCATCACTGTTGCTTCTTAACGATCACCTTTGCAGGGTAAATCTATTTCCCCATATTAAGTATCCTCACACCTTCTTGTCAACTATCTAAAATGGGCCATCTTGATTATCATTACAAACATTTTTTTCCTCCTGCTGCTAATACCTCATCTTAATTAATTAGCCTCTTACAGTTGGTATGGCTACTTCCACCTTTTTGTGTTCTCTGTATGTATATATATTTCTTACTATATGTTCCATTCTATGCATATGATGAAGTGGGCTGTAGCCCATGAAAGCTTATGCTCAAATAAATTTGTTAGTCTCTAAGGTGCCACAAGTTCTCCTGTTCTCTTAGCAGGGAAGTAGCTGTCAAAACTCTCATTCAAATCTCCGATGACTAGTATGGGGAGTGAGAGTCAGCAGTAATGCAGTTGCATGAGAGGTGTAGGACACTTATCAAGCCCTCATGAGGATCTGGCTATGGAAGGTGAGTTATTCCAAACACACACAGGACCAAGCATAGGATCTTTATCCATTGGGAAGCCTAGGCAGGTTTAATTTAATCAAGCAATATACTCTCTCATGCTGCCTGTAAGCTGTTTCCCATAAGAGGTATGCAAATAACAATGGTGTGCCCTTGGGAAGCAAGGCCTGAGTATGAACAAACATATAATTAAGACACTTGCCTACAGGTGAAGCTTATAGATAACAGACAATACATGTATTTGATACAACTTCAGTATTTCTAACACACACCTAGATTTTGATATCTTTCAACTTACAAAGTACATTCTTTTCCAAAGCAGAAAGAAAGCATTTTGCAAACACTGCAGCAGTCTTTTAGCATGCCTGTGAGGAGTTATTCTCCTTCATTTTAAAAATAAGTAATGTACAGATGGTCAATAACTTGTTTGCAACCATAGAAGTCTGTGGCAGAGCAGGATTAAGACTGACATTTCTTGTTCACAGTTTTGCTCATTAAACATAAAACCTACCATTTCCTCATACATCGGCTAGACCAGTGACAGGATCATTAACAGAGATCACAAGCCTGGGGAAATTCTGAGGCCACTGGACATGTTGAAACTAGAGAAAATCCTGTTGTAAGTTTGAGGGGACTTTTGTAGATGATGGTGAGGAGGCTGGTGAAGCCAAGGATAAGATCCGAAAAGGACATTTTGAATTTTTATTCAAACCAAACCTCTAAACTGGCTGAGGTTGTCCTATCACTAATAACTACACAGATTTACATGGAGGATACTTTTCAGCTCTGTACAGGGCCGCCCAGAGAATTCGGGGGGGGGGGGGTCGGCGGGCGGGGGCCCGCTCAGGGCGCAGAGACAGCGTGCAGGCGGGCGTGCAGCGGCGTGGGCGGGCATTTGTTGTTGTTGAGCTGCGCGGGTGCGACGAGGGAGTGTCGTCCCCCAGTCCCGCCCCCCCCGAGTCATGCCTGCTGGCGGCGGGGCCCGCGGCGCGAGCGGCGCCCCATGCCCATGCCATGCCTGCGTCCGCGTCCCCGTCCGGGCTCCCACTGCCACACCATGCGCTGCGAGCTCAGCTGAACGAACCGGAACGGGCGGGGAAGCTGGGGAAAGGGAAAAGGGGGGGCCCGGCCCCTGGGGGGGGGCGGGCTCTGTAATAACAACATATTCACACCTCTATAGCATAGCAGACCTCAAGGTAAGTACCAGACCCTTCACTCTGGTTTAGAAGACAAAAATAATTATGTTTTTGGTAACAGTACAATAGTTACTATGTAATTACATGGTATGTAATTGAAAAGCATTGACAAACTTGCTCAACCATATAATCCTGTTCTAATACATTGTTGCAGTGCAAAGATAGAATAGTTAAAGGCACGGATTTCCTCCTTGCTCACATTGCTTTTATGAATAACACACCTGATTCCTTTTGACACAAATAGATAAAAGCTCAAGAGAGCCACAGAGACAGATTCCCACTCCTAACCAGACTTCTTGTGCCCCCCAGACTAAACACAGATCCACACAGATGGATGTAAGCCTCATGATATAAAGCCTGGAGATGCCTGCTTTTGCAGTGCTTTAATGCATGAGGTTTGTGTTTCCAATTAAGGCTGATAAACTGCAGAGGCATTACGACTCATGAGTGATGTTGAGAAAGTGGATAAGGAAAAGTTATTTACTTATTCCCATAATACAAGAACTAGGGGTCACCAAATGAAATTAATAGGCAGCAGGTTTAAAACAAATAAAAGGAAGTTCTTCTTCACGCAGCGCACAGTCAACTTGTGGAACTCCTTACCTGAGGAGGTTGTGAAGGCTAGGACTATAACAATGTTTAAAAGGGGACTGGATAAATTCATGGTGGCTAAGTCCATAAATGGCTATTAGCCAGGATGGGTAAGAATGGTGTCCCTAGCCTCTGTTCGTCAGAGGATGGAGATGGATGGCAGGAGAGAGATCACTTGATCATTGCCTGTTAGGTTCACTCCCTCAGGGGCACCTGGCATTGGCCACTGTCGGTAGACAGATACTGGGCTAGATGGACCTTTGGTCTGACCCGGTATGGCCTTTCTTATGTTCTTATGTTATGTTCTTATGACTCTGCCTCTGTGAGCTTTTTCCTCATTGTCAGGGTTGCTGTTCTCTGAGAGGGTAAGGGGATAGACTCCCCCCCAAAAATTCCTATGAGTTAGTAAGAGATATGTCATCAATCCTACAGCAGTCAGAGCCACAAAATGGTTGCTAAAAGCTCTTAGGAGCTCCCTCTTAGCATTTGAAAACATACTAAAATCATTAATAATATCTCTTTTCTAATTTTATATGAGATTTGCAATACTATTGTAACCAAACAGATGATTTTGCTTGCAAGAGACAAGATTCTGTGTTTATCACTTACCAAAGGTATGAATATGTACAAATTTTGTGGGTCTCTAAAGATAGCTGATAGAGTTTCAGCATGCCTCAATCCTGGCTAGCTACAAACAAAAGGCCGCTGTTCTCTATAAACCCACCAAATGACACCAATTGAAATATTGTGCACAGAAGCACAAATACAGGATAACAGTACTTTTCTGACCAGCAAGAACACAACAAAGTGCATCTCAAGAGCTTTGTTTGTATGCAGCAGGCCTCTCTGAGCTCTATTTGCGCAGAGTGAACTGGCTGAAGAGGCTTTCCTTAATGCACTTCTTAATGGCATGGCTCTTCAGGCTGTTCCCATTCCATTATGGCATGTGCACTGCTTCTCCTTGTTTGTCTGGCTAAAGGAATACAAGGGAAACATGAAAAAGGTATGAATATGTACATGAAATATGAAAAAGGTTGCAGCTTATTCAACCCAATTGCTTCCAACTCTCTTCCCAAAATACACATAGTCTTTAACAGTGGCAAATTTGATGTTAATTCGCTATTTGGCAATTTCTCCACTGAAAACAATGAAATATGTAGAGAGAACTTGGTATACTTGACCTCTTGCACCATTAAAAACTCATTAATTTAATAGAAATGGTTTGATTTGAATCAGAAATAGAAGTCACAGAAATCTTGAGATTTGCAGATATTAGCCAACATGCAAGTTGAGAAGCAGCCACATATCATCCTCTGTAATGTCTATGTACTTAATGCAAAGAATATTAAGTACAGATTAAATTTGATTTTTTCATAAGCTAATTTGCACTGCTTTTTATTAATGTGCACTATCTTCTGCTACATCTAAGAGAGCTGTGCGTGTAAATACCTCTCATAATTATATGTGGATGCTACTTAGGTAGGCACACATTTTTATCTAGCATTGCAAATTATATAGTACAGTGAAGTGGTGATCACCACTAATTACAAAGAAATGCTTGTCATCCATGAAGCACTGTTTTGGTTTGCAATAAATAATGACCAGGGCATGAGGTGAGGGAGATGCTGTGAAGCACTGAGGCGAGAGGGAGTTGTATTCTGCTTCAAGAGGTCTCTCCACTTGTGATATGATCACTTGATTTATCCACATATTTTGCAAATAAATCAGAATGGAGTAGGGTATATACACACAAATAGTATATGGAATCCTGTATTGATTCAGATGCAATACATGAAATCCTAAGGGCTTAATCTTAAAATATGGCAGGGAGAGATGGGTCAGCAATCTGATCCTGACCTGTGATCTGAGGAGAACAAATATATTTTTCTGTTTGGCCAGCAAACTGAAAAAATAAAGGGAAACTTTTGGTTTAGTGGTTTTGGAAATGTTTGGAATTCTTCAGCATATTAGAAAAAAGTCTGTTTGGGGCCAGCAAACTCTGTATATGTGTGTGCCTTTAGTCCAGTGATTTGCCCAGGATGCAGGAGACCCAGGTTTGTATTCCCACTCTGTAGACAGGAGTGGAACTCAGATTTCCCTCCTAACAACTAGGCGATTCTAAGGCGGGGCACTCTCAGTCTCTCCTGTTCATGCTGTTCCACTTTGTGTAGATATATAAATATTCATTGGGCCAGACACAGAGAACAACTGTATAGCTTGGTGATTAAGGTAGTCACCTGGGAAGTAGGAGATGTGGATTCCAATCCCTCCTCTGTACTTGAGAGAGGTTTACACCCTTAAATAGCATCAGTATACTCAAGTGGTAACAAATTGTGATAAAATAGGAACTAAACTTTCCGATTAGTCTCTTTCTTTAATTCAGTCCTCTGCTTTATGTAAAGTAAATAATAAACTGTGCTCTAAATCCCAGACTGTGGGATTGTGCAAAAAAAATAAATTACTAGACTGTTTCTGTGTCATTCTACTATTCTTCAATGTGTACAAAAGCTTCATCCAGGATCTCTGGATCTTTAATAATACAGCTGTTTTCTGAAATTCCTGGAAAATCTCAGGCTGGAAACACCTCCCCTCAGATTGGTGGTTTAAGTATCTAATGGAGCATAATCACTACAGTGGACATGCTTTAAAAGTTTCCACTGTTTTGAAAGATTTTATTGGTTTAAGAGACATTCCCTAAGCATTGAATGGGAAATACTGTTACATCTGGTATAAAAAGTTTTCAAACAGGTGGGACATGTTTTAACAAAGTCCACTCTGTCTGGTTTCAAAACAATAAACCAGTAAATATGTACCAAGGAAAATTCAAACCATACTTTTTTTCCCTTTCTCTCAGAATACTACCCAAGATTAAATTTCTTTGTCCAATTATTTCAAAACAATATCCCTGCTCTCTAAGGCCCTCTCCTGCTGTGAGCTCCACCAATGTTAGAAACATTGGGAATATGAGGGTTTGTCAAAACTAGGATTTAGAAGCAGCGAAGAGTCCTGTGGCACCTTATAGACTAACAGACATTTTGGAGCATGAGCTTTCGTGGGTGAATACCCACTTCATTGGGTGCATGTATTCACCCACGAAAGCTCATGTTCCAAAATGTCTGTTAGTCTATAAGGTGCCACAGGACTCTTTGCTGCTTTTACAGATCCAGACTAACACGGCTACCCCTCTGATACTTGACACCATGCTAGGATTTAGAAGTATCATGATGGATCACATGAGATAGCTTGTTCTAACACCAAGATTCCTAGGGTCACCAGATTTTTTACTACTGACTAATTAAAACCTGCTGTCAGCAGACGTAGACGAAAACATAATAAAACTCTGAACACTTGTAAGAGCATGGTCACAACAGTACTCTCACCATTGCTACCACTGTTGGCACAATTTGGTAGCATCAACAGTGGAGATGTTGTGCCAAAAATCCTCATGGTGGACACAATCCCAGAAATGAAAGCCTTTCTACTCCATTTTCAATCCAATCTCCCTTAAATATATATTTTTTCTTTTATAAAACTACTAATATTTATTTCAACACATTGTTCCTATCTCTAATTGTATCACAACACAAACATTCTAACTGAAAAGCTTGCTTTAAAAACTGTATCTTCATACATATATGTTTAATATTTTTATGGAGTATGCAGGGACAGGAACAATAGCTTTTCATTGATAGATTTTCACTTGGCTCTGCCATTAATCTGCAGTTAGCCATGTAATTTCACTTCTCTGTGGTTCTGTTTCCTCTTCCGCCCTTTGTCTATCTTTTCTTTTTAGATGGTACACTGTTTGGAACAGGAGATGTCTCTTACTATCCATCTAAAACTCCTAGCAAAATTGGGTACCAACTGAGAGTGGGTGCTCTAAGTGCATCTGAAGAACAAATAATACTCTTACTAATAGTCACTATATATAAATAGGTCTTGGCTTTCACAACTGTTTTTCTGATTCTGTAAGATTTTCAGTTTATGAAGAAAAGAAACAAAATCCATAAAAAGAAAAAAAATGCTACCAACTGCACGTACTATGCCAATTTATTTCCATTAAACATAATTAACTGTTAGTTTAAATGAACAGAAGGTCAAAACCAGAGAAAAGTCAGGGTAATTTACTGCCTTAAAAATATTTAATATAGCTAGTCCAGAATCAACACAGAAAAGAGTTATTTTATCTTTCAATATGAAAGATCAGTTGTGCTCTTCATTAAAGCATTGTCTCTTAACATCTAGGTCCCATGTTCACATTTAAAATGTAGTTGAAGAGTGTGTGAATGATCTAAAACAAATCTATAAAACAATCACATGTACTGTGTTATGTCTAAGGAAGGAAGGTGGAAAATTACAAATCATAGGTTCTGCTTTCATGGATTCTGCAGATTCAGGCCAAAAAGTGGCTTAGAAGGGAACGAGTTCAGTGAGGGAACCCATCCCGCACTCTGGGATTCACCAAAAGCTGGTCTGAAGAGGTAAAATATGAAGATTTCATTAAACTTCTTTGGATTCTTCCATGGCTAATACTCTCTGGATAATAAAGTGTAATTCCAGCGAATAAATTCAATAAAATGCTGCTGCAAAAATTGTCTTTTTATATAGCTGCACAGACTGTCACACTTACTACTTGCACTGGCTTCACTTTGCCTTTTGCACCACAATCCAACTTCTGGTGTTCACTTTCATAGCTGTACTCCTGCATGCATCTCCACATCTTGGCTCTTTCTTGAGCCCTTCACTCCATTCTAGCCCCTCTCTTTGTGTCCCTCTCCCACTCTCAGCCTTGTTTCTTCTTTCATGCTGATCCTTATATCCAGAATTTCCTCTCAAAGCTATTGAGTAAGCTGACCACCTCCACTTCTGTTATATCCTTCCTTAAATTGAAAGCATCAGTGAAACATCAAATCTGCTGGAAATGATTTTGCTTACTCTTTTAAAAATAAATATCTAGCTCTCAAAATTACAATAATTGAAAGATGAGAGGGGAAAAAATCAGACTTTGTTTAACTTTGTGTATTTGTATAATCCCTGACAAAAATTGTAATTGATGTTAAGGGTGAAAGTAAAGATCAATAATTTAGGGTAAAATACATTAAAAAAATCAAAAGAAATCCGAACTAGATAAGATATGGAAATACACAGGGCACTATAACAACCTTCTCTTTTCAGTCTCTCTGCATCAGATGCGTGCATCTATCAGGCCAACTTTCCAAATGGCCCTCAGTTAGGTTGCCATTTGTGCTTACGCACCATTTTGCATACATATTACTTACACACACAATTTTCTATGCATACTTGTGCACACGAATGATCAAACTTTCAAGCACAAAGTAAACTTCCACTCAATTTTTGCTCAGTTTGCAGTGCATTCACATGCACAAACACATGTAAATTATTGCAGCACACATCCCTTAATTGCCTGCAAAATTAACTGCATGCACAAAGCTGTTTGTGCGTAATGGAGGCCATGATTTGAAAAATTGGCTTTTAATTTATACTCTACAGTGTCACAAGCTGAGGCTATCATTCCAGACAAGGTGAGAAATAAACTTTAACAACACTACTATTTCCATTCATAGATGCCATATTCATTCTCTAGCTGTGCTAAGCCTCTTATTAATCACCCTTCATTAACAAAACAAAATAAGAATTCAGCTTAGTCCAGGAAAATTCTCCATGATTCAAAAGTAATTCAGAAGTAATCTTCTTCAACGTAGTTGTGCCTAGGAACTTTTTTTTCCAGTCAAAGGTTCCTTAGCTTAATTTTATAATTGTATTTTACAACAACATGCCACAATGTTTAAAGATAAAACAAATCAAGAAAGTCTTATTAGAACTGAGCTGCTGTTCTTGTGGCCAGCCTGCACCCCTGCCCTCTTCTCGTCTAGATCTTTGTCTCATGATTCCCAAGCTATTTCTGCCCTTCTCCTCTTTTTGCTCTTGTTTTGGTTTGAGCAGCTACTTCAAAAGAGATCATAATAAAAAGAGTTTTGTATTTTTTATCAGGGATTAGTGGTTGAACTGATAATTAAGAATGGTGGGTATTCTCCTGTAGGGTCTATTATCTCCCAGGCCTTTGTTTTTTCTATTTAATATTAACAAATGTCAGTGTTCATCATTATCACCGTCTGTTATACTAGAGGAGATGCCTTCAGTGGACTGGAAATGAAAGGTGGAATGCCATTAGAGAAACATTATTGTTAAGCATTGAAATCCAGTCCTTTGGGTGATGTTTTTATAATTATTTTGTGTTCCAGGGGATTCCCAGTCCTCATGGTTAGAAACTGGAGATTCTGATACCCTGTTATGACCCATTTTCCAGTTCTTGCCTCTTACTATCTCCTAAAGAAGATATAGGGCATTGATGAAAATGAACACTCCGACTACGCACACAACTATTGTACAGGCAAACACCCTGCTATTTCTTAACTTGATAGTAACATTAAGGGGAATGCAGTTGCACTGGTGAATGTACAAGTAAAAGCATATTTTTTGCCCTTTGTGTGTACTATGTAACATATTCCTTGCCATAAACCTTTCTAAAGTCTCATCTGGAAAACCAGACTGTCTCCTTTTATTCAAGGCAATAGTAAAACACCCTTTACCAAGTTGCATGTATTTCATATACATTTCACACCAATGGAATTAAGAATTTTGTAAAACAATCCTTTTGAAAAGAAAACACTGACTCCACAAACTCTGAGCTACGCACATATCCAGATGACTGATCGTTCATAACCCTACTTGCTTGTCTTAATTTGTTTTAAACTATGCTAGGTGCTTATCCAGCCCCCGTAGCATCTGTGCATCTCACAATCCTTAATGAATTTTTCCTCACAACATCCCTGTGAGGCAACGAAGTACCATTATGACTATTTTACACACAGGGAACTGAACCATGGAGTGACAAAGTGACTTGCATGGGTCACACAGCAAAGTCTGTGATCGAGCTAGGAAATGAACTCACATCTCCTGAGCACCAGGCTAGCCCCCTAATCAAATGGACCATCCTTCCTTTCTTAAATACAGTATAGCCTCTAAAAAATAATTAACACCCAGTTCAGCACATGATTAGGTTTGTATGCTTCATTTGATCCCTGTTCAGGAAATCATGTAATCAAAGGACTTCGGTGCTTTGCTGAGAATGCTCAGCATGCTTCGGTGCTTTGCTGAGAATCGGGGCCTTATCAACACAGCAATACCTGATACTCCTTTGTTCAGGGATGCAGTATGGTTCTCACATCAGGTGGTTTGGTTACACCAGATAAGCTCCACTGATTCCTGTGAAGTTACTCCTGATTTACAATGCTGGAAATAAGGTCAGAATCTGGGCATTAAATTGTTCAACAAAACTAGTTCAAAAATTATCTGTAATTTTTCATGCTGTTATATAAAAATATTGTCAAAGGAGGAAGTTTCCTTCTTGCTCATATTGTCTAGTGTTATGTTGGTCTTTTGCTAACTACTTATGCTATGCATGTGTAATAAGTTTCCTTCACTGTTACTGATTATTAACGTGAGCTACAGTGTAAATCCAAAACAAAAACAATCACCCCATGTTAATCATGATACGTTATTCTTCCTGTGAAAAATGCCATAACCCAGGCATAGTTAATACATTACATATATATTATTAGACAATAAAAATAGAAAAAAGGGGTAGCAGTTAAAATATTACATATGAACATTTTTCTCTCGTTGAGAGAGTTGGAAAATTATTATTAATATTCCATGAATATCTCTTTTTAAAAATACGTCAAAATGCTAATTATTTTAATATATATTAATGTATAATAAAACTGAGGATCAGATACAAGGATTTGAATAAAGCTTTCCTAAAAATCAGGAAGAGGAGGGGGAAGAGGATGATAACTTACATATTAAGGCTGAAGAAGAATGAACAACTCCTTTGGATATAAAGAAAGTCATAGGGAAATATTATATTATGATAAGTTGGCAAGTGTCACAGTAGGTAGAATATTGAATGAGTTATTCAGTGGACACATTTAAAAAAAATAATTACCAAAGTATGTTATATGTGTTACATACATCACCTTACATTTTTGTCGTGGATATAGCTGTGAAAACTTTGTGGTTTTTTGTGGGTTATAGTCTGTAGATATCTAAGAACGTTGTCTGTGTGCAGACTGGAAATACACAGGAAATACACAGGAGTAGCTGTTTTAATTGCAGAACCCAGGAGATCTGCTGGGCCTGATTCACCACTGCCTTGCACGTAGTAATCATTTAAACTTGGGACATGAAATGCTACTTTGCACTTGAATTCTATATGGTGGAGAATCAGACATCAGGCTCTACACTAGAAAATAACAGGCTGAATACTGCCCATTGGAAAAATATTCTTGATTTAGAGAAAACTTTAGCAAAGCTAATTTCTCTGTTCAAACAATGGACATTGATGCTAAGTAATATTAGAGGGACAAGGTAAATGAGGTATCTTTTATGGGATCAACTTCTGTTGCTGGAAGGTATAAGCTTTCGAGCTTCATAGTTTGTCTCTCTCACCAACAGAAGCTGGTCCCGTAAAAGACCCACCCTCTATCTCTCTGTCTTATATTCTGGGACCAACATGGCAAAAACAAAACTGCAAACTAGTAACACAGGTCTGTTGCATCTTACGCTGGGATTACGTTCCATAGTAAGCAAGTAAAGCGAAAATCATGTATAGTCAAAATTACATTGAGTGTAATGGTGGGCGGAATCACTCGCACTACAGGTACAGTATTAAAATTGTTATTTTTCTCTTTTTTGTTTTTTGTTTTGTTTTTGTTTTTGCTGAGCACATAAAGCTGAAATTGTGCATGTTAAATGCGCATAAGATGCGACAGACCTGTATTAGGCATTTTAGACTTAGTTATTTTTTAACAAAAATAGTTAAAAACTGGGAGAAGAGGGAGGAGAGACATAAATACATATTTGTAATCTGCAATGAATTCAAACAGTTCTAAATATTGCTACTATTTCAGCAAGCAATTTTTTCCATCTTGTGCCAAAGAGAAGTGGTAGTGCAGCGAAATGTCAAGCTAGTAAATTGCAGTCTTTTTTTTTCTGGTTAATCTTTTTCATAGCTTTTCTCTGTACCCTACCTCACTCGCCATTAAATCTATGCTGGTTGCTCAAAAAGTACAGCTTGCTAAAAGCACTCCAGGGAGGGCCAACTTGTAAAATGCATGTAACAGTTCATTATTTTCAAGAGTAAGTACAGACAGTGTTGTGAGAATGCACTAAATTAGCAGGGAATAGACACAAAACAAACCACTACATGCTGCTCCTAATATTTCCAGGAGGAATATATTTTTTTAAATCACTTTTTCCCCCTTGTCTGGCTTCATAGTTAGCTATTCTTCATGCCATAGCATATAATTATGTTTCCACTATAAACTAATAGGAAAAATAATTCGTTAGATTAATGAGGTGTTTTTATTAGTCAGTGTGACCACTAAAACAGAAGATAAAGAATTAAAATGGTAAAAATGAAGAATCATAGTCTATGAATGGAACAGTGCACTGTGTAATTCCAATAGAATTATGTGGACCTTAGAGAGTTTCTCTGGTATTATACAACATGCACCTTAAGACTCATATCCTTTTTATACCTCCAAGTCCCTTCTGCCTTTACTCTCAGAATAGTACTTACTCATGAGAATCATCCCTTGGATCCTCAAACTCATCTATACTTATGAACTGTGTGTATTATGGGGTCATTCTTTTAATGGTATTTCTGGGTAATCCTTTCACACTACAACACAGTCTTGGGTAGTCTGAAGAAGAATATTATGATGAGATACAACATCTCTGAAGCCTTTTTGATAGCTGTTATATCTGGACTCAGCAGAGGAGATACAGGCACAGAGAAGCTCATTTAATCACAGCTAAGTGTCGTGCAAACCTTTATTGTTCACACTGCAAAACTGAAACCAACACAAAAGTGAGGAGTAAGGGGAGAGCTCAAACATTTAAAGAGACAGGACACCACATTTCTCCACCCTACTTTAGGAAACTTTCCAAATATATATACATTATTGTTCACTTGGTTAAAAGCATTGTGGGTGGACTACTGCAAACTCTTAAATTGCAAGGGATTAATCTGCACTTAAATAGCAACTCACTAACTAAACAATTTATAAGTTCAGATGCACCACTCATTTTCACACTCTGTTGGGATAATGTGCTGATATGGCAGTGTCCTGAACAACAGAAACAATTGGTAGTAAGGAATCAACTGGAACTAGTATGAAATGTACTAGATCTGGTATCAAAGTTTCTCCCAACAAGTTGTCAAAATTAGCAGCTGTAACAGAAGGGAGTTCGATTGGAGCAATAGAATGTCCTATTGGAACATTTCTGGACTCTGGTATTTGTTGAGGCTGCAGTTGGTCTAAATGTTGTTTCCTCAAAATACCATCAGCTAGTTTTACCACAAGCAAAACAGGCCATGTGCATTTTACTAGTTCTCCAGGTGCCCATTTCACTCCCCAACTATAGTTGTAAGTACACTCTGTCTCCTATTTGAAAAGAACAAAGATGAGTCACACTTCTTCCATCAACCTACATAGCTTGTGATTTGGCTACCTATGAGTCAACATTAAGATGTAACAGATCCCAGCAGGTACACAAAAATAGCTTCAAGAAAAGAGTTGCAG
Organism: Mauremys reevesii; assembly: GCF_016161935.1. NCBI lineage: Eukaryota > Metazoa > Chordata > Testudines > Geoemydidae > Mauremys > Mauremys reevesii. The sequence continues at coordinate 106,709,103 of NC_052623.1, read as the reverse complement.
GTGACTCCTGGGTAGTAGCATGTGGTGTGGTCCTGTAGACAAGCAAGGAATTGTCCAAATTCTGCTGATGACTCAAAATAGACTTGTTAGTACTTAAGCATCCATTAAGTGTCTGTAGAAAGTGTTCCACTAGTCCATTTGTAGCCAGATGGTATGGTGTGGAACATATGTGCTTAATTCCATTTGAAGATAGGAACCTCTGAAATTATTCAGAACAGAAATGAATCCATTGTCACTCATCAGCTGTAACAAAGTGGCTAAACAAGGTATGGAGATATCCAGTGGTCTTGGTAGCTGCAGTGGAAGTCATTCTGAAAACATCTGGCCATGTCTGAAGCCATGACCAAGGATGTTCAATCCCATAAGAATCTCACCCATGACTTTCTGGTACAAGTCAGGTGTTCAAATGATATGAAAAGGCAATCTGTTATAACAAAATAAGCCTTTTGGCATGTTGATCATAAGATATTTGTGAGATGCCTAATAAATCTCCATTTGCAGATATGCATTGAGTAAATCCAATTTACTGAAATACTGTCCTCCACTAAGAGTAGCAAACAAATCTTCAGTATGAGGTAGTGGATACTGGTCTGCACATAAAACTGGATTTATCATCACTTTGTAATCTCCACGAATTCAGATTGAGTCATCCATCTTGCTTACTAGTATGATGGTTGTAGCCCACTCACTATGTGTAACCAGTGCTAGGACTCCAACGTTCACTAGGTGGTCCAAATCATACCATCAGAGGCTTCAGAGCATAAGGCACAACTCTGGGCTTGCAATATTTTGGCTGGCTGTGATACTTAAAAGTGACAAATTGCTCATCTGTCCAAGTTCTTTGTCAAAAAACTCTGGAGTATCTGTCTAGGATTTCTTGAAGATTTTGAGGGGCTTTCATGATCACCTTGATCTCAGTCCAGTTCACCTTGAACTTCTCAAGCCAAAAACTACCAAATAATGGTGGATACTTTCTTTCAATCACATACAAAGTAAAATGATTGATTGTCCATCTAGTTGAACTTTCACTAGGAATATTCTTTTTGATATCAACTTTTGCCCAAGTATAAGTCTTCAAAACCCCTTCCAGAGGACCTTGTGACAAAATCTGGTGATTGGTAGATGCAGAAATCAATGAATCAGCAGCTCTAGTATCAAGCCTCATTCTTGTAGAAATTCATTCAATCAAGGATGTGACGCAGAGGCTATTTCTTACTCCAGAATCTGATAACACCTGGAATGCTAGGGCTTGATCCGTATCGCTTGAGTTCTTGTGTTTTTCCAAATTATGAGTTCCCAACTTCCATCCTTTCTTAGTTTCAGTCTTCATAGGTGTCTTCTTGATTGGACAGTCACTCTGTGTTGCTGATCGTTTTGTATGACAGGTCATGGCGACATGTCCTTTCTTTTGGTACTTCCTGCAAATAAGTTGATGTGCACATCAGTCCGTCTCAGCAAACATAGTTTGTGCACAACAGCCATACAGAAATTCTGTAATTCCCACGGTTCTCTGTCTCACTGATTAAGGAGATGAAATTCTCAGTTCACACTAAATTCCAAAGAGATTTTCTCTGTGGTCTCAGTGGAAATAACTATTTCAACAGCTTTCTTGAATGTAAGAGTTGATACAGTCAGTAACTTCTTCCACACCTGGTCATTGCATAATCCAGAGAGAGTAACTGGTCATTTAATGTTTGTCCAAACTGACAATGCTCTGAAAACTTCCTTGGAGCACCAGCAAACTGTGCTACCAATTTTCCACTTCCCTGATGTTGCTGGTGGAACCAATATCATTCTGCTATTACCAATGGGATAGGAGAAAAATGTTCCTGTGTTGCTGCTGTACTTGCAGCATACGTGACAGTTCCAGGCATCGTAGAAGACAATAGATCATGCAGAAGTCCGAATGGCTTCAGATCCATCACTGTCAGTAATGTTGAAACTCTTTGTCCATCTGGAATGGTGTTGCATGATACAAATTGCTCAAAATGTTCTAGGTACACCAACCATGATTTGCAGTTATTATTGAATTGACCAACACTGCCCATAAAACTTGCCACTCTATCTGTTCTCCCATTGGACTTCATGCCCTTCTGGACACCTTTTCTTCCACAGGGAAACTCTTTTTTGTTACTGTATTATCTGGGCTCAATCTGCCTCTTCTGGCTGCATGGCAAAACTGCAGAATGCTTCCTTTGGCTGTACTTGGGCTTGCAATGTTGGCTGTAGACCAGGGATCGGCAACCTTTGGCACACGGCTCGCCAGGGTAAGCACCCTAGAGGGCTAGGCCAGTTTGTTTACCTGCCATGTGTACAGGTTCGGCCGATCACGGCTCCCACTGGCAGTTCGCTGTCCCAGGCCAATGGGGGCTGCGGGAAGCGGTGTGGGCTGAGGGATATGCTGGCCGCCGCTTCCCACCGCCCCCATTGGCCTGGAGCACCCTGTGGGAGCCGCAATTGGCCAAACCTGTGGACACGGCATGTAAACAAACTGGCCTGGCCCGCCAGGGTGCTTACCCTGGTGAGTCACGTGCCAGAGGTTGCCGATCCCTGCTATAGACCCTCAGTGCAGGCTAAGCTATTTCTCTGCCTGCCTGCTTGCACATGATCAGTGAAGACAGCTGCTAGCTTCCCTCTTAATGCTTTGTTTGAATAGGTCCAACAGTAATTGCAGAAACCTTATTCTTTGTTCTATCTTTATTTCCTACTTCCCTCTGGTTCATGCTGTGCCTACAGCAAAAAGAGCAGCTTGTCACCTTGTGCCTGCAGGTGAACTTTCACCTTTCTTATAGTATTATTTGCCTACCTTTTCTTCTTGTTGTTCAGGCAGAGGCAGCACTGGACACTCGTGGGATATAAATCCTTCATCACTAAATGTTATATCTGAACCCAGCAGAGAAAGAGATACAGATGTGCTTAAATGAGATTCTCTGTATCTAGCTGCTATGCAAATGTTTATTGTTCACACTGAAAAACTGAAACCAACATGAAATTGAGGTTTTGCACTGAGGAAGAGTGCTCAATCATTTAAAGGGACAGGGCATCACAATAGCCTTATATAATTAAATTTATTTTATGGACCACTTAATCAAACAAAAACAAAAACAAAAGCAGAATTTTACAATTTGCTAAGCCTGTAAGTAAAGGCTTTGTGGGTATCTCCAGCTTTAAGTCAAAAAAGGATTAATTTCTTTTTTCTCTTCATTGAGAGAAAGAGGCTTCATTGCTTAGGAAATATAAATGTCTTGTGTTACTATTACTAGGAAATCCATCATTAATGACAGGTTTCAGAGTAGCAGCCGTGTTAGTCTGTATCCGCAAAAAAACCAGGAGTACTTGTGGCACCTTAAAGACTAACAATTTTTTTAGCATGAGCTAGCTTGCTGCTAGCTGTAGCTCACGAAGCTTAAAGCTAAATAAATTTTGTTAGTGTTAGTTTTTCCTCATTAATGAGGAATTATAGTGGTGCAGCAGTGCCACTACAGCTAAAGTTGCATCATGACTTCTGTTTAAAGGCTGACATTTCTAAGTCCACTAAAATGAACATGCTTAGTTAGATTCCTTTGAAATTTGGTGTGCCTCAGGAGGGTGCAGGATAGGATAAAAAAGCCAAATTTGGGATCATTTGATCTAGGTGTTGAGGAGATATAAACCCTGAAAAAACAGCCATTTTTTCAAAAAGTGTCTAGGTATTGCTTCTGCCCTCTCTTCTCCCCACCCCAGAGATCAAACCATTTGTGTGATGTGAGTCAAAATGTTCAAGTTTAATCCATGGTGGTGCATGGCACCCACTAAATCTTGGGGCACCAGAACTGAGAATAGTATTTAAGAACATGTTCATTTCTTTGTTTGTGTATGTAAGAATAAAGAAAAAAAACATTGTATGCTTTCCTACATAGTTCGAGGGAATGTATCAGCACTATTGCTTCTGGTGAATACCCCACCATTGACATTTTTAGTCTGAACCTTTGTTCACCTGTGCAATTAACTCACAATGTTTGCTACAAGTTGTCTCTTTTTATTTTAATGTGTTTTTATTTTAAGGGGAGGTTTACTGTGAACACAGCAGAATAGTCAGCAGCTGGTTTGACCAAGATTTTTTTTTCCATATATATATATATATATGGGGAGGTGGTTGGAGATCAAGGAATTGCGAGGGCAGTTGGGATGAGGGGCACAGGGACAGGGGGTTGCATCTGTGAAGGGAGCAGGAATAAGGAGGGGTGGCAGCAGGGCCGGCTCCAGGGTTTTTGCTGCCCTAAGTGGCAGGGAAAAAAAAAAAGCAAAAAAAAAAAGCTGCGATCGTGATCAGTGGCAGCTCCACCGCACCACTTTCTTCTTCGGCAGCAATTCGGCAGCAGGTCCTTCCCTCCAAGAGGGACCAAGGGACCTGCCATGGAATTGCCACCGAAGAGCCCGACATGCCGCCCCTTCCCCTTGGCCGCCCCAAGCACCTGCTTGCTGATCTGGTGCCTGGAGCCCACTGAGAAGTAAATCCTTTGCTTATAGTATTTACAGTGCATTGTTCTAGAAATTATGATCATGTCACAATTCAATGTTAGTGAACCTATGTTCCTGCACTGTAGTCTTTATTTGTGTTTAAAAGGCTAATATCCACTTCTGCACACTATGTCCAATAACACCAATAGACCTCTTTCTAAAGCTTGAATCTAGGCGGTGTGTAATTTTAGCCAATACTTTCTGCATAAGATCACTAACATACAGACTTTCCTATCGATCCACATAGCTTAAACTCGCATCCAGGCTCTCATCACCTCACCTCTTGATTATTGCAACAACCTCTTCTTCGGCTTTGACAAATGAAATTTTGTCCCATGTTCATATCCACTCAGAATGCTACTGCAAGGATCATTCTCATAGCTCAAAGCTTTGATCATTCTCTTTGCATCACTCCATTATCTCCCCATTTTCTATTGCATTAAATATAAGATACTTATCTTCACTTTCAGGGCCCTTCACAGACTATCCCGACCCTACCTATCATTCACTGTTTGAAACTCTGTCCTCTGATCAGCTAATGATGCCAGCCTTCATTGCCCACTTGTTAAATTTTGCAACAAGTACATTCATGCATTCTCCAGAGCAGCCCATTATACCTCATTGTCCTCTTTCAAATCTCTTCTTAAAACTCTCCTTTGCTGTGATGCCTACAAATAAAAAATTGACAGTGTTTAGGCAGCTAGCATGCCGAAACCATGGCCTGAAATGCTGATCAATATTGCCTTACTGTTCCTTTGTTCTGCCAGATCAGTCTTTCTGTATGTATTTGATATCCTGTCTTATACTTAGATTGTTAGCTTTCTGGGGCAGGGACTGTCTTTAGTTCTGTGTTTGTACAGTGGGTCGTGGGCTCCTCGGTGCTAAGATAACACAAATAATAATAAATGTGGAACTGCTGCAGTACAATGCTTCCTTGTCTGAAAAGGAGGAGTCTTTCCTGAGTGTATGGTGAAAGAGCCCAAAAAAGAACTAACCTATAAAAAATGTTTGATCGTTTAATTTGACTGGGGCAGGGTGGATATTGTAAACAAATGTCCACTTGTTCGAACTTTTAATGAATGTGCTTCAGCTGTGTTTGCACCTATTTTGTGTTCACTTTCTCTGAATATTGTAACAAATTAACTGGCACAAAAATAGACAGTTTTAACCAAATATTGTGGAATGTTCACTGCAGCTAAGCCTTTTTATGATCATCCAGCCAAGGAACAAAAACTGATTAAGCTGTGTCCAGTCAAACAGCTTGAATGTACAGTTTGTGAACAAGATACAAAAATGATTTGATAAATAATTTTGGACAGCAAACAATTTCAAGAAACATGGAGTTTCTGCAGATAATTCATAAAAATGTACCAAGCTACATTTCCTGAAAAGGATGATCAAGATGCTAAAGGAGCACTCAAGGAGGATAAAGCCATTACAGAGAAACTAAATGAAATTTTTGCGTCAGTCTTCACAGCTGAGGATGTGAGGGAGAATACAGAACCTGAGCCATTATTTTTAGGTGACAAATCCAAGGAACTGTCCCAAATTGAGGTGTCATTGTGGAGGTTTTGAAACAAATTGATAAATTAAACAGTAGTAAGTCACCAGGACCAGATGGTATTCACCCAAGAGTTCTGAAGGAATTCAAATGTGAAATTTGAAAACTACTAACTGTGGTATATAACCTGTCATTTAAATCAGCTTCTGTAACAGATGACTAGAGGATAGCCAATGTAACACCAATTTTTAAAAAGTCTCCAGAGGTGATCCCGGCAATTACAGGCCGATAAGCCCAACTTCTGTACCAGGAAAATTGATTGAAACTATAGTAAATAACAGATTTATCAGACAAATAGATGAGCACAATGTGTTGGAGAAGTGACATGACTTCTATAAAGGGAAATCATGCCTCACCAATCTATTAGAATTCTTTGAGGGGGTCAACAAGCATGTGGACAAGGATGATCCAGTGGACATAGTGTACTTAGATTTTCAGAAAGCTTTTGACAAGGTCCCTCACCAAAGGCTCTTAAGAAAATTAAGCTGTCATGGGTTAAGAAGGAAGGTCCTCTCATGGATCAGTAACTGCTTAAAAGATAGGAAACAAAGGGTAGGAATACATGGTGCATGTTCAGAATGGATAAAGTTAAATAGTGGTGTCTCCCAAGGGTCTGTACTGGGACCAATACTGTTCAACATATTCATAAATGGTCTGGAAAAAGGGGTAAACAGTGAGATAACAAAATTTCCAGATGATACAAAACTGCTCAGGATAGTTAAGTCCAAAGCAGACTGTGAAGAGTTACAAAGGGATCTCACACAACTCGGTGACTGGGCAAGAAAATGGCAGATGAAATTGCATGCAGTGTTGATAAATGCAAAGTAATGCACATTGAAAAACATAATCCCAACTATCCATACAAAATGATGGGATATAAATTATCTGTTACCACTCAAGAAAAAGATGTTGGAGTCATTATGGATAGTTCTCTGAAAACACCCACTCAATGTGCAGCAGCATTCAAAGCATCTAACAGAATGTTACGAACCATTAGGAAAGGGACCGATAATAAGACAGTATATCATAATGCCACTATATAAATTCCTGGTACTCCTACACATTGAATACTGCATGCAGTTCTGGTCACTCTATCTCAAAAAAGAAAAAAATTAAAATTGGAAAAGGTACAGAGAAGGGCAACAAAAATAATTAAGTATATGAAACAGCTTCCATATGAGGAGAGATTTTAAAAAATCGGGCACTTTTCAGCTTGGAAAAGAGATGACAGAGGGAGTATAGTGAAGTTGAGTGGCCTCCCTCCAAATTGGAGAGCGGGAACCACCCAGTGGGTGAAGCAAATCCACTTCACCTCCTCTTGCCCGAAGTCCCAGGGCAGGACAGGAAGTATAAAAGGAGAGCCTGGTGGGTCTTGGTGTTGGGCCTTAGGAGGGAGTGTATGTCTCTTTCAGGTAGCAGAGTCCTCTGCAGGATCCCAATCAGTCCCCGAGTGGACCAATGCCTTGTGGCTGGAGGAAACAGAAGACCCAAGGAGGGACTGCAGTGGCCAACACCTAACTGCAAGGCGACGAGACTAAGCCCCCGCTCGACAGAGTCCCAGCGACTAAATGGGGTAGGAAGTAGCCTAGGGGAGCCAGACCTTGAGCAAAAGGTCAAAAGAGCAAACAATGTTGGGAATCATTAGGAAATCATAAAACAGAAAAAATCATATTGCTGCTATATAAATCTATGGTACGCCCACATCTTGAATATTGCGTGCAGATCTGGGTGTCCCATCTCAAAAAAGATATATTGGAATTGGAAAAGGTACAGAAAATGGCAACAAAAATTATTAGGGGTATGGAACAGCTTCCATATGAGGAGAGATTAATAAGATGGGAAGTTTTCAGCTTGGAAAAGGGGCAACTAAGTGGGGATATGGTAGAGGTCTATTAAATCATGACTGGTGTGGAGAAAGTAAATAAGGATGTGTGTTATGAGGAGTAAATAACACAAGAACTAGGGGTCACCAAATGAAATGAATAGGCAGCAGGTTTGAAACAAACAAAAGGAAGTATTTTTTCCACACAATGAGTTCCACAGGTTGACTGTGCAACTCTTTGCCAGAGAATGTTGTGATGGCCAAGACTATAACAGGGTTCAAAAAATAACTAGATAAGTTCATTGAAGATAGGTCCATCACTGGCTATTAGCCAGAATGGGCAAATATGGTGTCCCTAGCTTCTGTTTGCCAGAAGCTGGGAATGGGCAACAGGGGATGGATCACTCGATGATTACCTGTTCTGTTCATTCCCTCTGGGCACCTGGCCACTATCAGAAAACAGGATACTGTGCTAGATGGACTATTGGTCTGAGCCACTATAGCCATTCTTATGTTCTGAATAAATTATTTAATACCAGTTATTCTCCTGGTCCTAGTTTCAACTTTAGCTGAAATAACTTGTACTATCAGTACCAATACATGTGTAGTCACTGGGGACTTGTATAGCTGCATTGTACTATATATAGACCTGACAGATAAATTAGATATCAACAGGTAAAATACAGAACTTAGCCCATGTAGCCCCAATGTAATCAGTGGAGTTCCATGGATATAAATGAGAGCAATTTTCAAACTTCCACTTGTATCAGACAGACACTATCTCGCTCTTATATTTTCTATGTTATTTAAGGGAAACTACACAGGATTTGAGGAAGCCACACAGGTGATGTTCATCATACTGACGTTTTCCTGTCTAACTGTGCAAGGTGGACAAGGGTGGGATGGAGCTAGAGGACCTGATATGTGGAATCTGCATTTTTTTTCCATTGGGTGATGATGATGGGAAATTTAGGGACATGGAAGCTACTAGAGTGGTTCCATTCCCACTGATAGGCCTGGGAGGGAGAATTCTTTTCCCTTCTACCATGAAATTATTTATGATGGTGCCCAAGGAGAGGACTTAACTCCTAGTGTTTTAGTCAAACTTCCCACTTAAGGAAATTTTGCACTCATTATTCCATCTCTCAAAGATCCATGGACAATGATATAGAAGACACATGGATCTAAAGATTGGTACTGTTTCGGGTATGATAGAATATTAGTATATATCAAGCTAAATGGTGACACTATCTGCCCCCAACAAATTCTTAATTTAATGCACATTTCAGAGATCCATGATGCTGATCTAGTCAGAGATTTGGCCTTAAGCATGGATGACTTCTGCTATGATCACTGTAAGTCTAGATATCATGAGGTAAAAGATTGAAAACTGCCTAATTCCTATTTTCAAAACTAAATTAAATATCTAAGTTTCACTGAAAGTCAAAGGGACTTAAGCGCCTAAGTAGAGCTAAGTGATTTTATTTTTTTGTTTGGTGGCCGAACCAAGAAAATCAAAATGCTTTGGTTCAATAAAATGAAATTTGGGGGAGGGGTGGTTCCATTTTTTTTCATTACATTATTGGGTCTTTTTTATCCTTTTCAATTTTATTTGTTAACAAAGCTAGCTAATTTTTAAAATGAATGATTGTTTTGAAATGAAAAATCAATTTTTAAAAAAAATTTAAATGTCAAAACAAACTATTTTTACTTTTCTTTTTCTTTTCTTGTTTTTCATTTGTCCAAAACTATTTGCTGAATTCAACCCAAATACATAAATAGCTTTGGTCTACCAAAAATGCCTATTTTTGGCAAATGAACTGCCCGCCAATAAAACAAAACAAAAAAACTCACCCAGCTTTATTTCTAAGGGCCAGATTCAAAACAGAATTTTGTTGCCACTAGACAGACATTCCAGGTGCCCAAGTCTAAATTTTAAAAGATGGGCTGTGCAACAAATTCAGGCTATTTTGAGCTGACATGTGGAGGTTATTCCAAAGTCAGTGCCTGCACTTCAGCTTGCATGACTCTGTTGATTTTAGCTGTGGTTCTATGATGTGAAGAGAAAAGCATTTTCTTATGAGGGTCAATACCAGGCCACATAGGTTTTTGTAGGTCAAAACCAACACTGCAAACTCAACATAGAAGCCAATATGCAACCAATTCAGATCCCAGCATACTGGCATTGTGCTCATAATAAAATGCTACTTTCAGCAGTGGGATGCTGTACTTTGCACTAGTGTTAGGTTCCAGATGGATTTAGTGTAGTTCCAAGCAGAGTGCAATATGGAAGTGATAAAATTATGGCTCATCAGAGCCCAAGTCATATCTAAGAGGAAATAGCACAACCTCCTCTCCAGATGCAGATGAAATAAGTAGTTCTGGTATTGCTACTATTTGATTATTTAGAAGCAACTGCAAATCTAGTCAGAAACCCGCATTCAGAACGTTGCAAATGAAAGACAGACATGCACTTTCAGTTAGGAATGGATGATGTAACTTCAGCCAAAGCCTCCTGCTTGTTCTTCCAGCCCACCATAAAAAAAAATTAGTCTTATACAAATTGAGACTTAGCTAGCTTCCTCTCATCTGTGCCTCAGGATCACCCCGACTTTGGAAAAGACTCCGCTGTATTCTGTGCTGGAAGTGATGGAGATACAAAGCTGGGTGTCATCAGCATACTGAAAAGATCATATCTAGAGTCCCATTTCCTGTGGCAAGGCAACAGAGTTCTATGTCAAATCTCATTGCAGTTTACAGCAGTTCTATAGCAGCAACTTCAAGTAGCTTTAACCACCTTTATTTAAAAAAGGAAAGCACACATCCCTATTCCATTAATAAAAGCCTACCATAATATGTTCCTCAGTTAGCTACTTAAAATAATTGCATAGGTATTTGGCAAGTGAAAAGGATTGAACAGATTTTACTATGATGGTTTTCCTTTTGCAAGTTTTACTTACATATGGCTACACTGTATCTAAGAATAGCTCTAAACATGGGGATTGGGCATTAGACACCATTGGGCACCAATCACACAGCAGCTCTGGAAAGCATTGTGACTAGGGACACAGTTGAAATACAGTTCCTTCTCTACCTCTCCTTGTTGTGTATGGAGGTGGGAGGAGTGATAGGCTTTAATTTTGACCTATACCTGCAGCAAATATCTCTAATGGCTTGTGATGAGACACTAGATGGGGAGGGCTTTGAGTTACTACAGATGATTCTTTCCCAGGTATCTGGCTGGTTGGTTTTGTCCATGTGCTCAGGGTCTAACTGATCGCCATATGTGGGGCCAGGAAGAAATTTTCCCCCCAGTCAGAATGGCAAAGACCCTTAGGGTTTTTCACCTTCCTTTGCAGCATGGGGCACAGGTCACTTGCAAGTTTAAACTAGTGTAAATGGTGGATTCTCTGTAACTTGAAGTCTTCAAATCATGATTTGAAGACTTCAGTAGCTCAGCCAGAAGTTAGGGGTCAATTACAGGAGTGGGTGGGTTAGATTCTGTGTCCTGCACTCGCCACGAGGTCAGACTGCATGATTGTGACGGTCCCTTCTGAACTTAATGTCTATGGGTCTATAAGTTAGAACATGTCACTCATACAGCTCAGCTCTAGCAAGTGAGGCAAGGTGAAACCAAGACTCTTCTCATTCCATACCTCTCCCTGTCATAGAATCATAGAATCTCAGGGTTGGAAGGGACCTCAGGAGGTCATCAAAGCAGGACCAAACCCAACTAAATCATCCCAGCCAGGGCTTTGTCAAGCCTGACCTTAAAAACCACTAAGGAAGGAGATTCCACTACCTCCCTAGGTAACCCATTCCAGTTCTTCACCACCCTACTAGTGAAAAAGTTTTTCCTAATATCCAACCTAAAACTCCCCCTCTGCAACTTGAGACCATTACTCCTTGTTCTGTCATCTTCTACCACTGAGAACAGACTAGATCCATCCTCTTTGGAACCCCCTTTCAGGTAGCTGAAAGCAGCTATCAAATCCCCCCTCATTCTTCTCTTCTGCAGACTAAACAATCCCAGTTCCCTCAGCCTCTCCTCATAAGTCATGTGCTCCAGTCCCCTAATCATTTTTGTTGCCCTCCGCTGGACTCTCTCCAATTTATCCACATCCTTCTTGTAGTGTGGGGCCCAAAACTGGACACAGTACTCCAAATGAGGCCTCACCAGTGCTGAGTAGAAGGGAATGATCACATCCCTCGATCTGCTGGAAATGCCCCTACTTATACAACCCAAAATGCCATTAGCCTTCTTGGCAACAAGGGCACACTGTTGACTCATATTCAGCTTTTCGTCCACCGTAACCCCTAGGTCCTTTTCTGCAGAACTGCTACCCAGCCATTCGGTCCCTAGTCTGTAGCAGTGCATGGGATTCTTCCGTCCTAAGAGCAGGACTCTGCACTTGTCCTTGTTGAACCTCATCATATTTCTTTTGGCCCAATCCTCTAATTTGTCTAGGTCCCTCTGTATCCTATCCCTACCCTCCAGCGTATCAACCACTCCTCCCAGTTTAGTGTCATCTGCAAACTTGCTAAGGGTGCAGTCCACACCATCCTCTAGATCGTTAATGAAGATATTGAACAAAACCGGCCCCAGCACCGACCCTTGGGGCACTCCACTTGATACCGGCTGCCAACTAGACATGGAACCATTGATCACTACCCGTTGAGCCCGACCATCTAGCCAGTTTTCTATCCACCTTACCATCCATTCATCCAGCCCATACTTCTTTAACCTGCTGGCAAGAATACTGTGGGAGACTGTATCAAAAGCTTTGCTAAAATCCAGAAATAGCACATCCACTGCTTTCCCCTCATCCACAGAGCCGGTTATCTCGTCATAGAAGGCATAGAAGTCATCTGCTCCTGCTAAGGAGTAAGTGGCCATACAGAACCCATTTACTCATGTGCACCTGCAGCTAAGGTCGAGGTAGTCCACTCAGAGATGTTGTGCGGCGCAGGGCCGATGCAACCATTTAGGCAAACTAGGTGGCTGCCTAGGGCACCTAGTGATTGAGGGCGCCTAAAAGCCCGCTCAGGCGAGGAGGTGGAGTGGAGGTGAGCTGGGGTGGGGGGAGGGCCGCCCGCAGTAACTGCGGGAGGCGCACAGGGAAACCCCTCCCTGCCCCAGATCACCTCCACTCTGCCTCCTCTGCTGAGCACACAGCCCCCGCTCTAAGTCTCCTCCAATCGGCGCCACAAGCCCGGGAGGGGAGGAGAATTAGAGCGACGCCGGCGTGCTCAGAAGAGGAGAGCTGGGGCGGGCTCCCCGGACGGGGTTAGCTGCTGCAGCGTGCGGTGTTAGAGTGGGGCGGTGTTAGCTTCTGTGGGGGCGCCCCCCGGGCGGTGTTAGCTGCTGCGGTGGGTGGTGTTAGCTGCTGCAGGGGGGGCAGTGTTAGCTGCCATGGAGGGGGGTGGGGTTAGCTTCCACGGGGGGGGCTCCCCGGGCCGGGTTAGCTGCTGTGGAGGGGAAGCTTTCAAGGGGGGGGGTAGCTGCTGTGAGGGGGGGCTCCCTGGGTGGGGGGAGTGGGTTAGATGCCATGGCGGGTGGGATTAGCTGCCGTGGGGGGGCTCCTCGAGTGGGAGGAGTGGGTGGGCGTGGTTAGCTGCCATCGGGGGGCAGTGGGCAGGGTTAGCTGGGGGGGGTGGCGCAAGGTGGAGGTTTCGCCTAGGGCGCAAAACTTCCTTGCACCAGCCCTGGTGGGGAGTTATTACTTCCTCTTACTCCCTTGCATGGGCATGGCCTCTAAGTCACAATCTAGCACATAAGAATTGTTACTGGTGTGGTCTTAATATTTAGATGCTTGAAGGCTGTTGCTATTATTATTAGCCATTACCATTTATACAGAGATGTACATTTACCAAGCTCTATGCAAACCTTAATTAATTTGCTGAAACAGTGGTTCTGCCATTTAAATGTCTCTAGTATATACACAGCACTTTGTGTGAACAGATTGAGAGCTTATTGTAGCCATCTTTTGTGACATCAGATAGGATTCCTTTTCAAACAAAGATCAAATGTTCAGAGAAAGCCAAATAAATAAAGTTGTGATCTAAACTCTTGATATATGCCTATCAAAATTCTGTACCAGGAAAAAAAAAACACAAATAAAACATGGTTTGCCAGAAAATTCTAGGTGAGGTGGCTTTTCATAATCTCATTCTCAAAACTTTTAATAAGACAGAGTTTAATATAATCCTTTAAGTGTACTTGTACTTAGAGCAGAAACTCACAAAAGGTCATTTGGGGAGACCCTGTGGACATATGCTGCATGTCATAAAAAATTACTGCCAGAAATGGAAATAAAAAACCTAGAGGCTGCATCTGCTAAAGCAGTGGAAGTATTAAACATTTTCTATGAAGTATATCAACTCAGTATTGAGGAAAGCTGTATTTTAAGTAGGGCTGTCGATTAATCTCAGTTAACTCATACGATTAACTAAAAGAAATTAATCACAGTTTTAATCGCACTGTTAAACAATACAATACCAATTGAAATTTATTAAATATTGTTGAATGTTTTCCTACATTTTCAAATATATTGATTTAAATTACAACACAGAATACAAAGTGCATGGTGCCCATTTTATATTATCATTTTTACAGTGCAAATATTTGTAATAAACAAAATAAATCATATTTTTCAATTCATCTCATACAAGTACTGTAGTACAATCTCTTTATCATGAAAGTAAAGCTTACAAATGTAGATTTTTTGTTACATAACTGCACTCAAAAATAAAACAATGTAAAACTTTATAGCCTACAAGTCCACTCAGACCTACTTCTTATCCAGCCAATCGCTAAGACAAACACGTTTGTTTACATTTATGGGAGATACTGCAGCCCACTTATTACCAATCTCACCTGAAAGTGAGAATGGGCATTCACATGGCACTTCTGTAGCTGGCATTGCAAGGTATGTACATGCCAGATATGCTAAACATTTGTATGCTCTTCATGCTTCGACCACCATTCCAGAGGACATGCTTCCATGCTGATGACACTCATTAAAAAAGTAATGTGTTAATTAAATTTGTGACTGAACTCCTTGTGAAGGAGAATTGTATGTCTCCTGCTCTGTTTTACCTGCATTCTGCTATGTATTTCATATTATAGCAGTCTCGGATGATGACCTAGCACATGCTGTTCATTTTAAGAACAATTTCACTGCAGATTTCACAAAACACAAAGAAGGTACCAATGTGAGATTTATAAAGATAGCTACAGCACTCAACCCAAGGTTTAAGAATCTGAAGTGCCTTCCAAAATCTGAGAGGGATGAGGTATGGAGCATGCTTTCAGAAGTCTTAAAAGAGCAACAGTCCCATGTGGAAACTACAGAATCTGAACCACCAAAAACAGAAAAAAATCAACCTTCTGCTGGTGGCATCTAACTGAGATGATGAACATACATAGGTCTGCACTGCTTTGGATCATTATTGACCAGAACCTGTCATCAGCATGGATGCATGTAATCTAGAATGGTGGTTGAAGCATGAAGGGACATATGAATATTTAGTGCACCTGGCACGTAAATATCTTGCGACGCCGGCTACAACAATGCCATGAAAATGCCTGTTCTCATTTCAGATGACATTGTAAACAAGAAGCGGGCAGCATTATCTCCTGCAAATATAAATAAACTTGTTTGTCTGAGTCATTGGCTGAATAAGAAGTAGGACTGAGTGGACTTGTAGGCTTTAAAGTTTTACATTGTTTTATTTTTGAATGCAGCTATTTTTGTACATAATTCTACATTTGTAAATTCAACTTTCATGATAAAGAGATTGCACTACAGTACTTGTATGAGGTGAACTGAAAAATATTTTTTTCTTTTTTACAGCACAAATATTTGTAATAAAAATAAATATAATGTGAGCACTCTACCCTTTGTGTTGTGTTGTAATTGAAATCAATATATTTTAAAATGTAGAAAACATCAAAATATTAAAGTAAATGGTATTCTATTATTGTTTACAGTGTGATTAATCACGCAAGTAATTGTGATTAATTTTTTTAATCACTTGACAGCTCTAATTTTAAATAAATATGGTGTTCATGGAAAGTACTAGGTTGACTGCACAAGACTGAAGTTCAGTACTGTATTTACAAAAATCACACAAAAGATATGGTATGAAAATTGGTGGTGCAAGCTTCCTTCCACCAATCCACCACAGTGACTCAGCTCTGGGCTGGGGAGACTGCCTCTAGTCCTTTAGTTCTGACACCTTAATATAATTAATAACTAATATAATTAATAACTAATAATTATTAATAACTAATAATTGCAAGGTATTTAATAAGCACAAAAGGTAAGGTAAGGCCACTGTCATAAAATACTCACATGCTAAAACAGTGAGAGTTGGAGGGGAAGAGAAAAGTACAACATACAAGTAAATTGGAAAGTAATACATTCTAAAAAGAGAGCTTCAGAAATTACTCACATATCCAATAGCCTTTTTCAGTTTTAACTACATATGGCAAAATACTGCAGTTAACACTAATTGAAGATTCCTGCTGAAATCAGTGGAAGTTCTATCTGAATGTAGATTTTAGCACTGAGCACATACCATTTAAAAATCTACCACTTGTCTTGCTTCCAGGTTCGTACAAACAGTGTGAATCTTCCTTCATAGGGCTAAATGCTGAGCTCCAGTTCATCTGTAAATTTAACACCATCAGCTCAGGACTAAACAAAGACTGTGAATAGCTTGCCAATTACAGAATCAGTTTCTCCTCCCTTGGTTTTCACACTTCAGCTGCTGGAACAGGGCCTCATCCTCCCTGATTGATCGAACCTCATTATCTCTAGCTTGCTTCTTGCTTGCTTATATATACACCTGCCCCTGGAAATTTCCACTGCTTTCATCCGAAGAAGTGGATATTCACCCACAAAAGCTCATGCTGCAAAACGTCTGTTAGTCTATAAGGTGCCACAGGATTCTTTGCTGCTTCCTTCATAGGTACTCTAACTTTAGCTCAGTAGATTTTCTTCTTCTTCTTCTTCAATATGGTCAGAATGCCTATGAAATAGCTTAATTGGTGTTGGAAGGGAAATATTTAAGGACAGGCTCATCTGCCCTTCCTCATGTTGTGTAATAATTTAGGACTTGATTTTCATTTACACTAAGCCCTTTTATGTTGCCAGAGGAGCATAAGAATGAATTAGTTTGGAATACATCCCATTGAATTCAGTGGTTCTAATTACAGAGTGCAATATTACTTAATATGAGTAAGGGGCAGAATGTGGGCTTTAGGAAGGAAAAACATTTTCCTTCTTTCAGATACTATTTTATGATCTATGTAAGCAACTCCATACCATTTTTTAGTTCTCTGTAGGATTTGGTATGGGAATATTTCAATGTTAGTATGCTCTGGGATGTTAATACTAAACAAAGCTTAATTAGACAACTTCACCTGTTGTCATTTATTTCCCTTTAAATTAACAGAGATGCCCCAGGGATTAAATCGACCCAGTCTTTTCAGCTATGTCCTAAAATAGATTTGAGCAAAGAACATCTTAGTAAATGCCAGAACTAGAATGAAAATTATTTAAACCTAAAGGCATGAAACCAAACTTCTAAGCAAATTAAAAGAGAAGTAATCCAACTATGCAAATATAAAGCAACAGCAACATTGATTGTGGTCTTGCACCATTATCAGTTTGAGTGATATTCACTCTCAATCAACACTCAATATAAAAAAAACATACTCAGTGTAATACCATAAATGTAGCATCAGAAAATCATTTTGGATGGACAGAACAATCAGTGCATCATCTGTTCCATTACAATCTATTGTGGCAACATTAATGTAATTATCTTTGAAATGTGTTCCTAGGCTATCTTTCAGCAATGGAAATTCCATGACATCCTCGTTCTGTTCTTGACTTTTTAAATTTACTTGATTAAATAATATAAGGGAAAGGAAAGGCTAAACTCTGCAAACTATGTAGATAGTAGGCTGAGAATGGTGTTTATTATTCCAAGGATAATTCTTTCACTGTTGCCTTATCCATTCTTCCCCTCTCCCAATATGTTTGTTCTCTGCATCTGTTGTCTCTTGTCACAGGATATGATTGCAAACTCTTCAATGGAAGATGATAGTGCTCAAAACTTTGAAAACTGGGTCCAAAGTGCCTCAGATTAAACACCCAGAAATTGAGACACTGAAAATCTGTGGTCACTTTTGAAAATTTGCCTGTGTCTCTCCCTCGTTCCTTCATATTAAAAAAAAGAAACTTGAAAGTTACAACTTGTGCACATTGCTAGTCTACATAATGATGTCTTCCCAATTTCTCTCACCTCCCCATTCTCTGCACTCTGTTATGTCTTGTCTCTAGGGCAGGGAATGTGTCTTTTAATATATGTTTGTATAATGGGGCCCGTATATTAATTGGGGCACCTAGGTGCTACTGTAATATAGATAGATAATATATTATGGCTAGGATTTTCAAAGGAAACCAAGATAGTTAGATGCCCAACTTTCAGTGGGCCTTTCTTTTAAGCTTCTCTGAAAATTCCAATCTTTAAAAACAAATAGGTCCATTATGAATCATAGGCTGAAATGAGAACCATTGGTGGTGGTGGAGGATGCTGCTCTTCCTTACATTATTTTCCTTTTTGAATGTTACAGCTGTTTTTAACAGAGTTGATTTTACAAAGACATGATTTTGTTTATTCTACAGTCCAGAATCTAGTATTTGGCAAGTAATTCTACAAACAAATGCACAACCACAGGACACCGGCTATCTCTTGGATGATTGCCACAAAGTAAGAACACACAAAGAGCCCACTAGCTCAGGGAGCACTTAGCTTCTCACAGCCCTCTACATTAGACAGCATTGAAGGGAACTTTGGAGGTGCTTACTAATGGGGACCTTCTGGAAAGGAAGATGCTTTAAATATGAAGTGTTAGTCCATTGCATCGAATCTATTGCATGACAATGTATATGGGTAATTATTTATAATTTATAGTATTATTTATAGCTCTTAATAATATTACATAGAGCTATTGTTTGCATTACTCAAAGGCTTTAATGTACAGTGCAGCTCTGGCATAGTCTAATAGCACATTCTTTGCTTCCACTCCATTTGTGCTTTCAGAAGATACTTATTTTGTCCATTTCCATACTGAGAGTAGTAATGGGTTACCTCTAAATGTATTCTAATTGCATTTAAAAGTAACAGATAAGCCTCATCTGTTTTTTCTTGCAAGAAAGGAAAAGCGAAGTATCACATGCACTGAGTGCCTTTTGCAAATCTGATTTATTTGTGAAATGTCTCTGCTAATGATAGCTTATTTAAGTTAAATAAGAAGTAATGTAATATCTGGTAAAGAGTTCGTTAAAGCTAATTCTTCATCCAGATGCAAGCCATGCCATTTCCAGATTGTTTAGATGACTAAAGTGCCAGAGTAAAAGTACAGAGATTCAGAGCTGACATATTAGTCTGCTTTAACCCTTATAAGAGAAGACAGATCCAACCTTAGTTATTTATTCAAGCTTTCAGATTTTGACAAATATGTATTTTGTTTCCTCTAAACTATTTCATATGTGGAAAAGAATCCAAACTGATGCTACAACAGATGTCTGTACAGTTAGCTCTAGATCTATATACCCTTGCTAGAGAATTAAATGATCAATACACATTCTCATTAATCTCCTTAATGTTAAAAGCCACAGTATTTTATAGAAGCAGCAAAGAATCCTGTGGCACCTTATAGATTAACAGACGTTTTGCAGCATGAGCTTTCGTGGGTGAATACCCACTTCTTCGGATGCAAGTATTTTATAGAAGTATAACTTTTAAAGCAGAATTGTGCTTCTGAACCCAAATTGTTTTAATCCTTCTCTTTGAAAACATTGCCAAATATCACAATGTTTTACATTGTAATTGACTGAAGGAAAGAGGCACAGTAAAGGACCAATAACAGGATGGGAGAAAAGATCTGTTCTTTTTCACAGTCACTTTGTAACTTGATGAGCTCTGAGAATTTGTCAAGTTTAAACAGGCCATACCCAGGCAAAGTTGTTCTTTCTGTTTCTTGGAGGAGCTTTGATAGAGCTAAACCCCTGTTCCCTATCTTTCCTTCAGGCAGATATAATATACTGTGTTTATAAATCCTGCCCCAGACTGAGTTTTATTAAATGGTCTTTCAAAATGTCCTTACCTCCCTCGAATAAGCAGTGCTGACTATAATGTCATGAGGTGCCAATATATATTAAGTTGAAGGTTCCTTTGGTGTCTTACTTTTTTCCGGAATGACTAACTACTCAACAATGTTTCCGAGTGGTATATTTTCCTTCAGTTTACAAATGCCAAGGGCAACAAGCATAAATTTATGGAGGACACACGAAAGTGATACGGCTTTAGTTAGAAAGTAGCAAAAGATTCATTAATATTTGGCATCCTACTAACATGCTATCTCTCTGTAGAGATGTATTCCCCTCCCTGTTCTTATCCTGTGATCTACCACATTGAAATATTATGTCAGTTCCAGAAATATCACCTTAAAAAGAAAAATCTTTCCAAACAATTTTAGTGTTAGTAAAACAGCATTCTGAAAACTAAACCATAACATCACTCTGAGGGATTTTAGAGTGATACTTCTGGAGTACTGAAAGACATGGTAGCTCTCACTGTTGACAACAAAATGCTAAAGCCACAACGACTTACTCTCCAAAGTTATTATGACCTATGGTGAACAGGGCCCTCAGAACTCACAAGCTTTTTGACATGCCTGATGAGCTCTTTGCTATGGAGCTGTTTTGTTGGGGTTTTTATAGAGTGACAAAGAGAAAATTACAAAACCAGTGGCAAATCTAAACTGATCTGGGCATGAAAGCCAATGTGGAACCTTTAATGATTTTTTACATTATGAATGAGGTTAGTAGTCAGTTCTCATTCTTAACCACTGCAATTATGACTCTGTGTTTTCACTGAAAACACAATGGAACATTTTGACTTACCTCATCCACTATGCGGCTCTCAAAGTACACTTCAGCCATCAGGCTGTACTTGGCCTGGTAAGCAGCTGTGAAGCAGACTGATGACTGATTACAGCTTTCAGAAAGCAACATAGCTCAGTGGCTAGAGCATTGGATCTGGGAGCCGAAACACCTAGGTTCTGTTCACAGCTTGGCCACTGGCCAGCTATGTAATGTTGAGCAAGTCACTTCATAGATTCCATGCCCAGAAGTGACCATTGTGATAATCTAGTCAGATCCCCTGTATCACAGAGGACATAGAATTTCCCCAAAATAATTCCTAGAGCAGATCTTTTACAAAACACTTCCAATCTTGATTTAAAAATAATCACCACTGGTACATTATTCCATTGATTGATTACTCTCATTGTAAAAAATCTACACCTTATTTTCAGTCTGAATTTGTTTAGCTTCAGCTTCCAACTGTTGAATCTCATTATACTTTTCAGTTAGATTGAAGAGCTCATTATTACATATTTGCTCCCCATGTAGGTACTTATAGACTGTAATCAAGACATCCCTTAACTTTCTCTTTGTTAAGCTAAATAGAGTGAGCTCTGGGAGTCTGTCACTGTAAAGCATGTTTTCTAATAATTTAATCATTCTCATGGCTCTTCTCTGAATCCTCTCCACTTTATCAACAACATTGTTGAATTGGTGGCACCAGAACTGGACAGAATATTCCTGCAGCAGTTACAGCAGTTTTCAAATATAGAGGTAAGATAATCTCTCTACCACTACTCAAGAGTCCTGTTTATGCATCCAAGGATGGAATTAACCCTTTTGGGCACAGTATCACACTGGGAACTCATGTTGAACTGATTATCCACCATGACCCCCAAATCTTTTTCAGAGTCCCTGCTCCCCAGGATAGAGTGCCCCATCATGTAAATATGGCCAAAATTATTTGTTCCAACATGTACACATGTAAATATAAGCCATATTAAAATGCACATTGCTTGCAACCAATTTACCAAGAGATCTAGATTGATCTGCATCAGTAACGTGTCCTTTTCATTATTTACCAATTGGCCACTCCCCCATTTTTTATGTAATAAACCCTATCAGTGATAATTTCATGTTTTCTTCCAGATCATGAATACAAATGTTAAATGGCATAGGGCCAAGAACCGATTGCTGCAGGAACCCACTAGAAATACACCAGTTTGACGATGAATTCCCATTTACAATTACATTGAGACTATCAATCAGTTAGCCAGCTTTTCATCCATTTAGTATGTAGCATGTTATTTTATATCTTTTCTAGTTTTTTAATCAATGTCAAATGGTACCAAGTAAATGTCTTAGAGATATCTAAGTGTATCACCTAACCATTATTACCTTTATCAACCAAATTTGCAATCATCAAAAAAAGATATCAAGTTAGTCTGACAGGATTTGCCATAAACCCATGTTGATTATCATTAATTATATTACTTCCTTTAATTCTTTATCAATCAAGTCCCAGATCAGTTGCTGCATTGTTTTACTTGGGATCACTGACAAGCCTTTACTCTTTTAAAACATTGGTCTGACAATAGTTTTCTTCCAGTCCTTTGGAACTTCTCCAGTGTTCCAAGACTTATTGAAAATCAACATTAATGGTCCAGTGAGGTTTTAAAATGCAAGTTATATGGACCTGCTGATTTAAAAATGTCTAACATCTCATGGACAATTCAAGAAGCGAAAAATGGTAAAAAGTACCAAAAAAAGTCTCATGTTACAAGTTAAAAAGCCCAACCCATTGCTTCAAAGTAGCTGGCTTCAATTTGCCTTTAAGTCATCATCTAAATTGCTTTCTTTCTGAATAATGCACTACAAATATGGCAACATTGCAAGTTCTTGGCGAATATTGGGGTGCTCTTTAATAATTGTCCAAACTGTTTCTTGAGCTGTCATTGGCCACAGCGGTTTTTATACCATATAGTAGAATGGATATTTCTCTTTGGGAGAAAGAGAGGAAGCCCTTCTACTAGTCTCCTAATAACTTACACTTATGAGTCACTAAGACACAACGCCAGTACTTTTGGGAAGTTGGAGGTAGAGAGTTTGAACAGGACGAGTCAGAGACTGAAGATTTGCCAGTGTGGTGCATTAGTCCAGGTATCTAAGTACATCACCAAATCCTTTCTAGTGTAGACAAGGCCTCAGATAATCAGACTGAAAGTTACATACATTCTCAGGACGTCTAGATAATACTGAGTCCTGCCATGAGTGTAGGAGCCTGGACCAGATGACCTCTAAGTCCCTTCCAGTCCTATGATTCTATGATCTAGGCTTTGCAAGTTGGTTCTATTCTGTACCTGTAAATTAAGAGAATAGTTTATCTCATTTACCTTGGAGCAAAGTTTGAGATTAAATTATACTAAATAAGCATGTGGGCTGTTTGCTATTTTAAATCCTTTTTTTCCCCTCTAATGCTCTGTTCCAATTGCTAAGCGAAAACACTGTTTCAAGAAGGCTTTTGATCATTCTCACTAATGACACATTCCCAAAGGGAAGAAACACAGATGTCCAAAACTCAGTCAGACCTGTACGTTTCTAAGTAGTTGTCATGCATGGGGTACTGTAATCAGGCCCATGTCCAAGACAGGAGAAATCAAGAGGGTCCATCCTGAGACAGGTAAGTGCAAGAGGCTGAAACATGAAAGGGTGCATTCAGACCAAAAAGGGATTGAAATGCAACTAGCCTCATAGCCATGGCATAGTTACTCTTATTTTACCACTGTTATAAATTCATTCTCTCTCCATTTCTGAGATAGTGCTAAGAGTGAGACATTGTTAAAACAAAACACTTTCCCATTGACTCTGGTACTCCATTGGAATGAGAAGAATAAGGTAAGTCAACGGGAGAGTGTCTACTGTTGGCCCAGTGTGGTGTAGACACCGCAATAAGTCGACTTAAGCTACGTTGACTCCAGCTACGTTATTCATGTAGCTCAAGTTGCATAACTTAAGTCGACTTATCCCTGTAGTGTAGACAAGGCCTAAGTTGTGTGCATTGAGTGGCGTAACTGGTAAACTGATGTGTACTGCTCCTTTGAGAGTAGCAGATCTGTGAATGCTATGTGTCCAATACAACAGGGGCTGGACACTCCAGGGGAATGCTTGAGGGGTGGAGTGTGCCTATCATTAACCTATAAAGACAGCGAGGCCTGCAGAGACCTGGAAGGCAGTGCTTATGTTGCCAGAGTCTGGGGATAAAAATGAACTGACTCATAATAGACACAGACAAAGCTTCTTCAGACTAAGAGCTGATGCTAGCCAGGTGACTCACAACCCTGGGTACCCCCAGGTAGCATCACAGTGAGGAAGGTAAAACCTATATTGATCAGCATGCAGTCCGGTGACACTATAATCTGAGACAATGTGGCAAGTCAGGTTCCACAACCACTGGTTATTGAGAATACTATAAATAGAGACACGGTTTTAGTAGCTATGAGTATGGATGCAAACCTAATGAGATGTGCATTCTGGTGTGGATCAGCAAAAAGATCCACTGAATGTAACTGTTTATGAATATGAGGTGTTTTTTTTTTAAAACAAACTGCATTGAAATAGCAGGAACCCTTAAAATGTATATTGCACAGATGCATTGTTTTTCACATGTTACACCCATTCAAGGATCAGGGGTCCCATTGTGCTAATCATTTTTCAAACTGGTAGTAAAGGTCCTGGTTCCAAAGAACTTAGAGACTTAGTTGATGACAAAATGAAATAGGTGGATGACATAAACAAGCTGGTGTGGGGGTGGAAGGGAGGGAGGATGAGGTAATCATAACATAGGAACATTTTTGCAGAAACCAGTGGGGCACACAATGTAGCTTGCCACCAGCTTACCGTTACTGTTTAATTACAAATCAGATGCAACATCTTACTGGTGATAGTTCCTGCACTTCCATTTGTTCGTTTAAATCAACATGTTTAGGCCTGCTGCCTCCTGTTACTGTACAGCTGGTCAGAAATTTTTCAACAAATTCTTTTTTCTGTTTTGTGTGTGAGAAAATGCCAATTTGTCAAAACCAAAATCATTCACTGAAACATTTCTCAGGTCCAGGATGGAATTTCTGGTCAAAACATTTATGTGTGTGAGAGAGACAAACACATAGAATATCTAATAACTCAGTGGTTAGGGCACTCACTGAGGATGTAGAAGATCAGAACCTGAGTCTCCCACATCCCAGGTGAGTACTCTAAACACCAGGCTATTGGCTACTCTAGGATAAAAACTTTTTTTTTTCATGAAAAATTTCAAAAGGTCTTGTTTTTAATCTGATGTGGAATGAACTCAAATTCCAAAACATTGGAATTGTTCAAAAATGTTTTCTTTTTTTTTTTTGGCCAGTCCTATAGTGGAAAGTAAAAGTATAAATTGTAGATACTGTACATTTAAATAAACAACAACTACCATGTTGCTGAAGTTATTTCTGTTTTAAGATAAAATTTTACTGATCTTCCCTCTTTTCCTATATTGTAAGATGTGGTCAAATGCCATTTTTGTCACATTTCCTGAATTGATTCGATTCTTTAAGTAAACATATAAAATGAACCCCTTTAACTTAAAATAATCAAGTTATGAAGTAAAGATAAAAAAAACAACCTGTGGTTTTAAAGGCATGCAAATCCTACTGCCAACTGAAGAATTTGGAAGAAGCTTAAAGCGGAGATCCCCAGGGGGTCTCTGCAGGAAAGGTATCACAGCTATTGCTGTCTCAGACTTCCTGAAGTAATGCATTTTCCTTATAAACCCAATTCTTTTCACCCTTGTCCTGCTCCTTCCACAACCAAGAGCCCTGAATTCCACAAAAAGGAGCCACAAGAGGGACAATTCTACAGAGGTAGTTGACCCTCTTCTCTCAACACAACACAAGTTGTTACTCATCTTAAGTCATAGGCCTGTGCCTAGACCCCGGGGTCACATAACATCAGAATCTATTTTTTCTTCTTTAAAAAAAAAAGTTTCTAGCCCTCATGGTTGTGATGAAAAAGGTTGAAAAAAGCATGAACTAAGGGCTATTGATGCAGTGATCTCTACCTGTGTCCGCAGACGGCTTGAAACCACAGCACTGAGAGTAGTCGGTTGGCCCATTGACCTTAATGGGCTGTTAACTCTGAAACCCACTGCTTTTGGGGCCAACCCCATCCAACCAGTGGGCTTTGTGTCTAGGTGCCTTCTCTACCACTACTACTTTGTATAGCTCTGCTGGAGTGAATGAGGGAGTTTCACACACATACCTACCCCCCCCACACAGCCCTCTGATTAGAGGGGAAGCCTCTAAAATGGACCACAGCCTTCCTGAACATAGAGAGGTTTTTACTTGTCCACAGTGGAGTAGGCCCCCCAGCAACCAGCTCTTATGTGGGTGGATCAGTGTTGGTTATATGATCTGGCCCACACCGTATATCCTTTATTTTTATTGTATTACAGGCAGCATAACAGGCCAATCTGAAGAATTTAACACACTTTCTTCTGTGCATCTCTATTTTCTCCACCTTCTGCCCACATTATCGGTACCCTCCCCCCCCCAAATCTATCACCTTGAACAATTAAACACATTAGAATACAGTCTGTGCTAGTAAAGTTTATGGTTAAGGTAAAGTCGTTAAAGGATAGATAATTTGAGGGCAGTATCATTAAAGTATTCCCCATAAGTAAAGCTTCCTACAATAGGAAATAATGCCTTTAAACCCCATATAATTAATGGAGTAATTTTTCAATCCTGAGGGAAATAAATTAATTATTTTAGCAGTGGCTTTGTAAACAACAAATGTAAATAATCCCATATAGAACTTGTGAATCCTATATGGAACTTGTGAATTTCTTAAATTAAATGGCATAATCCTTACTTGGAAAATTCTCCAGCATGGGATGTGTGTGGTCCATCATCAGTTTCAGTTGCTGGAAGCACAATGAATTTCAGTGTACAGTATGCAATAATACTTTTACAGGCAACCGTGGAGAATTATAACATGAAATATGACACCAGTCAGAATCACGAAAGATGTGTGTAAAATGCATATAGTATACAGTTCAATATGAGAAAGCATTTCCCAGTAAGCATGTATAGCTTGTACCCATCCTACATGGTTTTGTTGGCATTTAAATTCTCTCATTTCCTAATAATTTCCCTATTAGCCTATGAAAAGATGGATATACTGTAATGTAGCATGGAAAAGAAAAGCTTTTCTAATGAAGACTCATCTCTTGCTAAACCTAGCTAAAATAAAAAACAAACGATTTCCTGCTCAGCTCTAAAATATAACCAGCCATATACACGGGGCGGCTATTTTTTATTATTTTTTGCCAGCCCTGACAGAAAAATTATGTTCAGGAATTTGAAACTCTTATGCACCATTCACATATACCTAATAAATAATGACAGAGAACTGGGTAAGCCTAGTGGCTTACATGTCTGAATAATATTTACTTAAGCAGAACATTTATGCATCACATTTTTTTCTGAGCTGAATGGTTCATATAATACAATTGCCACAGTCATTCTCTCAGAAGCTCTGAAATTGCCATTTAGGTGCCATCTGTGAGGCAGCTGAAAATGGGCTGATTCTATGCCTTTGTTGTTTCTGTGTGATGTTATGCCTTGGTTAATAACTGAGAATTCAAGCAAAGAGGAAGATGAATCTCTCTGATGTCATTCTCTTTATTATATTTGAAGATCTGTGCCCCACCACCTACTAAGCTTTCCCTGACTGACCTGTGTTTACCTTCTGTTGGTGCCACTTCCCACTGTGTTATTGATGTGCTTTTCTGCCCAGGAAGCCAGCTTTCTTAATGCACTTTGTTAAGCTCAGGCTATGGGCACACACTGTTCTTTGTTGTACTGTATATGAAGAATAATGTTTTTCGAGGGAACACTGAAGATATCAGTGATTAAGAGTTAAACTGTCCTCAAAACTGTTGAAGAGCAGCACATTCTTTCTACTGAACACTCTCCATATCATTTGGATTATACCTGAAAGCTATTGAATTTCTAATGAAACAAAAGGTCAATTCTTCCTAATCGTTAAGTAGGTCCTTCATGCATAATAAAAAATTAGGTACTTCTGTACATAGGGAACTGTGTGTGTTTCAGTCAGGATTTGACTTTCTTCTTTTGCAGAATTGTTTTCCTAACTTAGTTTGGTAGTCAGAGTGGTCTGAAAGGGTTCAATAGTTAGTGTCACCTACACCATTAGCTGAACAAACTGGGTGTTTCTTAAAAAGCAAGGAAACCAGATGTGCAAGATATGGGTTTTATTTTTCTGATACCTTAAGCCAGAATTTCACAAATTGTGAGACATGCCCACAAAGAATTAACCAGGGTGGGTTGGAAGACTTATAAATTAAGATGGATAGACCTTTCTCAGGATTGAAGGGGTGGGAGAACATGATTGGTTCCACCATTGTCCTGAAAAGGGGACTTAGCCTTCAAGAGTTTGGGAAATGCTGCTTTAGTTTGTTTTTCTCTCTTTACACTAAGATGAAATTTGTGCACATACTTATTGCATCATTTATTTCTTTCATTATTCAGCTAGGACCCATGAAAACAGGTTAGTTGTTTATTTACAAATAAGAAATCTTATGAAAATAAAAACTGACTAAGAATCCTGCTCTCCCATACACACCCTGGTAGTTTATCTTTCAAACCCTATTGACTGAGAATATGCTTGCAAAAAATGCTAATTGTGAATTCTGATCTTCATTCTATCTGAAGAAAACAGACCTCAAGCCACTTGTGACACTAAAAGTTTGGACCTAGTCACCATTTTTCTTTATCTTCTTCTGATTTAAGAAGCCTGGCCATAACCCCCCCCCCCCCCAAAAAAAAAACAACAACCAACAACAACAACACAACACCTAGAAGGATTCTTTCCCCTACCCTCACTTCCATTTTAAGGGAGTTCACATTAGATCTGTGATAGCACTACTCATTTTCCTCCCTCTCCTAGAACTGTGGTAGGTCTGTACTATCTTTTTAGTTATATTCTTTACCCCATAAATGCTGGTTCGTCCTACTAGAGGAAACGGCATTAGTAAATATGTAGCGACATCAAGAGGACCAACTGCTGTTGATCCATTAACAATGGACATTCTAGACTGGAATAAATCCAATATATCATCAGAGCTTGCTTGCTTTGAAAGAAAAAAAAAGCATTAGTTATCTAAAATACAACCATACTTCAAATCTGCTTTCTGTCTTTACATAAAAATAAAAACCTGAAACTAAGCATTAGTGGTGATCATTCTCTTAAAGTATATTTGCAATACAAGTAGAGTAAACAACAAAAATACTAATATTGGTCCCTGATTTCATTTTAACCTCAGCTTGAATGCCATACCCTATTCACTCAAAAAGGCTGAGATTGCTGTTATTATTTCAACATTTCTTGTCACCTTTATTTTAATCTTAAATATGAAAATATTCACATAGCTTTTTTTCAGAATTACCTATTTAGGTACACAGATTATAGCTTTCATACAAGATCAGACTTCAAACAGAACTTTTTTTTCATGTTGGCAAGAAACAGAATAATTCTACCAAACTTTCATTCACCATTTTTTATGTTTTGTCAGAGTATGAGGAATTTTTGTTTATAAATTATGAAAATTGCCATAAATATAAATGAAGAGAACATCCTCATACATTTTTACATTTTTATTTATTGCAAAAGCAAAAGTTTATAGTGGATGGGCAGTCAATTAATATTCTGATACTCACTGCATTATCATTAATCACTAACTTTTTTTTGTTCATAGGAAAGTAACAGTTTCACAGGAATTTCATTGTAATTCATTATTACTCAGTATCACTTATAATTCCCACCAACCATTTATATTCAAATTCCAGAGCTCCAGGAATAGGGAAGCAGATCTGCTATTTTCCTAACTTAAGGATCTAAGGAAGAAAAAGTATTCCATAGCTGGCATTGCTTTTTCTTTATTGATCATTGAGTAGTATTGGAAAAGATCCCCAATGTCATTGCTGCTTCCTGTTTTACCACAGACGATATACTGCTCTGTTTGGAAATAAACATACAGGAACCAATATATTCATAGCAGGCAAAAGTGACGTATCAATCCTGTCAAATGTGCCTAATCTCTTTATGGGCCAGCTATGGGTCATAGATAATTAAGCCTTGTTAATCATTCATTTTCTATTTGCACATGAAAATATGGCACTAGTTTTAGAACAGGGAGGCTTAAAACAGAACAAAAGGCTCTGGCATTCTCAAAGGGGGAGGATTATTTTTTTCCCCTAATTCAAATATATTTAAGCACAACCCCTGTAAGGTAATAAAAGAGAAATAAATGAGCAGATAAAAGTTTTTCATTAGTAATTATGCTAATGAACTCTTGTTTGAAGAAAAATTGTATTAGCAAGATTGGACAGTTATTGAAAACCAAGCTATTTACAGATAACTTTGCATATCTCATATTGTGTATACTAATAAAGGTGCTTTCAGCAGTGGTAAGTGATTTCTATAAGCTATCATCTTGTAACTGTACAATAAAATTTGAAAATGCAATGATACAAGATGCCTTATGCTGTAGATATGCTATCTTATCTTTCAAGGCAGGTCATAAAAATGTGTAGCTTCTGTTTATTAATATTCAGGACAAACATACAATTAAATTCCATAAACTGTTTGTAGAACAAAAAAATCCTTCTTTATCTTTGCCTTAGCTATAGTGTACCTTAGATCTTTTAAATGTGAGCAATGCATTATGGAAGATATGACTAATCTAGAGAATTTCCATTTGAAAGAGAAATGAGTAATAATTGATTGGCCTAGATCCAGAGTCACAGTGGGGTTCAAAAAGCTTGTAAGTGCCCTCATAAAAATAGAAGCTGTATCAACCAATTGAATTTAATTATATATGAAGGTGATGATGGAGCTAAACAGCCTGTAATTGGAGTCCAATTACTCAGCTGGTCTTCCATAAAATTAATTCATCTGAAAGTTTGCCATTGTCCCATGCTCCAGGCCTGCTGCTGGTTTAATTAGTTAACACTAAGGAATCTTGAAACATTAAATTATTTTGTCTTTATTGCCAATTATGGGTTAAGGAAAATTGTATATAAAATATTAACATCTGCTTCCAGATGGCAAAAAGGAAAACATGTGGGTTTTTTTAAGTTAACAAATATCAAACCGCACTGAAGCAAAGGGAAACATCTTCCTGCCACTTGTGGCTTATAAAATTAGAAGTCAGAGTGCTCAAAATCATTTGAATATAAGATAGTTCTAAATATCAAGATCTATGCAATAGGACACCTGTAACAGTGTTTTTACCACTGAATTCAAGCATCATTTGAATTCAAAAGGATTGGACAGGTGGACAACAACAAGAAAGCTTGAGAGCTTGATCCAAAGTCTCTTGTAGTCAATGGGAAATTTTTCATTGTTTTCAATAGGCTTTAAAGCATTTCTCATAACCTTCTCTGCTTTCCTCTGATTATCAAACCAATACAACATTATTTTTTTGTTCCAGTTACATAACTCCTGACTAAAAGGAGGTATTCTTAGCTTACTTTAAAAGAATGAAATTTGCTCAGGTAATGTGTGTCTTTATGTTATATACCACCCCTGCCCAGGCCAATTCAAATTAAACACTGCCTGCACTTGGATAACTTTTTGTCTCTCCTTAACTCTTCTGCTGCCACTAACACCAGCGGTATTCATGCTCAGACATGCTTCTGACAGAGAGTCTAAAAGCTTTCCAAACTCCACCAAATCTGTGTGCTCCTCGGCAACATGATCCAAAGCTACCTGAAGTCAATGTGCGTTTTCCCATTAATTTTAATAGGTTTTGGACGAAGCCCCAGTTCCAGAGAATTTGCAAGTGTTACAGAGTTCTATAGAAAGTTCACGCTTGTTGATAATCACCCTCTTATTTCCATTTTAGTTTTATAAATAAAGAAAAATAACTACACACACAAATCTCCAAAATGATACCAGTTTATTTTGCCAAAATCACATGAATTTCTAAAGAGGATAAATTAAGACCTATAAAAGATCTAATTTAGGAATCCAGAGGAAGTGTGCGTTAAACAATCCAGGGCATCCTTGTTTTGGTTTCTGTTTTTCTTTGAAGAACAGTATTTGGAGGGAAGCTGTCTTGTGAGCATTGCAGCTTGACCCGAATAGCTGTTTTAAAGACTTGCGTACACACTACATATATATTTCTGCAGATTTAATAAATAATTCTATTATAGTACCACTCGATGTAGTTAAGACAAATTGTCATTACTTTTTTTTATAGCTCCAGAAATAGCATTACAAAAGCCAATTAACCTTTTAAAACCCTTTAATTCAATCAAGAATGTCAAATTAAATCAATATTTACCAGAGCAAGACTAAAGTCAAACCTTGGAAAACAAACTATACTATATACTTCAAAAACTGTGAGAGAAAGAATAGATTGCTAGATTTCACTATTATCTTCAAAAACAAAAAAGCTCCTGATTTAAGACTAATTCAGAAATAAAAGATCATCCAGCCTTTATATACGAACTAAACAAGAGGCTTTACATAGTAAGTGCAGGATGGAAGCTGTGAGAGTCTTGAACATTCTTTTAATCCATAGGGGTACATGTTATGTTTCTTTGATTACTCTGAATTATTTTTTATGCTTTGCCACTCCTGGAAAATATGAAGAACAAAAACAAAAAGGAAGCTATTGAGTCAGAGGGTGTAAACCAAGGAAATTACTTTGGTAATGCATATGTGCTTCCTGACAAGGCAGAGAGTGGGGTGTTATAAAAAAAGACATTATTATTAATGATCTATGGGGAATTAGTAAACAGACTTTAAATAACTTTAACTATATATAATTACTATATAGGATTACAACATCTTGGGATGATAGCAGACTAAACAGTAGATGATTTATATGGTTCACAGTTTCTGTATTTTTCCTTCAATCCTTTTCTAGCTGTTCTTAAGAATGTTACTGAGAATTTAACAATATACAGGAAGTGAACAGTTGCCTAAGGTTATTAACATAGAAGAAGAGATATTGAAGTACTCCCTATTGAGAAGAAATGGCAGGACATCAGCATTAATAATGCCTGCGTTCACTACTGGGAGGAAATTGAAGTGCTAATGCTGACCCCTTTGTACAAGTTTAGAGTGCTCCCTTATTAAAATAAGTAAACACACTCTCCATGCAAAAAGTGGGAGCCTTTCCCATGCAGAATGAAAATCAGAGCTTCTGCTGAGGCAAAGTGATGCACCACACAGAGAAAATATATCAGTGTGCTATCACTCATTCTCAATTTAAGAACTTTGACTACAAAATTTCGATATTAATTTTCTTCAAAGTGCAAAAATAACAACTGTAGGTTTAATGTGTGGGGGGGTCAAGTTTCCTCCTAATGTGGACATAGTTGAATATTTCCGTTTTGGCACTTCATTGTATTTGTTTTACTTATAATAGTTATTCTGAATTATATGATATGTCTTTACCAAAGCTTCTGAGTGAATTTATACACTCAGCAATTCATTTATATTTTTTTATAATGTATCGTTGGCACTTGACAATGAACAAAAAATTCCTAAAAGTGTACAGCTTCCAAAGCTAGCCAATAAACAAGGACAATTCAAAAGGACCATCATTTAAACTCTCCTCCTAACTCTTACTCAGGTAAAATCCTATGCAAAAGCCTTGCCTCATGCTCTGAAGCCTGGGTTCTGGCAGATATTGGTGCACAATTTCACATACGCTGAATATGAGTGATTTTTACAAACTATATAGTGACATATACATATATGTATCAATAGAATCAATCCCAATATCTTTAACTGTTTAAATGTAAGTATGGTATAGAATGGGTGCTTTAGAATGGGTACCATTAAAAATAGAGGTTTATTCTCAGGAAGAGATTTTCAAAAGACCTCAGAGTTAGTCTAACTCTTACAAGTCAGTGGTTAATCTACTACTGATTTCAGTAGGAGCTGAGTTAAAGTACTATGGAGCACTTTTGAAAATAATGGTATTTCCTACCACTAGAATGAGAAACACCACAAATACTGTGGCCAATTTAATTGTCGCAGGTGGTTAATACTGAATTTATTAGCAGCACCTACATCTAGGGTCTTTCATTTTTTCAAATTTACACCCTAATATACTCTAAATTTCCAAATGGTGAATTATACAGGGCATAGTTACTTTTCCACACACTCCAATGTTCCTATGAACATCATTAGTTCTCCTTCCCATTATATTTACAGTACTTGAAAATCTTTTAGCTATAAAACACGCTGCTGGGTGCTCAAAGTCAAAAGTCTGACAAGACAAGTATAATGACACTCAAATATGACAAACCTTTAAAACTGTGTGAAACTACTAATTAGATATTTAATGGTGAAGTGCAAAACCTATGTTTCCCTCTGTTATTCCTTTAAAATGATGATAATAATCACACTGAGATCTACTCAGAGAAAGCACTGTAGAAGAACTAAGTGCTTTACAAAGGAGGTAATTATCATTTTCAAAGATGGTGAAACTGAGGCACAAGGAGAAGAACGGACTTGTCTAAGGTCACCCAGTAGCAGAGCTGGGAATTGAACCCAGGACTCTTGAGTCCCACTCCAGTGCTCAAACATAGTCCATACTGCCTTTTAGGATGTGTTGCGATAGCTACAGGGTATTTTCTTCTCCATTTTTTCCCCCAAGATTTTCCCCTCAAAAAAACATACTTTACCTTAGAAAAATACAAACAAGTTTTAACTTTCCATCTTTTCCTGGGCAACTGCCAAGATCCTGGAGGACTGGGAGGAGGATTGAAGAGGCTATTTAGCCCTGAGTTGTTCACTTCTTTTGTCAGCTGGCCACTAACAGATATTGTGTTTGCAAGATAGAGGCCTGGTCTACACTAAGCATTTAAACCGGTTTTAGGAGCATAAAACCGATTTAACGCCACACCCGTCCACACTGAGAGGCCCTTTATATCGATATATATAATCATGGACTGGAGGACTCAAGCTATCCCACAGTTCCTGCAGTCTCCGAAAAGCATTTGCATTCTTGGCTGAGCTCCAAATGCTTCTAGGGTCAAACACAGTGTCCGCGGTGGATCAGGGCATAGCTCGGCAATTTACGCACCACCCCCGACCCCCAGAAGTGAAAGGGAAAGCAATCCTCTCTTGACTCTTTTACATGTCACCCTATCTTTACTGAATGCTGCAGATAGACGGGATGCTGCAGCACTCAACACCAACATCCTTGCTCCCCCCCGCCATGGGTGGCTGATGGTACAATATGACTGATATCCATCGTCATCATCAGCCTATTGGCACATGGGGCAGTGCAAAAGGACTGATAACCATGCCGACTAGCATCAGTGAGGTCGATCAAGGGCGCCTGCTCCTAATTTTTCCTGGTAGATGGTGCAGTATGGCTGGTAACCGTCTTCATCATAGCAACAGGGGGCTGAGCTCCATCAGCCCCCACCCTTCATGTGTAAAGAAAAGATTCAATTGCCCCTGGACTACCAGTGGGATGCTGGGCTCCTCTCCTCCACACTGCTTAATGTCCTGTCTGGACTATCATAGCAGCTGGAGGCTGCCTTCCACTTATTTCTCACTAACAAGTCACTGTGTCTTATTCCTGCATTCTTTATTACTTCATCACACAAGTGGGGGGACAATGCTATGGTAGCCCAGGAAGGCTGGGGGAAGAACGGAATCAACAGGTGGGGTTGTTGCAGGAGCATCCCCTGTGAACAGCATACAGCTCATAATTTCTGCAGGATCTGACACAGAGCAGCTGTGCTCTCTGGTTCTATGATACAGTGGTTCTCTAGTACACTTGCCCATATTCTAGGCAGGACTGATTCTATTTTTAGATACAAAAAGGAGGGATTGACTCAGGGAGTCATTCCCAATTTTGGCTTTTGCGCCCCTGGCTGATCTCAGCCAGGGACACTTATGACAGCAGCAAATGGTGCAGTGCAAAAGACTGGTAACCATGATCATCTTATTACCAATTTATGGTATGGTAGATGGTACAGTATGGCTGGTAACCATCTCTGCTGTCATGCAAAAGCAAAAGCATGCTGCTGTGTAGCGCTGCTGAATCGCCTCTGTCAGCGGCATCTAGTACACATACGGTGACAGTCACAAAAGGCAAAACAGGCTCCATGATTGCCATGCTATGGCATCTGCCAGGGCAATCCAGGGAAAAAAAGCGCGAAATGCTTGTCTGCCGTTGCTTTCCCAGAGGAAGGAGTGACTGACGACATTTACCCAGAACCACCCGCAACAATGATTTTTGCCCCATCAGGCACTGGGATCTCAACCTGGAAATTCCAAGGGGCGGGGGAGGCTGCAGGAACGATGGGATAGCTACGGGATAGCTACCCACAGTGCAACGCTCCAGAAATCGACGCTAGCCTCGGACCGTGGACTCACACCACCGATTTAATGTGTTTAGTGTGGCTGCGCTCACTCGATTTTATACAATCTGTTTTGCTAAACCGGTTTATGTAAATTCAGAATAATCCCGTAGTGTAGACGTACCCAGACAGTCATTCACTCTTTCATACTCTTCTCACACATCTACCAGTATTACAGCATTTTCTTCTTTCTCCATGGTCTTGTCCTTCTGCGTACTGATACAAAGTTCTACTTCAGCAGTGTCTGTGCTTATGCTCATAAAAAGTCTTTTCATTCCTTCCAAGTTGATAACCAGTATGACTATATCATCTGGAAATTTTTACACCGGAATAGCACATTTGGGTTGCAGTGATGGATGCCTCTTTAGAGAGTTTTGTGTGTGCCTTCAGGCTGGTGGCAAGGAGGGATAAGTAAGTGATTGAATTTCACTCTTTGTGGCTATTCATATGAGTTCGAATGAGAATTTATAGATTTAATCAATGGCAAAAAAAAAAAAAAACCAGCAAGCACACATGTTTGCTGTGAACATGCACCCAGAACTGCAAAGTTGTTGAGCTCCCACAGCCCTCATTGATTTAAATGGAACTGCAGATGCTCGGCAACTTTTGAAAAGGATGAATGTCGTCAGATGCAAAACCATGAAACTTCCCATATTGATCCTGGGTGAAGATTGCTCCCATTTTCCATAGAAAACTATCATGATTTTTTATTGCTTTTTAAAAATAAATAAATACATCTAATGGCAGGTGTTTCATGCTCTACAGAAGCCCTTTCATTTTCAGAGAAATCAGGGAAGCATTCATAGGAGACCCTATAAATAGTTCCATATTTTCTTGATAAACTATGAAAGAAAGTGCTTTTTTCTGCCTGTTTTGTCGGAGGTGACAGAGTATTTTTGCTTTGGTTTTGATTTTGGTTTTTTTGCAACTCCAGTTGGTACTCTACTTGCACGACACTTGCAAAGTGCCTGCTTGCTATTTTAAAATAACAGTGAATTTGCAAGTTCCAACCTGGGGATAATTTCTTCAACCCTCATATATACAAAACTCCCCATCTACTTCAAGAGAAATTAATATGGAGCCAGTATTGAAGCACTTACCCTTGTATAATTAACTTCTATTCATAGCAGAACAAGTCATTCCATCTGAAAAAAAGAATTGCTCTTTATATAAGACCCGGTCACAATATATATCAGTTCTTTTAAAGATACATTTTATTTTAATTTTAAAGAAAATGAAGGAGGAAATAACTGCCTAAAACTAGACAATATTCTTCTTCACTTTCCTCTACCACTTGAAAATACCTGTAAAAGGGTTCAGTCCTATTCATATTAAATGCACAAGGTCAGATCCACAGTTGCAGCATAAGTGCTATATGCTCTTAAATAAATAGGACAAAAATTGATTTAGTTTTTCCCCACGAGTGAATTTTTTAAAATCAAACTGTTATGAAAATAAATACCTAATTTCATCTCTGAACATTTAACAGTTCTGAAATTTTATGAAATCACAGCTAAGCCATAATCTCAAAAGAAAACAAAAACAAAACCTGTTTCTCATGTTTTGCATAGTCCTAGTACAACTGTGGCTTTTAAAGGTGAATAATTTTCCATAGCTATAGTGTACAACTGAGCACCAGACAAAAATAAAAAAGAACCAGTATCTCTCCATTATACAGTCTCTGGGCAGTTGCAATTTTTAAAGTGACTACCACTTTAATGTACATGAAGTAAGATTTTTTTCCCTTTAAATGATGAAATGCTTAAGGCCCTATCCTGAACTTTTCAACTCACATGTGCGCATCTTTGATTAGGCCATGTGTCTGCTGCATGGCTCCAGAGGTAGAGGCTCTAGCCAGTGTTCTGAACTTCTGATAATTCAGATACATCTAAGCAGGAACAGTTTATCTCAAATATATTTTACATTTTTGATTCTGTGGTCACCAGTAGTTCATTACCGCAAAACTCACTTCATGCACCGCAGACAGAGAGCATAATTGTCAGGAGAAACAACAACAACAAAAGACTAACCTTTTCAGCTAAATAATATTACACTTTATTTGCCTATTGACTTACAGTAAAAAACATACTAGCTATAATTATAAAAGATGGCAGAACGACTGACATAATGACTGCTATGTACAGATACCAAATATACAATCCCCCAATGGCAGCTAGATGATAGATGGAATTGTATTAGAAACTGCCAATCTTAACAGATATCAGTTTATTTTTCAACTTTTTTATTTGCATTGATTTAATTTTTCATGGCTGCATAAAATTTGGGGGTTTAAGCAATTGTGTTTTATTGATTTAAATTTTCACAGCTGTGGGACATTATGGGGGAAGGGAGTCAGACAATAGTTATTTAAGGATGATAGGTAAAGCTACCTAAATGGCACCCCTGCTCCAGCTCAGTTAATGCCAGCATTTCAACATGTTTTATCCATATTAAAGGTGGGACTCTACGCTCTCAAGCAGCATTTTTTCTTATGTTGCCTATCTGTAAATTTTTATTAAGATCAATGACAATATTTTTGTTTTGGTTTGTATGTGTATGGTGAAACCAATGTTTACTGACATTTACCAATAAAAATCTAGTCTTTCAAGTGTAGTTATAGATACTATGAAAGTGACAGACAAATCCAGCTCAGAGGACAACACAGAGCAGAAGACCCAGTCCTATACAGGTTGTCATACCCCTCTACTGTCCTGTCCAATATCTCTCTCCCTATCCTTGTGAGCCCCTAGTCTCCTACATCTACTCCATTAGGATTTCTTATTAACAGTGCTCTTATAAAAATTCTATAGTATTTGATAAAGGTGAAACAAATGGGGTTCTTTTGAAATTAAATACAGGTCTATAGAAATTCTATGGAATCTAAACCCTATATAATTTATCAGAGAACAATATCCTTTCTTTACAATTTTTAAGCCATCCTGTGTAGCTTAATGGAAGCTTATATTCCTACAATAGCCTCTCTAGGTCTGTTTAATTTCCACAGACCTTTTCCACAAAAGAAATTGATAGTTATCCTCTAAAAAGAGAATACTGACATACATATACAATAGCTCAGTATAAACTGAGAACCAGAATGAATTCCATAAAAAACAAATCCACAATAGTAACATAAAACCTGGGCAAGCAAACACATCCACAACTTTACTCAGATGAACAGCCCCATTATCTGCAAGTTTATATAGTCGATATAAATATAGTTATGATTAATTTTGTATCAATACTGATTTTATTTTTAACAATATATTTTAAAATTTCTGAAGGGCAAGTAATCTATGATATTTGTATAAAACAATTAATTGTTACCTGGAGGACACGGTAAAATCATAATACAGTGAAGGACTAGCCTTTAAAAGCTGAAAAATATTGTAACTATATGGGATATATTTCACTCTAGGTGTAGAACACAGATTTGCAAAATAATAAAGATATTGACACACAGGCGTAGCTGTGTTTTATTTCTGTGTGACACTCCTCAGAGATTAAAGTTTCACGTCTAACTAAACTGCAAATAACGCCAGTCCACTCTATATCGAAAGATTTATTTTCTGAGAGACGCCACAAATGCAGATGGTAAATCAAAGATGATTTTAAGACAATGGTTTGCAAATGGTGGACTATGGACTTCCAGGAGGTCCACAGAGCTGATTCTGTCACAACAGTGAAGCAGCTGTCATTCAGCAAGCAGTGACACTTAGTGCTTACCGTAACCCACTGTGGGACTGGTTTAAAGCTTCCCGCG
The DNA here is from genome assembly GCF_016161935.1 of Mauremys reevesii. Lineage (NCBI taxonomy): Eukaryota > Metazoa > Chordata > Testudines > Geoemydidae > Mauremys > Mauremys reevesii. The sequence continues at coordinate 106,669,061 of NC_052623.1, read as the reverse complement.
GCTTTTCTAATCCGCTAAAGTAAAACCAAAAAAAAAAATCACCTTCTTGTACAGCTGCTTCATATCTCTGTCAGGCAAATTTCACTAAGATCAAATGTGTTAATGAGTAAAAAAAAATATCAAACTGAGAAGAACAGCAAAACCACAGGATGACAAAACCAAACTGCAATGTGACTGAGAGAGACTAGAAAAAGTCGCAGCTGAAGAATAAGGGAATTTTTGTTACTAATTTTATAGGGCCAGAACCAACCCCCCCAATCCAAATTCCCATAAATTTTGGGCAATATTCTGGATCTGAATATTGCAGAAGCCATTGTCACAGCTAGTAAAGATAGTTCTTACACCTAGAGAGAGAATATTAAAAATGCACAGATGGAAAACAGGGTTTATAACTAAGTTGTTGTACCCATTGTATTTTCATCTTTCTTTCTTAAAACTACCCATATTACTTTTTTGGGTAACCAGCACTACCATCACTGCTGGAAAAGTATGAAATTAGTAAGGGAAGAGGAGGTATGCAGAATAGCATTCTGCTGTAAACAGGAAGTCAACAAGATGAAAAACTTGGAAAACTACAGTTTTAGGACATAAAGCAATATAATTTGTCTTTCAGACAGCTAAAAAGAGGAGGTAGGAAGCTTGGATTGCTGTACAAATATTCCAAAAGGGAGGGGAAAAAAGCCAATATGAGAGTATGTTTATCATTGCCTAACAAAACAATAACATTAATTAGACCCTCATCCTGCAAACACTCATGCATGTGCTCTCCTTTATACCCAATAAAACTACTCATACACTGTTACATTATAAGACTCGATATTTGAAATCATTCTACTGTCTTTGACTACAGACATTAAAACTATTTTTAAATTAACTGTGTTTAAATCATATAATATTACTGAGGTATTAAAAAGAAGCATGCAGGTGGGAGGGATATTTAATTGAACAAAATAAGTTTTAATTTTGAAACAAAATGAAATTTACAATGAAAAAATAAACACAATAACGTGGCATAAAGGAAACAATACTGCTGTATTTTCATCTAGCCAGTTCTCCCCTGACCTTTATAATCTTTTGTTTGTGGATTAGTAGATCTACACTCTTAATTTAATGTTCCTGCAAATGCTAATATTCTTTTCTGGTATCAGGAGAAAATTTCAACATCACCTTATTATGCATAAATGAGTATAGTTTTAAATGAGGTCTCTGTGTATGATCCAATTACATTACATATTACATAAATGAAGGCTGCTAATGTGTTTCATGTAACCTTGTTCCCTATGGCTTCGGATAACCACTACTATATCTGTATTATAAATAAATCAAAATGATTATTTTCAGGATAGCAAATTATGAAGTGCCACAATCCGATTGGTGGTCTCCAGACATTCACTCTCTGTCACTGATATAAAACTATATGTTCGCTGAGGGTTTCTGGTGACAACATAAATCACAAATCTGGAGTGGTTTGTATAAAACACAAAAAACCTCAAAGACAAAAATATATCCTCATAACTTCCATGCATTTTTGAGACCACACAAGACCCAGTTAGATATTTAATACAAATGTTATATTTTTTTCATCTATTTGTACTGATTTTCCAAAGCTGTTGCTCTCCAACGTGGGTGCATTGGAAGCTTTTGTGTTGCATGGTAAATTAAGTTCTGTTTAAATGTGCAGAGTTTTAATTTTCACATCAGTTCACTTTTTTGTGGACAACCTTCCACAAAAAAGTGAAATCTTGTTCAACAGACTCCCTCTATGTTTATAGAAAAGGCCAAGAGGCGAGACAAGGTCTATATGTGCATTCTCTCATATCACAATTGTGCTCCACAAACCTTTAAACTATAAACCCAATTTGGGGCTAAAATGTGTCTAGATACTCACCTGAATTGTATTCATTACCTTCATTATTTGTAATGCTCTGTTAATGTCCTGAAAAAAAATATTTATTTCACTGCATAGTCTTTGCTTTTTCTTTTGGCATTAAGCATTAATTCCTTCACATTGAGGGCCAGCTGTGGTGTCTTCGCTGTGCTGCATCGATGGGAGATGTTCTCCAGTCGACTTACCTACTCTTCTCCGGTAGCTGGAGTACTAGCCTCAACCAGAGACCACTCTACTGTTGATTTAGCGGGTCTTCAATAGACCTGCTAAATCAACATCTGCTGCATCGATCTCCCCAGTAGTGAAGACAAGCCCACACAGTGCTACTCAGGAATTCCATGCCCACAGCTGTTTCAAATGGAATGGAAGCCAACATATATTCATGTTGTTTAGATCCCTGTTGAGCACAAACACTATTGCTGATGATCAGCAGGAATGCACACAGCTTTTTGGACTCGTTAATTAGTTATTTTAATCTAGAGAGAGGCAGCGAAACAGCTGCACAATTTTGAGAATACTGTCCTAGAGCACGTACGTTATCTGGTGCTCCCTCTAGTGGCTGTGACAAATCTCCTATGTAAAGTGTTGCTGTTGATCATGTAATTATTTTTAAAACAAAACAATATCCACCCATCATAGAACTGTTAGAAAGTTTGTATTATGACCCAAACTTTGGGCCTGATCCTGTGTACAGATCTGAGCAGGCAGATCCTTTGCAGCCTCACTGCCAAACTGGGCTCCACATTGATGTAGAAATCTGTCCACATGGATTTTATTGCAGGATCAGGAATGAAGGGTCTGGCCCCAGTTTTTATAGTGGCCTTGGGCAAGTTAGGATCCACATTTTGTGGCTTGTTCCACAGAGATATTCAGAATGAGAAAATGTCACAGCAGTTTGTAACTGTTTTTGAGTAGGCTAGAACTGAGCCCTTAACTATTTGGCAGCCCTTAACCATTGGCTAATAAATATTCCACACAATCTAAATACTGAATTGCCTACTTCCATTTTATAAAACAATTCTTTCCTTTGTTCTCTATTTAAACAAAAATAGAAGAAGAAAGTGCATTTGGGAGAAGATATAAGAAAAAATATTTTAATACGTAGACTTCTACTCTAAGGCAGCAAATTTGTGGCTATAAATATTGTACTACATTCAAAGTTGTGTACATGCCATCTGGTGACCATGTGCTTAGTGTATCTATGGGGCAAAAGAGGGAGGGAGGGCTTGTCATCCCCTTATTTATTTTCAATGCTCAACTATGCACTTTCTTAAACCCTAGCCATATGCTAGAGCATCTGTTAAAGGAACATTTTTTTCTGAATTTCTCATTTTAAATTAAGTTGAATTTGCCCTTTAGAATTTCATGCACTGAACAATACTTTAGAATGCCAGATACTATAGATCAAATTATTATTATTACTTCTGCACTGCCCAAAGTCTGGTAGGCAGCTTGGTCAAACAGAAAAAAAAATCCCGTTTGGTAAAGAATCAGGATCTTCCAATTTATGGTACCAGAATACAAAATCATCCCTCTTTATTTATAGCTCTATTTACCAAAGTAGTTATGATTAACTAAAATGTCACTCATGCAGATACTCTAATGAACATATTTTAATTTTTCCTCACACTGCATTTTACATTCTCTAATGTGCTGGCATTAAAGAAAGCCTTTTTTCATGAATATGAAGAGATGCTGTGCAGTGATTATACATGTGAAGAGGAAATTCAGTACTTTAATGGAAGAATGTTTCCTATACCTGAAATCATTACTTAATTTATAGAGCAATAACAAAGGTGGTGTGCCATCATGCCTTTGGCAACAAAAACAGCCTTTGTAGTTATTCATCACATCCATGCCACAAAATAGTTCAAACAAATATAATCTTAAAAAAAAAGAAATACACACATTTATATTACAAAGATTTTCATTTGGAAAGACGGGGGCCCCTAGCCTGTAGTCCTTACTCATGAAAAATTTCCATTGAAGCCCACAGGGGTTGAATCTATGAAACTATTACAAGACCAGGTCCCAACTTCACTGCTCTAAGTTATTAGGGAGCATTTTAATTCATCATCTCTTTTGCTAATTGAACTAACTGAAGGCTGGAATGAGGTATTGAAAAGAGGAATGTATGAAGTTTATCAAGATGATGTTTATTATTTCAACAGAAAACACTTGTCACTTCTAAATCATGTTAAATACACGTAGCTCCTCCTTCCCATGCAGAATCATTTGTATGGAAACTCATTTTTTCGTTGCACTATTAAATAGGGCACTGCAGTCTTATTGAACTTTTCCCCTCTTTCAGAATTCCAGAATTATCCAGATTGACGTGCCCATGTCACTGGCACTGCATTATCCTACTTTCCGACACTAATTTCATGCACCAGATCCCATGATGAACCTGGGCTGTGCAGTTTCTCAGTATTTATGCTAGGTCAAGGTGGCAGAATTTAATCTTGCAAAGCTAGCCCCAAAAGGGCACACCAGCTGCTGTGTCTAAATAAATCAGATAACAGCAACAGATCTAAAGAGGGAATGAGACAGAAGTAAGTGAGATTATTACATATGTTTAAATCCTATAACCCTTACAACCATCTCCAAAGCACATATTTGTTATTGACTGCACAAAAATAATGTTAAAGAACAATTAAAACCAGCCGATAATGTCAGTTTGGAATATTTTGTTTCTAATTGTGTTTTAAAAATAGGATTGTTGCTAGAGTCCTAAGAGCAGCTGGGAAGAAGAAGTTCAAATGCGGGTCAGCATGCACCCTAACTGAACTAAGATTTCTGCATCTTTAGCCTAAATTAGAAGAACATTAAAAATCAATGTACTGTGATATGAAATGGCAGTTCTGAGCCTGGTACACAAACAATGTGTAGAAATGAGGACAGGGTGTTGTCTTACAGAGCTGATTTATTCTGAAAGCACTGACAAAAGCTTGGGAAAATGAAAACAAGAAAATAGGCCTCCCCCCCCCTTTTTTTTTAATTTAAAGAAATAGAATAGCGATCTTGTACGGGATTGTAAAATGCCCTTATTTTGCACTCCATATGAATTATGAAGTTTACTAGCTTCCTAAGTGGGTACCCAACATAGTAATTACTGTATCTCAGAGAAATCAGGATAAGACGATCACTGCTGGAACTGATAGATACTGGATGTAAAACAGAATTGTTCTGGCTGTTCCCTGCACATGTCACAGTGTGTTGTATCAGTTCATGGCACTGTGCACTATGCTGCACTGGAACTAGGCAGGAAGTGATATTGTAGTGCCCTGACCTCTCTTGCACTCATGGATACCTTTATGATGCCCACAAACACCCCATCATGTGATTCCATTCCCTAAAAGTAGCAATTTGGGGAAATGACATGACAACATCAGCAAATTAGCCTTTCCCAAACTGCATGCCCATCCCTGAAAGCAGCATTCTCAGCGCTTTAGAATGATCTCTGAATAAGCGTGGCAACCCAGGCTCACTCAGCTTGTGCACTTCAGTGTTGAATTTGATCCATGCGGATCAATTTCTAAAATGGTGGTTGCAGTTATTCTAAACTGAGGCTCTAATTCAGGAAAGCATCCCTATTAGGAACAGAATTTAAGCATGTGTTTAAGTCACATTAAAGAGGAAGGGTACAAACTATGGTTTATTGAAATTTCCCATCAAAACTATTACTGGACAGAAAATTGTTTTTTGACAATATGATTTTTTTATGCAAAGTGTCTCCTTTCCACAGAACATTTTAATTTTTCATAAAAAACCCTGAAATATGGTCTCATAATTTCATTGTCTCATAATCTCGTTCTTCTCTATGAGCTCCCCAGCCAGACTACATCTACCGTGAAGCTCTATGACCTGGGAGTCCCATGGTGAACTTCCACTTTCCAAAAGGGAAGACTGGGGTCCCTAATGGGGATGAAATCCAGCCTATAGAGGAGAAAGGAAGTTTGAGGCACCTGAACCATAACTCCAATGAGGCACCATTCTTTCCACAATCAAAGTGTTTTGGAGTCTGGTCAACAGTTTTCAGCTTTTGAACTTCCATTGAAAAAAATCAAAATTTTCCATGGAAATTTCAAAAGAAAATGTTTTTTTAACATTTCCATGGAAAACAATGCCCATTTTTACCAGCTTTTTTTTAAAAGATATCCACACACACACACACACACGCCTTTTCTAACACAGAGATGAATGAGCCCATGTAACTTGTGCGGTAGAGTAATAAGTCATGACTGACTGACCGAACTTTTGTCAGTCTGGAGAAGGTGTTTCCAAACAACCCCCACCACATTCTAGAACACCAAGAGTGGGGCCCAGACCATTGTATTTTTGGCCAACAAGCAAAGAAGGGAGAAACTGGGAAATAGATGGATCCTAACAGGAACATAGGCAGGAACATTTCCTGAAAAAATCTTAATCGTTTCATCAGGAAAGCTAGAGAGGCAAGGTGGGTGATGTAACATATTTTATTGGACCAACTTCTACACAGAGCTCTTCTTCAGGTCTTCTTCAGACCAGAATTCTGTGTCGCTCAAAATCTTGTCTCTCTCACCAACAGAAGTTGGTCCAATAAAAGACAATAACCTCACCCACCTTGTCTCTTTAATATCCTGGGGGGACCAATACGGCTACAACATTGCAATTAGGAAAGTTGCCTTTTTTTGGTACAACCCTGACATGTTAAAAATGTTAGCCATAAAAATTACTTTTAAACAATGTATATGTTGATGCTGGGAAATGTAGCATAGCTGACAGCCAGCACTTCAGTTGCACAGGTCAGAGTCTGCCACTCAGACCCACGTTTACTGGTAACTTACTTTACATAACTATTAAAGATCAAAGAAATTACTTTATGCCTCAGTCTCAAGATGTTAACATTTCAATGTCAAATTTAAATCCATTCTAGGGATGGCAGAATAGTCTAGTAGTTAGACTGAAGGACAGGGAGTCAGGGAAGCTGAGTTCTTAGCCAGACATTAACTGCTCCGTGACCTCAGGAAGTCCTTTTGTGCTTCAGTTTCCCCTACATCTACAAAATAGAGACCTCACTGGGGTGTTGCAAATCATAATCAGTTAACACTTGTGAGGTGCTGTAAGACTCTTGGGTAGTAGATGTGTGTGATATTATTTGTATGCAGAATGTTTATTTTCCTTGTTCTCTGTCTCTCTCACACATTTTTTAAGAGGTACAAGGATAGCATTTTAAAAAAACCTGAGCTAGAAAGATACACAGAGCTCAGTGTTTTCTCTGCTTTTGTAACTGGAAAGCCTCCTTCAGAACAACTCCTGTCTCTCAGGTAGATATGCAACTGGGCAGTATTTAAAATGCAGATTATGTACTTAACAGAGCAGAAAACCCCTGGGAAAATATTTGGGTCTTTTTTGACAGCTTGTGTTATGTTGCCAGTAATTACACAATTACTTATTGGGGATATGTCCTAAAAATCTTTCCATTTTACATCTGAAATATTTTGGGGAAATAGTATTTACATGTAAACAGACAGGGCAAAATACCAGCCTGCTAGGAGCTGAGCCAGGAATGAGGAGTGGAGAAGCAATGCAGACTGGGTCCATCTGCAGCTGTATTTATTTCACCTAAAATACAGATTCAGGCTGACCAAAACAAGTTGCAAATTTGTGTCAAATTCACCAAATTCTTTCAGTAAAAAAAAAAATCCATCAAATTGGTTTATTTTGACATTCTAAAAAATATTCTGATTTTTCCTACTGAAAATGACTTCTTGTTTTGCATTTTACTTCAATTTAATTTTTAAAAGGGTTGAACTCAAAAACCAAAACATTTTATTTAGGGTCAAACAAAACTTTTAGTTCAATTCTAAACCAAATATTTTCAACTTTTTGAGAAAAATTTAAATAAAATTGTTTGGGGTTGACCTGAAATGATTTCCGCCCCCTATTCCCACCCAACCCTTTTTCATATGGTTCTACTCACAAAACTTTTACCAAGTACTGCAGATAAAATACTTATTGGGATCACTTCTGCAAACCCCTTTAAAGCAGCCCTCTGAAGAGAATGGAAGCAGTTGTTTAACAATGCAGAGCAGTGCAGGCAGCATCAGGGTAAAGCAGGAAGAGAAGTGTATCATATGAAGCTTATCCTCAACAGGGATGTTAGTGATCAAAACACAGTTCCCTATATTGGAATTTAACATCTGGGTTAGACCCACCTAGAAAAAGTACCATGAGATCTTAAATTACTACAATTGGTAAAGAGCTCAGTTTGATACCTCATGATTCTCCACTGCATTAAGTCTTTTATAGCACAGGCATAAATTAATAAGTGAGGGTAAAATACTAATAATCTGATTTGGTAGTTCATTCCACTACACAAGAAGCCTAGAACTTCCAGCAACACAGTATCCCCTAACATCAGCCTGGGACATTAGGTCAGAAACTAAGGGCTTATCTACACTGCCCTGGAGTTTGGACTACAGGGATGTGAATAGTGAATAGCCCCAAAGTGCTGGACTGTAACTCCGGTATGGATGTTCCAAGGTTCTAAAAGGTTCCAAGGTTGCTTTAATGTAGTCCCAGTAATCTTTTAGTTCACACCTGCAGTGTGCATACAGGAGTTACAGTGCAGCACTTCGGTGTGCCGGGCTATTCATAACCCATCATTTGAACCGCTGGACAGTGTATACATACCCTAAGTCAAAGGGAAGAGCTCCACTACTATATCACCAACCTCACTTTCTGCAGAACTAAAAGAATGACCCAGTCTATCCATGTACTGCTTCTAGCCAATCCTGCTTATCTTTTGAGAGCGGACATTCACAGAACAAAGCAGTGCATAGCTGTAGCAGCCTCAGAGTCTCACTTTAAACTTAAAGAAAAAAAATATTGTGTATCATATAAAGTCCTGAAAAAAATATCTTCAGCATGAAAATGCTGACCATAATTTAAGAACAAGACCAGTAACATGACTGCTTTTAGACATGGGTGACCATAAGCAGTCCAACATTAATTACTCACTCGAATTGGTGGAAAGAAATTGTGAAAACCCTGGGTAAAAATATTAAAATAGACAAATAGTCCTTCGCCAGGCTGTAGTCAGCCTTGTGTTTCCAGTACATATTGTTTCTGTCCTCTTAAAGGGCCAGGTATAGTAACAAATTTTCTTTATTTGGCCTACCGAATAACACAGAGTAACAATTTTGTGGGCACAAAGTCCCTGTTTCAGACATTTTAGCATCACTTCCATTTCTAGAAGTTCAGTGTTCTCAGCGTCTATTAAAGTGATATTTTTGCTACCAAACTCTTCAAAGGAACAGAACATACTCCCTTCATATATCTATCTGTCTCGTTGAACCAATCAATTCACATTGTTGCATGTCAGAAGCAGGTGTGGGTGATCAAACACTAATATTTTCATTAGGCATTAAAATGCATATGTCTGCTGACTGTTCTGTGTCAAATACTGACACAGTCTTTTCAGAACTTCCAGATAGTCCTCAGATATACATGTGTCTTGTACTGACACAATTTTCCATATCTTCACCTTTGTATTTGAACATAAAAATTCTGCACAGGCAGAAACATTTTTGGTAAGCGGTTGATTAAGCACTGATTTAAAAACGGAGTGAGAAAGAATTATGCTGCCTCTTTCATGCTTGCACACTGATGCATTGACTGTGCAGGCTTGAGAGACTGGCTGCAGTGCAATCAAAGTGGCTACACCTGTCTGTGCCTACATCTCCTAGAGGTAGGCAAGGAAGCTGGTTTTAACGCACAGGCTCCCCAGTGGAAAAGAGAAAATAATTTGCAGTGTTAGATCATGGCTTGCCTTGGCTAGCTTTCATTGGTGCTGCAATCCCATAGATACTAGTAAGGAGGGAGCCAAAATGAGAACAATTCAGAGACATCTTTGTGGAATTACTAAAGAACAAAGGTTATACAAAACCTAGACTATTTTGACTTTAGATGTAGATAATGCAAAGCAAAAGCCTTTTAATGGTGTAATTGTATCAATAAGAGAACAAACGGGGCTAAATAATGATAGAAACTGAATTAATGAGTTATTTGCTTCCAACAGTTTCATAGCAGGAGAAAACTTTAATTATTCTGCTGGCTGCACATGGGGAAACTTTCTCCCTACTTTTCACTGTCCTCATGCTCCTATTGATTTTATCATAATTCAAATACATGGCAAAATGCGCCTGAGCACAAAAGCAGAGGGCTCAGCCTCACTCTCTTTTATTACACCAGAGAGCCACTAAGTAGGAAAGGATTTTGATTTAGATTCCAGCATTAAAATTAAATCACACATCCTAAGGAAAAATGATCTGTAATAATGGAAGTCACACACAGGGGGATTGAAAGTGCTATTGAATAATGAAGAAAAAAACAGTTGCAATGATTGTAAGGACCCACTATGATTTAATGACGAGATATTTCAGAAAGCAATGTCTCTTGTCAGTGTTTTCTATTGATGGCCTGAATATTATCAAACAAATTATGTGAAATATGAATATCATTAAGTGTAAATAAATTATTGCCTTTTGATTTGGGTTGCCTCATTTTATGGCTGTGCTCTAGGAAAGAGTTACATGTAGTGGGGTGATTTTCAGTGCATCGTGTGGGATGAACTCATTGAGCCTACAGAGCTCCCGGCAGTAACTGTACTTCCATTTTGTAAAGTATTGCACTGTGACGCTGGCCACTGGGTAGTGAGATTATATATCATTCCAATACTGGCATCTTTGCTGTTGCTTTCACACCAACAGCACTATTGGTGATTTTATAGGTTAACACATTTTTCCCAAAACAAACTGGTAATCTATTTCTGTTTTGATGGAATTTGATTTTTAAGTGTTTATCTGATTTTAAATGGAAAAAAAGTCAAATTCATTTTAGCGGTAATTCAATTTTAACAAGAAATAGGACTGTTGGAGAGAGGGATTGCGGATTCTGTGGGCAGGCGGGATTAGAATTATCTTCATCCAAACATACATTTTCAGTCATTTGACTGGTCATCAGCAGTGAATGGGGGATGGCTCCATGGATGCTCCTGAAAGCATCACCAGTGGACAGTGTTCATGACTCACATTATTACGCAACCTCACAATAGTGTGACTCCCATGACTTCAACTCCATTATTTTCCACCATAAGAATTACACTCATACCCCTTCCCCACCAAAAAAAAAATCCATAACCAACCAATCAGAACAATATAAATACCCCAACACAAATCAACCACACAACAAAATGATTCTAAAAATCGAAAAAGAACCCAAAAACAAACCTCAAACAGATTTTGCACCCTGACAATGGAGACATGACAAAAATTACATGAAACCCACTCGGAATTTGGCTTTTGTTTTTGATTTTACGTGGAAGGCACTCCAGCTCTATGGTGATTGCAGCAGACAGTTAGAGTAGATAGGAAAGATAGATAAACTTTTCTTATTTAGCCACTTCCAGGGCTTCTGACATTGTCACCAGACCTCTGGCCTCTCTGATTTTATTCTGTGTTTTTGGGTTTTATCACAAAAAAAAGACATATGAGAAAAGAGCACTGCCACAATTTGGGGCATATGCATCAAAGATGACTTAATATCCTACAAATTATTGGTCAAATAATTCATTGGCAGCTGATACAGGTTTACCTACAGGGCCTATAATGGCACACAAATTACAGCAGCACCAAAAAAAACCCCAAACCAAACCAAACACACCAAATGGAGCATGGTTGTCAGTATGCCCATTCCATAGATTGGCAACAGAAAATTAATTGAAAAGAATCCTACAATTTATATGGCTGCCATTTATATGGCTGAGAACACCTATAGTTAGGTTCTAAGCATACAAGTGTGTAAGAGACATAAGGTACAATTTTTGAAAGTGCTTGAGTGATTTAGGAGTCTAAGTCCCATTGTCTTAGGAAGTTGGGAGCCAAAGTCATTTAGGTGCTTTTGAAAATGTCACACCTTCAAGCCATAAGCCAACCTTATGGGAGTTAGAAAGAAGCTTTCTCCAAGGACATACTATTCCATGATTTCCACTGCATGGTGTTTTGCAGCTTTCTTTGAATCATCTGGTACTGACAAATCAGAGCCATATATTTGATTACTATCAGAGACAGGCTATCACTCTCAGAGATGTGGACTACTGGTCTGATCTGATCAGACAATTTCTGTGTTAAGAAAATGAATGTACAGTAGACAACCGAAGTGCAAACTGTGCATTCTGCCATCATCTCTATCTGCTCCCAAGATGATAAAGAATGACTCACACACTCAAAGCCCCCATGATTTGTTTCCACATCTCTAGAAACTTTATTCATTTAAGCCCTAGCAAGCACACCTTGTTACCTCTGCTGTGTTACAGAAATGTTAACTTCTTAAATGTACAGGATTTTAGTTGTAGATGTTTATTTCTTTCAGTAGAACAGATGGGTATGTTCGCTATGCAGTGAACATACTAAGGACTCTCTTCACACTTCTGATAGTCACAGCTTTATACACTCATGTGCTATACATCTGTGGCTTATTGTCAATGTACTTGCCTGCACAGCGGGAGTATCTCCATTTTAACACTAGCTTTATATCTCCACTTGATTATTTTATAATGTCTCTCCTCTCCCTTTGCATGTTGATTCACAGTATTCTCCACTGAAGATAAATCTCACAACCTTTGCAAAATTTAGGTTCTCATGCTCCCCCCACTCCTCCTACATGAGTGGGAAACAGCTGTTATAAACAGGGCAGCGACCGAGCGGTGCCTCTGCTGTCCCCTCCCTTTCCCAGGAGATTGTCCCCACTGCATGTAGTTCAGTCTTCATAGGTCTGGGATAGAATGGGAGTGCTAGGGGCTAACGAGGGGAGGATAGGTAGAGCCCTCCACAGCTTGATCTCCAGCAATCTCACAGGAAAATTAACGTTGCAGAGGATATATAATGTTCACATTTCTCCTGTTCCACCACAGTGCATCACCACAAAGAGGAATATATTGCCCGGAAATAAATAAAACCCCAGGGCAACACAGCTCCCTGTCAATCTACAAAGTAGAAGGGTACTTTTATGTAGCACCACAAAAAGGCAGCTGTCCTGCAGAGGCAATGTTTCCTTTTCCTCATAAGTCTCGGGAATAACCAGGACAATGTACCACACTTCCTCTGCAATTCCACCTGAAGAAAGCATCATTCAGAAACTCCACAAGCTGAACTTCATGGACTTTCCTAGGCCAGAGTACAATACAGTCCTTAATTATAAAGCCAGTGTTAACAGTGCTGTACTCCAGAACACTGTAAACAATCATGGTAACACATGTTGGTGGAGGACAGAGTGCCCAGGAGTTTTTGCAAGTTTTGCCATTCTGAGTTTCCACCTGATGCTCCCATCAGAAAGGAGGATGCAGGCATCTCAGGCACTGAACCAACAGACCTAGAGAAACAAAGCAATAACCCAGCAGAGTCAGGGCTGGATCAAAGCAATCTAGGTCTCTAGGCACACCACAACAAGGGGCTGCCTGGCGTTCCACTCCCATAACCTCTCTCCACACCTCCCTAGGACCCCACCCCCTCTTAGAATGGCTGTAGCAGAATCCCCATTCACCTCCCAGAGAGGAAGGGTCAGCAGCATGGCACTCCCTTCTGCCCCAAAGTGACTGCAGGGACCCCTCTGCCATGATGCAGCAGCGGAGGTGACACCTTTCCCCAAAAGCTGGGGGGCATCTACTTGAGCGAGTGGGCTGTGCCTCTTGCATTTCTTTCCTCCTGCCACACACAAAGTCCTTTACTAGAGTAGTGTGGGCAGGGCCCACCGGCCGTGGGGTAGGATTTATTAATCCAGTGAGATGCATGGAGCAGTTCCCCCTCTCAGAGATATTGTCCCAGTCTCTCTCTCTGCAGACACAGGCAGGCATCACTGCATTGGTTATATTCAGGATACATTTTCAAGGTTTTCTTCACAATCACGAAGGCTAAAAACATACTGTTTTTAAACAAAATCTGAAATTCTGATGTGTCATCATGACTCAGAGCTGAGGTCCTAGGCATGGGCCTGTAGCCTATCCCTATAGCAAGTCTGGCTCTAAGCAGAGAAGCTGCTACCCACAATATTACCTGAACTCCCTTACATCTAACAGCATGACTCTCTCAGAAACCATGTGGCAATGGGCTGCTTTAACTGGGCATACTGAGATGAGGATGGAGGCATAGACTGATTGTTAATGCTGATTAGACCATTAACAACCTCGGTCAGTATTCCCCAGGGTATCTGTCTATCCAAGAGGGGAGTGTGCCATGAAAACTGGCCTTTCCCTCGCTTTGCATCCCTCCTCATGACTGGTACACAATTCAGGGCAATGGAACAGTGTCTGCCCTGAGTGAGGCCAGAGGAGCTTTCGCAATCCCCCAAGAATAGGAAAAGTACTGTCCCCACCTGCCGCCAACTGCATTTGATCCCCTCCACCCACATGTGGTGGAGAGAGTCAAGTGCATAATGGCTGTACATAAGAATAATCATAGACTAAATCATACACATTTTAATAATCTATAATCATGTAAGGTATCCTCACATTTGTTCTTAAAAGCAAAATACATAATCAAATGATACAGCATGGTGGGTTAAGAGAGAGGATTCCAATGAGTATTCTCAGCAGCAACATCTTCAGTTTTGGAAACAAATTTAGCAGGACCCTTTGCTTTCTGAGTTAGCACCATGAGTAGGCATTCACTTTTCCATCTCATTTACCCCATGTATACAGAATAACCAGTGTAGATTATGCATCTGGATTAGCACTTTCACCAAAAAAAGAAACATTGACTGTGTTCCCTTGGAGATCATGAAATAGATGGCAAAAGCGAAACTATCTATATGCCGATGCATGCCCATGCATTTCTGCATAAAAGCACCACACAGTGTCTGAGTCACAATTCAGATCTGAGGAGGATCAATGGATGTGGACAGTAAACACAAAACATCAGACTATGGCCTTCCTTATTTTTCTATTATAGAGCCAACTCTCTAAAACAGCTCCTCACCAATTTCATATATAACAGATGAAATTGACAAGGGGACTACATTAGAAAGTTAGAGTCGCTACTGTTAAGTAAATATAATTTCTTCTGGTGACCTATGCAATCATTAATTGTACATTGATTAAAATTCCTAATTGCAGTGATATGTAGCTTATAGACCTCGTAAATTAAATTAAATTAAATCAGAACGTATCATATTAGCTTTTGGAAAGAGTTATTAAAATACTTCAGGCCTTTGAATTAGGATTGGAAATTTAGTAACCAATGGATGAGAACCCTTCAAATTATACTACCAAAACTTTAAATCTACCAAACCTAAGGACATTATTTTTAATTTAAAAATAACAACTGAGTCTTTGACAAAAAGATTTAGTGCAACAAGTAACTGGTTATTTCTCAGTCATTTATTGTGGTGTTTAAGTGGTATTCTGCTATACATTATTTATTGAGTAAGGCATAAAAAGAGGGGGTGTAAAACAGAATACAATTTAATCTGAATAACTAGGGGGAATAATATCCAAGATCTAACTCTCAGAAAATATTTAATAATTTTGTTCTGACAAAAAACAATTATTAGTCTGCAACCTTTACTTATGCTTCTGCTGAGTAGCAGTCAGCCTGTCGATTGATACAGTGGGGTTACTATAAATACTACTTTAACATAAATAAGGGGTGCAGATTCTAGCTTTAAATAGAAACCTAAAAGATGATGTCATTCATGCCTCTGAAATATGGCTCAGTGCATTAGGTTCTATCATTAAAACTATGGACTTTTGTCTTTATTAGAACAGACTTTGTATAACTTTTTTTGTACATATTTGGGTGAGATAAAAGAAAAAGAAAATGAAAATTAGGACAGTTCATCCCAATACATTTTTTCTGGTCATTACTTCCTTTGTAACTATCTCTCTCTCTTTCATGCTAAAATGTAAACACGACACTTTAGGTTCAAATGTGATAAAAGCTTTAATGTTGTTCATTCAAGCAGAAGAAAATCATTCTCTCTTTTACAAGGGCTTACAATTTTGCACGAATATTTAAGTGCCTGATCCCACAAAGATTTAAGCACAAGTAAATTTACTCATGTAAGTAGCCCCATTAGATTAGGCCTTTAATAAAGGGGAGAATGGTTATGAGACAAGTATAAATTATATATGTATATTGTGACAAAGCTCTGTCCTTGTCTCCATGGGTCGTGCATTTCCTCATGGATTTCACTAGTCTCAGAGGCTCACTGTGACCCTCCACTTAACCTTTTTCCTCTAGAAACAAGGGTCACAGTCTACTGAGCCATTCTCATCATAAGCCAGCAAGAGAGGTGAGGCGAAGCTGTCCTCCCTTGCACAGTCTCTGTTGTCTCCCAGTCTCAGTGATTAATCAGGGGAGGAAACGGGGGAAGCCCAGGCCTGCCCTCTACTCCAGGCTCCAGCCCAGGAACCCTAATAGTATCAGCTATGGTAGCTGACATTTTAGGAACAGAACATGTACAATTCCTTGGGCTACTTCCCCACAGCAGCCCCCACTTCCTCAAGCTCCACTTCACTCTTACCTCCGGGCTTCCCTCCTTGTGCCTGATATGGTGTGTACAGCTCAGTCTCTCCAACAGCACAACTTCTCACAGCTCCTAGTGTGCACACCCACCTGACTAACTGGGAGGCTTTTAACTAGTTTCAGCCAGCCCTGATTGGCTTCAGGTGTCCCAATCAACCTAGCAATCTCTACTGCCTTCTGGAAAGATCTTAATTGGCCCCAGGTGTCTTAATTGACCTGGAGCAGCTGCCATTTACTTATCCTGGTACCAGGGATTTGTTTAACCTGGGGCTAATATTTCTATCTCCCACTACTTTTCCTTAGCCATCCGGCCTTGCCCTCTCACAATATATATATATTATAAATTATAAATTATACTTGACTAATAACCATTTTTCACTTTATGAAAGGCCTAATATATATATATTAGGACTGTCAAGCAATTAAAAAAAATTAATTGTGATTAATCATGCAATTCAAAAAATGAATCACGATTAATCACATTGTTAAACAATAATGGAATACCATTTATTTAAATATTTTGGATATTTTCCACATTTTCAAATATATTGATTTCAATTGCAATACAGAATACAAAGTATATAGTGCTCACTTTATATTTATTTTTATTACAAATATTTACACTGTAAAAAACAAAAGATGTAGTCTTTTTCAATTCAGCTCATACAAGTACTGTACTGCAATCTCTTTATCGTGAAAGTTTACCTTACAAATGTAGACTTCTGTACAAAAAATAACTGCATTGAAAAACAAAACAACATAAAACTTTAGAGCCTACAAGGCCACTGAGTCCTACTTCAGCCAATCGCTCAGACAAACAAACTTGTTTACAATTTACAGAAGATAATGCTGCCCACTTCTTTACAATGTCACCTGAAAGTGAGAACAGGCATTTGCATGGCACTGTTGTAGCCCACGTCGCAAGATATTTACATGCCAGATGTGCTAAAGATGCATATGTCCCTTCATCTTCAACCACCATGCCAGGGCACATGCTTCCATGCTGATGACGGGTTCTGCTTGATAATGATCCAAAGCAGAGTGGACTGACATATGTTCATTTTCATCAACAGATTCATATGGCACCAGCAGAAGGTTGATTTTCTTTTTCGGATTCTGTAGGTTCTGCAGCTGAGCGTTGCTCTTTTAAAACTTCTGCAAGCATGCTCCACACCTTGTCCCTCTCAGATTTTGGAAGGCACTTCTGATTCTTAAATCTTGGGTAAAGTGCTATTTTTAGAAATCTCACATTGGTATCTTCTTTGCATTTTGTCAAATCTGCAGTGAAAGTATTCTTAAAACCAACATTAGCTGGGTCATCATCTGAGACAGCTATTACATGAAATATATGGCAGAATGTGGGTAAAACAGAGCTGAAGACATACAGTTCTCCCCCAAGGAGTTCAGTCACAAATTTAATTAAGACATACTTTTTTAATGAGCATCATCAGCATGGAAGCATGTCATCTGGAATGGTGGCCGAAACATGAAGGGGCATACGAATGTTTAGCACATAAATACTTCGCAACACCGGCTACAACAGTGCCATGCGAATATCTGTTCTCACTTTCAGGTGACATTGTAAATAAGAAGCAGGCAGCAGCATCTCCTGTAAATGTAAACAAACTTGTTTGTCTGCACGATTGGCTGAACAAGAAGTAGGACTGAGTGGACTTGTAGGCTCTAAAGTTTTACATTGTTTTGTTTTTGAGAGCAGTTATGTAACAACAACAAAATCTACATTTTTAAGTTGCACTTTCATGATAAAGGGATTGCACCACAGTACTTGCATGAGGTGAATTGAAAACTATTTCTTTTATCATTTTACAGCACAAATATTTGTAATAAAAATAATAATATAAAGTGAGCACTGTACACTTTGTATTCCGTGTTGTAATAGAAATCAAAATATTTGAAAATGTAGAAATATATAAAAAATATTTAACAAATTCCAATTGGCATTCTATTGTTTAACAGTGGACTTAATCACGATTAATTTTTTTAATCATGATTAATTTTTTTAGTCAATCACATGAATTAACTATGATTAATTGACAGCTCTTTTATATATATATATATATATATATATATATATATATATATTTAGATATATATATATATATATATATATATATATTATATATATAATACCAGTAATAATACAAGCAGGGCATTTTTTTAAATATTTCTACATACATATACACACATAGACCTCTTTGTCTTTCTCTAGATTTCCTACATATCTTGACAGAGGTATATTCTTTACACACTGCTCCTGATCTCCTTACATTCAAACTCGGTAGGGGATAGCCTAGCATGGTATTAAGAACTGCCCTACCTACAATCTCCTTGAAGACCTGCACTGGTTTTCAAATCTTACCAAAGGTTCTCAATTCTGCCCCCCTTACCTACCCTGAATAATACCTTACCTTGCATTATTCCTATTGAAAACCATCATCATCACAACTAAGGGGAGCAAAATTGCAGTCATAGTTTGAGGTCTTTAAATATCCAGGTGTACATATGTCTCTTTGGCTACAAAACACTTATTTGCTAGAGCAATTGGCCCCTTTCTTTTGATTCGTGAATTGCTCACCAACCAATCCTTATTTTCTTTGAATGTGCATTTTATTTGTATTCTTCCAGTAGTTTGGACAACTAACTTTCAGCCTGTGGTTTGCATTGTGGACTGTTTAGTTTTACCATATATTCTGTTTTTATAAACTACAAATAATGATCATGGCAAATCATAACAAACTGAACTTGATGATTTATTTGCAAAAAAAAAATCGGAATATTTTCTTTATTTAAAGGTAATAATTGGAGATACACCAATCTCCTAGAACTGGAAGGGACCTTGAAAGGTCATCAAGTCCAGCCCCCTACCTTCACTAGCAGAACCAATTTTTGCCCCAGATCCTTAAGTGGCCCCCTCAAGGATTGAACTCACAACTATAGATTTAGCAGGCCAACGCTCAAACCACTGAGCTATCCCCATTTGTTTTGTGTTTGTTTGTTTTTGTTTTTATTATTTGGCCTGTTGAATTGTCACTAGCCCTAGAAATTCCAGTGGACAGCGGTATATATTCTAGTTATTACAGTAGGGCACTATCCACCAAGAATTGTGCACTTCTGGGCCTGTAAAGAGTCTACATTTCACAAGGCCTGATTCTGCCACCTTTACATTGAGTACTAACTTATTCCTCTAAGAATCCTATTTAAATCAACAGGGCCAATGGTGTGGAGCGAAGGTGTCAGAATCTGGACCTAACTTTTCTGCTGAAATACCAGACTTCTGCTTTCTCATATTTTACTTATGAAGAAGCAGAAATAGGTAGTTCACATGCTATCAGTAATTATACTGTTATTGCCTGATGCCCACTTTTTGCTTCACGTTGGACATTGACTGTGCATCTACAATTTGAGGGAATATGATGATTTTTTTCAGAGGTCATTTTAGGAGTTACATTTCTGACAGCTAAACTGACGTTCCGTTTCACTTAAATGTGTAAACTACATCTACATTAGCAGTTGTTTCCTGAAAGTGAAGTTCTGCTGCCACTTTGGAAAATCTTTTAGTTCCCCTTTTACATTATGTTGGATTTAATGTGCCTTAGATTTCATTTTGCAATACTATTTGTACTGTAAAATGTGATGTTAAATTATATCCTGGTCTTTTCCAGATACGAGATGATATAACTCCTTTTTGCCCCAAGGGCAGCAAACCACACAAACTTTTTTTCCCCTTAAAAGAAGATGTTACCAAAAGAGCAAGTTACTAACTATACCCCTGTCTGCAAACTGTCTTTAGCTTTGAGATATGAGATGCAAAAATGAATAACCCCATTCAGTTCAATGGTGCTTCTTGAAAGAGGAGAAAGAATAATTAGGATGGGAGGTAGAAAATGCAACACAGATTGATGAGGAAGAAAAAGTATTATCGGGTGTTACTTTAAGAGAAATTGAGATCTGAAATTGTTCTGTCTCATGTATGGCACAAATATTAATAATTCACAGGTTAAAAAAATCTTGATTCCAAGTTCTGGAATTACTCTATAAACTGTACTTCACTTTCATTTTTTCTTTGTAATTATTCTCTTTTCTTTCACGTTGAAGATTTTCTCCATTTTTAATGTTGCATTAATATGAAGGGGGGTTAATGTTGTACTGCATTAATCAGTGTTGTTACATTATTGATTGCTTAGCAACCTCTCATACGTTTTTCATTCTCTCATGTTTTTAGCTAAAAAAAAATTAAATTTGAAATCACAGCATCCAAGTAATTTCAAACAAACAAAACTAGATACCTATTTTATAGATTATGTGAGATCTTTCTAGTCCTGCCAGTTAACTATTACTTTGACCTAGTATTATGGTAATAGTTGCATATTACTAGCTCATTTTTAGTGACTGACATACTTTACAACAGTTCCTTGAGTCCTGTACCTATGTTTGTCCAATGTGTACAGAAAACCTTCTGTAAGTACTAGACCCACAACAATCCTCCCTCTAATCAAAGTAATCCTATGAATACTGCCATATAAAGACCAAACAAATCTTTTTGGGTTGTCCCAGAATTCCAGAAGTAGTCTCAAAGAAGAATTAACAGTACAATTACAAAGGAGACCTTTCTTTGAAATAAAAAAAATCAATCCAGATCATCAATTAAACCAGCAAGCTATGGAGATGTACACCCAAAAGTTCTAGCCCTTCTATTTTTTCTAAATATGACTCAAGAAAGATTGATAAACCAAGTACCAGTAGAGAGCAACTACATTATAATGCAGCATTACCCATTCAGAATATGATGTATGATGCCAAAATTTATCTACCCTATGCGGCAATATATTCTTCTGTACATCCAAACCCCATCTTTTTCCAATACTGAATTTTGCAAGTTGTAGATCAATTTTAAATTGAACCCACTGATTCAATATACCAAATACATAAAATTTCCAAACAAAAGAGTCATATTGACAAGCAACGTAACTTCAAATTGTTTAGAACAATATTGTAAACAATAATTTTCAGATGTTTTTATCCATCACATAATGTTGTTTAGAAATACATAAATGAACAAATTCCATTTCCAGCCTTACAGTTAACTGAATAAACGGGGAGAGAAATTTCCACATTAGCAATATCTTTGGAGTTTTGCTGTTCTAAAACCATATTGAAAATAATGCCATGCCCTTCAGTTCTCCTACTCCCTCTCAAGCCCCTAGCCTAAAATACTGACTCCAGAAGGATAAAGATCGGGGGGAAAGGTACTCCAGGCTGACCTTGCTGCTACATCCACTGGGCCAATGTGACTCCCACTCTCATAACCCTACATTTTCATCCCCATGGCATATTTGTTTCCGGTTGGACAGCCATTCATAAGTTGTCTGGTTCAATAATAAAAGGGAGTCAACCCTCTCACATACTTGGGAAAAGAGTTCTCTTTAGTTTTTTAGGTGGTATCAATAAATTCATGGTCCACACTTAACTGCAAGGCAGGCATGTCTAACCTTTTGGTGGGAGGCTCAGTTTCCTTCTTCTCTCCAGCTTTTCATCACCAGCCACCAGAGGTCGTAATGAAATAAAATAACCCATTCAATTCATCTTCAACCCAACATTTTTCTCATTATTTGTTATACATTCACTTTTATCAACATTAGGAGGGCCTTTATTCAGTGATTTTTGAACAGATCTATCTATATCAATCATTTTGTTGAGAAAGTTCCTTATACTGTTTCCTCTCTTAACCACACTGGTAACATATTACCCCATTCACAGCTCTTCTAAGGTCAAATTCTTTTCTTGAACAAATTAAAAATGTTAATTCGTATATGGAGCACTTGAAAACAGTGCTGTCATCAACAGCGCATACATCAACTAAAGCAAGGTTACAAAAACTAACACTCTTTCCTGCTTACAAAATGAAAGAGTTGTTTGATGTTGGACAATGTATACAGTCAGTGTTCATGCTTCTTTGCTTTATTATTTCATTTCTTTATTGTCCTCCTGACTCAATTGGCTGTATCCTACGTCACTACTCATCATCAACATTTTGACCATTGGATTGTCTGATATATTCCTATGAGTTTCTGCCCATTGTCAAGTTTCTTTTTCTCTATCTTAGCTATATATATGTATATATGTATGTATTTTAAAAAACCCTAAACCTAATATCCACTCATTAAAGACACTTTATCATCTGCGAAAAAAATTATCAACAGTATGACAAACATGTAGCCTTGCACACAAATTTAAAAGCCATTATGGAGCTGAATGCTCAGCTGACATTCTGTATTATATTGGCATTAGAAAAGGTTCAGAGAAGGGCAACTAAAATAATTAGGGGTTTGGAATGGGTCCCATATGAGGAGAGATTAAAGAGGCTAGGACTTTTCAGTTTGGAAAAGAGGAGAGTAAGGGGGGATATGGTAGAGGTATATAAAATCATGAGTGATGTGGAGAAAGTGAATAAGGAAGTTATTTACTTGTCCCCATAATATAAGAACTAGGGGCCACCAAATGAAATTAATGGGCAGCAGGTTTAAAACAAATAAAAGGAAGTTCTTCACACAGCATACAGTCAATCTGTGGAACTCCTTGCCTGAGGAGGCTATGAAGGCTAGGACTATAACAGGATTTAAAAGAGATCTAGATACATCCATGGAGGTTAAGTCCATTAATGGCTATTAGCCAGGATGGGTAAGGAATGGTGTCCCTAAACTCTATTTGTCAGAGGGTGGAGATGGATGGCAGGAGAGAGATCACTTGATCATTGCCTCTACTGTTCACTCCCTCTGGGGCACCTGGCACTGGATGGACCCTTGGTCTGACCCAGTATGGTCATTCTTATGTTCTTATTAAATCTTCGTGTTTCTTTTCGTGTTCAGCTGAAGAGCACTGCTTCCCAAAGTAGTCCCATATAAAATAAGTTTAAACACAAACCAGAAGAGTTTGCAATAATAACCTCAAATACTATACATTACCATAGTGTAGCTACAGCATTGTCTCACTAATTTTATTTATTTAGATTCATATAGATGCTATAAATGGCACCATTGAAATAGGTATTATTTGTGATTTTTCAAAGGCTTTCTTGTTTTTCTGCTGACCAAATCTCCAATATTATAAATAGCAACTCAGGGTTTTTTTTCCCCCACTTAACCTTAGGTACTTGGAGTACCATTAAAGATGGACAATGCACCCAGGCTACTCAGTAACTTTTCTTTCTATTCACTGATATATATACTGTATAAGTATTAGTGAATATTATATGTGGATTCTCAATACAATATCTATTAAGTTTGCTTTTGCACCAAATGCAGTATTTCAGGAAGTCTCTCATTGCCACATGATTTATATAAAGGAAAAACACAAGTAGCTGAAAACACATCTCTAGTGATGTATACATCTCAAAAAAATGAGGATGGCCAGCCTGCGTGGGTACTCAGACTGTTAGCTCTTTGGAGAAGAGGCTGTCATTTTGTTCTGCGTTTATGCAGCACCTAGTACAAAGAGGCTCCATGACTGGGACTTCTGGGCATTACAATAATACAAATAATAAATAAGAATAAGTACCACTACAAAGGATGCCAAGGTTCAGTTCTTTTCAAGCCTTTACTCATATGAGCATGTTCTTGTTTCCAAAGCAATTTTGAAAATCACATTTTCATTAAAAAGACCCAATCCTGTATTTCTTGCTCTAGCAAAACTCTCACTGGCATCAATGAGAGGTTTCTAGAATTCCAGGATTCTAAAGAACAGGTTTTGCCCAGATCTTCAACACATGGAGGAAGGGGCTAATTGTTGACTGCACATATTTTAAATAATTTCCATCACAAACATTCTTTATATGCCTGAATCATTAGGTGCCATAACCAATTCCCTTAGTTAGAGGATTAAATCAGTCCCATCTCAAGGGCTCTCAAAGTAATGAAAACTTTCATAAATTGATATAGGCATATATAGTCTGGGCATGCACCCATCATGTCTTGATATCATCTATTTCTTTTTCTTTGGGTTCAGATGTCTCACAGCCAATTTATTAAGAGTGTAGCTGTATACAAAAATGAAATTATAGCAACAAATCTATGATGATATTAATTCAGAACTAGCTATAAGCTGAATGTAATTTTAGAAAATTGAAAAGAAAATTGCATGAATACTTATTACAGGTTCTTCAGTTCTTACATGACACCCAACAGCCCTAGTAAAAGATTGAGACTATGACTTTCAAAGGAACGTAAGGGAATTAGCTGCCCCTGGCTCCCAAGTTTGAGCATTTCACTCCCTTAGGCACCTTTGAAAACCCCAGCCTGCATAACTTGTGCAGTAAGTATATTAATACTAAATGACATATATTTTGCCCATTATCTGGTTCTTACAGTATCCCCAAAAAGCCACACCAAACTATATTTACTGTACCTGTTAGAACCCTACATGTTTCTCATATATTAGAGTCATGGCATTAATCTGATCTGCAACAATGAGGGATGTTTTCCAATTCTCCAATCACACAATACAAATATTTGGACCGTTAGGCTCACCAATCCTTTTGTTCCACCCAAACACCTCAGTTCTTGCACAGTATCTAAAAGAATAATAAATGTTGAGTGTACATGAGTGTCAGATTCTACCCCACCGTTGATTTACTCTAAGCCATTGCTTCAGAACAGCATCAGTGTGAGTTAAAGCCAACTAAAGAGACAGACCATTCAGCTGTGGCACATAACAGAGAATACTTTATGTTGACTACATTGTATTCTCTCTAGTGAAATAAGGGACCCAGCCAGCCTCAGTGAAATATACAACCAGATGTAATATATTCCAAATATGAATCTCAAAGTGTAATTTGTGTAGAGGCCGCTATTTAAAATGTATTTTGCTACATGTGAACAGTAGACCTGGGCAAATCATTTACAAATGTACATCTAATTTCATGAAATATAGCTCCAATAGAAATGTTCATCCCTTTTCAATGCTCTTTGTAAATTAGCCACCATTTTCCAAATATTGGATAGAGTTGTTCTAATGGTGTTTCCATACACCCTCCCCCACACTCGTTTTTATGAGATTTAGTTAAGCATTATGTTTCCACCGATGAAAATTGCCTTATGTGTCCAATTAAAATCTGTTAAATAGCAGTGATAATGTGATATTAAAAATCTTTTCATAATGGTAGGAAGAAGTCACATTTTCTGTTTCTATATTACATGCAAAACTTGTCATTCTCTTCTGGGAAATACAAACAATGACAAAAGAGACAGAGAGTCCATTAAGAATTAAGGTTTGCTAGAGTGCTCCACATGCAAGATATCTCAAAATTCTCAACAAAACTCATCTTTTCTGTTTTCTCAAGGAAGAAGTATAGTCTAGTGGTCTGGTACTAGCTGGGGACTTGGGAGATTTGGTTAGAATTCACCACTCTGCCACAGACACCTGGGTGTCTTTGGTCAAGTCCCGTAGGTTTCTCTGTGATTCAGTTTCCCATCTGTAAAATGGGGATAAATAGTATGTTCCTATCTGACAGGGGTTTTGTGAGGATATATACAATCCAAGTTGTGGTAATGTGGTAATCTACTGTGGTAATGGGGGGCCATACGTACCTGAGATAGAAAGCTCATATATTTTGAGAGTAGGACATTTACAGTGGATAGACAGTGGGTTGGGAACTGGCTAGCAATACATATGCCCTTTCCATGGGTCTTATTTAACACTCCAAAGGTGATATAAAAGGTGATAATAGGAAGCTTTGAAATGGCCATATTTTGGCAGTGTAGCTCAGCAGATGGTACTTATAAACACATATTGTGGAGGGGATTGCTCTGAAGTCTGGATTTTGAGACAGTGAGTTTGATTTTAGGATTTTCCACCATTGGTCAATGTGTCGATTGCGGTTCTTAGGGAGGTAGATAAAAATGAGCATTCAACAAAGATGATCCCCTTTTGTCCTTCTGACTGGTTATTGCCAGGCTCACTATTGCAGCCCAGTGGCTAAACTCCACTGTTCCCACTGTTTGTAAAATGCAGGATAGTCGCATCATAGAAAGCCTTTATTAATATAAAACATGGAATAAGTAACTTACATGTTGCTATTTGTTTCCTTTTATTAGATCATACTTTTGCTATCTTTTGTTGCATAATAATTTCACATGCATCCCTTAATATTTGAAGTCTTGTTAGAAGTGTTTACTTTCTCTTAACCACTTGCAACCTATACCTCTACTGTGTTCTTTAATTATATTTGGATAATTATGCAGCACCACCTTTCTTTCTTTTTTCTTTTCTGCAACTCAAATTCAATTGTTTGTCCATTACTTCCAACAGTGCTACTAGGAAAACCAAGTAACTAAAATGAAAATGTCACCATTACTTTAGCGACACTAAAAATTACTTTTAAAACATAACTGTGCACGTTTATTTCCAGAGGTATAAAAAGGGGAGCCGATACCCTGATTTCCTGTCATTCAAATATTCTGAGCACCAACACTGCACATGTATTTCCCAAAATTTGGGTAACAGTAATTTTTGTTTCAAAGATACAAATTGAGAACTGATTGTTTTTTTCCATCACAGCCAAGAGCATAAACAAGAGTTGCTATTTAAGTGTTGAGATCTTATTAGGTACACCTATCATATTAGGGTAACACTAATTACTTTTTTAAAAAAAATTAAATATCAAACTCCAGTGACAAACAGTTCTCATTTTACTACAGAACAACCATATTTTCTCTTCTCCTTGGTGTCTCACTGTGTAAAAACTAATACTAAAGATCCAAGACACTTGATTTGCCTCATTTTTCTGTGGCTCACAGAGAGAAATAAACACTGGCTCAGATCCTCATACTTCAATGGCTTCACTGACTTCAATGGTAGTACATCAGTTTCCATCTCTGGAAGCCCTGGCCCGGCCCATTGTCTTATAAATTCAAGGAGACTATCCAGTACAGGTATGACCACATAGGAACACTGTAATAAGCTTTCTGGTCCATTATTGCGTGCTTTACTCCCCCTTAGGCTGATATAGATGGAGAGGATTGAGCCAAAAATTGTCACTGGTGAGTCATTGACACAGCTTAGCACCTAGCTAATAGATCTAGTCTAGATGTGGCATGTTTGTAGAAATTTTGGTGGTGCCCAGAACCCACTTGTGCCCAAACTCCGCCTCCTCCCACCTGCCCAAGGCTCTGGGAGGGAGTTTGGGTGAGGGAGGAGGTCTGGGGTGCAGGCCCTAGGCTGGGGCAGGAGATTGGGGTGCAGGCTCTGGAAGGGAGTTTGGGGATGGGAGAGGTGCAGAGGGATGGGGTGCAGGGGTGAGGGCTGTGGGGTGTGGCGTGAGGGCTGTGGGGTGTGGCTGCAGATAAGGGGTTTGGAGTGTGGGAGGGGCTCAGGGTGAGAGTAGGGGTGTAGGTGGTGAGGGCTTTGTCTGGGGCTGGTAATGGGGAGTTTGGGGTGTGGGAAGGGCTCAGGGCGAGCGTGGGAGTGTGGGGGTGAGGGCTCTGGCTGGGACTGGGGATGTGGTGTTTGGGGTGTTGGAGGGGCTCAGGGCTCGGGCAGAGGGTTGAGGGTGACGTGGAGGGTGAAAGCTCTGACTGGGAGGGTGGGCTCTGGGGTGGAGCAGGGCTGGGGATGAGTTTGGGGTGCAGGCAGGCTGCTCCGGGACAGGGGCCAGAGAGGAGGACTCCCCCCAGCCCTTTCCCTGCTGGCAGCAGCAAGCTTTGGGGGAGGAGTCCCCCTTTCCTGCCCCCCCAGCAGCACACTCACCCCCACCACTGTCACTACATGTGCTCCTAGGGCCCCTCTCAGGTCCAGGAATCTCCCTTGCCTCCCCCGTGGTGGGTGCCGGGGGGGTACTGCGTGCGCCTCCTCCCCTGCTATTGCCCCTGACTGTAGCCTCACTAGGGGTGAGGGATGGGGCTGTCTCCTTGCCCAGCATGGAGCAGGAGTAGTGACTGTGGGCAGGGGGGGGGGGCTGTGCTGATGGAGGGTCCTGCTGGAAAAGGGAAGGGTCTGAGGTGGAAGGGCAGGCTCAGAGTCAGCCCTGGCAGTGGTGTAAGGGGGCACTAGGACCCTGCGACAGCAGCTGCTGCAGGGAAGCAGCATGGAGGAGATAAAGACAGAGATGCTCTGCTCTGGGCCCGGGAAAAGGCGAGCGGGGGGTGGGGGCAGCAAATCGGGACACTCGGGGGAGGCGTGGGGGGGGTGTCCCGGCCCCAAATTTTGGTGGAGCTGGACCCCTGGCTCTTCATATTGCTGGTGCTGAGCACCATGTGGGTATGGAACTCACCACTTATGGAGAGTACCCCAAAACAGAAGTCATGTCCAAGGATCATAAATATGATGACTGGGAGAGTGTGTGAGAGCAGCAATTGAGAAAGCTGAGGACCGGTCAGATAACAGCGCTTGCTAGATGGCTGCAAATAGCACCTAGGAGACCTGAGGCTAGTAAAAGCAGCCCCCGAGAGGCTGGGGAAACCTATGTACTCTGGTACAAGTATGGTCTCCATCAGAATAATATCTAAGCAGAGAAAAGTATACATGGGCTGACCTAGCCGAAAGATGAAAAGCACCTAGCAGAGAGGCAGCAGTGGAGTCACATAGTAAGAGTGGGAGGGGCCCAGGGAAAGTTTGAGGGACAGCTGCTGTGATCAGTAAAGCTAGCACTGGAGAAAGACAGCCATGCTGTTGGCAAGGGGGAGCAGCAGGAGTTGGCACAGCAGGCACAAGCAGCCTCCAATCTGCAGGGTAGCGACTGGCAGCAACCCAATTTTACAGAGAAACATCATTTTAGTTACAGAAATTCAAGCAGAAATCTCTCAGCGGGTATAAAAAAAATGGAATGACTTTAAATACACTTGGAAGAAAACACAATTAGTGAGGAACCGCTGCCAATTCAACACCAAAAAGAAACATTGTCAAGTAAGAGCCCTTGATCCAGTTTTTCCATATGAATTTCCCTAATTTGTAATATTTGTCGAGATTCCCTGTCTGCCTCTCTCTGTTCAGCTGATTATTCCTCCTGATATTATTTGTTAAGCATCAAAAGTGTGCTCAGCACTCTACAAACACAAGCAACCCCTTTCTCAAGGAGATTGCCACATGAGTTTTAAGGATGGAATTGAATGAAGAGAGCTTAGATGCTCTCCAATATTAGTAGCAGGTGTAAGGGGCAGCTTGAAAGAAAGCATCAAGATGAGGCTAAGAGATTGCAAAAGGAGCAGTTCAGTGAGAATCTGAGGCTCAGCACAGGTACCAAGGATCAGGAGTTACAGGGAATGGAACTTTCCATATAATAATTAAAACGATTGCAGCACTGCTTAAATGGACACAGCAGCTTTTCTTGTTGATGTTATTTTATTGTAGTAGTCTGCCAAGACAGTCAGGGCATTCACCAGCTGCTTCTGATAGGTGACCAGAACTGCCCTTGTCAACACAAATTCCATGTGCGGAATGATGGCCCATAAGGCTCCATTCCTGTTTCTTTTGTAGTCAGTAGTAGTTTTACATGGGAGAAGGAGCAAGCAATTCTGTATTGCCAACCCAATGATCTTCCTTTACAAAGTTTTAACTGCAATTAACAAACCTTTTTAAAAATAATTACTGTTTTAATGTGGGGATCTATAAATCCTAGCACAAATCACATACATTCCTCTTCCCCTATACATACAGTATTTTTTTTGTGAAAGGAAAAAAATTGATATATGCCATTTTGAGGGGCCTTCAGGATCTATAGGATGCAGACAGAGGCCTAATTCCTTCAACAACTTTGAATCTTACCCCAAACATTGCCAAAAACATTGTCTTTTACTTACCAGACCATTTTCCTGTGATATATAGATGTCGTATTGGGTCTGTCTCCAAATATAAATCTCCCTGCTGTGCTACAACATATACTGAGACATTACTAATTATCAGTAGTCTATATTATTGTTCAGTCTGCCATCCTGTCCTTATATATTTTGTTACAACATATCCACACCCAAGAACTACCTACTTAAATTTTGCTAGATGCCTCAGTCTACTAACTAAACCCATACAGGAGCTACTGATTTTTATTTTCAATACGAAAAATATTTTACCTCTGCATCAGCTAAACTTAGCCAATATTCTTCCTTGCCTCACCAGATATTTGTGTACGTATCCTTTACATTCTATTTAGCATAAAGACATAATCTATAACATTTTTTTAGCTTTAAATACAGTTTATCAATAAGGAAAGAGGACTTGCCATGTAATAAAAACGTCTTTCAGATTTGTTCTAAAATAACAATATTTTTCCCTGAGTAGTGCGCTTTAATATCACTTATGTTTCATAAACTATTTTATTTCTGTCTGTAAACATTTATAATTTCCATGCCAGTAATGATAAAAAGAATAAGACCTCTAGAACTTTATTACTCTCTGGACCATGCCTTAATTATATCTATTCTAATTCAGGAAGATAGGACCACAAATATTGTAAAGATTTCAAAATCCTACAATGGCCAGTTCCTCAGGGGCATAGCTCCATTTGCTTCAATGGGACTATTTTAATTTACACCAGCTGGGGATGTGGTCCTAGATGCTTTATTTCTTCCATATGCCCTTGATTAAAGTAAACAAAAAAGAGAAGTTACAGGCTTGTTTGTTGTTGTTTTCAATCAAACATGAATGCACAACATGAAGTGTTAGTGCTCTTGTGGTCTGTGGTGAGAGAGGGTTCTGCCTGCAGGGCGTGGAGTATCAATACTCTACCCCCTGTCTCTGCAGTGTGTCTGGTGCACTGGTGTCCTCATGTTAGTCAGTCACTTCTGGTTCCCCCGGGCCTCATCTTGAGTATTGTCCCCTTTGTCCTCACCTTGTAATCCACGGGCACTGGGGATCCTGAAAGGAGCTGTAACCCTTTTCTTCCTGTTGGCCAAAGTCCCACTGCATTCAGTTGAAGTGAGAACACTGTGTAGAGACCTCATAGTCTGCTAGGTGCCATACAAACAAACACAAGAAAATAAAATCCCTTCCCCAAGCAGCTTTAATTTTTTCATATGACAAGAGACAATAGGTGAATACAACAAATGTGCCGAGGACTGTTGAGTGAAATCTTGTTTTGTACAATAAACAGCGGCATCAGTACACCAACCAACCCCTTGGCTATTAAAATGTTCAGACTGATCATTAATGATGCTTAAAAGGATTAATGCAGATTATTATGATTTTAAAATGTCCAATTACTTTTGCTAATCCACATTACAGAATTTTTTTATGTCCAAGGTGTAATGTTAATGGAATACAAGTTGTGTATAAATCTTAACATAATTAGATAGCTTAGAGTTCTGTTTATGACTGATTTACACAGGGATTTTTGTGCATATTGCCCAATAGAAATGCACTACAGGAGCAAGCCAGCCATATGAAGTGGGTAATTTTAATAAGGAACCTATTTGATATGCTTTGCCCACTGAAGAGGGATTATACTTTCATGGAAGTATTACTGGATGTTAATATAAAGATATTGTTTTAAATTATTTTAAAAACAATGTATCCAATGTTCTAAGCATAAAGTTTGGGCAAAATCATGCCTTCCTGCAGGAATACTGGCAGGAGAGGGACAAGGGTCCATACAATCTAGTGAGGGGAACCTCATGGAGTTTCCTTCTAACTTTTTCCTTAGGTTAGAGGGATATTGGGTGCCACGGAAGTGGCAAGGGACAGAGCCTCCCAACCCCATGTGTCCTGGTCTGCACCCTCACTTGAAACTGGGGGGTTTCAAAGTGAGGACCAGCATGTATTCCTCCACCCTAAAATCCTAGGGTAGGTCTCCTTCGCTGCCACCAGTCAGGTTAAAGTGTCTGACACACTGCCTGTCCCCCAAGTTTCCCCTGGGGAACCCAGATTCAAACCCCTTGAATCTCTACACACAGGGAAGCAGCCCACTTCCCCACTCTCTCTCTCCTAGCCACTTTGGAGAGATATACACCGAGTCAAATCCTTGACTCAACACAAAGAGGGACTCACTTCCCCCCTCCCCTTCCATGTCCTGGAAAGAGATACCTGATTCAAACTGCTTGAATCAAACCCAGGAGGAACTGTCTCTTCCTCCCTCCCCTTCCCCTGAATTTCCACAAGAGAAGGAATTAACCAAGTCCAAAGAAAATAAAAGAATTTATTAAGAGAACAAAAAGAAAATACAGAATCTCTATGAGCCCAAGCTGGACACTCATAGGGTATAACCTTATCAATCTCTGGAGAGAATTCCCCCTCCCCCCTTTCTCAGTCAAAGCAAAATCAGCAAACAGGAATAAAGCATTTCCTTTAGCAAACACCCAATTGCAAATATAGAAATCAAATCATAAGACTAATTCACCTTTCTAATTAATACTCACTATTAATTAGTAGAAACTACTCCAGGAGAACTTGGAGACATGACTGTCCCTCTTAGATTCAAAAAGAGTTCTCACAAAGAACACAGACAAAGGCTTCCCTCCACAGAGATTTGAAATTATCTCGTCTCTGATTGGTCCTTTGGTCAGGTGGTCACCAGGTACTGCATGTTAACCCTTTACAGGTAAAACAGACTTTAACCCTTAACTATCTGTTTATGACACCATGAATCCTGAATTCCACATGGAGAGAATCTCTAGTGCAACAGAGGGTTGACCTCTCCAGATACCCCTCTGAAACCCCCTTCATTATAGTAGCATGGCTCCTATAGGAAACAAGCTAGAAAAATGAACATGCTACATCTCTGTCTGTATAAAACACACAACCAATATGCACCATTTACATTCTCTTCACCACCCAAATTTTTCTGACACCTCCTTTTAAAAAATATGTTTTTATCAAACAAGGCCTTCAGATTTATAGCAACAGCATCTCCCTTCTGAGTCATGCTGTATTACGGGCCTACAAAGCCAGGGAAGCAGGGCTCCGGGCCCCCTTCTGGACCGCCAGGCCCCGGTAATTTGTACTGGCTCCCCCCACCCTCGTCGGCCCTGCTGCTAATACAGTGCTAGAGACTCTGTGCTTTAAGGTTTACGACATTCGTCAAGGTGGGTTTTTTGCAACACTGCAACTCAGGAGTTTCTGCACACTAAGTGGCTTGGCAGTGTTTACACCTCGGGAGTTATACTACAGAAAGCTGCTGCGCAGAAACTTGCCAGTGTAGACAAGACCTCAGATTTCTACCTCTGTATCACCCACAGCAATTGTGATAGAAGCACCAGTGTAGACCAGGTGATGATGTTTTAACCAACATGTCTTCTTCTAACCCCAATCAGATCAGGTTGCATGACTTGGTGATTAAAACACTGATGGACACTTCTTCCCTGTCAACATGAGTACTCCCACCCTAATAGTTTACAAATAGATAAGACTTTGCAGTATGCAAAGTTTTAAGTGAGAAGTGGCTAAAGGAATGCATAGTATAAAAGCAGCTATCACTCTGGGAAGAAGAGAACCAGAAAATGATATAATAAAACAGACAGTAAGTTGAACTTACTTGATATAGATACATGTTCATGCCCCATGGTAGCTTTGCCCAATCCCATTCAGTAATGGTTAACAGGTCAAAATGCAGATGAAAATGGACACTTTGAAAGTGCACTGCACAATTCAGTAGCAATTTTTAAAACAACTGTGTTATTTTAGTCGTTTCCAATGAATACACACATTTACCTTCCTAGAATATGTCAGATTTATTCAGAACATGTCTGTGCTCTTTCTGTCTGCTCCTGACCAACATAAAGCTCCGATGAACAATGTCACTGCTTCAATGAAATGATTATACAGAAAATGCCAATTCACAAGTGGCTGTTTTCTCTTCAGCCTGACTATAAAATTACTATAGAATACATTACATCTTCCAATCTCACTTTGTTGATGACATGTTATATTTATTACAATTATTTCAATTGAATGGTCTTTCATTTTGAGCTAGCCTAAAAGCTCCAAATAAGCTAGAGTGCCATACTAAGAGAAAAAAAAGGGGGAAAAAATCATTGAAGAGTTTTTATTGTGGCACCCATATCTTTTTTCAGTTCAACAATACTGTATTTGTTACCTAATCTTCCTGATAAATATCAGCTGGATCTTACCTAAAGGCTCTTTTAACTGTAATTATTGTAATTCAGGATGGAGGGGAAACAGCTTTGTATCTGCAAACATGAAATATGTTACAAAAAGAAAATGGCTGGTGATTGATGGCTTTTTGTTTTATTTTAGACGTCAGAGTCCCAACTTTCAATTCCTGCAACTGCTCTAAACATGAGGTCCATACTTTTCTCATGTCTTAAAATCCAGATGCCTATCTTTGGAAATCAGTCACCAAGTCCTCAAAAACCTATTACAATGAAGCCATTGTGTCATTATAATGTGTTTCTGGAAGTATATACTACAAAAAAAAGTGGCATAGGCATAGGCATAATAAAAATTGAGATATTGTTTTCAAAGGTTAAATGTTTGCCTATAGCCATGGATAGCTGTGTAGAGCAAACACTTGCCTAAACTAAATTACAAGGAGATATGCATTGTCTACAGAAGCCTTTGATGTCACCAATTAATATTCAATCCCTGTATATCTTACAAAAGAGTAGACTTTTGGTTCTGTTCTCTCCGACTATTGTGACAAGTCCTTTTGAGAAATGTGATTATACACTCAACTGCCATATAAACTTTAATGATTCACTCAATGTGTTCAAAGTGATTGTGATAGGATATGGAGCCATATTATTTTACTAATGACACTTTTCCTAGGCATGAGTCACTTTGGAAAACAATAGAAGAACATCTTTCACTTACACAAACAAATCTTCTCTCCAATCTCAAAGCAAACTATTTTTTCTTGTTCAGAAAAGTTTGGTTAACTCCTTGTTATTATTATAAGAACATAAGAATGGCCGTACCGGGTCAGACCAAAGGTCCATCTAGCCCAGTATCTGTCTACCGACAGTGGCCAATGCCAGGTGCCCCAGAGAGAGTGAACCTAACAGGCAATGATCAAGTGATCTCTCTCCTGCCATCCATCTCCATCCTCTGACGAACAGAGGCTAGGGACACCATTCTTACCCATCCCAGCTAATAGCCATTTATGGACCTAGCCACCATGAATTTATCCAGTCCCCTTTTAAACATTGTTATAGTCCTAGCCTTCACAACCTCCTCAGGTAAGGAGTTCTACAAGTTGACTATGCGCTGCGTGAAGAAGAACTTCCTTTTATTTGTTTTAAACCTGCTGCCTATTAATTTCATTTGGTGACCCCTAGCTCTTGTATTATGGGAATAAATAAATAACTTTTCCTTATCCACTTTCTCAACATCACTCATGATTTTATATACCTCTATCATATCCCCCCTTAGTCTTCTCTTTTCCAAGCTGAAGAGTCCTAGCCTCTTTAATCTTTCCTCGTATGGGACCCTCTCTAAACCCCTAATCATTTTAGTTGCCCTTTTCTGAACCTTTTCTAGTGCTAGAATATCTTTTTTGAGGTGAGGAAACCACATCTGTACACAGTATTCGAGATGTGGGCGTACCATGGATTTATATAAGGGCAATAATATATTCTCAGTCTTATTTTCTATCCCCTTTTTAATGATTCCTAACATCCTGTTTGCTTTTTTGACCGCCTCTGCACACTGAGTGGACATCTTCAGAGAACTATCCACGATGACTCCAAGATCTTTCTCCTGTCTCGTTGTAGCTAAATTAGCCCCCATCATGTTGTATGTATAGTTGGGGTTATTTTTTCCAATGTGCATTACTTTACATTTATCCACATTAAATTTCATTTGCCATTTTGTTGCCCAATCACTTAGTTTTGTGAGATCTTTTTGAAGTTCTTCACAATCTGCTTTGGTCTTAACTATCTTGAGTAGTTTAGTATCATCTGCAAACTTTGCCACCTCACTGTTTACCCCTTTCTCCAGATCATTTATGAATAAATTGAATAGGATTGGTCCCAGGACTGACCCTTGGGGAACACCACTAGTTACCCCTCTCCATTCTGAAAATTTACCATTAATTCCTACCCTTTGTTCCCTGTCCTTTAACCAGTTCTCAATCCATGAAAGGACCTTCCCTTTTATCCCATGACAGCTTAATTTACGTAAGAGCCTTTGGTGAGGGACCTTGTCAAAGGCTTTCTGGAAATCTAAGTACAGTATGTCCACCGGATCCCCCTTGTCCACATGTTTGTTGACCCCTTCAAAGAACTTTAATAGATTAGTAATACACGATTTCCCTTTACAGAAACGATGTTGACTATTGCTCAACAGTTTATGTTTTTCTATGTGTCTGACAATTTTATTCTTAACTATTGTTTCAACTAATTTATATTTATTAATATACACTACTGGGTTCTACCTGCGACTGGAAGAGGAAGTTCCAGGAGACCATGACAAAGTATCCAGGGGTCGGCAACCTTTCATTTATTCACTCTAATTTAAGGTTTTGCGTGCCGGTAATACATTTTAATGTTTTTAGAAGGTCTGTTTCTATAAGTCTAATATATAATTAACTATTGTTGTATGTAAAGTAAATAAGGTTTTTTAAACATTTAGGAAGCTTCATTTAAAATTAAATTAAAATGCAGAGCCCCCAGGACTGGTGGCCAGAACCGGGGCAGTGTGAGTGCCATTGAAAATCAGCGCACGTGTGCCATAGATTGCCTACCTCTGAAGTATACTTTGATAAGTAAAATGAGTGGGATTAACCCTATGATTATTTTTACAGTGTTTCTGACATGACCAAAAGTAGGAAATATTGGACATATGAGAAATCCTCTTTGTGAAAGATTTCCAATCAGTTTTGCACACACTAGTGGGTACGATAAGGATCTGGTGTGAAATCCTGTCTCCACTGAAATCAATGGCAAAATTCTCATTGACTTCTGGACAGATGGATTTTCATTTCCCCAATTACCAAATAAGGTCAGAGTCTGTTATTCTTCTGTTGAACAATACCTAGTTCCACAAAGGCTGAACAAAGGCTGTTTTGCTTTCTTCTAAAGTTATTTCTCAAAAGCCACAATAGCAATATAGTTAATGTGTTACCTCCATTTATGAAGCAGTATTACACTGATGAGTATATTCTTTTTAAAAAAGTCTCTTTCTCTGATGAACTCAAAGTAAGGGAGGGAAATGGTTTATATGCTAAGCTGGAACAATCAATAATGAATGACAACAAGGACATTCATAGTTAAAAGTATGAGCTTATTTCAAAGGGAATTATGTCAGACTGTAGCAGGGTGGACCTGCCTCCGGCCTCTGGGCTTTTTGATGCTGCTGCTGAGGGGGCTTGAGGGCGTGGCTCTGGGCTGGGCTGATTAAACAAGTGGCTGTGCAGCTGGGGCACGCCCCAAACCTGAAGCCCTGGGGCTTAAGAGAGAGGCAGGAAGCCAGAGATGGAATCATCTCTCTGTTCAGAGAGAGAGATGTCTCTACTGAGGCTAGAGGCCTGAGCTAGCAGGAGGGCTGGGGGGGGCTGAGGGAAAGGGAGGCTAGGCTGGGGCTGCCAGGCAAGCCCCAGGCAGCAGCCTAGCCAGCATATGGGGGGTGGGGGGGGGGGGGGGGGGGGGGAGGCAGCAAAAGCAGCAGGCCCAAACCCCTTTGATGAGTGTGATGAGTGTGATGAGTGGGTCTGCCCCAGGGTGTGGGGGGGGTGTGGGGCTACCTGTGTGACTGTCTATAGGAGTAGTGGTGGGGATGGGGGGGGGAGGGATGGGAGGGAGGGGGGGGGGGGGTCCAGGGGGGGGGGGGGGGAGGGGGGGGGGCGCTGACCCTGCCTGCCGGGTGGTGCAGCAGCAGAGAGCAGGGGACACTTGAGCCCAACCAGCAGGGCAGGCCAGCGGTGACACCCAGTACCACCACAGACACACAGTACTAGTTTGTTTTCACCAAAAAATCTAATATTATTTACAGACATTGATCCTTTTATTTCATGTTAAGAAAGATTAATAAATCCTGTCCATTAGCAATGCTAGCAACTTTGAATTTTCAGGTTGTTTTTACAATACTGATTTTATTTGATCCTCGGATACCATTTTGTTTAAGAAAGTGATCTAAAATAGAGCATGTTGAATACTTGACCAAATGCCAGGTTTTGCAATTCCATTAGCAGCACATTCACACCTATCCCAGTGTATTTCCCACCAGCTATCACTCAAGTTGTCATTTAGTTTTAACCTGTTAAAAGGATGCTCTGGGTGAAATCCTGTTCCCAAGGAAGTTAATGGACATTTTGCCATTGGCTTCAATTAGTTTGTTTCTCTCTCTCTCTTTCCTCACCACCACTCCATTAACATTGCACTCTCCCCTTCTCACTAACCTCAAGACTCAGTTCTATTGTTTGGCTTTCCAAACTTTACTTCCTCTCCACTGTATGCCCTCCTGATGGTCTTTTTTCCCTCAAACCATAAGATAAGGATTGCATCCTGAAATGGAGTTAGGGGTAATGATAGATAACCAATTAAACATGAGCTCACAGTGTGATGATGTAGCCAGAAGGGCGAATGCAATCCTTTGATATGTAAACAGGGGAAAATCAAGTAGGAGTAATGTATATAGCATAAATGAAACCATTACTGGAGTACTTAGTCCTGTTCTGATACACACAGTTCAAAAATGATATGGACAAATTGGAAGGTTTCAGAAAAGAGCTACCAAAAGGATTTAAGATCTTGAAAATCTGACATATTGAGAGATTCAAGCATCTCAATCTATTTAGTTTACCCAAGAGAAAATTAAGAGGTGACTTATTCACAGTCTCTGAGTACTTACTTGGGGAAGAAATTTCTGATAGTTCTTTCATCTAGCAAAAAAATGGTTAATGAGATCCATTGGTGGGAATCTGAAGCTAGACAAATTCAAACTAGAAATAACACACATGTTTTTAACTGTGAGGCTAATTAACTATTAGAACAACTTACCTTGGAATAATTCTCCATCAATTCAAGTCTTTAAATCAAGGCTGGATCTCTTTCTAAAGAACACTCTATGCTCAAACAGAAGTTATGGGCTTGATGCAAAATTACTGGATGAGGTTTTTTGGCCTGTGTTATTCATGAGATCAGTCTTGATAAACATAATGGGCACTTCTAGGCTTAGTCTATAAATCTATAATATATTAACATAAAAAAATTATATTTATATACACACACATTTTGAAAGGCGTGCATGTATTTTTTTTCCAGTTCTAGCACTCCATGATCCCTTAACAGATGGAAAGAGGTACTGTACTGATTTTCATGTTGT
This sequence comes from Mauremys reevesii, assembly GCF_016161935.1. NCBI lineage: Eukaryota > Metazoa > Chordata > Testudines > Geoemydidae > Mauremys > Mauremys reevesii. Next base: position 106,629,395 of record NC_052623.1, on the reverse strand, counting down.
TATTCTCACTTGTCTCATTTGTCTGTCATTTTTATTGTGTTCTAGAATTCAGTGGAATTACTCTTATTCATGAAAATACTCACAGACACGTTTGCACAATTGAGCCCTTAAACTGAAATCCATTAAAAGTCCTGCTGATGGCACAGCATGGGGCTAAGGAAGGCATCCAGGGACTGGGAAGCTATGTGCGCTGCCTCCACCCTGAATACGCAGGGAGACGGTGACCACTTCCTCGGTGCTGTGGAAAGCACCAGCGGGACCCCGCACCTCCCCCTGCACTCCAGCCTCCTGCCCCAGCCCAGAATCCCCTCCCACACTCCAAACCCCTCATACCCAGCTTCACCCGCAGCTGGCGCCTTCACCCCAAAGCACTCCAATCCCCTGGTCCAGCCTGGAGCCCCCTCCTGCACCCCAAACACCTCATCCCCAGCCCCACCCCAGAGCCTGCACCCCATCCCAGAGAACATACCCCTTCCGCAGCCCAACCCCCTGCGCCAGCCCAGTGAAAGTGAGTGAGGTTGGGGAAGAGTTAGGGAGGGAGAGGGGATGGGGCACCAAAGTGGCACTATAGAAAGATCAACATGAAAATAAGAAGTGTGATTTTTGAGCTGACTGTGTCTTTCCTTAAAATAAGGAAAGAATCCATCTTGATTTCCCTTTCTGACAATATATCTGGCTTGGTGGAGAAAGGGAATATGGTGGACATAGAATCATAGATTATTAGGGACCTCGGAAGGTCATCTAGTCCAACCCCTGGCTCAAAGCAGGACCAATCCCCAAATTACCCCCTCAAGGATTGAATTCACAACCCTGGGTTTATCAGGCCAATGCTCAAACCACCAAACTATTCCTCCCCCATAATATACTTGGACTTTACAAGATTATTGACACAATCCCACATGACATTCTGATACGTAAACTGGAGAAATGTGGGCTGGGCAGAACTACCACTAAAGTGGATACATAATTTGTTAAACAACTGTAAACAAAGAGTAACTATTAATGGAAGGTTTTCAGATTGGAAGGAGGACTCAAGTGGGGTTTCACAAAGATCTGTTTTGGGTCCAATGTTACTTAACATCTTTATTAACGACCCATATGTTGGTATAGAGAGCATACTGATCAAATTTGCAGATGACACAAAGCAAGGGGGCTGGCAAATAATTTGGAGGATAGAGCTAAAATTCAAAGAATCTTGATAAACTCGAAAATTGGGCTATACACAACAAAATTAAATTCAACAAAGAGAAATGTAAGGTGCTACATTTAGAGAAGAAAAACCAAATGCACAAACAGAATGGGGGACAACTGGCTTGGCAGCAGTGCTGCTGAGAATGATTTGGGAGTTGGTGGATCACATCCTCAACAACAATGTAACGCTGTTGCAAAAAAAGCAAGTGCAATTTTAGGTTTCTTTAACCAAGGCATAGCATGCAAGTCAAGTCAGATGGAGTAGTGTGTCCCATTTTGGTCACCAATGTATAAAAAGGATGTAGCAGATCTGAAAAGGATCCAGAGGAGAGTAACAAAGATGATGGAATGCAAGCCATATGAGCAAAAGCCAAAGGAACTGGGTATGGTTAATGTGGAAAAGAGGAGATTAAAGGGGATATGATATCAGTCTTCAAATACTTGAAAAGCTGCCATATGGAAGATGGAGAAAAATTGTTCTCTCTTGACACAGAGGGCAGGACAAGAGGCAATGGGTTCAAACTACAGCATAGCAGATTTAGATTAAATCTCAGGAAAAACCTTCCTAACTGTAAGAACAGTAGGACAATGGAATAGGCTGCCTAAGGAAGTCATGGAAGCTCCTTCACTGGAGGTTTTCAAAAGGAGGCTGGATAGCCATCTGTCTTGGATTGTTTAGACAGAAAAATCCTGCCTCTTGGCAGGGGGTTAGACTAGATGACATTTGGGGTCCCTTCTCACCCTATGGTTCTGATTCTATAACCCAGTGGTTGGCAACCTGCGGCCTGCAGGCAGCATGCGGCCCACCAGGGTAATCTGATTGTGGACCATGAGACATTTTGCTGATGTTGACTATCAGCACGCACAGCCCCCTGCAGCTCCCAGTGGCTGAAGTTCACCATGGTTGGCCACAGGGACATGCTGGACATTGCTTCCTGGAGCTCCCATTGACCGGGAATGGTGAACTGCTGTCACTGGGAGCTGCGGGCAGCCATGCAAATGTAAACAAACTGTCTCATGGCCCACCAGTGGATTACCTGACAGGCCATGTGCGGCCCGTGGGCTGCAGGTTGCCCATCACTGGCTTAGACACTGGCTAATTCCACAACACAGCCCAGAGGGATGCAGACATCTCATATTCTTTAGCCCAGTGGTTAGGGTATGCCCCTGGTAAAGGTGGTGGGGTAGTACTGTATATCAATAAAGCACTGTACAGTAAACTGTAAAGAAATACCAAGATATAGTATGGACAGAACTGAATCTCTTTGGGTCAAAATCACTTTGGGGAAGGATTTTTAAAAAGGTTCTGTTGGAATAGTGTTTGGGGTCTTCCAGATACGGATGGTGATCTTGTTAAAGTTATTAGAGAGAGAAATACTTCTGTAAATTGTGTCATAATGGAAGACTAACTTCCCGGATATAGACTGAAGAATAAACTAATAATAGTAGGGCCCACTTATTCCTGGATGTGATAGATGACAGTTTTCTTCATCAGACTGTCACTGAACCAACAAGAGGTCATGCAATTTAGACTTGGTTTTAGTAAATAGTGATGGCATCACAGAAGAGTTGGTTATAGGAAATAAACTTCTGTTGAGTGGTCATGAGTTGATTCAGTTTAAATGCAATGGAAGGATAATCAAAATCAGGTTATCAACAATGTTTTTTTTATTTCAAAAGGGCAGATTTGGGAAAATTAAGTGCAAGTTAAAGTCAGCTAGACTGAAGAGCTCAAGGACTTAAATGTAGAGGAGGCTTGTAATTTCTTCCAAATCAATTACACAAAATGGTCTGAAATTTGCATCCCTACTGTGATGCTGTGAATGAGAAAGGTGACCATTTATATCACTGTTACACAGTTTCCACAAATCTTGTTACATGAGGTATCAGTGGAAAAGTTATGATTTGATAAGTATGATTATCTTGTTTATATGCATGTATCATCCTTGAATCTGAAGTTATGAATATTGGCTATATAGCTGGACCTTAAATATGTGGTGATTCCTGGGTGACACTCTGTAGGTAGATTTATATCAGGCATGGACAGCTATGTGTTATGATAATTATAATATACTTAGTTCAAAGAGCTGGATGGGACCCTGAAAAGTCGTTGAGTCCAGCCCTGTGCCTTCACTAGCAAGACCAATTATTGATTTTGCCCCAGATCCCTAAGGGGCCAGCTCAAGGATTGAACTCACAATGCTTGACTTAGTAGGCCAGTGCTCAAACCACTGAGCTATCCCTCCCCCAGTTAGGGTACTCAGCTCACAATGGGCCAGTAAGCCTTTCCTGTGGATGCCTCAGCAAGGATATGGACAATGGCTGCCCCTGAGTCAGCAAAGCATGTAATGACATGTGACCCTGGATTCCATTTTGGGCCAGTAACTTTCCATGCACTTGGGCTGTGGGCTTTATTTGGGACAGTAAATTTCCATGCACATGGTAAAGAATACAAAATACACCCAGGGCCGCCCAGAGGATTCCGGGGACCTGGGGTCTTCGGCAGCAGGGGGCCTTTCCGTTCCGGGACCCGCCGCCGAAGTGCCCCGAAGACCTGTGGCGGGGGCCCCCCCGCCGCCGAATTACCACTGAAGCAGGACTCACCGCCGAAGTGCAGCCCGGTCTTCGGCAGTAATTCGGCGGCAGGGGGCCCCCACCGTGGGGCTTCGGGGCACTTCGGCGGCGGGTCCCGGAATGCAAGAGTTTTCCGGGCCCCCCGGAGCGAGTGAAGGACCCCGCTCCAGGGGCCCCGAAAAACTCTCGTGGGGGCCCCTGTGGGGCCCGGGGCAAATTGCCCCTTTTGCCCCCCCCTCTGGGCGGCCCTGAATACACCTCCATTTTGCCTCTTTCCTGCTCTCATTCTCTTGACTGTGGATTTACAATTAAAAGGAGCATCTTGAACTATGGTCTGAGGACCTTCCAATCATTTGGAAGTTACCAGAGAGCCTTTGGCAAGCTAGCAGTCTAGCCCATTGTCTAGACCTGATATAAGCACTTTGCAGTCATTTGTATGTGTATAGTCTATTGACTATTAATAAGAGAAAATTAGAGAATTATAAATGAATCTTTAGTTAGTTTACTAAGGATTGGCTGACTGTGATATTTGAAAAAAGAACAGGAGTACTTGTGGCACCTTAGAGACTAACAAATTTATTTGAGCATAAGCTTTCATGGGCTACAGCCCACTTCATCAGATGCATTGAATGGAACACATAAGAAAAGTATATATGTACATACAGAGAAGATGCCATACCAACTCTGAGGCTAATTAATTAAGATGACCTGTTATCAGCAGGAAAAAAACTTTTGTAGTGATAATCAAGATGGTCAATTACAGACAATTTGATGAGATCTGAATTATATATTGACATGGAGTAAGTGTCTGATCCTTTTAGATTAGTAAGAACTTCACATATGGTGAATTGGGTTTTCAGTAACCTATCATTATATTAGACTTGGTTGTCTGGATGGGAGCCAAGGTTTGGAATGCCAAAGGGGACTATGTGGGGCTTCTGGTTAACCAGTGTGGTACACCATTGTTGTAGGGATGGTCTGCCCTATTTCTTGCAGTTTGCCCTGAGTGTGGCATTCTCAGTGTTGTCCATCCCAGACACCTGATCACACTTTGTGCTGGGAAGAAACTTGTAGGGAAAGGCTCCAAGCCCAGCTGGATGAATAACCACCACAAAATGGTTATTAGGAATAAGCAGAGAGCCTATAGGGAATGGGAAAAGGGGGGATCACCAAAGAAAACTACGTCATGGAGATTAGAAAATGTAGGAATAAAGTGAGAATTGCTAAAAGTCATGCTGAATTAGTTCTTGCTGAGGAAATTAAAATGAATAATAGGGTTTTCTAGTTATGTTAATAAAAAGAGAATAAAGGAGGAGGAGATTGAGCTGCTAGGTATTGTAGATGGGAAGGAGATTAAAGGTAATCTACAGATGGCCCCAAAGCTAAATGAATACTTTGCCTCAGTTTTCAATAAGGGTGATAATATGGAACATGTGCATGAAGGCAGCATTACTGATGGAAATGTGTGTCAAGAAATGGAAATGACCACATCTAAGGTGGAAGAAAAATTTAAAGAGCTTAATGCACTCAGATCAGGGGAATCAGATCATTTCCATCCAGGAATACTTAAATAAATGGTACATGAGATTGCTAGTCTGGTAAGATTTTTAATAAATCTATCTATTCAGAGGTAGTACGATATGAATGGAGAATAGCTAACATTATATCTAATTTAAGAAATGGGAAAAAAGCGAAGCAGGCATACACCAACCTGTTAGTCTGACCTCAGCATTATGCAAGGCTTTAGAACAAATTGTGATGGAAAGAATAATTAAATTTATCAAAGTAAAGGGGCTGTAAGGCAACATGGCTTTATCAAAGGCAGATCACGCCAGACTAACCTGATTTCCTTCTTCGAGAAAATAACAGATTTAGATAAGGAAAGTGCAGTACATCTAATATACTGGAACTTCAGTAGAGCACTTGACAGAGTACCACATGGGAAATTATTAGGAGATAAGATAAGGTAGATAAGGAGTGGGATAAAAGGCAAGAAGGCAATGGGCTGTGCTGCAAGGTGAATTATCAGACTGGAGGGAGGTTGCTAGTGATGTTCCTTAAGTATCAGTCTTGGAACCAGTCTTATTCAATATTTTTATAAATGACCTTGGCAGAAAAAGTAGCAGCATGCTAATGAAGTTTGTTGATGACACAAAGTTGGGAGGCATTGTCAATATAGAGGATGACTGGAGTATTATACAGGAAGATCTGTAAGACCTTGAAGATTGGAGTGACAGAAATGGGACGAAATTCAATAGTACAAAGTGGAAGATCATGCAATGAGGGTCTAATAATAATAATTTCTGACACAACCTGGGGGCTTATCAGTTGGAAGTGACAGAGGAGGAGAGAGACTTGGGTGCTGAGTCGATCACAGGATGACTCTGAGTCACCAATGTGATGTGGATCTGAAAAAGGCTAATGCAATCTTTAAATGTATTTGGTGCGGCCTTTCCAGTAGAGCTAGAGAAGTATTAATTCCAATGTACAAGTCTCTGGTATGACTCAATTGGAATACTATGTACAATTCTGGTCACCCATGTTCAAGAAAGATGAATTCAAACTGAAACAGGTGCAGAGAGGATCTACCAAGATGATCAGGGGAATGGAGGGTTTGTCTTATGAGAGAAGACAGGACGAGCTTGGCTTGTTTAGTCTAGCAGAAAGAAGCCTGAGAGGGGATATGATTGCTCTCTATAAGTTCATTAGGAGGGTAAATATCAGGGAGGGTGAAGAGCTATTTAAACTAAAGGACAATGTTGACACAAGAATAAACAGATATAAACTGGCCAGGAACAAATTCAGGCTGGAAATTAGAAGAGGCTTTCTAACTATCAGAGGGGTGACATTCTACAACAGCCTCCCAATAGGAGTTGTGGAGGCAAAGGATTTAATTAGTTTTAAGAGAGAGGTGAACAAATTTATGAATGCAGTTGTATGACAGGGTCACTTGTGATGAAAGGGTAGGGCTCAACATCACTGCAGCTCACTTCTGGTTTATGTCTTATGTTCCTAAAGTCATGCTTCAGGGTTTCAGCCAGCCACTGGCAGGGGTCAGGAAGGGAATTTTTCCCCCAATGTATTTTGGGCAGGTATTTTTTTTTTAAATCTTCCTCTGAAACATCAGAGAGGGCCACAGCTGGAGATAGGACATTAGGCAGAGTAGACTAAAGCTTTAAAGTGGCACCAAGAATTCTCTCTCTCAGGTGCTTTGCTGGCTAATTCATGCTCATGTGATCAGGGTCTAAATGACATATGTAGGGTCAGGCTCTGGGTCAGGGGAGAATTTGCCCCAGAATGGCAGTCACCTTGGAGGCAGTTCTCCTTTCTCTTTAGGCTGTGGATCACTTACCAGGATTATCCTGACATTGCGGGTGCCTCAAGCACTTGGGCACCTCAGTCCCTCCTTTCTCTGCTCATGGCACATAATAATATAGTCTCCTGTGGGCTGTAATATTTTGGTCTCATTTTGTTTGCTGGGTTTAGTGTGCGGGTGCTGGCTGCTTTGATGGCCTGTGATACAGAGGAGGTCAGATTAGATGATCTAGTGGTCCTTCCGGGTCCTAAATTCTATGGATGTGGGAGACTGCCAGTTCAAATTCCCCTTCTCTCCACACCTCACCTGACGGGAAGAAGGAATTTGATCTGGCATCTGCCACCTCAAATGAGTGCTCTAATCCCTGGGCTATAGAGTGATTTTTCACTCTCTGGCCCAATTAATATTGATTTATTCAATTATTTAACTGAAGTGGAACAACTTCAATAGGCCAGTATGAGGGAGCCCCACATCCCATACCACGTGATTAGAGCATTCACCTGAGAGGTGGTAGATCCCTGCTCACATTCCTTCTCATCAGGCAGAAAGGGGGACTTAAATCAGTACTCTCATCATTGGGCAAGAGATTATAAGGGAGGTCCTGTCAAGGTGCCTATCTCCATGAGAGGAGTGGGCCTTGGAACTTATCCCTCCTGTTATCAACTCCTATTTGACCAGCAAGCTGTCTTTGTGGATCCCATTCTAAGGATCTCTCTCTCTCTCCATTCATTGTAGAGGGAAGAGCAATCTCTCTCTCTCTCTCTCTCAATTCATTGTACAAGGAGCCTAGGCACCTAACTCAGTCTTTGTGGCTAGCAATGTTGTTCCTGTAATTTTCTAGGTGTCTGAAAGTTAGGCACTGCAACGCTGAGTGTCGCAATGCCTAAGTACCTTTGTGGATCCAAGCCTGTGTGTCCTGTATACAGAAAAGAAAGAAGCAATCAAAGTCAGTCAGAAGCATGAATCATGGGAACTGCTCTGGCAGGCTGCAATTGAATGTCAAAACTGCCAGCGACTGAAACTTTCAGTGAAGCGATAAGACGTGATTATGACTCAAGGTGGGGTGGCAGCCAGGCCATGGAGGCACAGTGTATATCCAGCATGGGTTATGTAGCAAAACATGCAGCAAAAATCCAGGAAGAAAACTGATTTGTAAACAACTAAAACTGTCACTTTACAGTCATATAGAAATGTTATATCTGTAATTTACAATAAACCTCAGGATACCATAAATGATTTCATTAGCTTGTCACTTGCTGTTCCAGTAATAGATAAACAAATAATGCTGGAAGTGTACAACAACATATCTGAGCTAACCGCCTGGTTAAAAAAGGTTCTATGATAACAATTTCTTCTTAACTATATGCCAACGACTATTCAATTTAAGGGGGAAAAATGTCAAATAATTAAACTCCAGGAAATATAAACTTTTGTCAACTGAAATTCCTCATCAGAACCAGCTTGATTTTCTTAGGAGGGGACAACAAAACAAACCCCCCACAATTAGAGTATTTAGATGTCAATTTCCCCCTACCATCAGCTCAGAAAATAACTACCGCACCTGTTGCTTATAACTTTCCTAGGAAAAAAATCCACTTGGGCATCACATTTATTAAAAGTAATTAATCAAAATAAAAAATTTAAATCTCCAATTTGAGGAGTATTTTACAATATTAAGACACATTCAGGGATATTTATAATAAAATATTGCTTTTTTTTCTTTTATGTATATATCGAGCTTTGGTTTTTGGTTTTTAATACAAAGAGAAAAACTATTTAAAATGTCTGACAAATGTCTTATCCAGAACTTCCATTACTATTAAATGAAAAACAAGAAATTAGACCACTAAACACCTTTTCACTAATGAAAGGCTGTTCAAATTTAACATATAAAATTTCCTCCAACAAAGCAGGTAAGGTACTAACCATATTTTTTCCTTCTAAACCCTGGTTTAAACCTAATACTTGAAGATTAACCACACAAGAATTGTTCTTGAATATTTATATTTTATATTGAATTGCAATGTTTTTTCAGCTAAAATAACTGGAAAAAAAGATTTCAAATTGTTAAATTCAATTTTCATTTAAGCCTGTACTTTTAACAACTCCAGATTTTTTGTTTTTGGCTGTCTACATACTGAACCCCCAATTCAATAACTATTACAGCACTGAATTTTTCATCCATTTAATACTGTATATAAATATAATCAAAGAAATTCCTCCATATTCCAGATGAAGAGACTCCCTGGCCAAAAGGCCAGCGACCATACCCACGTCTGGAGCTTGCTTTCCCTATACCGTGCTTAATCCTTGTTTTAGACATTGATCCAATGATTTCAGTTGCCAAGGTTTATTTGATGCCCTTCTCTCCATAGGAAATCAGTCTTGAAAAAAGAGTCCCAAGAGAGAATAACCAATTAAACAGATTTCAAAACAAAAGTTTAGGTTCTCATAGAGAAAATTTACCAATTAATTTACAGTTATCCAATAATGGTCCCCATCAATGATTTACCAAAGAGAAAAAAATATTTTTCTCTCTGTAATGGAATAAAAAAAGTTAGCTTTCCAAAACAGAAGGCCATTTCTTCACTCATTATCCGACAATAATGACCTTCTCTTAAAGTAGAGTCCATAAGAACATAAGAACATAAGCAAAGTGGGGGCTATCCAGTTTATTGCACTGACTGTCGCATGTATGATTACCTGCCCTGTGGGCGGGTGGCGTATGTGTGCAATCGGTGCAAGGAGCTCCTGGCCCTCAGAGACCATGTACGGGCTTTGGAGGCCAGGGTGGCGGAACTGGAGGAGCTGAGAGAGGCAGAGAGGTATGTTGATGAGGCTTTCCGGGACACTGTAGAATTGTCCCACCTCCGCTTAGACAGCTCCTGTGCTGTTGAGGAGGAAGAAGGGCCCAGGGAAGTAGAGCAGTCGATGGGAGCAGAGGGAAACCTTCCCGTAGTTGGGACCCTCCTTCCAGATGGTGCTGGGGTTGCCTCTCGCACTGAGGTTGCCTCTCCGGGGGAGGGAACTCCAGTTTCTAGGAAAAGGCAGGTGTTAGTAATGGGAGATTCGATTATTAGAAATGTAGATAGCTGGGTCTGTGATGACCGGGAGAACCGTATGGTGACTTGCCTGCCTGGTGCGAAGGTTGCGGATCTCTCGAGGCATCTAGATAGACTTATGTGTAGTGCTGGGGAGGAGCCGGTGGTCGTGGTACATGTAGGTACCAATGACATAGGGAAGGGTAGGAGAGATGTCCTGGAAGCCAAATTTAGGCTGCTAGGGAAGAGACTGAAATCCAGGACCTCTATGGTGGCATTTTCAGAAATGCTCCCAGTTCCACATGCAGGGCCAGGTAGGCAGGCAGAGCTTCAGAGTCTCAATGCGTGGATGAGACGATGGTGTAGAGAGGAGGGGTTCACGTTCATTAGGAACTGGGGAAACTTCTGGGATGGGAGGAGCCTATACAGGAGAGATGGGCTCCACCTAAACCAAAGTGGAACCAGACTGCTGGCACTAAACATTAAAAAGGTTGTAGAGCAGTTTTTAAACTAGGAGATGGGGGAAAGCCGACTGCTGCAGAGGAGCGTGTAGATCGGACACAGACTTCTCTTAGGGGAGAGTCTGATAGAGAATCTCCAGGTTATAGTCGGGAGCAGAGGAATGAGAAGTATAATGTAAGGGCCGGATCAGATGATAAACAGTCACATAAAAAAGAATCTGGCACATCAGAAAAAGGCAGGCTAATAAACAGGGACAAGTTTGTAAAGTGCTTGTACACAAATGCCAGAAGTCTAAATAATAAGATGGGTGAACTAGAGTGCCTTGTGATCAAGGAGGATATAGATATAATAGGCATCACAGAAACCTGGTGGACTGAGAGCAATCAATGGGAAACAATCATTCCGGGGTACAAAATATATCGGAAGGACAGGACAGGCCGTGCAGGGGGAGGAGTGGCACTATATGTGAAAGAAAGTGTAGATTCAAATGAAGTAAAACTCTTAAGCGAATCCACAGGTTCCATAGAGTCTCTATGGATAGAAATTTCATGCTCTAGTAAAAATATAACAGTAGGGATCTATTATCGACCTCCTGACCAGGACAGTAATAGTGATGATGAAATGCTAAGGGAAATTAGAGAGGCTATCAAAATTAAGAACCCAATAATAGTGGGGGATTTCAATTATCCCCATATTGACTGGGAACATTTCACTTCAGGATGAAATGCAGAGATAAAATTTCTCGATACTTTAAATGACTGCTTCATGGAGCAGCTGGTACGGGAACCCACAAGGGGAGAGGCGACTCTAGATTTAATCCTGAGTGGAGCGCAGGAGCTGGTCCAAGAGGTAACTATAGCAGGACCGCTTGGAAATAGTGACCATAATACAATAGCATTCAACATCCCTGTGGTGGGAAGAACATCTCAACTGCCCAACACTGTGGCCTTTAATTTTAAAAGGGGGAACTATACAAAAATTAGGGGGTTAGTTAGACAAAAGTTACAAGGTACAGTGACTAAAGTGAAATCCCTGCAAGTTGCGTGGGCCCTTTTTAAAGACACCATAATAGAGGCCCAACTTCAATGTATACCCCAAATTAAGAAAAACAGTAAAAGAACTAAAAAAGAGCCACCGTGGCTTAACAACCATGTAAAAGAAGCAGTGAGAGATAAAGACTTCCTTTAAAAAGTGGAAGTCAAATCCTAGTGAGGCAAATAGAAAGGAGCACAAACACTGCCAACTTAAGTGCAAGAGTGTAATAAGAAAAGCCAAAGAGGAGTTTGAAGAACGGCTAGCCAAAAACTCCAAAGATAATAACAAAATGTTTTTTAAGTACATCAGAAGCAGGAAGCCTGCTAAACAACCAGTGGGGCCCCTTGACGATGAAAATACAAAAGGAGCGCTTAAAGATGATAAAGTCATTGCGGAGAAACTAAATGGATTCTTTGCTTCAGTCTTCACGGCTGAGGATGTTAGGGAGATTCCCAAACCTGAGCTGGCTTTTGTAGGTGACAAATCTGAGGAACTGTCACAGATTGAAGTGTCACTAGAGGAGGTTTTGGAATTAATTGATAAACTCAACATTAACAAGTCACCGGGACCAGATGGCATTCACCCAAGAGTTCTGAAAGAACTCAAATGTGAAGTTGTGGAACTATTAACTAAGGTTTGTAACCTGTCCTTTAAATCGGCTTCGGTACCCAATGACTGGAAGTTAGCTAATGTAACGCCAATATTTAAAAAGGGCTCTAGGGGTGATCCCGGCAATTACAGACCGGTAAGTCTAACGTCGGTACCGGGCAAATTAGTTGAAACAATAGTAAAGAATAAAATTGTCAGACACATAGAAAAACATAAACTCTTGAGCAATAGTTAACATGGTTTCTGTAAAGGGAAATCGTGTCTTACTAATCTATTAGAGTTCTTTGAAGGGGTCAACAAACATGTGGACAAGGGGGATCCGGTGGACATAGCGTACTTAGATTTCCAGAAAGCCTTTGACAAGGTCCCTCACCAAAGGCTCTTAAGTAAATTAAGCTGTCATGGGATAAAAGGAAAGGTCCTTTCATGGATTGAGAACTGGTTAAAGGACAGGGAACAAAGGGTAGGAATTAATGGTAAATTCTCAGAATGGAGAGGGGTAACTAGTGGTGTTCCCCAAGGGTCAGTCCTGGGACCAATCCTATTCAATTTATTCATAAATGATCTGGAGAAAGGGGTAAACAGTGAGGTGGCAAAGTTTGCAGATGATACTAAACTACTCAAGATAGTTAAGACCAAAGCAGATTGTGAAGAACTTCAAAAAGATCTCACAAAACTAAGTGATTGGGCAACAAAATGGCAAATGAAATTTAATGTGGATAAATGTAAAGTAATGCACATTGGAAAAAATAACCCCAACTATACATACAACATGATGGGGGCTAATTTAGCTACAACGAGACAGGAAAAAGATCTTGGAGTCATCGTGGATAGTTCTCTGAAGATGTCCACTCAGTGTGCAGAGGCGGTCAAAAAAGCAAACAGGATGTTAGGAATCATTAAAAAGGGGATAGAGAATAAGACTGAGAATATATTATTGCCCTTATATAAATCCATGGTACGCCCACATCTTGAATACTGTGTACAGATGTGGTCTCCTCACCTCAAAAAAGATATTCTAGCACTAGAAAAGGTTCAGAAAAGAGCAACTAAAATGATTAGGGGTTTAGAGAGGGTCCCATATGAGGAAAGATTAAAGAGGCTAGGACTCTTCAGTTTGGAAAAGAGAAGACTAAGGGGGGACATGATAGAGGTATATAAAATCATGAGTGATGTTGAGAAAGTGGATAAGGAAAAGTTATTTACTTATTCCCATAATACAAGAACTAGGGGTCACCAAATGAAATTAATAGGCAGCAGGTTTAAAACAAATAAAAGGAAGTTCTTCTTCACGCAGCGCACAGTCAACTTGTGGAACTCCTTACCTGAGGAGGTTGTGAAGGCTAGGACTATAACAATGTTTAAAAGGGGACTGGATAAATTCATGGTGGCTAAGTCCATAAATGGCTATTAGCCAGGATGGGTAAAAATGGTGTCCCTAGCCTCTGTTCGTCAGAGGATGGAGATGGATGGCAGGAGAGAGATCACTTGATCATTGCCTGTTAGGTTCACTCCCTCAGGGGCACCTGGCATTGGCCACTGTCGGTAGACAGATACTGGGCTAGATGGACCTTTGGTCTGACCCGGTACGGCCTTTCTTATGTTCTTATGTACTTTGAGCCCCACTACTCAACTGATGATGTTTCTGAGGGAACCAAAAATCTCAAATGGGTAGAGCCAAAACCAAGCAACAAAAGATGCCAAGTTATATTAATATTGCTGAAAAGGAGAATTAAGGTTAATGCCTTCTCCACCATCTCCTTCCTCCTCCAGCCATATCATAGGCTGGGATGTGTATGGGAAGGGAGGGGATGGCAGCAGTACTGAGAGAAGCATCGTTTGAACCACGGCTCACCACTTTTTCTCTTCTAGACAGCTCAAAGGAGAAAAGGAGTGACTGAGGGGATTCAAGAAGCAGAAGCACTGGAACAAGGAGATAAACTAATCCTTGCTTCCATCTCCCTTTGTACTCTGGTTAGCCTGGAAGGAGTAGGGAAGAGTTGTCCAAGGGGAGCTAACTTCCTGCAATTGCATTGTGACCCACTAATGAAATAATGATCATGACTCTCCATTGATATTTTGTTTTGCTTTCATTGTATTTTTGGACCTAATTATGTAACTTTCACATTCTTTTATATATTTGTATACACAAACACCCACACACACAATATATATATATTATAAGCTATTCACTAGGATCTAGTATCCAGCAGACAATAGCCAAACATTTTAAACAGAAAGATCCTTTCAAAAAGGTAAGTACCCAATTTTTATAATGTCACTTTCTTTATTAAAATTCATCATTTATCTTATAGAAAAGAGACACCACCTATCAATCATTGTCAAACTCTAATCAAAAGCTGTCACAACAATATATATTTGTTCAACTGTGATCCAAAATAGTAGCAATGGCCAACCTTTTCTGAACAAGGACACAAAAAGAGAGAAATATATACATATGTACAGAACATGTAGATGTTTGAAATGCAGTATTGCACTATTTATTTAGTCTCTTTGAAAATGAAGGTCTAATACTAGCAGACTCAACAGTGGTGGGAAGGAGAATGGGAAATTAACAAGTGAGCCTATACTCTGATCATCTGACACCAACTAGTTCCCAGAGAATGCTGATTGGGGTAATAGAAGTTAATTATTCAATCAGGTGGGGGAACTGGGTGAGTTATTTAAAAAGCCAGTTAGCTCAAGCTGTGCACACAAAATAGAAACTAAATTCAATCAATCCTGTAGTATCATCACAGGGACTTTGAACCCAGCTCCCACATTATCACTATACTGTCTCACAGAGATTGCAACATCATCAATAAGGTGGGATGCATTCAGTAAAAAGGTGCATGATCCAAGACATCTGCTGAATGGACACATTCCACTACTGATCTTGGAGAACCTGATTCCTTCAGAACAACTTCCTCCAGGCACTGACCTCGAGCAAAAATATTGGTGTACAGTACTCTTCTTTGTGACAAATAAAACAAGTTTGGGATATTTTAATCAACCTATGGCTTTTGGGACTGCCACTTCTGTTTCTTGGGACATTGGAGAGCTAGGATGGCAAAGACTCATGACAATTTGACCAAGTGGAAGCTGAAGAATGACCCCAAATGTGAATGTGGAGAGCTTACGCAAACACCTGGTCTCTGCCAGATGGAGTGCCCTCTGTTAATGTCCTGTACTCCTGAGGAACTATTCAAAATAAGTGACAATACCAGGTCTTGGATGCTGTTTTGAAGTGACAAGCTATTATGATAATGACTAAACCTAGCAACATGTGCCTCCTTCTATGCAATTTTTTCTCTCTCACCTCTACTTTCCCATTTCTAGTCCTCTGTTTCCCATGCTGCCACATACCTTCTCTATATGCTACACTTCTGCTTTTTCTTTACTTCATTTTGTTTTTATGTTTCCCCCTATTAACATATACATTTCCTACTTTTCTCTCATTCCTTTCTTCTGGTCCATTGTCTAGTCACATCACCTCTTTCTTTTCCTCCCTTACATTTTGTGTTCTTTTTTATCCACCAAGTACCCAGTTTCCCTGCTCCCTTTTCCTTTACTCTCTCCAATTATGTTTACCATTCCTTATATCTTAGGGTCCCTCTAAAATGTCCTTTCCACAATTTCTCCTCAAATTTTCTCCCTGACTTCTTTCCAGGGCTCCTCTCAGCTTTGGTTACTAATCAGGCCTCATGACTTTGAAGATGAGGCTGGTGGGAGCCTAACATTGTTAAAATCTATACAAATTGACAAATTAGAAACAGCGTCCAATTCTAAAACAGAGATGGTTAAATAATACTTTAAATACTTTAAATAAAACATTTTCAAATAGTTTAATGAATGATCATAGCATGTTGCTAGTATTTGTGAGATCATACTCATTGGTTGTTTTTGAATAATTCAGATGAACTCTGGTTTATTTGTGCAAATGTTCGAATCCAAACGTTTCACAAACTTTTGTATAAGTGCACTACTCTTCATTTGAGATGAAGTTTTCTCCTGTTTATAAACTTCCCATCTTCCAGTCAGGAAGCAGAAACAATACTACATGATCGAGGTGACATCTATTCCAAATAATGAGGATCAAAGTACAGTTTTTGAGCAATCTCTTGGATGAAATTTTTCAACCAATTCTTATTTGCACAGAAAACAGGATGTGTGTGTAACGCATACTTATACAGAAATCAGGATGAGTTTGGGAATAATTTTCAAAGTGAATAAAAGGAGAAATTCATCAGATAATTTATTCACAAACTATAATTTCACCAACTCTACCTAAATCCTTCTAAATCAACCCAAACTGAGATTTTTTCTTTCACCTATGCACCATGTGTCAATTTGGGATCTTAAACAATTATTAGTGGGCTTTTTTAAGCAATCAGTTCATCTTAAAAATCACAATAAACTTTTTTTTTCCCCGCCACAGAGCTTTTGATACAGTTTTCCTGGAATAATAAAGGAAAAAAACTTTTATTGTTGGTGTTTAAGATATCTATCTATATATTCTTTTAATTCAGTATGCATTTAAGTTGTCTCCTATCTCTACTGAGTCATCCAAAACAGCCCCTTTTGTGAGACATATTGCAGCACTACATGCCCATTTCTCAGCTCTTGAGAATCGCTGTCTCGAGAGAATTTGATAAATTTACCAAGTCAAAATTATCTTTGCATAGAAACACCACAGACATTTTGAGTTCTCTCAGTCAAAACACAGGAAAATAAACTTTATAAATGCATAAATAAATTTTATAGTCTATCTGGAGCAGCCCAATAACAAAGTCTCTTAATAACATTCATTTTTCACACAATGAAATGTCTTCACTTCTAAATAAAACTAATGGGCAGTGGAAACATGCATGCCCAGATCAGATCTTAAATGAATAATGTCATTAGATTAATAAAAGTATGAAATGCAAAGTCCATAAATACTGATTAGGAAATTAATGGCGAGTGCAACACTTACTTCATTATAATAATCAGCTGAGCCCCTGGAAAATGTTATTTGTTTCGTTATGCATGCAACATAATTTACATTTGAGTGTAATGCTGCATACACAGTTCAACGTTATATAACTGTACCACTTGGTTGCTCTTGATGTCTAACACTGACGTTCCTTAAATTCAACTAACAATGATATCTCAATTTATTTAAAAAATGTGCATAATTTTGTGGCATGTTTTGTATATTAAAAATGATGCCCAGGCCTATTGCATAGAGACAAAATAGAGCCAATCTTTATTATCTCACCAAAAATTTCAAGAGCTTCAAAAACTAGGTCATATCATAATAGTGACATTGAACTTTTCAACTGAAAATAATTAGATTTTATTTCCAGAGCTCAGTGACCCACTCTGAAATTTAATATAATACAAGAATAGTTTGGTTTTGTTTGTCGTAATTTAGCAGCTTTTTTATTGTTTCCTTTTGTACCTTACAAATTCATAATTATTACCTACTCGGAAAACAACAGCTGACAGCTGTGTCAGATACTTCTGCTGCTTAACATGTCATGAAGAATCTGTTGCAGGCAATGATGATATCATTAGGGAACAAGCATGCTGTCTTTCTTCAGAACCAAATAATCCAGTATTAAATCATTTCAACTGCAGTGTCACTTGCAGGGAATGGGAAAGCACAAGAGTTACTGTGTATAAAATAAGCTTTACAGTAATAATACTTACAGCTCAGAGGGCATATGAAGCACACTTGCTTATGTAGCCCCTCTAGGGTGTTTTAAAAGTCTTTTCTTTTATTTAAGGGCTGACTTCTAATGCAAAGAGACATAATAGAATGCACTTGTGTCTGCTAGCTCAAATAACAAGACATGTTTTCTGATTTTTTTTTCATTCCAGGAGCCATTAGATACAATTCAGACTACTGTATGCTGCAACATGAAATTATTCCCTCCAGTGAGTTTTAAATTTTTTATCTGTAAGCATTGTCATTGCAATAAACAATGCACCATCTGTGTCAATCACGTGTTTGCCCTTATAGGTGTTCAGGGTGGCCTGCTGAATCATGTCAACCTGCATTATAATACGGCATGCACAGCATAACTTGACATAGTGTGAAAGATGTGGCAGAACACAGTAAGGCATGTATGAAATTTTCGTAGACAAGGGACCACAATCATGTTGGGACATATAGTCATTGCTCTTTACATGGGTGTGCACTGGGAGAAGGGAGATCAGGGATCCTTGTCCACTCCACCCTCATCTCCACTTGCATGGTACACATAGATTGCATGAGAGACTTTCCTCTATGTACACAGGATTCATGTACACAGGGGTTTGCAGGGACTGCTTCACGTAGCACTCCTAAAAGATGAGGAAGAGAGGAGTCTGGACTGAAGTAATAGGGGCATGTGTGGGGAACAACATGCTGCACATCAGAAAGGGGTGGAGCAGCAGACATACTTCCTTTGTGTGCTGAGGCACTATTCTTCTCTGAGACAGGTTTGCCTCCCAGTGCTATTCCTGGAGTGCTGCCACTTCACATTTGGACGGGTTTGGGCCCTTTAGGGTGTCACCTGAAGTGCTGGGGTTTAACTGAGCCTCCCCTGCTCAATCAGTCTGTTCTGCCAGCCTGGGTCCCCTTTACCTGGTTTTGCTGGGTTAGGCTCACAAGCCTCTTCCACCCAAGGACACAGGCAGGGCCACAACCAGCTGTACAGAGAGACAGAGATCCATCGGCTCTGGAGAGATTCAGCCTTAGGGCTTACCCCCAACACTCTGGTGCCCACCCCCTTAAAAGGGGTACAAACCCAAAGGTTTTATGAAATTCACCCCCTCCCTCAATGTGGAGGGAGATATGCACATCTTCGTGTCCCTCCTCCCCGCCACACACACACTGCCAGTTAGAAATTACACAAACCAGGTTATATTATAAAAAAGAAATAATTTTGTTAACTACAAAAGGTGAATTTTAAGTGAGCATAAGAGATAACAGACAGAACAAAGCAGATTACTGAGCAAATAAAAACAAAGTACACAAGCTAAGTGCAATATACTTAAGAAACAGGTTACAAAATGTAAATTACCATCCTAAATGTTATTTTAGGCAGGTTGCAAAGTTTCTGTGGTTCAGAGTTTCAGTTATATTCCTTTTCAGACCCCTGTCTCAGTCTGGACTCCCCCCCCTTGCCTTCCCTTCAAGTGCCTTTAGCAGTCTTTCTTCTTGGGCAGACAGGCCATGGAAAAGAGGAGTCCCATCTGCCTTACTCCCCACCCTTAAACAGGATTTATATAAGACAGGAATCCATTGTTTCCCCTAACTTGACCCCCCCTTTCCTTCCAGTGGAAAGATACAAGAAGTCCCAGGTAATGTTTAGTGTCAGGTGACAAGACCACCTGACTCGGTAGTGTCACAGAGTCCATGAGTTAGTGGCAGTATGGAGCATCCACAGGAAGGCCAAGCCTTTTCACGGTCCATTGTCCCCACTGATGGGTCATCAGTCCTGACTGGCTTTTCCATTATTGTACCTGAAGTGTTAGCAGTGGATGTCACCCAAAGTAGCATAATTGAAATACAGATACATAGTCAATATTCCTAACTTCAGATACAAAAATGATACAGGCATACAAAATGGATAATCACATTCAGTAAATTATAGCCTTTCCAATTATATCTTACAAGACCTATCTTGCATAAAGTACATCTCAGTTATGTCATATTCATATCATAAGCATATTTTCAAAAAGAATACGCAGTGAAATGTCACACACACCTCCTAGAACACAGGAACATGCCTTAAAGACACAATTGAGTCCAGAATCTTTTCCATTCTATGTCCTATTCCCACTGACATTTTGTCATTTATTTCAGTGGAGAAGAAGTGGGCCTTCATTAAGGAAACAATCCAAGTTTTCTTAGGTGGTATTTTTCAGCCTTTCTGATTTGTTTAAAAGAGTGGTGCAGGGAAATTTTTTTTAAAATAACAGAAATCCATGATGAATCCTTTCCAAACTTTCCAATAGTCCTTAATTTTCATATTCAGGTCATATAAACCATATTTTTAAACAGCTCAAGAACGTGTAAAATTAGGGTGATCAGGTGTCCTGATTTTTGTAGGGATAGTCCCGATATTTGGGGCTTTGTCTTATATAGGCGCCTATTACCCCCCACTCTGTCCCGATTTTTCACAGTTGCTGTCTGGTCACCTTATGTGAAATGCTACTGTGCAATTTAGGCATGGCTACAAACACACTGTGGATTATCTTTGCACTTTGAAGTTAAATCAGTGCTTAGGAGTAAGCAGCCCACGTGGTGATGTCATTAATAAAGGTACAGCACAAGCAGTAGAGGTGTAACACTTCAACCATGTCAGCCTCTAAATCCAGGAAGCTCTCAGCCTCTCTGCCAAGTGACTAACAAGAGTATACTCAGCACCAACGGCCTTAGTCTTTGTTACTATGTGAACACCTGTTCATTGGGAGCTGGACTGAGACACCAACCCTCCTTCCCCTCTCAAATATTTCAGCTTGGAGTAGAATTTAAAAAAGCAACCTCGAGATGAAAACCTCCATTTAGTGGGTATTTTTGTTGCAAATAGGTGGAAGGAGCTGCTTTCTGGGCCCTTTTTGTTGCTGCACAGCCATCCCACAATATTAGGAAGAATGTATGTAGTAATAGTAATATGTAGCATGTTTATTACTACCAATTACTGTGGGACGCAGAGAGCTAAAGATCCCATATTACAAATCCATCAGCAGATAAGAAGAGTAATGAGACCACGGTAAAGGCCTTTTTGTTATGGCTCCAATTCAACAAAGCACTTAAGCCCATGCTTAAGTCCATCCTATTCAGACGAGCACTTAAAGCTATTATTAGGTATTTTGCTGAATCGAGGCCTGGGAGAATCATGCCTAAAATAATATTTCAAGGAATTATGATTTTTCAGAGGAAAATAAAATACTTTTAAAAATCTTTTTTAAAATCAATTCATGGAAATATTCAAGACAAATGTTTCCTTGTGGCTTTGTGGGGTACCTGATGTGCTCAATGCTCCTCAAAAGCAGGGAAATTTTCAGTTCAAGGCAGCTAGAAGTAAATCCTAGGTATCACATTTCAAATCTGGCCAATTCACAATTAACTCTCTTACAGCATCTGTCTGTGGAGCTTTGTAGCTGACTGCTTTAGGGAAAATGTGTTGAAGCCAAATTAGTAGGTGCTGCTTTACAACCAGAGTCTTTCTCTAGCAGTCTGTGAGTGGGGCACACACAGACCCAACTAAAATATTACAAAATTTATACTACTTACACTCAACTACCCTTCCTCCCAACACCAAGT
This sequence comes from Mauremys reevesii, assembly GCF_016161935.1. Taxonomy (NCBI): domain Eukaryota; kingdom Metazoa; phylum Chordata; order Testudines; family Geoemydidae; genus Mauremys; species Mauremys reevesii. The sequence goes on along the minus strand of NC_052623.1, from coordinate 106,607,866 downwards.
ACTTTATATTACTTTTAGGATATTGTGGTATTTGTGGTGCATGTACAGTAAGTCAAAAATTATAGCATTGTGAGTCTGTCAGATTGCCCAGTATACATCCCTTTTATCAGAGATTTCTAACTCATCTATATAAGAATGATTTAGACTGGACAGAAGTGAAGTTCATTCAGAGGGTTTTATTTGGATCTTTTCCAAAAGAAAATTCCCAGAAATCTGTCTAATGACTTGATTTTCCAAATCTCAGGAATAGATTTTACAATTTAACAAGTAAAGGATTTTTTTAAATTAAGCTTATAAAATACAATTTGGATAGTGAATCTTTCAGTAATCTAATGAAATTAATTGTTGTATCATAAGAAAAGGATTTAAAAATCTAAGTGTTCATAACATTTGCCGGTCATTCTGTGCCGTAGTTTCCTCTTAAGGCACATAGAAGGCAGCCATTAATAGAGTGAGTTATGTGCAGACATCAAGAGGAGAATATACACCACAGCTTGTAATAGGTACTTTAGTGATATGAGTCAGTAATCTGCAATCTAGGGTATACCATAAAAAAAGGCTGTCAGTTTATGACAGTACGGCAGGGATTTTACAATGTACTATGGTGCCACAACCTTCTTCCTACCTTATCCCAAATTTTAAGGCCAGATTACATGAGTGAACCAAGTGATGTCAGCAAGATTAAGTGGTGAGTAAGGAACAGCTCAATGTGAGTAAGAGTGTGCAGTAATTCCTAATGGCATCAGTGGAACAAGTCACTTAAGTAAGGATTACTCCATGAGTCAGTGTTTGCAGGATCAGGACTTTAATTTTAAAACATTCTCATGAAAGTAAAGAACATGAGGATTTCGTGGAGAAGGAAGATTAAATATTTTAACACACACACACACCCTCATTTTATTTCAGAAACGAGGTATTTTCTCCATAACATTGAGAAGCCCATGTGAGCAACAACATTTGTTTTAAAAGGTGGTCTTCTGATAAAGCTAAAACAATATGTTACTCAATGCATTTGAATAGCTTTTGGGGGCAGTCACTTAGGACTGGGGGTTTGATAATAAGGGTGATTATTGTACAGGTTTCAATTTAATATTTCTACTCTTATTATTTTTAGTAAAAAGAGGAAGCTTTGCTACTGGAACTGCACATCTGAAAAAAAAACATTAACAAATTAACAGAATATTGATTAGTGTCTGGATAAAAAAAACCTATTGAGAATAAATATGAGTGCTTTTAAATTACAATTAAAAGAAAATTCAGCCTAATAATCCTGTTTAAAGAATGCCAGAAGAATACACAGTGAAGATTGTTCTCCAATACCTAGGTTCAATACAGCAATATATAACTTTCTGTGCAAGATGATTCAAAAGACAAGTCTGCCTTTACTGCACTGTATCAGATCTGTTTGCATTTAAGCACGTTAACCTATGTGACTATCATTCAAGGAGCTTGTAAACCCAGGTACCCACCCACCCCACAACACTATAGTTGTGGGCTTCACAGATACTTTTTTTGCTTGCTCTGCTTTGGAAAGCTGCAATAAATTTGGATCAAACTCTCTGTGGCTTGGCTCTGACAACATCTTCCATAATTCTTCAGAACTCAGTTATGTGCTGACCAGTCCAATTCTGAACGGTTTTTGTTATTTTTTTAAAGCTTTTTGTAGATCAGCTACTGTATCAAAAGTGGGTGAGTGGATAATGTCTGGGTCCAGACGATCCACCCACAAAAGCTTGCTGGCATTATTAAGGGGATAAGGAAATGGATGCTTAGTCTGCCATGGGCATAAAGTGAACTTTATCTGCCCTGATATTTTTAGCCAAATAAAACAAAAACAATAAAAAACCCAGATGGAATTTTATCATCCAAAGTAAAATTGGAATCGGTCAACCATCTACCTGCAGTATAACAAAAGATTAAAAATGTAGACCAGCCCTTTCAGAACAGGAGAAGTGGTGGTGACCCTGTGTACCTCACATTAGCTGTGAAACTAGAGAATGCACTACGTGTGGTGAATGAGAATACAAAAGGTTGTATAAACAAAATAGCATTTATCTATTTTTTCCACATTTGTGCAAATTTGAAAAAAAAACAAAAAAACATTATCATCTGTCACAAAATATTTGCATCAATGTTAATGGATGCCACATTGCTGACATTAGTGTTATGGCATGTACTATTACTGGGATCACATGATGCACAAAACCCAGAGCTTGAACTCACCTTGGGATTTTTCAGTTACTTGTGATTGAATGTTTTAAATTAATCATTACAAATTTCTAAGTTTCTAAGAAAAGTTTACAATGAAATAAATAATTGTACATATTACTGTTGTGATGTAGCCAAGGAGAAACTGAGTATTTTAACAAGTGCATAATATACTGCTTACCTGAGAAGCCTGCAATGTGTCTCAAAGTATCTTATGTGCTATAAAAAATATTAAATTTCCGATCATAATATCTTGTGATTTTTTTTAACCTTTATCTATTCATACAGAGGTTTTATACATTTTTCCAGTCTTGAAACCATTCCCAGCAACTTTAAAACCCCTCACAAATAATCAGTAAATTATAGGTGAAGACAATAGTTGGAAATATCTAAATTGCACATATTGTGATAAAAATTTCCCTACAGAAAATTCAACCTGTTAAAACATTTTAGTATCCATAAATAAATAAAAATAAATACAATTAAATTAAATTAATCCATGAGAACTATTAAAATGCCTTTATCTTAACTTTACCATGTTACATTTTTTTTCCCAGCATTGGGTTGCAGAGTCAGTATAGGGAGGTGCGGGGACTTGAATACAGGGCCTGATACGCCGCTTCATCATTGTAGTTTTATCCTGGTGTAACTCCACAGTAATCAGTGTCGATTTACTATTGTAAAACTGGAGCAACGCAGTAGTGAGTCAGGCCTCTCTCTCTTTCCTGACATTTAAAGAAGATCTCTGCTTTAGATGAGATACTGAATTACCGACCAAATACAAATGCAAGATAGAAGATTAGATGAGATGGTGATCTCTGAGGGGTGAGCCTCAAGAGGTCTCAAAATATCCACGCTTGTCTGGAAATGTTATAAAATAAGTTTGTTTCAAGAGATTGTAAGTTATTCTGGGTTCCAGCTAAGAAAGAAATACCTTTCACCCTTGGAATATTTCAACATTTTTCTCCTGGCCCTCACCAAAATCAGGTAGTTCAGAGGCAAAAAATAAATATATGACCAAACTTTTTCCAGTCAAAAATATTCCGTTTGATTCAGGTTGAGCTGAAGGTTTGGGTATAAAATGGACCAGTACAGGGAGACTGAAATGGAATCAGAAACCGAAGTCTGAGAATGGGTTTCAATATTATGTTCCAGACTGGGCCTGTTACAGAGATGAGCCTTAACCACAAAGTTCAGATCTGGACTTGAACTTCCACTGTGTTCAGACCGGGAGAAGCCAGGGTAGAGGGACTGGATATGTTTGTTCCATTTTGGGCCTCTCTTTAATCTGACTCATCTCCTATATTATCTAAACCTGTTCTTTCATCCATGATAAGGATCTATACTTTTGGGGGGCTTACTAAAAGTGAACCTCTGACCATTTAGAGATGCCTCCTTCCCTAATTAAAATCCATTTTATAACATAATTAATGGGTCAGTATTGTAACAGAAATCTGTCGATAGACATGCAATTGTGTTAATAATTCATAAGCTACAGTAAAAACTTTCATTCAAGGCACACACAAAAATGTTGACAAAATTTCAAATGCCTACCTTTTAGAGGGTTACAGACAAATTTAACAATCCTGAACCTTTAAACACATAATAGTGATGTCTGCTAAAAACTCAATCATATCAGATTGCAGTTTGTGCTCACTAGATGGGAATTTTCTACTCTGCTGAACCAAAGCTTTACACTTTCATTAGCTCACATTCCCTGTCATGACACCCGTGCCCTCTCATCAGATGCAAGGCTGAGCTGAGTTGTAAAGACAGGGAGAGGCAGATAGAAGGAAACGGATGAAAGAGCTAAATGTTTGCCTTGTGGGTAAAAGCTGCATTTGGCTCTGCTGACCACTGATTTCCTTCACACGGTTCCAAGGAGACAGGAGTGTGGCTTCTGCTCAGTTTTTACACAGTGTAACTTTGAGTTCAAAAAATTTCATTTTGGTGTCTGCAGAAAAAGCTATTTCTGCCCAAGCTGAAATAAAAAGGGGGTATTTTGCTACTTCAGTTGGAATCATTCAAGACTGGGATTTTGAAAAGTAAAGGGGAGAATCAAACATAATCCTTGAATTTAGCCAAACTCACCAAAGTCTATAGAAGTCTGACTACCCTAAAAGGAGTCCAGGGAGGTTACTTTGTGCTCGATTGGGTACCCAGGATAGTCTTTAGGTGTGGCATAACCAGAAAGCCCCAGGAGCTAATTTGGATATGATCCTGTACAACGTTGAGCTTTTTCAAATTCCACTGACATCTGTTGGGGTTGCAGGTATTCATATCATCTTACAGGAGGCATTCAGCCCTAGAACTGGTCAGAACATTTTCAACTAAATCAAGCTTCATGGAGACTCATAGGTTTTAACAAAGGTTTTTGTCAGATGGGAGGAGACAGAAGAGTGATAGATTCACACTCTATAGCTCAGTGATTAGGGGCAGTGGCATGGGATGGGGGGAAATCCAGGCTCAAGTCTCTTTTGTTCCTGATTTAGAGTAGATTTTTTTTATTCTAGATCACTCTGTGTCAGGAAGGAGGGACCTGAACCTGGGAATCCTCTAGGCCAACACCCTAATCATCAGGTGGACATGGGCATAGACTTGGACACACACACACTCTTTCTGTAGGAAAGAGTCATTTTGACAAGTCAGGTTTAATTTTAAAAAATATTCAAAAATCAAAACTGGAACAAATACAAATTTCAAAACCCTGAAAGTTGCTGTCAACCAAAAGTCTCATCCTCGTCTCAATACTACTCAGCGACTTCTGTATTCTGGTGTCACATGTAGGGAAACCAAAGTAACACATACACACCCCAATGAAATGGTCAGAACCAATATGCAGTGATCACTGAGATAAAGCACCCCTCACACAGCATATTTAGTTATTAGGTTATTTAAGTAACTCCTCAGCTCCTAACATATATGCATATGGGAGGGTAAGTCTATCTAGAAACATACAAACTATACCTTGTATAACACCAGAAACCATATTCCATTCATTTGCCCAGAAAAGTAAAGCAGAACATGGCACATAATAGTACATTACAGGAGCACACAGTTATCTAATAATGGATGGCTGTGACCCTAAGCACCTATGTATTCACACTATTGTAATAAACTTTGTACAAAATATGCTTAGTGAGGTATCATTTGAAAACTAATATCTCTTAACCATTAAAATTCTTGTGTGATGTATGTACAGACTATGTATTAAGAGTTATCGGTATGTGCTGGGGGTTTGACTAAAATATATTTAAACCAAGCTTGTTAGGGGAGTTGATAAACAGATCTGCCCTAGACAAAGGAATGTGTTTGCCTCTCTGATCAGCCCAGTCATCAGGCAGAGAAAATGAAGGTAAATTTACATGTAAGCATTACATAGGGCCATCAAATTAGCAAGTAGAAAGATTGCAGGAAACAGAACAATTTGCACTTTAGGAAACACCAGAATCAGAAGAAAGCATATGGCTCTTCCTTCATCACCAGGCTCCATGTCACCTTCCTCCCAGCCTGAATAAGCTTTACTTTGAGAGGTAACCCTCCTAAGAATCCATTTTAAAGGTTTACTGGTCTAAAAAGACGGGGAGAGGCTGAATCTCAAGTGACAAGTAATTGAATCATCTAATTGTCTACAATATTACTGTATTATAAAAGTGTTTAGAGCAAGGTCTCTTCTGAAACCTATTGACACTGGTGATTAATATCACTGTGCAATATATGATTAACACTTTATGATGAAATATGGATACCTAACAATATGCTTTAAAGTCTATGGCCAAACAGGGAGAAACAGATTCCTTCCCAGAAGGAAGAGAAGGCACTTATCTATCTGTCTCCAATATAAATTAAGCATGGTGGAATCAAAACAATTAAAGTCCCATTTACATTCAGGGGGAAAGGAAGCCCAAAGGAAGGGCAGAACATCTTGAGGTCATCCTGCCTTGTGGAACAAATTCATTGAACTTTGGAAGACATAAGCAAGGTCAAAAGCCATCTTTGGCATCCAACACTAGACAGAAACAAGTGAACAGAGCTCTTGCAAGCTGAAAAAGATTGGTCCTTGAACCAATGGGGGACGGGGGTTAAGTCTCTTTAAACTAAATATAGGTGAGAAACCTGCTTAGGCAAAGATCTTTCAGGTAGGAAGAAAAGGGAAGCCAACCCCTTGTACTTCCGTGGAAAGTCCTGACTTAGGGAAAGCCAGTCATGACTGAGGAAAAGAATGATTGGTGGGAGATACCAGCTTGAACAAAACCTGTACCTTGCTAGATTATATTTGTGTTTTCACTTTTATTTGCTTGTAGCCCTTTCTAACTTCATTTCTTTTACTTGGCATTACTTAATCTATGTCCTGTTAATACATTTGTTTTATTTTTACTATAAACCACCTCAGCCCTGTGTTTGGAGGGAAGGGTGTATTTATTCCAGTTAAGTTAAGAAGACATGATGTGTTTTTGTCTCTTTAAAGGAACAAATGAACATTATTTCTCTGAACTGTCCAGGAGACAGCTGGACATCACAGAGCACACAGTTTTGGGAAAATTCAGGACTAGGTCATCCACACCAAGGCTGGTGGAAGCCAGAGTGGGACAGTAGACAGGCTACGGTGTCAGAGCTGCTGAACCAGGACTGTCTAGCACAGAGGCACTCAGGGTGTGACCTACACAGTTGCCTGCTGGCATCAAGGTTGTGGGCCACAGCAGCGGGGCATTTCAGGCATCCACTGTTTTAGGGCAGGTGGTGACACAGCCTCTGACTGGTCTGAATTGCACCCCAGGATGTGACAACAGCATGTTTGTTTAAAGCAGCATTCTTTCTTTAAAATAATTAAGCTACAAACAAAAAAGTTAATATAACTTGAAAGGTCTAAACCCAAAGAAATGATAGTTAATGCTGAACCTTTACAAGTGTTCTTAGTGGTGTTTTTAAATTTGCTTCTGTATCTGGGACCATCATGGAGATTCAGAAATAAAATTTCAACTCAGACTTTAAGACAAAAATCTAAATCTCTCTACTTGTGGGCATTCAACTATTTTTTACATTAAATCATTTCTAAGGGAAGCATTTTCAAAAAGAAAAATTGAGACCAATTCTCTTATGAAAATATATAACAAGTGACAGTATGTGTTCAGATTCACCATGTTCTTACAGGCTATATCTTTAGTCAAAATCTAGAAGGTGTATTTTATCTTGCTGGACCATAAAGACTACAGATAAACCATTGCACGCTGTCCGATAAATACGTACATAGATCACTAGTGTATATAGAACTGTTTCACTTCACACTGTGTGTACATAGTAAGATGATCATTTATGTGAAGAACTATGATGGCTTCATCATTTTAACTAAAAAATAAAACAAAGAATGGCTGAAACATTTAAAAATTAGGACCCAAATTCTTTCCATGCTCAACGGATTTTTGAAATGCCTCAGATTAACAAGATTTATGGGGCCAGAGTTGGTTTGCCTACATTTAGCACTGTTTTGTTTTACTGTAGCCATTTCAACCATTGATTGTGTCTGTTCTTCCTCACTGATTGAACTTTTTACCTTTTAATCGGCCAAACACTCATCTGGCTTACAGTACATTGAAATGGCATCATTCCACTTTTCAAACTGAAGTTTGACGTGAACAAGACCGATTATCCATTGCGCTCTGCACTTGTAGCCCATGAATTTATTTGATTGTTTCTTTGTCATGTTAATCTTTGACTCAAATGTCTGACAGTAAACGGTTAGAAGCAGTAGGCTGATCAAGAAGTACTATTCACCAAACACTTAGCAAAACATTCAGCTCAAACCCTGGAATTTAAATTTTTTTTTTTAAAAAATGACAAAACAAAAGGAATTTCTCAGGGTTCTATCATCACCACAATACTAGTATTTTCACATGTCCTTTCACATTTCAGACTCAAAGTGATTTGCTTTCTTCCAGGGCTCGCCATGAATGCATGGCCCACCACATTGCATATTTTGCTGGAGTACAGCCATCTTGAAAATATTGCAACCCAGAGGTGTCAATAAAAATGAATGTAAGACACGGCATTTACTCTGTTTTTATGTGAAAATATTTTTAAGACAAGTCTACTTCTGAAAATTTGTTCTCAGCTCAAAAACTTACTTTGGGAGGAAATAATTAACTTCATTCATTTTTTATTCTTTGTATATGGAGAGTAAAATCCAGCGTGAGGTATGTGAATTCTGTTATCGCTAGCATTTTCCAAACTTATTAATAAGAACTGTCATCTTCAGCTCAAGCAATTATATACACTGTGCCTCAGTACTTCCAGTGTTTCAACCATATCTGTCATGTACACCAATGCAAACCACAGAACAATCTACAGCAGCAAGGAGCTATCCTGAAATCTTTTAGTAGAAGTGAGCCAATGCATTTACTTCATTTCTCTGGACAGACACAACAGTAACAATATTTTCATTTATTTGACAGCCTTACACACTTTTTCAAGAAGTAGCACCTCTTTAAAAAACTGCTGAAATCAGCAAATTTTAGAATGTTGTATTTCTTTGTTCTCTTGTTTAAAAACGCGTTTATGATGACACAGAGGGAGGAAAATTGTGCTGCTAAGTATAAATGTGTACTTATAAAAATATCTTCAAAAAATGTACAGTACCTTTAATCCTAAATTAAAATTATTGCCGGAATGCTATTACTTTAGCCCTAGGGCATATGTGATTTCTAAAGAAACAAATTCAGCATTTAATTAACTCTGAAATCCTCCTGTAAATGGAGCTTATGTGTCTGTGTAAAGTTCAAGGCAGGCAGGCTGAATCTATAGAAGAAACTGCTTGGAGGTGCTGCTGTCCTAGAGAAGAAAGTCTGCCCTATCTGAGGCAGACAGGCTTTACCACATGGCTACATGTACTAAATTAAGAAGTGGGGAAGTTCATCCAAAGTGCACAGATTAAAATTTTCAATAGGCCTAAAAATGACTCTAAGGCATGAATGAGCCTGTCACTTTTTCTCTGCCTCTTCAGCAAATGATGGATTCACTCTATGCCCATAATATAACCCGTGAGATATGCCTGACTTCGTTGGTTATTCTTCATTCTCAGTCATGCTGAAATAGAGGCTGTGGTTAAACAAATCTGCTTTTATGGAGCAAAGCGCTGTGAAACAGAGCTGATTATGGCCTGACACATTGAATTAGACTGTGGTGTAAAGTAGTGCTGATGACTGTTGTTTCAATGAGTTTTTCCTGGGTTTTATTCGCCTTTCTCAAGCCACACACATTTCTATTTTCCCCCTCTCACTTCAATTTATTTACTATTTGCAATGGTCACTTGAGCACAATATCATGTATAGGTCAGTTCAGAAGAAGGCGGAGACTGTGCTCCTGCCAAAAGGAGTCACATTTGTTTCTGCCTCACAACTTGAAAAACTCAGTCAATTGCTATGTAGTTAAAATATAGTAATATTGGGCAGTTACATTTTTCATCTTCAAAATAATTTACAAACATTAACTAATTAATGCCTTTGAGTGGCATGGTCTAGAGCAGGGATCAGCAACCTTTGGCACACGGTCCATCAGGGAAATCTGCTGGTGGGCTGGGACGGTTTGTTTACCTGCAGCATCTGCAGGTTCAGCTGATCACAGCTCCCACTGGCCATGGTTTGCTGTTCCAGGCCAACAGGGGCTGCAGGGAGTGGCACTGGCTGAGGGATGTGCTGGCCAGTGGATTTCCCTGATGGGCTACATGCCAAAGCTTGCTAATCTCTGGTCTAGGGTTTGTGCAGAAGAGTAGGAGTCAGGAACTCCTGAGTTCTAATCCCAACTCAGATACACATTTCCTTTGTTCCACTGGACACAAAACCATAACCTTTTTGCATCAGTTTCACAGACTCCTATCAACGCCTGACCTCAGTGATAACCTGTGACAGTGAGTTCCACAGGTTAATTTTCAATTGATTGCTTTTCAATTCACTAGATTCATTGTTTCATTCATACATTATTCTTGAACTATGAAAATATGAGTAATCAATTCAATTAATTTAGATCGGCATTTCATGTATTTCTATTATGTTCCTTCTTATACATCTCCTTTCTACCCCTCTACCCTCACAGTCCAAAGCTTTTCAGTCTCTACTCATATTAAAATTTCTTATTGTCTAATGATTTTTGTCGCCGATCTCTGAACCCCTTTTATTTCTACTCCCCCAGATAGGATGTCCTGTATTAAGCACAATATTCCAGGTCAGGGTATACCATCGATTCAGGACTTGTCTACACTTGAAATGCTACAACTGCACAGCTGTGCCACTGAAGCACTTCAGTGTAGAGACTACCTATGTGAACAGGAGGGGTTCTCTTATTGGCATAGGTCAGGGGTCGGCAACCTCTGGCACGCGGCTCACCAGAGTAAGCATCCTGGTGGGCCAGGCCAGTTTGTTTACCTGCCGTGTCAGAAGGTTCGGCTGATCGCGGCGCCCACTGGTTGCAGTTCGCCGTCCCAGGTCAATGGGGCCTGCGGGAAGCGGCGCGGGCGAGGGATGTGCTGGCTGCAGCTTCCCACTGCCCCCATTGGCCTGGGATGGTGAACTGCAGCCAGTGGGAGCTGCCATCGGCCGAACCTGCAGACGCAGCAGGTAAACAAACTGGCCCGGCCTGCCAGGGTGCTTACCCTGGTGAGCCGCATGCTAGTAGTTGCCGACCCCTCGCATAGGTAAACCACCTCCCGAAGAGGTGGTAGCTAGGTCAATGGAAGAATTCTTCTGTTAACTTAGCACTATCTACCCAGGGACTCAGGTGGGCTTAACAACATTACTCAGGGGGTTGGATTTTTCACACCCCTGACCAACTTAGTTAAACTGATCTAATTTTCTAGTGTAAGTGATGCCTTATAAAAGGGCATATTCTCAATATAATTTTCTATATTTTTGTACACCCTAACTATTGATGTGCTTTTTTGTCCACCACTGTACACTGAGCAGATATTTGCAATGAGATAGCCACAATGACTCCTAAATCTTTTTCATGAGTTTCTATAGTTAAGAACTATGGATGAGAAAATCAAATTATTCTTTTGGATATCCATTATCAATTCACATATATATGCAACATATGTCACAACTATATGACAATCTCTGCGCATACAGGGCCAGTTTTCAGAATTGCAGAGCATGTATCTTCATCTCCTTTTGACTTCCGTGGGAGCTGTGGGTGCTCAGCACCTTTGAAAACTCTGTCCAAAATCCTTTCCAAATGAGATTATGGACACAGCTGTTCCACCTGCATGTCTAGTGCCCACTTCCCCAAATACCTCCATAAAATGTACATTTCTCAACCGCATGAAGGTCAGCTTGAGGTTTGAGAGACTTGAGTTGGTTCAAAATAACCAAAGAAAGTAATACTTAGTGGCTAAGGTTCTCAAAAGTGACTAATGGATTTCTGGAACCTTAATTGTTGGATACCCAACTTGAAACAACTAAAAGCTGCCTGCTTTTCCGAGGATCAGAGTTAAGTGCTTTCTGAAAGTCAGATCTCTCAAGAGGGATAACCAGAAATTGAGGTACATAAAAATCACCTCATTTTAAAATCTTGGCTAATATGAGGACATAATATTGTTTTATGCTTCTTATACATTTTTGTGAGTGTGGTTAAGACCTATATCATGCAGTAGAATGATCAGTACCCACGATGTATAAATCAGACCACTATTGGAAAGAATTAAAAAAAAACCCACAACAAGAAAATAAAATTCAACTACTTAATATATACAAATGTAGTTAGTGTGGATTGACATACTTCTGATATTTTCAATCCCTATTTCTTTACTAAATTTCCTCATGCCTCGTTTTGAGTTTTAACTTGGTTTTATTTCTTTTGCCTTTGGTTTTCTCTCTCTCGTAGAACACCTACAGTATCAGTCTTTTTACATTCTCTCTAGGCTTTCTCTTGTGTGACATCTGTTTGTTAAGTCTGTGACTGCCATGGGAGCTACTGTACTAACTCAAGCATCTGACATCTTGACCTGATGGTAACTTCCAGCTGGCAACATCAAGGTGACAGACACTAAAGCCAGATTGTCCAAAACTGGCTTCATCAAACAAAATAGGACACACTTTCTCCAATCTGACACATTTTCAACTGCAGCATTTTTGCCAAAAAAGTAAATATTTTGGAGATTTAAAAAAAGATTGGAATTAATTTTCTCAAAAATAAAGAATCAGAGAACATCTCCACCTTGAATGAAATTGTCACTTCAGTGCCTGACAGCATCATAATCCATAAATAAATATCACGCTGGGTTTAGTCTGAGTGCTGAAGTTCTGAAATGTGCATTTGAAAATCTACACAATCAGCCAACTAACAATCTCTTGCACTCCTACAAATTTTCAACGTGGTGAAGCCGGTAAATTACTTTTAGGTTTTTTTTTTCAAATTTGTAAATGAAATTCACTGAATTATTTTTCACTCTACTCTAGAAAGAAGATGAAGCAAAACCAAGGACAAGGGGAAAAACAATTTGAGAAACATACTGAAACTCAGAAGCAATAATAGGATTGTATTTACTAGCTGTGCAGTGAACATCTTTCTTTATTAGTAGATCAATTCAGTTAGTGATAGTTTCCATTTGCAACTTTAAAAAAAAATCTGAAGTGACAGTACAGCTTGTGAAGAATGCAGCCCTGATAACACTGGAGAGGAACCTTCTCTGTTCATATAGAGATTGCATGTGCAGCAAATGAGCTGTGCAAGTTTCCCCATATTGCCCTGGCAATGTGCATCAAAAAAATGTCCTAGAGTGACTCTAGGAATTTAGTCATAATAGGCTTAACTTTGTATCCAAAAAACTCTCACTGAAATCAATGCATAAAAGAGACTAATGGGTTTAGCCCCATCTGCGAATATGCAGTTTTGTCTTCTCTCCTAAAACGGGCTACCAAACTTTTGAATTTTGGATCTCTGTCCACTAGGAAATTAATAGAGGACACTGATGTTTGCAGTGTTATTGTATCCATGTTGTTCCCAGGATATGAGAGGGACAAGATGGGTGAGGTAATGTCTTACCTTAATAGTGTTTCCTCCTGCACCTTCTTTCTCCCATATCCTGGGACAATGTGGCTACAACAATACTACAAACAACAATGGAGGATATCAAATGTTGCCATCTGAAATGGAAACTCCACAACATGAAGAAGGAATTTCAGACTTAATAGAGACATTTACTTCCTGAGCAAATTCAAGAAACAAATCATCATCACTAGAGGACTCGCCATCTATAAACCTCTGACCATTACATACAACAAAGTCGGTCCAATAAAAGATATTACCTCACCCACCTTGTCTCTCTCAGAGAACACTGACTCGTTTCACATACACAACTGCATAGTCTTTAGATAATAAGTTTCATTTCTTTTAAATCTGGACTGGATTGGACCATTCTGCATGAAATTCACCTCAGGATATAAATACAGCCTTCCACAAACTTCCAGACTTTAAGTGAGGCTCAGGTAGTGTAAAGGGCCCAAAACAGACTCTCTTCACAGAAGTAACTGCTTAAGCTTGTACTTAATAAGTAACTCAAGCAGAAAAGAAAAATTCAGTGTCTTCATTCAGTCGATCTTTTCATCTCAGTAGTTGTCCATGCAGTTCCCATCGATTTCAATTCATGCACATGCAACTGATGGGATAATTGGATATATAATTTCTGGCAGAAGTGATACATTCTGAAATATATTTTTCCCTGTGCAGAATTTATATTTTACAGTAAAAAATAAATAATGATGCTAATTTTTCTAATAAATGCAGAAGTAATGTCATGCAGCTATGATTTTTATAATACTGAGCAAAAATCTGCGCTTTCAGGAACTCAGAAAAGTGTTCAGAGATGCTGCAGGAGCTTATATGCAATGTTAGTTAAAACTTCACACTCAGGGCCTGATCTTTTTTCCAATAAGATCAGGTGGATCTTTTCCATTGGCTTGTATAGAAGTTGGATCAGGCTTTAAATGTTATTGTGAAAAGAAATTCATAGAGTCATTTTTATTTTACATTAGTGACTTTCAGAGACTTCAGGAAGACTATGTAAGATAAAAAGAACTTGCCAAGGAATTGCTGGTTTAAAACTATGTCCTGATACTTTAAATATATTTATACTCCCATGTGGGCTTGTATATTTTCAGTTTCAACAGTAATTATTTATCTGAAATATTTTAATAATTAAATAACAAAACAACCTGAACCTATCCCCACTATTATATTTATGCAGTCATTTTAATGCAGTCTTTTTACCTCCATTCAGTCTTTTATCAGTCCATTACAAAGACAGTCATAATCACTATTTCACCTTTGGTAGTCATGGAACTTTTTCATGTTCATTATCATTAATGGCTTAATGGTCTCCAAATTGTTACATTAATCTTTTTCCATATCAGTGAGATATTTCCTCAACAATCAGCATTTTGCATCTATTACATCTATTAAGAATAGCCATAGTTGCAATCATGTTCAATAAGTGGAGAAAATAATTATATTTAATGAAATGGAAAATGTTGACAGTATTTCTCTTTTTCCATTATATGACCCTTTAGAAATAGCCTGTTAAAAATACATACATATACTAAATACATTCTATAATACAATCTGACATGAATATATATTAATTAAATATATTTAAAATACAATCCAGTCTATAGGAATTAATGACAGGTACAAAGTTGATCTATTGGTTCCTATATTATCCAATGATATATGGAAATCAGTTTTATTTGTTTGATGATGTTTTCTATGTAATGTTTCTTTATACATGCCTGTGCATTGTCTTTTTATGTACTATTAATATTATAATAGAGGCCCCGAATGAGCTAAGTGAGACACACAGGGTTCCTGCAATTTACAGTATCATGGCCATTTCTGCAGCTGGATATGTGCAGACAGACTGGCATTGGTTTCAGTGGGGACCCAAAAGGGGGTCCCCTTCCATGCTGATCCGATTGTGGAAACGGGACCTTCACAGACAAAAATATGAAAGGTGTGTGTCGGGGAGGGAATAGCATAGAGACAGGTTTTGTTGTATGCACCAAATTCACCCCTGTCTAATTATTAGTGGGGCAACTCCAAGCTGGTGATCAAGGCACAAGTGTTAAGGAAGGCGTTGAATGAGGAGAGAAGAGAGAGGAAAGGAATCTCATCAGTTTAAGAAGGAGCTCCATGTGTGAAGGGTCATAGTATTAACAAAAAATTGTCATTTCCATCGAAATTCATTCAATTTAATACAAAAATATTACAACAGAAAAAGTAGGGATTTATTGTTCAAGCTCCCTGGAACCATACCTTTGTCTCCCGCATTTACCTGCATAAAATCCTTAGAGATCAGTAGCTCACACACTTCTTACAGCACAGCAGCATGGATTATTCAAAATTATTTCTGCACACCTTGCCCTTCTGAACTAGTGCCTGAGTCTAAGGCGGGGAGAGAGGGAATTAGAATTAGTGTAGCCTAAGGCTAGATACACCATAAGGAATGGTTCATCATAGGTTCAAACTCTGATGAACAAACCCTTTAAACTTAAGACTCACTTGAAAGACTCACCTGCTATTGAGATCACATCTACCAAAATTATTGTCTTAATTTGTTTCATCCATTTTGAAGCTTATAACACTTTTAGACTCTTGCATACATGTGGCATCGTTATATTATTTGGGCCTGTGTTTTATGGGGGAATATGAGTGCTACATTCTTCAGTAATATTATTTGGAGATTTGTTTGTTATATCTGATGGTAAAACCAATTAGGTAGAGAGAAAAAATGGTGCCAGCCAGAATAAAAACCAGGACAATATGTAGCTTTATTTTCTCGTTTGGAGATCTCTATTATTGTTAATCAATCAAACATATGGGTCTCAAGCTTGGAGAATTTGCTGTTCATTTACTTTCCAGGTAGATTTTTTACAAACTCTCAATATAACCTTTAACTGATTTTTGGCTAATGGAATACAGTGGTGTAAATGTTTAAATAAGATACCTAAAGCTGGACATAACATATGAAATTGCCATATACAGTTAGTGTCAGATCATGGAATAAAAAAGGTAAATAAAATACTGTAGGTCCCTAATATAGTTCAGTTAATTCTTCTGAGAGATAAATTTTTGTTTCCTTTTTCCTGTTATATTAAGCCAAGTCTTTGCCAGAACTATAGTGTCTAGTTTTTTAGCTCTTTGAAGACAGAGCTCATGTTGATGAAGATCACTAATTGCAAAGTACAATGTCTCAATCTGTCACACAATATTCATAGTTAATTACTTTAGTGTGTAAAGTATCACGCTGAATGATAATTTATATTTTGAAGCTCTACCTTTTTTCACACGCAGAATTTCAAAACCACATTAGTTTTCACGTCATCAATAGAATATTAAAGAAGAGAGTCTGAATAGATTTCAAAGGGGAAAGTTTGATCTATATTTATTAGGCTCCAGGCGAAAACTGGTTAATGACTGAATATATGCATAAATGAGATTTTTCTGTGTATTAAACAAGATTTTTTTTTACCAGTTCATGTCTAGGTCAAATAAAGTTCATTTATGTCCAATAGATTATTCCAGTTAAAAGGAAAGGCAGAGATTAAAGAGTATAGTGAAATACCTTCCAATCTGCCATGGATGCAGTCTTTAATATTAAAGTCAGGTGACACAAATGCAGCTAGCCCTTGGTAGCTAACCTAGAGACCTACGGGTGTTGAGCTGGAAAAGATGAAGTCTGATTTTGACTTCATAGTATAAACAGAATGTCATCCACACATCAAAATTCCACCCTCAGTGAACCTCCGGCATGGTTAATGATTATAATCTTCACATTTAATCATGGGAACACAGTGACAGGCAAACAAAGGTTAGCTAAACTGACAGTTCAGACTGTTTCAATGGAAGAAGGGAAGTTTTATTTTAAAATGCATATACCCTTCCAACAGCACTTTTCAGCTTTAAACCTTGTTGCTTGTACAAAACCTAGCTGCTTGGAAGAACTGGCAGTGTGTATAATTAACCTTTAGATGGCAGAAAGGCTGGAAATTTTGATTTCTTTAAAACTGTTGCTATGCCAATACCACTTTCAAGGTTAAATTAAGTTAAGGGCACCTAAAGGGTGAAGAGAAGAACACAACACTAACATGTCAAAGGGAAAAATGCCATTTTAGAAATGATACAGCTATCTTGAAGAGATATTCTCTTGGGCTAAAGGACAATGACAACTTATTGAGAACAATATTTCAAGATATATCATATTCTCTGTTCAATTTTTGTTGTCCATAAATCCATGTGTCACTTTCACCCTCTTTCTTCCCCATACCACAATTTCAAAGAATTGTGAGTCTTCAAAATAGTCTGTAAGAACTTCAAAGGGTTTATTATTATTTACACATATTCAGTGTTCTTTCAGGTGTATGTTATAAAGACATCCAGCTTCAATAAGGAATAATTAATGAAAAGATCAATTTTCATCCTTACAGATAAAGTGAACCTAATACAAACAGTTCCTATATTTCATTATCAGCATTTGAAATAGCATATAATTACTGTCCAATATTTAAATAAATGCTTACTTGCTGTTTTTAAACCATATTTTGAATTATTTTATTGCAATGTACTCATGTGCTTCAGCAGGAAGGTGCTTCATAAACAACAATAATAATACAAACGATATTATTAATTGATAACATTCATGCTACATTGATCATTCAATTTCAGATTTCATTAATCCATTAATACTGAGGTATCAAAATGCTTAACAAATACCTATTTGAAGTCAAAATAAAACAAGCAGAATAAAATAAGATCTATTAGTAAGTTATTACAATAAAATTAAAACAACTTAATAATAAAAATACACTACACAGAAGGCCAGATTTTCAAAGGTAAAGATGCAGCTAAAGATGCAGTTAAGTCCCTTGGAGATTTTCAAAAGTTCCCACTGCACCTAAACGGATTTAAAAATCTGGCCCAGGATCTTTAGAACTTAAATCAGATGATTTATAGTGGATTAAATAATTGCATAGACAGACCAAAACAGTAATAAAATACTGCGAGTATAACAATACTAAATAAAACTGATGTATCTTTCTTCCAGTTGGAAATACAAAAATATATTTAGGAAATGGGTAATTTAGAGTCAGAAGTTAGCAACATATTGTCTTGATTTCTTTTATGTTTTATTAATGTAGACTGCTAAACAAAATAAAAACAAAAGATAGGGGAAAATTCTGTACTGACTTATCATCTCTGCCATCCCACGAGCTCAGCGGCATGGATATAGCCACTTTCATGGGACAACTGCACAGTTAACGTGAATTCAGTGAGCTCTTTTCATCTAACCTACATTTTTGGCCAAATTCTCTTCTCAATTTACTGACTTCCATGGAGTCAAATGGGATAACAGAAGACTTAAGTGCCTTCCGGTTCTCATTTCTCCTTTTTATTCCAGCTTCTGATCTATTTGTAAAATTATTTCTGTTTTACTTTTCATTCATTTCTACCTCTATGAATCAGTCTTTTGGGGACAGATTGCAGATAGTACTGTTTTCTTTTGAATAATTACTTCTGAACTTTTTTTTTGTTTCATCCTTTACTATCTTACCCTTTGGATAGCAAGGACAGCAATTGTTCCTGCAGCTTACTTCCTGAGAGGAACCTTTATTTAGACACCGTAGCTATCTGGCTTCCAGGCACACACAAGTCAGAACAGAGTTACAGACATTAGGCAGAAAAGTGACTCTACAGAGGGATAACAGATGAGCTTTTTTTCTCTCCCCAACTCAGAGTGTTGATGTTGATCAGCCATTAAATGGCAAATATTAGCAGGCAATGCTCCTATTTGCAGACTGAAATTTAGCATCCTTTATAATAATAATTTAAAAAGGAGTGCCAAACCAAAAATTGTTCATGCAAAAATAGGTTATTGCACACTTAGCTTGTATGCACTGATACAGCAGTGTGGTGTACAGACTGATTAACTGCACCACAAATACCAGACAGAACTGTTAACGGGCTGTTTGCAAAGCTGCTTCCCGAGGGGCATGAGCAATTGCGGTAATTAGATGTGGAAACCTGGTGTATAACATTTTAAAAATCAAACCCAGAGTGGTTTAGAGAAGGAACAACTACGTTTCTAATTTTTCTGTGGTAAAACAAAGAAAAAAATAAAATTGGGCCTTCTTTTAATTTGAGGTCTGATCCAGTAGACTGAAATTACTGGGCATTGCCCCACTGATTTCAATTGGTATATACCATATGATAACACTGCACTTGCTAGCATGTGTTTGGAGAGATCGGACCTTTAATAATATCATCATTAATGTGGCCTTTAAAAACACTCATAAAAGAGAGATTTAAGAGCTTGCTATATTTTTGTGACCAGCTCACACAGCCATTCCCTTCTAAAGAGGCTGTATCCCAGCATACTATTGTAACACAGGCCCATTTGCTGAACTGTTTAACTATTCTTTAACTAACAGTCTTGTGTTACAACTCCAGCTCTGATGAATAGGCCACATCATGGAAAAAAACCCACCTCCGATTCTTTTTAGTGTGTTCAGGGAGACAAATAACTATTCAGGGGGGAAAGTAACAATTAAAAAAAATGCTATAACTCCAAAACAGAAGGGCAAAGCACATGCAAACAAGAGAACAGCATTAAATAAAAAGGCTCGGCCACCAGCACCAGAGAGACCATTTCAGGTTGGTTAGTGAATCCTTTCTCCTTTTCACACTAATAACTGAACACTGTCTGAATTAAACACACCATGAAATTTATTGATTGTGCTGTGAGAGATGTCTGACATAGAGAAAAACATTTGCTGAAGCTGCAGTCTTATCAGCTTCCACAGTGAAAGGGCAGTGGCGGGAGAGTGGCTACTTAAATTCATCCCAGTTAGAAAGAGGACACCACCAAACTATATATTTTCTGCCCTGGTTAATCCAAGTCTGTCTGCAAACTCCATTTTTATTCAGATTAACAAATCCTTGTTAAATGCAGGCTATAAGATAGGTTACAGTTTAAATCCTTCAGATAGCCAGACATATGGATAAACCAAGCATGGATTAACTAGCTGGGACTGTAAATCCAGGAAACAATGTCTATTAATTAGACAGGGTCAGGACTATAATGGGAGGGGGGCAGGAACAGGGAAAATAAAGCAGCTGCCTCAACCCCATAGAGTGTGAGTGTGTGTGTGTGTGTGCACGTGTCTTCGGTCCGTCCGTCCTTTCTGGAGTATAAAGACAAGAATAATCCCACTTTTTCACTGCAAAAGAAATCTGAAGTCACCTCCTATTTTGGGTTCTCCCCTTTCCCCTTTTCTGGTGGAGAGAGGGAGGAGGAAGGCACTTCATTTCCCACTGTTTTTCAGAATTTCGTTTTCCTGTGCTACTTACAAAGAATCAGAACTACAGTCTCACAGGGAAGGGGGAAAAAACATCACATAATAAACTGCTGGTATCATTAAGATTTCTATTCCCTCCCCCCCAAAACACAGACAAAAGAAATACCTTCAAAAATAAAGTGCAAAGAAAACACAGTTATGGATCTTGGGGTATGCATGATCAAGGCATATGATATAGAGAAGTACAATAACAAACTGAATGATTTCAGCATCACTAAATTATGGTAGCACCCAACATTCCTCAAGACATGTAGAGAGAAAGCAATTATTATGATTTTACAGGTGGAATCACCAAATCTCTACAGCTAGAAAGAATAAGAACAGAAGTCTCTCCACACACCATCATCCATCCCTCCCTCCATCCCTTTCCTAGCTCATTTCTTATTTCCCCCCCCACACACACACACACACTGACCTGCTCATCTCATTACAGGAAACAAAAGAGGGAAATAAGTAAAAGTTGTTCAAAGGAGGTCATCAGTTAACAACAGGGCCGCCTCAAGAGAGGAGAAACTCTTTGGGGACTTCTGAATGCTAAGAATGAGAAGTTCTCTCTAGGAAACAACATTCAGCTGAGGGAGAACGCCCCAGAAAGACACTCCATAGCTATGAGAATTCATTGTGAAGTTCACCTGCCCTTTGGGATGACAGCTACTCTTGTGTGAGAAATTCTCATAGGAAATGAGATCATACTCTCCTAGCCCTAATATTGAGTATAGTGAAAACCTTTTTGAAAATCATTCCTTATATGTTCCAAAGCAGTGAAAAAGTTTTGCCCCCAAATACAACCTCCTGAGCATGGCTTTTCCCCAATTGTCATAATCCCAACTGCCCTTTTAATTTGTGAAAATGATCGTGTCGTCAGCAACACAGGGAGATCAGCAAAAGGTCAATTCTACTGGCACTTAAAAACATTTTCAAAGCCAGAACTGGGCTCAAATGGTGAGCTGAGTTCAGACTCATGAGAGATTTGTTTATACTGGATGTACAGTGTTAGTCTCTTGGGTGATAGGAAAAAAAAGGTTGAACTACATTTTCTCTGACTTTGATAATGCCACACCCCTTTTGGGAGCACAAGAAGCAAGTGGATGAATTTGGTGAGATAAATATTATGCTCAGTTTGAATATATGCACTCTATAATGGTCTGTCTTTTTCCTTTGATTTTTTTCTGTGTACTGGAGAAACAAGTTAAAAACTGTGTGAAGTTCATTAAAAAACAAACAAACAAACAAAAACCTGTGTGGATAACAATATACTCCAAAAGCTATGTATTTCTGTATCTCACACAGTAACTCCCTACACACACAATTTTTGTTTTGACTTACTCTTTAGTTGTATTTAGGGACCTTAGTCTATGTACCTTACAAAATACCATTAGATATATTAGGTTTACTCTTTTTTCCGATTCCTAAGAGACATTAACACATTTATGAAGGAAGAAGGGAGCGGAAGGTTCTGGCTAGAGGAAGGATCCTGTCAAAGAGATACTTGAGCATCAGAAGAAAACAAGCAACAAGCAAGTCTCCGGTATTTCTTCCATAAAGTGAAACACAGCCTAGCAGGGTCAAGTCAAAAAGTAGAGAGGTCTAACGATGCAACAAAGAATGCCAGAACAATGTGGAGCAACCCCATCAGGATTTAAAGTGTGGTTCTACTGTATGTCAAATAGGGCATCTTCTTACTCAAGAGATCTGCTCCCTATGTATATTCAGAATCTTATTACAAAAAAACCCCAAAACAGTTATTACTGCATTTTATTCTGGTTTACCCTGTAGATCCAACACAGCTAACAGAGTAAAATATTCTATTCCACTGTGTCATCAATCCCCCCCCACACACACACAAATTGACAATTATAGGGGCAACAGGACATCTGGTCAACCCCACTGAAGGCTATGGGTTTGAACAGGTGTCAGGAGCCATATAACTGAGGTCCTAATATGGCCAGCAATTTTTTATTATTGGTGATGATGCATGGGAAGGAAAAAACCTACCATAACTGTGGGTAGGTCTACACTTATGACAGCATGCAAAGTATAGACACTGCATGCCCAGCTAGCATGAATATGAATAGTAGTGTAGGTGGTAAGACAGCACCACATAGGCAAGCAGAGTACAGATACACCAGAACAGTAGGGTACATACCCTACCCAGCTCTCAACATGCCAAAGCAATGCTTCCCATGTCTACACTGTTATTTTAGAAGTATAGTATCCTGCTTCCTCTCCGATGCTTTTCCCCCCATCACAGTGAAAGACTCCAGCATCAGGGAAAGGCTCTGGCTGGGAGGAGGTGTAGGTAAAAGCTCCATATGGCAGTATGGACACAACCTGCCTTTCACTGCAGCATGTAGCTACAGGTACCCTATACACTGCACCAAGTGTAGAAAAGACCTGTAAAGGTTTGTTTACAGGATGCATTAGTCTACGTTAGAGGAATGTAAATTTTAGTGCAGACTAGTGTGCTGTGCACTAACTGGCCCACATGGACCCTCCCGGCACAAAATACAAGTTCCCTAGTTCCATTAGTGTGTACTAGGGAACTTTTAGGGCATGGTCCACAATAGGCCAGCTAATACACGAGTGTGTATTACAATTTACTACTAACTCACACCAGATAGGCAAGCCCTTTAAGTCTCGACTGAGTTTGCAGAGCTAAGAGTTGTGTGTGGGGAGAAGGGAATCCTAAATTAGCAGATGTGTGAAACAGAAAGGTTAGGAACATTTTGATGAGATAAGCATCAAAAAGTTCCAGATTGAAATTGTGGCCCATTGAAAAATCAATGGAAAAACATGCACTTCATTAGGACCAGGTTTTCAGCCCTGATGTTTATCTGACCTGCTGAGGTTTACCAAACTTTGCTGGGGATCTCACAAAAACATCCTCTCGTGATTTCTGGTACCTTCCTGCTTTTGGAATAAGAAGGAAATAATATGAGCAAGGCCTTTGCTGCATGAGATTTGAAACATCTGCTTCCTGTGCCATTTAGAACAGGTATACAAAAATGAAGACTACAAATTAATCAGACATTTTTGAACTTCAAAACCAAGGTGGTTGTAAAAACATTAGAAAATGGAGACAAATAATTTAAACATTCCCATACATGGTAGCTGTTTGAAAGATGAAAAACTATTTGAATGAAAAATTTCTACCTTTCAACGTAGTTTTTGTTTTACAGGTTTTGAAGTGGACCAATTTTTCTTTCTTTAGTTAATTTTTTTGCATGATTTAAATGGTTATCATAATGGTATATGACATTTTTCATATACCAAAATCCCAGGTTTGTATAAATAAATTTTGAATAGTCATTTCAATAATGTTTTGATAATGCTTTAATCATTTAAAAAAAAAATATATATATATATATATACTAATGATCAAAGCATTATCTATCTATCGATCTATCTATCTATAAAGACAGCACATAATATTTCATGAGCAATGAATACTGAATTTTTGGCAAGACATTTTTAATAGGCCATTTTTCAGCAAAAAAATAGTTTCAACCCTCTCTAACACACTTGTGCATAAATATACCAACACATGCTTTTAACTTTAATTAGAAATTTGCACTCCCATTTCAGTGCTCTCTTAACAGTCCCATGACTCTGAAACGCTGATAGTTGGTGTTCAATCCAGTCCTAATTAATCCCTGACATTCCCTCTCCAAATCTCCCTACCTTTATTAATATTTCATAAGTGATGGATTTGACAGTTTATCTGCTAGACTTTGACCATTCTCTAGCTCTCACTAGTTCCAGTAAGATGCCCCAGAATGCATTGCCTTCTCATGCTCAAATTCAGGAAAGTCAGCTTTTCACCGTATTACAGGACAGCAACTTACTCAACGGAGAGTGTCAGATCTGCTGAGATTGTTTGATTTTCCAGAAAAAAGAAGACACCTGTAGGAGGTCAGGTATTTTTTCCAAAACAAATACTGTTTTGATGCAGTTTGGTTCAAAAAATAGGTTAGGACAATGGCCTGTCGTCCTCCCCACCTCCTACCCTCAAACAGGTTTGTACATTTCAAATGAAGCCAAATGACTTTCAGCAACTATTGATATTATAAATTACACTATGTGAGTCACTATGAGAGACTGACAGTGCCTGTATTGCCTAGCCCAAGGCAAGGAGGGTCCTACTATATCAAGAAGGAAAGATTAAGTACTGGTAGCATCATTGATCTGTTTTCACTTGGCTTTGTATATCAACACAATAACTGTTCCAAACTGTTGCAGTCAGTGTCAGAGATGATGATGATGATCATCATGATGATGATGATGATGATAAAAGAAGAGGAAGGAACCAACTTTAGAAGTTGTAGCTATTTTTAATAGTGGTAAAATAAGACATTAAAAAAATAAGCTTTTCATTCCTGCTGAGCATGTGCTCTTTAACTTGGGAAATTTGGTGTAAAAGATGTTTGGAAACATAACTGGTGATAATAGGAATATAATTGGAATGGTAACATTTTAACCAGAGGTCCAACAGGCTTGTAAGATTGCAGCAAAATTGCTTCTATGTTAAAATGCCAATCCATCTCCTTTCTCTCCAGGTTGGGGAAGTAAAGGTAGGGCAGAAAGAAAAATATTCCTAAGAAAAAATATTTTGTAAAATTTTAAACTGACAACATTTGTAGTATAGAGATAGTAGCAATAAAGAAAATAAGAGGGGAATATTGTTCAGAGACAGAGCACCACCCTGCCAGCCACTGACTTGCTGCGTAGCTTTGGGCAACTAACTCACCCTCTGTGTGCCTCAGCTTGCCCATCTTAAATAAGGATATAAACAATACCTGCTTTCATCGGACTATTGAGATTCTTATTTAATGTTTGTAAATGACTTTGAAATTAGATTAAAGGTTGTGTTGGAGAGCAGAGGATCGTTAACTAGCATTACTAGAAATACACCTCTACCTCGATATAACGCAACCCAATATAACACGAATTTGGATATAATGCGGTAAAGCAGTGCTCCAGGGGAGCAGGGCTGCGCACGCCGGTGGATCAAAGCAAGTTCAATATAACACGGTTTCACCTATGACACAGTAAGATTTTTTGGCTCCTGAGGACAGCGTTATATCGAGGTAGAGGTGTACTATCAAAGTATGTGAGAGAAAGAAAATGCAGGCAGAAGTCCAGCACAGATTGGGGGCTATCCAGTTTATTGCACCCAATGCAGCATGTCTGACTGCCTGTCCTATGGGCAAGTGGTATATGTGTGCATTTGGTGCAAGGAGCCCCTCGCCCTCAGAGACCGTGTACGAGCTTTGGAAACCGGAGTGGCTGAACTGGAGAAGGGAAAAAATAGGTAATAATATACCTCTTTATGTGATCACAACTATATTTATGAAGCAGGGTAGGACCCAGCAGTAGGCAAATAATTTTTGAAGCAGTCAGTAACAATTGAAATAAACACAGTTTTCTACAATTAGGGAAAGAGAGCAGAGGAAATGCATCCACAATTAAAAGCATACAGACTGGCAGGAGCAATGATAGTCATATATATACATTCAGTGTATTCACTAATTAAAAAGGCAAGATGGAAAATGGATGTACTGGGGAATATCAGAGACAAGCATCACATTGAAATATAATTCACTACTTGAGAAATAATTTTTGGAAGACTCCCCAGTTGGCAGCAACATCCTAAAAATTATACTGTATATTGTATATAATCCACCCTCTGAGTGAATAGTTGTACAACAGCAACAGTAATCTCAGACCCAGTTCAGATCAACATAAGGAGCTTGGCCTAGTTCCAAAAATATGGAATATGTGTCTGCCTTTTCCTCTCATCAAGCATCTGTAAAATTCTCATCAGGAATTTCCACATTGGTGCATTCAAAGAGCACAAGAGGCTGATTTGCCAGTCTGTTTAATTCTCCCTAGGTGAGCAAAATGATATGTGGTGGTATTTACCCAACATAGATTAACAAAAGCAGTGCCATCCTTGCTTTTCCATCATACTATTCATTGAAAGTTGAAGTACAATTTAAATCCCATGCCAATCCTTAACCTAGTTTTTGTTTGACTGCACTTTTGTTAGGCAACTGACCTGCAATAGCATGCATTATCACTAGATTCCCTTGGGCAGTGAAGTAAACCTCAAATGAATGTAATATATTTGGATGAAACGTGGATTTCCAATCAAGTTGAGGTCACAAGTGAAATGATTCTGCTGCTCTCAATTTATTGCCTAACACTAATGTGTCCACATCACCCACTCAGCACAATTTCATTTACTCTGATGATGCAAAAGTAGAAGCACTTAAGGTGTGTAGACAGAATAGTACAGAGAAGCTTCAACACTATGCTCACTTGCACTATTACCTTACTCTTAACCAGTGTGATCTATGTCTATTTTTTGAGCACTGAAATTGATTACATTCCATCAAAAAAATGGAAAAAAAAATACAAAACATTTTAAAGTGAAAAGTGAAGAACATTAAGTTATGTCTTTTGCATATGTTATAAAGATGTTTACAAATATAGTATAAATTTGGGGATTAGCATCAATAACCTTATCAATAATGCACTGATTTAGGACACTTATTCACATACCTATGTATCACAGGTATGCATGTAGAAAGAGCCGCTAAACCCCTTTAGGGAGTTTTTTTAATCAAAAGAAGTAAGAAGAAGCAGAGTAACAAAGACAGGAAGAAGACAAACAGAATGGTATTCAGATCACAGAAGCAAGGGAATAAAGGGGAAGCTACGCAGTCTATTGAAATATCATGTATTTTCAAGGTTTCTCATCTAGACATTTCCCAGAGTGCATGTGAGATTTTAATGGAATGGCTGCCTGTGCTCATGAGGGAGGAAGTAGATAGCTGGTCCCCATTAGGAAGGCTTCTAAAGTCAGAAGTCATCATGTAAAGGTTAGAAAGAGTGACTCCTAGAAACAAAAAATGAAGTTCTGTTGGAGGTCATGTTGAGGTCCCAGAGAAGGAAATTAACTGAAACCTATATTTAAGCCTGAATCTTCTTGTGACACACATCCCTGTTACCCAGCTAACTTATGCAACTGTATGTCCTAGGTAGATGGATTTCTCTCTAGCCACATTAGGTATTTCTAAGCCAGATCTCTCTTTGGTATCTAAGCAAAGATTATATACCTGATGCTACTGTGCACTGCACTTTGTGGAAAGGAGCAAAAAGAGAAGTTGTTGATCCTGAAATGGAATGAACACTACATATACCGAATTGTTCTGAGTATAGGCCACTCCTGATTATAAGCCGCACCCTTAAAGTTTGGTGCTATTTTAAAAAAAATAAATTTTTAACTTTTGTTAACTTAAAGAAAATATACACATTAGTAGAACAGTAAAACAGTATTTTATTTAATGAATAGGAAGACATGTACCAGTATTTTTAACACTTTTAACACTTTTGGTAGTCCTGCTTTTGACGGCATATGTTATATACTCAGAAATATTGAAAACTATTTTGTAGTTATACTGTAAATAAAGAAGGGAAAAGGAATGGACAACAAGGAGACTTATGGGAACAGTTCTCACCCTCTCCCCTGCACAACAATCAACAACATTAGCAAATGTTCTTAAGTCATCCCTCTGAGACATTTTAGGCCTGGTCTACACTAGGAGTTTATGTCGAATTTAGCAGCGTTAATTCGATTTAACCGTGCAACCGCCCACACCAGGATGCTAATTAGTTCGACCTAGAGGGCTCTTTAGTTCGAATTCGGTACTCCACCCCGACGAGGGGAGTAGCGCTAAATTCGACATGGCTATGTCGAATTAGGCTAGGTGTGGATGCAAATCGAACTTAGTAGCTCCGGGAGCTATCCCACATTGCACCACTGTGTTGACGCTCTGGACAGCAGTCTGAGCTCAGATGTTCTGATCAGCCATACAGGAAAAGCCCCGGGAAAATTTGAATTCCTTTTCCTGTCTGGCCAGTTCGAATCTCATTTCCTGTGTGGACATCGTGGCGAGCTCAGCAGCACTGGCAACGATGCAGAGCTCTCCAGCAGAGGAGTCCAGGGAATCTCAGAGTAGAAAGAGGGCCCCAGCATGGACTGACCGGGAAGTCTTGGATCTGATCACTGAGTGGGGCGATGAGTCTGTGCTTTCGGAGCTGCGCTCCAAAAAACGGAATGCAAAGACCTACGAGAAGGTCTCCAAAGCCATGGCATTCAGAGGATACAGCCGGGATGCAACGCAGTGCCGCGTGAAAATCAAGGACCTGAGACAAGGCTACCAAAAAATCAAAGCGGCAAACGGACGCTCCAGATCCCAGCCCCAGACATGCTGCTTCTACGAGGCACTGCATGCCATTCTCAGTGGGTCTGCCACCACTGCCCCACCAGTGACCGTGGACTCTGAGGATGGGATAGTGTCGACGGGCAGTTCCTCGGCGATGTTCGCCAATGGGGAAGATGAGGAAGGGTTTGTGGAGGACGAGGCAGGTGACAGCGCTTACAATACTGCTTTCCCCGACAGCCAGGATCTCTTCATCAGCCTCACAGAGATCCCCTACCAACCCTCCCCGGCCGTTAACCCGGACTCTGAATCAGGGGAAGGATCAGTCGGTAAGTGCTATAAACATGTAAACATTTATTTTTTAAAAAACAGGAATAAAAACTATATGAAAAGAAGGTCAATACATATAGGGATCGAACAGAAATCCTCTTGGGACAGTTCCACGAAGCTCTCGTAGAGGTACTCGAAAAGCCTCCGCAGGAGGTTCCTGGGGAGAGGTGCCTTATTGGGTGCTCCGTGGAAGCACACTCTTCCGCGCCAGGCCATCCTGAGGTACAGTGGGAGCATTGCCTCGACCAGCATGGCAGCACAGGGCCCTGGTCTGTGCAGGGATTCATGCAGCATGTGCTCTCTGTCTCTCGTAGTGTCCCGCCTCAGGGTGATCTCGCTCGGCGACTGCTGCATCTAATTAGGGGAATTACTGTAATGTTACTATTGTGAATGCTTGACTTTTCCTTTGCATAACAATGACCGTCGTTTAACAGCCACGTGGTGGAGGCTGCAGAGGGAAAGCATACAGGGATCTTTCCCGGGGACAGCCGCGAGGGGCTGGAACAGGGTCAGACTTTATGCTTTCCAGATTGCCTGCAGCAGGAGGGCACTGCTATCCATTAACTGTTAAGCAGCCTAAAGTTTACGGCTTACCAGGCCTGGCTGCTACACGGATTCTGCTGTCCTGCCCCGCTTGTCTGATCTCCAGTGCAAGACCCCAGGCAATGAAAGCGAATGCCGAAAATTCGAACTTGTCCTGAGAGCACATGAGATAGGTGCCCTGTATGGTCTTGTTCACAGAAACTGAGTAGACTGTGTTCACTGTTCGCAAACATGTATCTTTGCAAGGAAATCACTTCCTTTTTCCCATCACACAGCTGCGGCTCTTTCCCGAACTGCCCCGGCATCCCCCTCACAGAGGCTGGCGCACATTAGGCGGCGAAAGAAAAAGACTCGGGACGAGATGTTCGCTGAACTGATGGCCTGCTCCAGAGCTGAGGCGGCCCAGCAGAGCCAGTGGAGGGAGACCCTCTCTCAGCAGCAGCGCTCACACAGCTAACGGGAGGACAGGTGGCGGCAGGAAGACCAGCAGGTGACTCAAACGCTGCTTGGACTAATGAGGGAGCAAACGGACACGCTCCGGCGCCTTGTGGATGTTCTGCAGGACCGCAGGCAGGAGCAGAGAGCCCCCCTGAACTGTATCTGCAACCGCCCTCCCCCGCCACAAAGTCCTGTCCCCCCCTCACCCAAAATCACAAGAAGGAGGGGCGCTAGGGGCCGTGAAAACTGTCACTCCACCCCAGCAGAGCGCTCATGTACCAAACAGCTCTCATTCCCTAAAGTATGAGAAATGCTTCCCTTCCTGGCTCACCCAATCCAAAATCCCAGTTTCATCCCCCAACTGTGTAGTTGAGTATTAAAAATAGTTTGCTGTTCATTACTGTTTCCGTCATGTTTCTTTGCAGAAGACTTTGTGTGAAGGGGAGATAGGGGTTTATTAATTGCATAGGACAACCACCATTACCAGGGTACAGACATGGGGGCAGGATCAACAGCAGGTCACACACAGAGTGCAGTCACTAGGCACCCGGGTCACTCTGGGAGGTGTCTGCTGCCCCAGGTCAGTCTGGGAGGTGTATGCTGCCCCAGGGTCCGAGCGCCTGGCATCCACAAATGGCAAGGCAGGCTGCCCTTACCATGCCCTTCCACCCTAGCCATGAACCTCTCCGATGCCCTGAGCCCCAGCCAGAGCCATCATCCCCCTACACCTACTCACCCTTCCCACACACCCCTCACCCCTTCATGCAAACCCACCCCTTCCTGCACACCCTCCTGTAACCGTCCTCCCCCCAGAGACCGCTGTAGGAGCAGGAGCCTGTCAGTCCTCGAGTGTAGAAGCGGTCTGTACATCACTGCACACCGTACCCACCACAGTCTGCGTCCCTGTTTGAACCCTTTAATGCGAATTCGTTAGTAAAGAAAACTTTGTTAATTAAAAATGTTCCAATAACTTTATTTTTTAAACGTCTGTTGGAAGGGGGGAAACCTGGTGAACGGGGTATGTAACCGCTGAAAAAAGTCAATAGTAACTGAAACAGGGGCAGGTTCAGCTTCTCTGTAAAGAGACTGTACAGTCATAGGTTACCCTGCTCTCTGAGGAACCTAGCTTTCAAAGCCTCCCGGATGCACAGCGCTTCCCGCTGGGCTCTTCTAATCGCACGGGTGTCTGGCTGAGCATAATCAGCAGCCAGGCGATTTGCCTCAACCTCCCATCCTGCCATAAAGGTCTCCCCCTTGCTCTCACAGAGATTGTGGAGCACACAGCAAGCTGCAATAACAATGGGGATATTGGTTTCGCTGAGATCCGAGCGAGTCAGTAAGCTCCTCCATCTCCCCTTGAGACGTCCGAAAGCACACTCCACCACCATTCTGCACTTGCTCAGCCGGTAGTTGAAGAGCTCCTTGTCACTGTCCAGGGCGCCTGTATAGGGCTTCATGAGCCAGGGCATTAGCGGGTAGGCTGGGTCCCCGAGGATCACTGTAGGCATCTCCACATCCCCAACACTTATTTTGTGGTCCGGGAAGAAACTACCTTCCTGCAGGCGTCTAAACAGACCAGAGTTCCTGAAAACACGCGCGTCATGAACCTTGCCCGGCCACCCAACGTAGATGTTGGTAAAACGTCCCCTATGGTCCACCAGTGCTTGCAGCACCATTGAAAAGTAGCCCTTTCGGTTAATATACTGGCTGGCCTGGTGGGCCGGTCCCAGGATAGGGATGTGAGTGCCATCTATAGCCCCACCGCAGTTTGGGAATCCCATCGCGGCGAAGCCATCTATGACGACCTGGACGTTTCCCAGGGTCACTACCTTTGAGAGCAGTAGGTCAACGATTGCGTGGGCTACTTGCATCACAGCAACCCCCACGGTAGATTTGCCCACGCCAAAGTGGTTCGCTACTGACCGGTAGCTGTCTGGCGTGGCAAGTTTCCAGAGGGCTATGGCCACTCGCTTCTGCACAGTCAGGGCTGCTCGCATCCGGGTGTCCTGGCGCTTCAGGGCAGGGGCCAGCAAGTCACACAGTTCACGGAAAGTGCCCTTACGCATCCTGAAGTTTCGCAGCCACTGTGATTCATCCCAGACCTGCAGCACTATGCAGTCCCACCAGTCCGTGCTTGTTTCCCGGGCCCAGAATCGCCGTTCCAGAGCATGAACGTGACCCATTGCCACCATGATCTCCGCGGCGTGGGATCCTGTGCTTTGTGAGAGGTCTGTGCCACTCTGAGACTTCATGTCCTCACCGCGCTGCCGGAGCCTCCTCGCCCGATTTCTCAGCAGCTGACTGTGGAAGAGGTGGACGATAAGGTGCGAGGAGTTGACAACGGCCATAAGTGCAGCGATGATCGCAGTGGGCTCCATGCTCGCAGTGCTGTGGCGTCCGCACTGTCACTGACCAGAAAAGTGCGGTAACAGATTTCCCGCCGGCGCTTTCAGGGAGAGAGGGCGGGAGTGGCGGTTGAATGACGACAGTTACCCAAAACCACCCTCGACACATTTTTCCCCCAGCAGGCATTGGGGGCTCTACCCAGCATTCCAATGGGAAGCGGGGACTGCGGGAACTGTGGGATAGCTGCCCAGAATGCACCGCTTCCAATGTTGACGCTTGCCCCGTTAGTGTGGACTCACAAAGTCGAATTAGTGTTCTTAGTGTGGATACACAAAATCGAATTCATAAGGTCGAATCCACAAATTCGACCTAAGTTAAATCGAACTACTCTTGTAGTGTAGACATACCCTTAGTCACTTTCACTGCCTGTCTCTCCATCAATACCGGTATCTGCTCAGGTTTTCATCACTACTTCCAATGCTTTCTACATCACTCCCACTGTTTTCTTCATCCCCAGTGATGAGCTGCCAAAATCATAACAACCGGTTCCCTCCTCACCCCAGGAGGAGTCATGGCCCACCCCCCTGGGACTCCTGCCCCATCCAACCCCCCACGTTCCTTGACACACCCCCCACCCCAGGGACCCCTGCCCCATCCACCCCCCTTCCCTGTACCCTGACTGCCCCCTGCTGCCCCATCCCACCCCTCCTCTCATTCCTGATGGCCCCCCAGGACCCCTGCCCCATCAAACCACCCCTTCTCTCTGTCCCCTGACTGCCCCTGGAATCCTTGCCCCTGACTGCCTCCCACCACCCCATCCAACCCCTGATCCTTTCTGACTGCCCCACCAGGACCCTTGCCCCTATTCAATCCCCCTGTTCCCTGCCTTCTGACCCCCCAACCCCCGAACTCCCCTGCCCTCTCTCCAACACCCCCTCCCTGCCCCCTTACCGCGCTGCCTGGACGCGACTGGAGCCGGGAGCCCAGGGACGCTGGGCCGGGTCCAGGGCCGGGTCCGGGGCTGGGGCCAGGGCCAGGTCCGGGGCTGGGGCCGGAGTCGCGGGGCCGGAGTTGGAGGATGTGGCGGGAGCTGGGCGGACGGAGCTGGGGAGGGCCGCGGCCAGAGCCATGCAGCCGGAGCTGGAGCCCGGCCGCTTGGCAAAACAGCAGGAGCCGGGCGGCTGGAGCCACGGGGCCAGGCCAGGCTGGAGGGCCGTGTCCGGAGCCAGGCATCCGGGTAGGTGGGGTTGCGGCCGCCGCTGTGCCCGGACCCGCACTACCAGAGCCGGGCCGCGGCTGGAGCCGAGCGGCCAGGGAGGGCCGCGGGGCCGGGTGGTTGGGGAGGCGGGACCGGGGGTGGCCGGGTGGTCGGGGACGTGGGGCCGGGGGGCCGGGGAGGGTTGCGGCCGGAGCTGGGCAGTCGGGGACGCGGGGCCGGGCGGTCGGGGAGGGTCACGGCCGGGGACGCGGGGCCGGAGAGGGTCGGAGACACGGGGACAGTCGCGGCCGGTGCCGGGTGGTCGGGGACGCGGGGCAGGGGCCGGGCGGTCGGGGACGCTGGGCCGGGGAGAGTCACGGCCAGAGCCGGGCGGTCGGGGATGTGGGGCCGGGCGGTTGGGAAGGGCCGTGGCTGGGTGGCCGGGGACACGGGGCCGGGGAGGGTCGCAGCCGGAGGCGGGCGGTCGGGGACGCGGGGCCGGGCAGGTGGGAAGGGCCGTGGCCGGGTGGCCGGGGACACGGGGCCAGGGAGGGTCACGGGGCCGGGGAGGGTCGGGGACACGGGGCCAGTCGCAGCCGGAGCCGGGTGGTCGGGCACGCGGGGCCGGAGGTGGCCAGGTGGCCGCAGAGGGTCGCGGCCGGAGCCTGGCCGTCGGGGCCGCGAGGTCGGGCTGTCGGGGAGGGTCATGGCTGGGGACACGTGGCCGGGGAGGGCCGTGGCCAGGTGGCCGGGGAGGGTCGGGGACGCGGGGCTGGGGAGGGTCGCGGCCAGAGCCGGGTGGCCGGGGAGGGTCGCGGCCGGGGACGCGGGGCCGGGTGGTCGGGGCTGGGGAGGGTCGCGGCCGGGCCGGGTGGCCGGGAGGGTCGCGGCGGGGCGCAGGGCCGGGTGGTTGGGGCCGTGGAGGGTCGCGGCCGGAGCCGGCTGGTCGGGGACACGGGGCCGGGGAGGGCCGCGGCCAGGGACCGGCCGGGGTGCACGGCCCTCCTCGTTCCCTCTACCCCTACCTCAGCGTCGTCTTCCTGGGCCTGAGCGGGAAGCCTGCTTGCTTCTCAGCCCTCCCAGGCTTCCCGCGCGAACAGCTGATTCGTGGGAAGCAGGGCGGGAGGAGAAGCAGGGAGGAGCATTCATGGCAGGAGGTGGAGGCAGAGCTGAGGTGAGCTGGGGCCGCAGCAGGGAGCACTTGTTAATTTTAAATGCCCTTTTAGAATCGGTAGTCCCACGCGGGACAACCGGTTCTAAAAGGGCTTCTAAATTTAACAACCGGTTCGTGTGAACCGGCTGCAGCTCACCACTGCCTCCCCCCGACTAGACCAGGCATGCACTCTGTAGCACAGGGAGTCCCCCTGCACCCTGTGTCCAGCCGCCCTGTAGGGTTTTTTGTTTTGTTTTTTCCCCTGCTTTGCCAGCCGCGCTGTTGTCCCGCTCGTCCCCCCTTTGCTGCTCCAGCCGTGGTTTTTTTTCTTCTCCCCCCTGCTTCACCACTCCGGCTGTGCTGCAGGTTTTTTTTCTCCCCTGCTTTGCCGTTCCAGCCGCACCGTTTTTTTTGTCCCCCCCACCCTGCTTTGCCGCTCTGGCTGTGCTATTTTTTTTGTCCGCCCCTCACCCCCCCCTCCACTTTACCGCTCCGGCCGTGCTGCCGGTTTGTTGTTTTTTCACCTGCTTTGCCGCTTCAGCTGCACCGTTTTTGTTTTTGTTCCCCCCTCCGCCGCCGCTTTACTGCTCCGGCCGCACCGAGTTTTTTTGTTGTTGTTTTTTTCCCCACGCTTTGCAGTTTCAGCCACGCCGTTTTTTGTCGTCCCCCCCTCCCCCCGCTCTAGCCGCGCTGTGTTTTTTATTTTTTCCCTGCTTTGCCGCTCTGGCAACCCCCCCCCTTTTTTGCAACATCCCGATTGTAGGCCGTACCCCTAGTTTAAAGACTTACCTTAGGGGGATAAAGTGCGGCCTATACTCGGGACAATACGGTATACACAATGACAGCAATCAAGGGGGAAGTTTACTCTCCCCTGAGAGTATCAAAGCCATACTACACAGCATCACACCTGGGGCTGCATAGATGTTGTCAAGAAGGCATATTAGTACCAACGAGAAGCAGAGCTGTGTGTTAATGATACAAACATTTGTCTCCGGAGAACCCAGTAGACACTCAGATGAAATTCATGTAGGACTTAATGTTTTACTCATTGGCATCACCAGCTCTTGTATCCTGTGTGAGTTCTGCTACCAGGAGGGAGGGAGAGTCACAGAAAGAGTAATGAGTAAAATAGCATAAATTCTCGAGACTGATTCCTTGGGATCTGGAGAAGCACGCAACACTCCCTCCTCCACCATCCACCAGCAAGCCCCTCCCCCACAGTAGAAAATGACTGGATTTTTGCATATTCATATTTAGTGCCAGATTTATCCAGGTCTCGTGCAGTGCATTGAATAGTACCTTACTCTAAAATTAAATCAGTTGGACTACTCCTAGAATAATGTACTACTAAAAGCAAGAATGGCAGAACCTGTCCCTTGGCATTTTCTGAGCATTTAGTTCCCTCAGTAGTGCAGGGAACTAGGATGGTCAGATTTCAAGGAGAATTATGTAATCACCTGATCGAAATTGTATGCTCCAGTCTTTAGTTTGTAGCCATTTATACGAAGAGCTGCTAGCATTGTTCTTTTAGAACTAAATCCTACGCCTAAACTGAGTAAATGACTGGACAGCTGATCGCTGACTGCATATTAGACAATCCTCCATGACAGGATGTGATGTGTTAAGGACAGTCACCACAATGTACTACAGCTGCATGTTATTTCTTTTGAGTAAAAAATCTGATCTCTGACTTTTTTCCCCCTCCCCAAAGAGTCTTACATCTATAGCTTTTTTATGAATCATTGCACAGGAATGTGTCAATTCTATCAACTAGAAACAGAAACAAGTAGGCTGGCCCACTTCTTGGCTCATTCCGCAGCTGGTAAAGAAATGGATTGCTCCCTTATTCCAGAAATTCCATGAGGTTGGCATTTCATTCCCCTGTGGAACTAAACAAAATCTGGAATTTCCCTCCAAAGAGAAATTCCCTTTTCCAACCAATTCTACCATATAAATATTAACAACAAATAATATAAGATTTAGTTCCCTCATTATAACACCCAAACCCGGAGTGTAATCTCCACAGTTAACCCAAGTTACTATATGATCTTAGTTTTTTTCCCCATCATGTAATGAAGATGTGACATATGAGAGTGCTGCAAAGAGACTGATATATCCTGACCCCGCTCACACAATATAGGTCAATGTAACAAAATATCACATGGGTTGAAGCAACATCAACAGATTCTACACTTGTTCCGCTCAGACTCTCCCTGTACAGAATGTGTCATCTCCTAGATTTCTTGCTTTAACTTAAATAGTAAAACTGGTTGGAGCAAGGAGTATGTATTTGTAGAGGACCTTGAACACAGGGGTCCCTATTGTAACTGGGGTCTGTAGATGGTACTACAACTTAGATTGTTAGTAGTTTGGAACAGGGATTCATTTGTATTGTAAAAAGTTTGTAAGTGCATCGCTGACACTGTATACAGCTACTAATTAATAAGCAATCTTTAGCTGATGGAAGCATGCACACTACCCTAGTGACATGACGCTCCTTCAAGTCTCTTTCCCACAGGTTGTGCTGCATGTTCTAGTTCAGTGCTTCTCAAAGCCAATCCGCCGCTTGTTCAGGGAAAGCCCCTGGAGGTCCGGGCCGGTTTGTTTACCTTCTGCGTCTGCAGGTTCAGCCAGTCGCAGCTCCCACTGGCCGCAGTTCAACGCTCCAGGCCAATGGGGGCTGCAGGAAGCAGCGCGGGCTGAGGGATGTGCTGGCAGACTGGCTTTGAGAAGCACTGCTCTAGTACATTACGGGCTGGATTTTCAATGGACCTCAGCTTCCACTTATGCACCTAAATAAAGGCCAAGTGTTCTGAAGTGTTCCGCACCCAGCAGCTCCAATTGTAGAGCCAGATTTTCAAATGAGCCCAGTACCCACCTTGTACCAAATATGCTGAGCTTTTTTGAAAATCTGGCCACTTATTTTGATGCCCTAATAGGAGCTAAGCTCTTTTGAAAACTGCAGCCTAGAAAGGCATAAGGTCTTACTTGCACTCCAGTTCCTTTGCTTTTCTCCTCTCCAAATTTCCACTGTTCTGCTCATCCTACTATCACCGAACCTGGAGAAAATACACCAAATGTTCTTGCTTGGAAAAAAGGAACGCGTGAAAGTTCCCTCTAGCAGGCATGGTGCTTCCTTCACCTTAAGTAATCCCTTTGAGCAACTTGCTGGATTCACTTTGACCCAGGAAAAATCTTCCTATTGCTGCTTCCTGTTTCTTTCCCACAGAAATGTCCCCACCAGTTCTGCTCCATCTTCATAACTTGCAGTCACAGGAAAATGTATGGGTAAGAAAAGAGAAAAAAAGGCAATCTGGAAAGATAAAAATAGATGTATTTGGAACTGTAGGACAGCCCAACAGTGTTTTATGGACCTATTAATACATGCTTCGCGCGGTGAAAGGCATGTATCCATTAATTATAACTTGTTCAATAAAAATGCCTCTTTATGTCTAACTACTGAAGTGGCACAACACAAACTATCACTTGCATGAAGTGTATGTTATCATACTCCTCATTACCTGACCATTCATAGCACGATTGCTGAGGAATAATCAACTGAAGTCAATTATACAGTAAGCACTGCAACGATTCCTGATAGACATGACTGATATCATTGCAGAATACAGTAAAGCAATATATTTTGAACTTTATCTTATTGCACTCAGCATAAAATTGTCACTTGTTCTGTGAATTTGCCCTGTGAATGCTGATTTTCAGAAATGTTTGACTAAATAATTCTTGACAGTTATTTACTAATGTTTAGATATACTGCATACATCACAGTAATGATGGGTGAACTAGAAATGCCTTAAATATATTCCATTCATAGACACCAATCCTGCAATCAGATCTGAAAACAAGCATCCTTGTGCCTGGACACAACCCCCATGGCTCCACACAGGTGCAGAGGGCTACACAGATCTGATTGCAGGATTGGGCTCTGAGGGCCTCAAAAAAGCTTATTGAATGTGATATTTCAACTGATTTCAATGGACTTTGGATCAGGCCTCTAAGTTTGTAGACACCACATACAACCCTACTTTCCTAGGTAAATTTAATTTTTTTGGATTCCTTTTATCAGTGAAAATGAAAATCACTTGACTAAATTAAGATGACTGATATTTAGCAAAATGCCTTAATAGGAGCTGCAAAGGTTTTACCTGTCTACTTCTGTATAATGAACATTTAATAACAGACCTCTTTTCTTTCATGCCATGAATGTATATGATGAACTTTGAATTGCTTCACAAAAAAACTATTAGCATTTGGCTCCAAATGACATTCATTGCAGATGTCTGGATCAGTCTTTTCTGCTTAAGCATTCCCAAGTCTGCATGTTCATTTCCTCAGCTATTGGTATATCAATGTAATTGAGTTGACAAGATTTTTTCACCTCAGATCTAAGAAATAGTTTGCCTCTGTATTTAGTCACATTTCTGAGTCACACATTGTGTTCATCATGCTCCCTTGATGAGTGATTTGTTAACATTATCCATCCTATAAATTAGTAGTTGGACTGTAATACACCGAGGGTATTTATTTGGTTTGCTTAATCCTATGAGTTGTAGCCATAAATAGTACATAATTTAGCTCTTTTTCTGTTTGTAACATATGCATTTTACATGGTCAACAAAGGCCTGATCCAAAGTCCCTGGGCTCTACACAGTGTGTATGTGGTGTTTTTGTTTTTTATTTTGTTTTATTTTAAGAGCAGACTAGGAAAGGTCAGGGTACAGGGTGCTATTTAAATAAATACTCTGATCTTCAGTTCCAATATGACAACAGGAGTCAGACATGCATCTGATGAAGTGGTTATTCACCCACGAAAGCTTATGCTCCAATATATCTGTTAGTCTATAAGGTGCCACAGGACTCTGTCGCTTTTAACAGGATTCAAAGTGTGCCTACGTGCACTGAGCTTGAAAGCACCTTGAAGAGTACTTTTTGTTATTCATAAGAGTCATAAAATGCTAGATCAACCCAGGATCCATGACAATATGCCTGGAATGACTCCGCCACTAGACCAGTAACCAGGGCCACAAACTATCAGCTCTTGGGAGAAATCTCATTAGGAGTTGAGTGTCCTCTTCATGCTCACACAAGGTGCATACACTCGAAAAAATCCATGTTTGCAATCGAGCACACACCTTCCCTGCATCCGAAACCAGATGCAAATGACACAGCACTTCACCACCTCTCTGACCTTTCTCAACTCACACTTAACCACACAGGCAGCTGGAGAGAGCTGGGCATACAAAGATCTTGTTGCAGCAACTAGCCCAGATTCAATTATACAGCAAAGTCAAGGTGCTAGTCCATGTTTCACTAATGGATATTGATTACTGTACTTTATAAGCCACTGTCCTTGCACTGAAGTCCATTAATCCTGGAAATCCCAGAAATCAAATGTCAAGTGCCCTCGATTCTGAGACGAGAGCCCACACAAGACCTGGGCAACAAATGTTTCACAAAGAATGTGTATCTATATAACAAAACCAACCTTCAACCTTTCCTTCCTAAATGCTGCTTAGCAGGTATTTTTTCCAACCCAGGCCCCTGGAGATGTGTTTTCACCCCATCTCTTCATAGTCTCAGCCTCTCATAATTACATTAACCAAAATACAAAATAATAATGGTGCCGTTCCCCAAAACTGGGAGAATTACAGCAGGTGGCAATGCACTAGGCCACTACCTGGCAAGTCAAAAATATTCAGGAGTTGGACAAAGAAATGTGTTGTGACTTTCCCAGTAGGGTAAGAGAGCACAACTCAATTGCAGCCATCCCAGACCCAGATAAGTGAGAATTGCTTGTTCTCCACTGGACTGACCTTTAGGATCACATGGGACTGACGTAACTAATCAGATACAATACATAGGAAAAATAGTTTGTGACTTCCCCATGTGACCGGTTCCACCAAATCAGTTGCAGTCGGATGTTATTTCTGGCCATCCAGATAAAGTTAAACCAGCTTTGATAGGCAGTTCATAAACAGAAGCAAAATTCAAGTGCTGATCCATGAATGCAAGCCAAGCCTGACTTAGGATAATTTTTGGTTTCAGTTTAAGAGCTTGCACTAATAATGAATGTGATAGAAGTATTGTTTAGCAGTCATGCTGTTTTAACTTATCTGGTAGTGCTCCTATTTGAAGGAACAGTCCCTCCCTAATGAGCTCATACCACATAACTGCATAGTAAGTCTAGTCAAAATTTCCCCCCGTAAACTGATATTCGACTGAACATTTGTTTTTTTCACAAAACATTCTTTTTGCCAGAAGTGCCTGCTTTTCATTAAGAGTTTTCAATGAAAATCTTAGTTTTCAACTTTGCAATGAAAACATTTTCCGCAGAAAATTTAGACAATTAGTTTGTGTCATTGAAACTTTCTAGAGGGGAAAAAAACATTTTCCTACCAGCTTTACTGATCATTGTTGGAATCAGATTTTTTAAAAAGAGAACAATTGATAAGGTTTCACAGCATAAGTGGGAAACTGAAGATGCTTGGATTTACATTTCACATACCCATACTAAATTTCTTTCTAGCATTTGGGGGAAAAAAATGAAATAAAACAACTGGTTTTAAAAAACAGGAAAATAACCCTTATTTTAAGTGAGTTTAGGAAGAGCATGGCTCAAATATTTTAAAAAAAAAAAGGTCTTGTCTGCAGCCAGTCTGGTGAAGACCTATTTTCTCTCTCCTCCCTCTATTTTATGTCAAAATCATTTTCAAGTGTCCAGCACGTGAAGCCATAGCAATTGTGTCATATATAGCCCTGCAAGGTTGCAGGCAATCCTAATTGGTTGAAAATACAATCAAAAGCCTGAAATTAGGCAAGTATACTTGACATCTCAGATTAAAAATTAAGGTATTAGATTTATTTATCAAGAAAGAAAAAAATTAGAACAGATTATTAGGTATGCAGCAAAACCTTTTCAAATTTATTTTTAAAAAATCCAGTGTCGCCAATCTAAGCATTCAAAATCTTGAGTTTGCCCCCAAATTTATGAGATTGGTTTAAAAATGAGGAGCTTTTAAAAATGTTTGTAGGTATTTATATTTGCCTACTGATTTTTGAGCCTTTAGAGTGGAGCCAGGTCACATTTTGAAGCTTTCCTCCATTGCCACAAGGACTAGAAACATTTCATACACACAAAGACACAATAAAAATTGAAAACCCCATTTTCCATCATACCATTTTGATGGAAAATTCCTGACCTCACCTAATTACAATCTATAAAATAAACTGGAAGACTTATTAAAGGCCAACAAAATATTTCCATCTTATTGGTGAAAGTGGTACAGAAACAATACTATGACTAGTATTAGAAAAGCAAATTATGTTAGGTTCATCCAAAACAATTTCCAATTACTTTTAGACTTAAAAAAAACCCCACATACAATTAAAAAGAACTAATCACTCCCAATTGTTAAAGTTGTGTCACTGGATAAAATATTCTACATGGAACAGAAATACATCACCTATCTGAATGCCCTGTAAGTAACCTTTTTCACGTATTGGACTTGTTTAAGTCAATATGAAAGTCACCCTCTCCAAATTTGACAAAAAATGTGGTTTACAGTCATTGATATGAAACACCTATTAGTTCCACGTAGAATGTTAGCAAAGTATTAGGTGCACACTTGGAGAATTCTTCTCGAGCAGAAAATTAAAGACTGTTTATTCTGTTTACAATAATTGCAATACACAGATGAAAAGTGCACTCATCAAAAAGGATGAGGATAACTGGCAGTAGCTGCACAGTATGGGACAGGCAAGTGACAGTTAAAGCATCAGTGGGAGGTCCTGCTTTCAAAGAAACCAGCAGAAAGGATGTCTACAGGGGAGAGACATGAATCCCCTAACAGGTATAACACTGGGAAGGAACTAAGAGCTCTGGAATATTATTTTATATTTCACATAGTGAATCAATCTTCTGTCCAATCTTCAGCTTCTGTGTTTCTCCTCACATTCCTTCCTCTTTACCCATGTTCTTACCTTTTGGTTTTCTTTCCTTTTCTGCTTCTACTATTCCTGCTTCCTTGTCTGGTCTGTCCCCTTTCAGCTGCATTTCATAGGTCTTGGAAAATCTGAATTGCCCTCATTGATACAGCTGCTTCCTTCA
The DNA here is from genome assembly GCF_016161935.1 of Mauremys reevesii. NCBI lineage: Eukaryota > Metazoa > Chordata > Testudines > Geoemydidae > Mauremys > Mauremys reevesii. Next base: position 106,564,902 of record NC_052623.1, on the reverse strand, counting down.
CAAGCCACTTTCCAGGGTGAGTCATATGCTGCCTTTATGTTTGAGCTCCCCAGCTGCAAATGCAATACATATTTGGCGCTGCTCAGAAAAGTATAATCTTAAAGAACACATTAAACATTTCCCTCACAATCCAATATTTCCCAGTGACCCATCACTAACAACCGGTACCATACATGACTGATAGTAAAGCATAATTGCAGTGAATTTTAATATTGGACAGGTAGGGTATCATCAATTAGTAAGTAGCAAGTTATATTTAATTAACATAAAATGTTTCTAGCTAAAAAGATGTGGCGTTTGGTGCCACTGATTTTGGTGATGGGTACTCTATCAGGAACATTTGACATTTGGAGTTCAAGGGTTCACTACTTAAAACAGCATTGTATACAACTTCTGGCTACAAAAACTTAGTCATTAATGGTAAATTTGATCAAATTGTAACAAATAAAAAATACTTTCTGTTTTCTATCAATTTTCTTCTAAACAAGGCTTTTTTTTAAAAAAAGGTCAGGGTTGTAAACCATACATAAAATCAGAAACCAACAAGGCAATATTATCATGACTTGAGTTTAGATGGCTCCAGAGTGCAGCATGTGAGAATTAGGTCTGACCTGGTATGTTGACTGCATAAAAGCTGCCCCAAAGCTACATTTTGAACTAAGGGGACATGACACATAGATATACATTCTAAATTGCCAAAGATATGTGGTCTCTCTACATCAAACTGGCTCACTTATTAGAAATTAGAGTTGGGTGCACTATTAATAAGTATTTACACTATTTGCTGCATGTAGTACTGTACAGGAGATCTAGGGGTTTATGATTTAATTAACCAAGAGATTGAAATCTGTATTCTTAAAAAAACTGAATGCATATCAGCCTACTAACCCCATGTTCCAAAAATATAATACATTGTTGATTAATATCTCCTTAAGAGCCTGCAGACTGTCAGTTTTCATCATGCGTAATGTGTTATGAGATCTTATTCAATTAAAGTGTTAACATTACTGGCTATGTTTCTAATGCCTGGGAGAGAACAATAATTTCAGACAGGGTCTCTGTGCTGGTGCTCAACTACATTTGGGCTTCCTCATCGACTGATAAAATCAATGTGTCCCAAAATGGATGCTTCATCTAAGCTTCAAGTAAATGATAAACTCCAGTTTATATCCAAAGATGTAGGACTAAGGTGTTGGCTTCTCATTTGGTTTTCTGCAACAAAATATTCATTCAAATATATTGTACTGCTAGTCATCACATTCAAATATTGTCATCAAGAATATAAACGTCTCTTTATGTTGTAATTATCTCATTGTAGACTCCTCTCCTTATTTAAGGTTTTAAAGAAAAGAATAATTGTTCAGAAACTATCAATTTGTATGATTGTGTACAGTCCCTCATACAAAATGCATTTCAGATTCTAAAAGTCAGATGACATTCCATTTACTTAGCAATTATGAAGTAAAGGAAATTTTAAAAGTACTTTTCTCTCCAAGACTAGATTTAAGATTCAAGTCTAGTCTAAATATCCATTTTATGTGAGAAAAGTTCTAGCCATCTCAACATTCCCAACAGAAATGGGCCAAGTCATTTTCTCTCTCTTCCAAAGTTCATGGCAATTAAAGACTATTAGCCAAGTTTTTTTTTTCCAATTGCTAAACATGTTTTGAAAAAACATGTATATAAAGTTGGGCTCCTAAATCTGCATTAAACACCTAAATAAGTGGCTTCATTCTCAAAAAATACTGAACTTTCATTGATTTCTGGGTGCTCAACATCTTTAAAAATTAAAAATGTATTTGAAGATGGAATTTTCAAAAGCACTTCGGTGCATAAAGCTCATGGACTTTCAATGCGACTTGCATTCAAGTCACTTAGATACTTTTGAAAATGTTACCTTTTGTTCCTAAATATGGATTTAGGAGCCTAATTTTATGCTTTATTTAAACATGGCTTTAGTTTTTTTAAGTTTTAGTTGACAGCATGGCTTTTTTGAAAACAGGTAGGAGGACTTTTTATAGCAGTTGTGAGAGAGCAAGTTCTGTAACTGAAAATATTGCAACAATCCAGCTCCCTGTTAAAGAAAAAGACTGAAATGAAACTGCAGGGCCTGCTACATGACAGTTAGGATGGAATATCCACTAAAGTGAACAGAGACACATGACATATTGCAGCCTCTTCTTATTGCTCTTCTTTTTATCTCATCACCTCACATGCTCTTCTTTTATCACAATGGTGATATATGGTGCCACGACAATGGTTACATCACCACAAGTTGTTGTTAGTGACCAGCAAAAGTCACAAGACGATTGGTTTCAGACAGGCCCTGAAAATTCTGGATGTTTATCTGACCTTTTGAGATTTCACTTCTCCTTTCTTCCTCCCTATTTTTGCTTCCCAGTCTCCTGATTGCCTCACTACCAATCTTAATTTAACTTCTTTCTTCTGATCAGGGATCAAATTGGGGAAAGCTCTTCACCTTAGCGGCATTACCAAAACTAGCTCTGCCCAAAACCTCTGATCCACTTGGGATTAAAAAAAAAAAAAAAATTAGTGACAGTCAAGATCTTTTGAATATAAATAGTTTTCTTTCTCAAATGCTATGCATGCAAGGACATCACCTAACCATTGTTTCCCTCTCCATTACTGAGTGCTTTGATCAGAGAAATAGTTCAGAATATGGACATTTAAAATCATAATTTAACTTCAGGACTAACAATGTATTGCAATGAATGGCAGGACAGACATCTGTGAATCGTTTTACACATTTTACACATGCTACAAACTTGAAGATTATTTTTGTGTCTGAGACTTAAAAAAAAGTTTACATTCTGGAGCACAAGATGGCAATGTCCAAGAAAAACAGGTGCTGATTATACGAGCCACTGCAAGTCAGACCAATTTGACCCATGCCACGGACTTCATTCTTCTTTGTCCCTCACATTTAATTCTCCAAATCCCTCTGATTGACCTCCAATTCTTTAGTAATCTTTGTCAGAGCTTCTGATCAGTGTCAGCTCTGGATCTGCTTGGCAGAATTTATACTCTAAAGCTCTGTGACAGAATAACTTTTGATTAATTTACCATTCTTTTTGTCCAGTTATTGGAGCATTTATCATCATTATTTAGACTAGAGTACTCTGCATCTGTGCAGGTTATGAATTACAAGTTGCAGCACACAGATACTGCATATGCAAGCAGAAAAAAACTATCTACTGATTCATCAATTGGGAAACATTGGACTACTCTGGGCTAATTTTAGATACCATATCTTGGGTTGGGTGATTAAATTTCATTTCATCTGGCAACACTGCTATGAGCTGCAGAGCAGCCCTCCTTCGTTTTATGAAAGCAATTCAATTCCATTAGAATTACCTGAAAACCGTCTCTGAAGAGATTACTTTCACACAGAGGTGGGACCTGATCTAGACAGACAGACTGACAGAATGAGACCATGACTGGAAGATTGTTTTAGTGGTAGATTGATGCTGAGTTCAGGACAAAGTGGAGTAGATAATGATTTCGCTGGTGATAGTTTTTATTTTTGCTGTTTTTATTTTCTCCCCCCTACTCCTATCAGAGAACCTAAAATTTTTGGAAAGATACAGATATTGAGTAATAAAGTACAATTCTTTGTTTTAGATCACAACATGTATTCTAGACCTGGCAAGGCAAACCATTAGTAGGCATGGGGTAGTGAGCATTTTTGCTATGAATAACCCAAGTGGTCTTTTCTGGCCACTCTATAATTTCATGAGTAAAACACAAGATGGACGATGGTGATGATTTCACTGTTCAGACCCCTTCATGCTTTTTACATAGCATCTTTCATCTGAAAGCTCTTGATTTAAAAAAAATCATAAACTCATGGTGTTTTTTGTCAGCAAAGCACTTTTTACAAGGGTAAATCCCCATAATTTCTCTGTGAGGTAAGTAGCAATTAGCTCCATTTTATAGATGAGGAAAATGGAGCATAGAAATGTAAGTGAGTAAAACCAGGGATTAGAACCCAAATTCCTGGCTTCCACTTCTGTGTACAGATCATTAAATGCCTATATATAAAATCTACACAAGGATTACTAAAGTGAAATGTAAATGTTTATTGGGTGAAATATAGTAAATATAAATGGCACATAGCAAAATTACAGAACAGGTCAGAGCAGACAATAAAACATGCCTTTCTGAAATTGCAGGAGCAAATTATTTAGGTAAGAAACTGTAATATCATAATGCAGTGGCCTGATTGGAAATTTGGCTCATTTTGTTATCATTACCATTAGTTTCATTGGAATAGTCCCCAGAGGCCTCAGTGAAATTGGGACACCGCTGTTTAGGACACTAGATATTACTATAGTAAGAGACAGTCTCAGATCTAAAAGGCATATAGTCTAAATTATGACATAGGTTCATCAGTTAGAAGGGACCATTGTGATCATCTAGTCCAGTAGTTCTCAAAGTCGGTCTGCCACTTGTTCAGGGAAAGCCCCTGGAGGGCCGGGCCAGTTTGTTTACCTGCCACATCCGCAGGTTCAGCCAATCGCGGTTCCCACTGGCCGTGGTTCGCAGCTCCAGGCTAATGGGGGCTGCAGGAAGGGCGACTAGCACATCCCTCGGCCCGCACTGCTTCCCGCAGCCCTCATTGGCCTGGAGTGGTGAACTGCAGCCAGTGGGAGTCGCGATCAGCCAAACCTGTGGACGCGGCAGGTAAACAAACCAGCCCGGACTACCAGGGGCTTTCCCTGAACAAGCGGTGGACTGGCTTTGAGAACCACTGATCTAGTCTGACATCCTGTAAAACACAGACCATAGAACTTCCGTAGAATAATTCCTTGAGCATATTTTTTAGAAAAATATCCAATCTTGATTTTAAAATTTTCAGTGATGGAGAATATACCATGATCCCTGGATATGATGCAACACGGTAGTGTAATAGACACAGAGGTGGTGAATGATGAAGGATGAAGATTAGTGCCCAGAATTTGTGATTGCATATACTAGCTATGTGCATAATTTCAGGATTATGAGTTGCATAACAATAAATAAGGCACATGTTAATGATGGAGATAATCACTGACAACTACCTATCTAGTCATTATTAGGAGGTAATTTACTGTGGGCATCACAGAAGAAGTGAGTCTTAAGGAGGGGATTGAGGGAAAAGCATTGTTATTTTTGAGATTAGCCTGGAAAGGGGGATGGGGCATTCTATGCATAAAGGGAAGCATGGAAGAAAGAGCAAAGCCACTTGTGGGAAAAAGCAGAAACAGGCAATCAAGCAAGGCTGGTACCTTTGACATGGCAGAGGACAAGGGAACGAAGCACATAAACAGGGAAGCATTAATTTGTGAAGGCCCTTAAAGACTGTATTGGAATTATTAGTGGCTACCAATGGTCCAAATGAGCTTTGTCTTACGTGTGATCTGAAACAATTTCAATTCACAGAATTCAATTCAATTGCCCAGCTATTCTGCATTATGACCCATGGGAATACGAAAGGAGTAAATCTCTGGAATGATTAAACTTCCTTACAGAAAATAGAGGTCCACAGCAAATACAAATGTATAGAGTAATAAAGGACCACTTCAGGAATTCTTGATTGGTTCAAAGATTTCCATCAAATCATGAAGAAAGAATCTAAATAGCAAAATTGCACAACAATCAAAGAGAGAAAGTTTGAAAATAAGAATATCCTTTCAAAGTGGGAGAGGCGTAAATGATTCTGTCTATTGCAAGATTTTACATGCTGGTTTAAATAGTGTATCCTATATTAACGGGCACAGAAAAAAAGCTGTTAAATAAATATGCTATGTTTTTAGAACATTGTTTGCAAGAAGTAGCCATCTATGCATGTAAACCACACCCATAGGTAAGCATTTACCGGTTCCTACATGCATATTGAGAATTGCACATTTGACATTGTATATCAAAATACATTATATTCAATGACATAATGTTCATTTAAAACTTCAGCCTGCTGAGTTACTCTGACAACTGAATTAATAGAACTGAATCAGTATAAAGAATGTTTCCATTAAGCTATGCATCAAGTTACTACTGTACATTATTAGTAGTATTAATTAATAATAATAATACTTTACACATTTACAGGACCTTTCTTCTGGGGCTTTCAAAGCACCTTAAAAAGTAGTTAAGTCAGCACCCTTATGGTGTGATGTAGATATTATTTTATACTGTCTATTTGATGGATGGGGAAACATACTCAAAGAGGCGAAATTCCTTCCCCTAGGTCCCATAACAGCTTAGAAGCAGAGTTGGGAACAAAGCCAGTCCCCTGCTCTAGCCACTTAACCCTCTACTTCAGTTAAATTGGTCATAGATTCCTTCACTCACTTGTTTTTAGATTCCTTCACTCACTTGTTTTTAGGAGTAGGCAGGAAGTCAAACAGAATTTTAGAAATGTACCTATCTTGCCATGTTGTATCGAGGGTTGCCAGATGTTCAGTTTTCGACTAGAACACCTGGTTGAAAAGGCACCACTGACTGGGTCATTAAATGTCTGGTTGGTGGGGCTGGCAGATTCCCTACCTGGATCCACGCGGCTCCCCGGAAGCGGTGACACATCCCTGGGCTCCTTGGTGGAGGTGCGGCCAGAGGGTCTCTGCGTGCTGCTCCTGATCTGAGCACCAGCTCTGCAGCTCCCAGTGGCCAGGAACCATGGCCAATAGAAGCTGCGGGGGCAGCACCTGCCCATGGAGATAGCGCAGAGTCGCCTAGCCGTGCCTCCTCCTAGGAGCAGAGGGACACGTTTCAGCTTCCAGGGAGCCCCCTGAGGTAAGCACCGTCCAGATCCCAGGCCACTCACCCCTTCCTGCACCCCAGTCCTGAGCCCCCTCCTGCACCCAAACTCCCTCCCAGAACCTGCACCCCCTTTTGAGCCTGCCCCACCTCCTGAGCCCCTGCCTGTACCCAAACTCCCTCCCAGAGCCTGCACCCCAACTGCCTGAGCCCTGAACTCCCTCCTGGAGCCCACAGCCCAACCTCCCCACCGCAGCCTGAAGCTCCCTCCCACACTCTGAACCCCTCAGCTACACCCCCAGCCCAGATCCCCCTCCTGCATCCCAAACTCCTCATCCCTGGCCCCACCCCAGAGCCTGCCCCCCCCCAGCCCCAGCCTGATGAAAATGAGTGAGTGAGGGTGGGGAGAGCGAGCAACAGAGGGAGAGGGGATGGAGCAAGTGGGGAGTGGAGCCTAGAGGAAGGGGCAGGGCAAGGGTGTTCAGTTTTGTGTGATTAGAAAGTTGGCAGCAACCCTAGTTGTATTTGAATTTTCAGGCCAACTGTCCAAATTCAATTTCTCCAAGGCCCACAGTGCAGACAGTCTCCTTGAAACAAATAGATTTTTCTGTTCTCCAATACCTTGATTTTACTAGATGTAATATTCTATTCTTTCCTAAAGCTACTTAAAGCTCCAGCCACATCATCTTTTTTATTTTAAAGGCTACAACCATACTGAAGTATAGCACATTACAGTATCCTGCAGTGAGCAACTAAGGGACCATTTTATTTAGGTCTTTAACATAACCTATAATAATGGGCCACAATATCTTCCACTTGATATAAAATCCCCATTACCCTGCCACCAAATCTGGGTTACTGCAGTGTGTGTTCTACCTATTCAAGGTATCAGAATTATATAAGTGACTTGATTACCATATAGTGGTAAATATTTATTTTTAGAGTTGACCACTACAATAGCACTATTTTCAAAGAAAGTTTGATGTCAGAATGAAAAAAAATCTCAAGTGAATATCAATAATTGCTTCTAAGAAAGATCATGCTTTTAAGGCACAGCCCTGCATTGGACACATTGTAGCAACATTGCCCTGGGATTGGGGAGTTCCAGGAGGCAATGTGAGGGGAACATGAAATGCTGCTGCAGACGTGCAACTGGCTGCACACATTAAAACATACTCACAATTCAGCCATCGTGTAGGCAGAAGCACTGGATCTTCTTGCTCTCTGCCCTTCCCCATCCCCTCTGGGGAGCCATGCGCCTCCAAGGATAGTCACTGCACTCTCTTGTGTAGAACAGCAGCAATTCTGTCAAGCCCTTTTGCAGGCTCTTTACTCCTCCTCTCCTTTACAGTATGACGGTTACGCAGAATCCATCCCTCAGAGTGTCCCCCAGCACAATGCCTCCTCCCTTCCCCTCCCCCTACCGAGTTATTGGTTGGGTGCAGTTTGTGCACTGCCCATTGTTCATGGCTGTGCCTAAAGGCACAATCTAGCCCTTAGTTGCTATATGCAATATTTCCATAAGAATCCATTGCCAAAGAGCAAGAATCCCAAACTCCAGTTTTCTGCTATGCATCTGATTGAGATGCATAAGTTAATTACACTAATTCATTTAAGGCTCATATAAAAAGAATTCTAAAAACATGTAACAGAACTCCAAGAAAATGAGAATAGAGCCCACTTTTTGTTTTGGTTTTATGCCTCTGGTATTACGGTATTTGTAGTTTCATAAGAATAATAAATAGTTCTCTTCTTTATATCCCAGTCCAAAATAGCATCTGAATTAATGATCCAAAAAGGATGATTTAGTTACCTGTTGAGTTGAAAATACATATTGACTAAGATTGCCTTGTCTCAAAATATTTGTCATTTTCAAGTTAATTAAATTACTGAACGATCCTCTTAAGGTACTGAATGAATATTGCCGTGTATTTTTTTATGTACTTAGGTATTGTTGACACTTGACGTATAAAATGTTTCAAACTCGATTACTAAAAATAAAAGCTGTAGGTGGTAACATTTACCAACTAAGGTTTTTATACCAATTCTACTGTGTCATAAGCTAGGGAAAGCGAATATGTTCATTTATATTATCACTCAGAAGAATGATTCTTGGCACTGTTTAAGATAGAGAGTTGTGACCCATGTAAGAAATTGTTGCAATTCAGTTCAACAAACAACTAGAAATGTTAACATGATATATTTCAAAAGATAGTGGCTTTTGCATTATGACCCATATCCGTTGTCTACGACTGGCCATATCCACTGTCCATGACTTTCTTCTTGACTGCTCAGCACACACACTCACACACACCTTCCCACTCCCACAACTTTAATGGTAATTACAGAGGGAGCCAGCATCTGCCAGTCTTCCTCCAACTGAGCAGTATCTTACTCTACAAGGAATACTATTTAAGTGCTTGCAGAGAAAAGTAAACCCTGAGGAAGGTTCACAGAATCTGGCCCTTGGAAAGTAAGTAGGGTAATCAGGTTACTCATCCATAGAAATAATAGTATAGCAGTTCTGGAATTAAGCTAAAAAGGTGAAACTTTAATAAAGAGACAAAAATTACACACAAAAACCTCTGAAATCTTGACACTTTGTGGGTAGCATTCAGGATTCTAGGTTTCCAACACACCTTTTTGGTACATACGAAGTCCAAAGAAAAAGCCTCACCCTTAACCATATTTTTCGTATCGATCCCAAACCTGGATGACAGAAGGCTTTATTATACCTGTATTTTTCCAGCTCTTTTCATTTCCTCCAGATTGAGCCAGCAAGACATTAAACTAAAGAACAGTATTATCAGACCACTTTTCTGCCATTCTTGGCTGCTTTGCTTAAACTCCACATCCTCAATACATGGAATGGATTAAAACATAGACTTGAAGTCAACACCCACTGTTCCGTTTGAGTAGCAATGATACTCAGACATAAGCAGTAATGGAACAGAGTAACTTCCTCTGCACGTGCCCTCATGTTGTCAGCCAAATCTGTGTCTACATAGTGACCTTGTTTGTCGTACCGTTGTGACTCCTGATATGCTCCTAGCTCAACAAACTTTTAAAAATTAACACACATTTCAAAACTGCAGGAGATAATTAGCAGCATTAATGAGGCTGCTCATTGGATTCCACAACAATATCTTTCACAGCAGGAGAGCCAGACTACGTATATGTCAGGGATGCTTACCCTTGACATTTCCTAATTACTTTTTGTAGGTTTTGTTAACTCACCTTACCCACCAGAGGCCACTGACCTTGAATGTGCCATCAATTATGAAAAAAGTTAGGTTGCAAGACCCTGCCCTAATATTGAACAGAGGTCAAAGTGTACCTTCTAAAGAAACCGTATTCCTAGCATTACTTTTTTTTTTAAACTGTCATACATTGTTTTGGCATTCAGATTTATTTAAACACTGAGTCATATCTACCCAGGGCCTCACTAACTGAGCACACAGAATTGGCAGTGCATCAATTTTGCACCTTCACTTAACATTCTGTCTTTAGAGTGGCGGGGAAAGCCTTTGGGTTTAAATAAAGATCTTTAGGGCTTTGTGAACATTTGTAGAGATTTCATTATATAGTTTTAGAAACAGAAGGCACAGGGTGGAATCTTCAGACGCATTCTACATTGACCTAACTCCTTCTCCTTTGGAGCCAATGGAAGTTTTGTCCTTGATGTCAAAGGCAGCAGAGTTAAACCAATGCTGAATATTTTTGAAAACCACAGCACCATTGACTCTGAATTCTTGTGCACATGACTGCTGTAGCTCAAATGAAAATTTCAGGATTTTCACTTACTGAAATGAGAAAATAAATTAAAATGAAAACAATGTCATATCTACAACATCTTTATTAAACTCATAACTCCTTGGAGGATAAATGAATTCCTTGGCTAGTTTTATTAATATAGGCTCTCTTCTCCTGAGCACATTTCTCTCTCTCCTCACCTTTTCTTTGCTTTTGTCTAGCTTTTCTCCCTGTGCCAACCCTGTTCCTAAGCATTCCCTTCTGTCCATCAGCTACCACATCCTGCCTCTCTGTCACATTCTCTCCATCAGAGCAACCCTCTTTATTACCTATTTTCTAACTTGTGACATCTGAAAAACATCCTTATTACATAGGGATTGCCCTGATATGGCCTTCTATGCAGTGCTGTGTATATTATCAGCCTGTAAGGAAAATATATACTAAAACTGATAATACAAATAGCAAAATATTTCAACACTCTTACTACTAATAATAATTTGGGTCCTTGACTGCATCTCTCCTCATGGTATCTGAGCATCTCCTCGTGTAGCATTTTCCTCAATAAACTACTAATCTGCTTTTCATTTCTCCTTATTAGAAATTACTGCCTACGTACAAGCAGGCAGTAATGCACATTGCAGGGAATGGCAGTTTTCAGATCTAGTTAATGAATTAAAAGAGCAAATCTAATACCAGGATACAGAGCATTTCCAGGTCAAATCCAGTCTAGGCTGGGAATGAGTTAAAGTTATTATCATCAATAGCTCCTGGGTGTCCTATTGGTATATGAAATGAACTGGCCACTACTTTGTTCCCAGGATTAAGCTGCTAGTGCCTTGCAACTTATGCTCATTTTTCACTTGATGACAATTTCTTGGAGCGGGAGGGCAGATGTTTTTCCTGTACTCTTTTTGAAGGCCAAACACTTCACATTTTCACTTAAATATGCAGGGCTTGATTCTCTCCTGTGTCTGAGTTCTAGCACTACTGTGAGATTAGTTTGAAATGTCTCCACAAGCTATACCCATTTCTAATTTCAGATGCATAATCAATACACAACTTTTATGTACAAATACAACAAAGTAGGGTTAAGAATAGACAGGTCACAATCCACATGGCAAACTACTTGGCCCTATCTGCATCATGGTTGGCATTCACAGCTGAGAAGATAAGGAAAGAAGTGACATGGAGACTTAGCTGCCCTGTCTACATTTAGAGGTGGTATTGTCCCCTTTGCCAGCCTTAATGCACATTGATACGATGGTGTCAGAAAGTTTGTGCTGCTACCATTCTGTGAATAGAAAGACTATTTTCCTACTTCAGTCTCAAGACTGCCAGTCCCAGCACCTTTCATGGACACTAAAATTCATAAACATAGCAAATAAAAAATGTCAACTCTGCCCTCATTTCCATTGCATCTTTCCCAGACTACAGATTTTTAATGACTGTCATCTACACAAAAGAGATTATGTAGCAGCTTTTCACTATGGAAGAGACATTCAGGGATTAGAGTCAAAGGCAATGTTGCACTGTTACACTCCCTCCCACTTCATCAGGGAAGCACGGCTTTACTAAAACGCTCATTTTGATGAGATGTGCCAGGGTCAGTATCACAAGACAAGACTGAAATCTGAAGTAGGAGGCATGTGGAAATCAGGCCCGGCTATCTCCTGCTGGGTTTCTTTACTGTAGGAGTAGCTGCACAATGGAAGAAGGAAGGGAAAATATCATCCACCGCCCTCTACTAAAGGTGGGAACTGGGGATGAAAGTAGCGTGTAGAAGGGTTCTTCCCATCCTTCACCCTTCGTGTATTAAACCATCATCACCTGCCACACACATTTGAAATATCCTGATTTATCTAACTGCCTCTTTCAATTTCATCTGACACACTGCTGCAACATACACATTCCTCCCCACTCTAAAAACACTTCACAGCAGGCTCTGTGTCTTCCAAAGTAAAATTCCCCGATCATGGAGCACAAATGCCATATTGACAAATTTACATTCCATTGAATAGACATTTGTTTAGCTTCAGAGAATACAAACGGCTTCATGAAGAAGTAAAAACTAAGGCAGCTATCTCAAGGAAAGGAAAGTTTTTGTGTTTATTTTTCTTTCCTAATAATGCAATCTTTTCTCTAACACAGCAAGTGAAAGGATATAAGGCAGATGAATTACATGGCGGATATTCAAGCTCGTATTCCTTAATATTTGGTTTGGCTCTGACCCTTACTATTCAATTTTTGGGAGCTTGGGGGAGTTCATTCATTTTTCCTTCAGGAGGCATTGTACAAATATTTTCCTTAGCACTCTTCTCAAAATATTTATAAACATTTTATTAGTATCTTTCATATTGCAGGTTTTAGTGGTATATTTATAAGACCTAAAACCCTAATTTTTAAGAAATTTGGATTGCCAGGGGCAATTTTGTTTAACAATATCAAATGTGCACACATGTCATCAGTCTTAGCTCTGTTCAGCCGTAGTGTATAGCAAGTCAGGATCAATGCACTCAGGGATAAATCCTACTAAAGTCAAAGGAAATGTTTTCATTGATTTCAATACAGCTAGCATATAGCCATGAGAAAGGTGTACAAGAAAGTTTAGGAATGTCTGCCTGTCTCTGCAGGACCAGACTGGAATATCCTTACTCAGGCTGAATAGTACTTTATAAGTAATCCCACAATGGAAGCAATTGTGATGTGAGATGATATTCAGTGTGAGCAAAGAATATGTCAGTCTGGCCCTTAATGAGCAGAAAAACCATACCAAGCACTCTACCTTCAGATTTAAAATCAAGAATAACTGGAATAGAATTTGCTCATTTCAGAAGGGTTAGTCAAAATAGTTGCAAAACTCCATTCTTTAGAAGTTCATGGACAGATCCAAGATTTGACAGCCAACATCTTCACACCCGACTTGAACCACAGAGAATAAAAGAACCACAGGGCTTGATCCTAAAATTTACTCAGCCCTAGAACTGGCCAAATTATTTTAAGTATCAGAGGGGTAGCCGTGTTAGTCTGGATCTGTAAAAGCATGCATCCGATGAAGTGGGTATTCACCCACGAAAGCTCATGCTCCAAAACGTCTGTTAGTCTATAAGGTGCCACAAGACTCTTTGCTGCTTTTACAAATTATTTTAAGTGAATAGTAAATTAGACATGAATTTGCCAAATAGTTTTGGCCCATTCCTCCCCCCCCCACCCCGCCCCGCCCCGACTGAAGCACCATTCAGAAAACCTCCAGAAGAGGAGGAGGAGATGGTGGTGGTAGTGGGACCTCCTTTATAAGCTTTAGTCCGGTGGTTATGGCCCTCATCTGGGATGTGGGAAACAGAATCAATTCCCCCTCTGCCTAATGCGGAGAAGAGATTTGAGCATTGTGGGAGCATACCTGAGCTTCTGGGCTATATAGATTCTGAGGTGCATCTCAGTCTCTCCTGTTGAAGCTGTTCTACTGTATTTAAATAATTAGTCCTCAGAGCAGAGATTTGAACGGGAGTCTCCCACACTCTAGGAGTGTGCTCTAACCTCAGAGCTATAGAATAATCTGGGGTAGGTCTTTCTTGGTCTCTGCTATCCTTCATATAAATAATTTTAAAAACAGTCACTGGGCCAGAGAATGATTGTGAGGATTATTCTATAGCCTAGCGGTTCAGACACTCCTCTAGGAGGTGGGAGACCCAGATTCCTTTCTCTGCTCCAATGACCATTTACTTATACACAATGATATTCATATTTTTCCCAATCTTTCAGTAAACCGAAAAATCAGTTATTCATCCAGCTCTACTCAGCACCAGGGCAGATGGGGTGGGGTTGGGGGGGAAATTATATTGGGACCCTGAGTTGCTTCCCCAAAACATCACTAGCTGGGATGAAATGGGAGGGGGCGGGGCCCCAGTGAACATGATATAGCAGGTCCCCAAATTTCTTTTGACTGGCATGCTCAGTACCCTCACCTGTCATTGATATCAGCATCTCACAGGATCAGAATCTAAGGTCCATCACATGCAATCCAGAGCTACTTTAGGTACTTCACACCTTAGTTTTTTAAGCTCTCTAGGGCTTGACCTTCTATAAATATATAAACTATCTAGTGCATTTATCACCACCAATAATGAGGTTGGATAGAACCTTGTTGAAGCTGGTGGGTGTACATATAAAAAGCAATTAAGCTCCTCCATATAAGATAGCGTAAACAATTGGAACCACCACCCAAAGCACAGGCCACATAAAAGGGGTAATAGTGTTGTTGCTAACCCTACCTTTTAAAATAAAATAGTTAGAAAAAATAAATACAAATAAGAATATAGCAGTGAGGGGTTGCTTCTATTGAATACTTACACATTTCAGGTTTTTAGCTAGTTTTACTAACCTCCAGACTCAATTTTTAAAAATTGAAAATCTCCCTGTAATGGTCCTCACTTGGGGTTTGGTTGGGGAGCATGGCCTAGTGACCATGGCTGAAACTCTTGACTGCCAAGGGGGTTGTTGGAAGGGGATCCTGGGCCCTCCCACTCCACCGGACTCTGATCCAGGGCCCTTTGGGCTACCGGTAGTCTGGCAACCAGGGATGTTGGTTAAGGATGTCCTCCCTGGACCTCTGTCTCTAATCCCCCCACCCCCTCTTTAGGGTTAATTTAGTCCAACACTTTCCCCTAGTGGGGAAATCCAAACCATAATAAGTAAGAGGGGTTACCAATGTCCAAGTTCCACAGGATACTTCCCTCTCTGGTTGTCTCTGGGGTGGTTCCTTCCTTCCCTCAGGGCGGGCCCTTTTGGGCAGGTGTGTCAGAATCTTAGGGTACGTCTACACTACGGGATTATTCCGAATTTACATAAACCGGTTTAACAAAACAGATTGTATAAAATCGGTGCTGTGCACCACACACAACACATTAAATCGGTGGGTGTGCATCCACGGTCCGAGGCTAGCGTCGATTTCTGCAGCATTGTGTGGGTAGCTTAGCTGCTCCCATAGTTCCCGCAGCCTCCCCCGCCCCTTTGAATTTCCGGGTTGAGATCCCAGTGCCTGATGCATCATTGTCGCGGGTAGTTCTGGGTAAATGTCGTCAGTCACTCCTTCCGCTGGGAAAGCAACGGCAGACAAGCATTTCATGCCTTTTTTCCCTGGATTGCCCTGGAAGATGCCATAGCATGGCAATCATGGAGCCTGTTTCGCCTTTTGTGACTGTCACCGTATGTGTACTAGATGCCGCTCACAGAGGCGATTCAGCAGCGCTACACAGCAGCATGCTTTTGCTTTTGCATGATAGCAGAGATGGTTATCAGCCATATTGTACCATCTACCATACCATAAATTGGTAATAAGATGATCGTGGCTACCAGTCCTTTTGCACTGTTCCATTTACTGCTGTCATAAGTGCCCCTGGCTGCTCTTAGCCAGGGGCGCAAAAGCCAAAATTGGGAATGACTCCCTGAGTCAATCCCTCCTTTTTGGTATCTAAAAATAGAATCAGTCCTGCCTAGAATATGGGCAAGTGTACTAGAGAACCACTGTATCAGAGAACCAGAGAGCACAGCTGCTCTGTGTCAGATCCTGCAGAAATTATGAGCTGTATGCTATTCACAGGGGGTGCTCCTGCAACAACCCCACCTGTTGATTCCGTTCTTCCCTCAGCCTTCCTGGGCTACCGTAGCATTGTCCCCCCACTTGTGTGATGAAGTAATAAAGAATGCAGGAATAAGACACAGTGACTTGTTAGTGAGATATGAGTGGAAGGCAGCCTCCAGCTGCTATGATAGTCCAGACAGGACAGTAAGGAGTGTGTAGGAGAGGAGCCCAGCATCCTGCTGCTAGTCCAGGGGCACTTGAATCTTTTCTTTACACATGAAGGGTGGGGGCTGATGGAGCTCAGCCCCCTGTTGCTATGATGACGATGGTTATCAGCCATATTGTACCATCTACCAGGAAAAATTAGGACCAGGCGCCCTTGATTGACCTAACAGATGCTAGTCAGCATGGTTACCAGTCCTTTTGCACTGCCCCATGTGCCAATAGGCTGATGACGAGGACAGATACCAGTCGTATTGTACCATCAGCCAGCCATAGCGTGGGGGGAGCAAGGATGTTGGTGTTGAGTGCTGCACCATCGCGTCTATCTGCAGCATTCAGTAAAGATAGGGTGACATGTAAAAGAGTCAAGAGAGGATTGTTTTCCCTTTCACTTCTGGGGGTGGGTGGGGGGGTGCGTAAATTGCCGAGCTATGCCCTGACCCACCGCGGACACTGTTTTTGACCCTAGAAGCATTTGGAGCTCAGCCAAGAATGCAAATGCTTTTCAGAGACTGCAGGAACTGTGGGATAGCTTGAGTCCTCCAGTCCATGAGCATCCATTTGATTCTTTGGCTTTCCGTTACGCTTGTCACGCAGCAGTGCGCTGAGTCCCTGCTATGGCATCTGTCTGGAGATATTTAAAAAATGATTTTGAATTCGTCTTCTGTAATGGAGCGCTGATAGAACAGATTTGCCTGCCCTTACAGCGATCACGTCCGCATCGTCCATGCGGGAGCTCTTTCTTTATTTTGATTTTTAACTGCATCACCACCCATGCTGATCAGAGCTCCACGCTGGGCAAACAGGAAATATTCAAAAGTTCGCGGGGCTTTTCCTGTCTACCTGGCCACTGCATCCGAGTTCAGATTGCTGTCCAGAGCGGTCAGTGGTGCACTGTGGGATACCGCCCGGAGGCCAATACCGTCGATCTGCGGCCACACTAACCCCAATCCGATATGGTAATACCGATATTAGCCCTACTCCTCTCGTTAGGGAGGAGTACAGAAACCGGTTTAAAGAGCCCTTTATACCGATATAAAGGGCCTCTTAGTGTGGACGGTTGTGGCGTTAAATCGGTTTTACGCTCCTAAAACCGGTTTAAATGCGTAGTGTAGACCAGGCTTCAGACTTCCCTCTGCTCTGTGCTGTACTGAGCTGTGGGCTACAGGGCTGCTCACCTCCAGATCTGCCACCCAAATGAGCTAATTCCTTGCTTTTTAATTCCTCCATCAGATGGAACATTTGCTGTAGGTGTGCCAGGGCCCGGCTGTCTGAACTCAAAATAATCCCTTAACCCCTTGTTGCCCACATTCCCTCACAGATGTGCACACACACACAGATGGACTCCCACAGGAAAGTCACTAACACAACTAGAAAATCTCATATTAAGGGTTGCTTGTATCACTTCATTTTTTTGTAACTACAGACAGGTGCATTTTCACATTGTGTCAGTTATACAAATAAGCATTTTGACTGATAAAATTAAAAGTAGCCCCTAATTTTAATAAACTAATTTCTTTGTACAAGTACTACAATCTAAAAAATAAGCCCTATTTGTTAGAGATTTCCATGGAGTTTATTACAGCAAATGGTGTGGGAAAAGTTAATGAAACTGCTAAGGTTAATCCAAATCTTATTTTAGGATCCAGATAAAAAATACTTGTCTCTAAATCGGACTTTGCATTTTCCTTAACATCAGGCCACTGTAATAGAGAGTGAAAGATGTATCTTTGTAAAACAGTCATTGCCCAGGTATGCTCAGCAACCATTATACAATTTTGTATTATCGTAAAGCTGACATATAAAAAGCAGAATACTTAACACCTCTATAAGGATGTCAATTACAGTGTTTTATTTGAAACTGTATCTTTCAGCTAAAAAGATAATGTTGCTAATTTTCTTATTATTATTTTCAATTAAATGTAAACAGCAAGTCAAAACAGTTTAATATAGCACAGGCCTTAGGTTTAACATTTTTCAACATATCATATCTAGTAGTTCTTTTCATTAATTCATGGAGGTCTAAAAATATATATTTTTCTTACACAAAGAACTTAACCATTATGTTGGATGGGAGAACAACCAAATGGGTAACAAAAAACCTAACTGAGGAAAAAAAGAAGTGTTAATTATTTTTGGAGAGAGAATACATGAATGATTTCCAAAATAAAAACAACAGTACAATACATTGTCTGTTATAGCAATTATATTATCGCAAATTGAATCAACTGGCATACAGACAACTTTTGGAAACAACCCACTTTTTGTATCAGGGAATGGATAAAATAAGATAGAAGGTATTGCAACAAATGTCACGTTACATAAATATTTCCTTCTATCCCAATTTACTTTTCCTTATCAGACTATTTTGTTCTGTTCGTGTCATGTAATTTATGCACATAGTTCCAACCACTGACTCTTTTTAGAAAAGGTTTAAGATGTCTTATTTTTCAGAGCCCAAAGAATTATGATAAAAAAATGTTAATGTCAAAATCTTTTGCTAAACCACCATTAAAAGCTGAGCAAACTATGCAATGTCTGTTTTTTTTTAACCATGAGTTAAACATTGGGTTTAACCATATTGGGGAATTAAATGTTTCAATACTGGGGTCTAAGAAATGCAGTTGCAAAATCTCTTACTCTGTCCTCTTTCCCAAGATTTTGTTGTGCCAGCATTTTACAGCCTCCTCAGAAGATGATTTTTCAAGAGCTTTTGAAAACAGAGCTGTGTTGGACTGATGATATTAATCATAATCCAAATGGCTAGTGTAACTAATGCACCGATGAAAAGATAGCAGCTGCTGTCATCCAGGGATGAGCCTATCTTTGACATTTCATTCACCTCTCTCTGGGCAAAGGTGACTCAGCATACTATATGTCTTCATCTGTCTTCTCAATCCCTACAAGTTAACAGGATAATAGGGTGGTCGCTTGGTGGTCTGCAATACATACTTCCCTTTATCTATCCAGTCACAATTCAGAAGAGCATAAGGAAACTCATTTTACCGGTGTGCTGGCTATTCTATCCCTTCCTGGTCATCTGATCCAGGGCCTGCTTTGCAACCCAGGGCCTAATGACAGAGAGATAGTATCAGCCAGCTACTGATAGCTGCCAGCCTTTGAAGCTACACTCAAGTCAGATGTAAATCACACACAATGAAGCCACAGAACATTAAAGGCAGAAAGTCTGTAAAACCAGTTGAGCTGATTAGTACTAAATTACTGATATTCCATCTGCTAGGGTGGTAATATTTAAAAAAAAAACTGCCTGACTGCAGTGCTTCATTTCACAAAGCCCCCATGCTCAATGGGTTTATAGGGAAAACTTTAAGCTGATTGACAAAGGAAGGAGATGGTGACAAATACATAATTACTCTTTGAGGGAGCAATGCATCCATTAAGAAAATTAGCAATCTGTGTGTGTATACATTGAAGAAAAATATATAAATATATACATACACTTTTCAGTGAGCAGATTGTAGGCCCCTTTCCTTAGGTCCCAATTGTTAAAAACAAATTTGTAGCAGAATTAGTAAGTACAGAAGCCATTTGTTATTTAAAAGAATCAGGAAACAGATCAACAAAATACAATCCTTAGGGCTAAATTTTCAAATGTGGGAAATTAAGTTGACCTGTAAAATCTGTTTTTGCTTGTTCAGACAGACAACTTTGCGCATACTTCCTGAGAAATGTTCTTCTGAGAAACGCTAGCCACAACATTAACAGGGGACATTGCCAGTTCCTCCATGCAACCCGTCTGCGGTGCTGAGCAACACATGAGATGGGGTTGGGCTCTTGTAGTGGCACAGACTATAGGACAGGGACCGGCAACCTTTGGCACGCAGCCCGTCAGGGAAATGTGCTGGTGGGCCGAGACGTCCATAGGTTTGGCCAATCATAGCTCCCACTGGCCGTGGTGCTGTTCCAGGCCAATGGGGGCTGCGGGAAGTGGCAGCCAGCACATCCCTCGGCCCATGCCACGGCACTGCCCGCAGTCCTGATTGGCCTGGAATGGCGAACCGCAGCCAGTGGGAACTGCGATCGGCCGAACCTGCAGATGCTGCAGATAAACAAACCAGCCCAGCTTGCCAGGGGCTTTTCCTGATGGACTGTGTGCCAAAGGTTGCTGATCCCTGTGATAGGAAATAGAACTAGGAGTCCTGATAAGGCTCCTAGCTCAGTATCTTGACATGAAGTTTAGGGTGCTCGTGCCCTACCCTCTGGGAACCAGGCTCACCTGACTGACCCCTTTATGTCTGTTTCCCACAAATGGCCCATGCTTTCTCCTTCACTTCCACTTGCTGCTGGAAAGACTTCCTTCATCCCACGTACCATGCAATCAATCTGTCCTCCTCCCAATCCCTCCCTAATTTTGATCATTTAAGAAAAATAAAAATCTTGATTTTTATAGAAAACATTTTGATTGAAAATGTTTGTGAAAAAACTGAAAATAATGAATAATGGATCAGTTTTTAAACCCTGTGAAGGGGAAATGGAAACAGCTTCAAATTTTTGATGTTTTTTGTGATTTTTTTTTAATTTAACAAGCTCTAATTTCAACTATTCCTGATGTATGATTGGTCACATAAATCACAGTTTGCTTCAGATGTGTTTTAAAAGTTCATAGCTAAAACCAAACAGATAAATAATAATAGAAAACAGCAAATAGTCCTATCCCACATAACTGGGGTAAGAGGGGTGAAGAACCAGCCATTCTTCAAATATTTTTGTGAACAAAAATCCATTCACAATAAAGGGAATGAGCCTGGTCAAAGTGAGCAGCTACTTGGAATGCACACAAATGATCACAAATAATATTTTGCATTATTCAACCAGCTCTAGTCTGTAAAATGGCATGCATGCTTAGGGCACTATATAATAAAACACATTGTTAAACACATGAAAAAATGTATCATCCAGCAGGGTGTTTAAAAATTTGTATAGTGGGGGTGCTGAGAGCCTTTGAACCAAACTGTAAAGCCTGTATATGATGGAAACCACTTTAAGCTAGGGGATTCAAGAGCACCCCCAGCACCTCCATTTCCAACACCTATGCCATCTAGTCAGATTTTGTACTGAATCATAATAGCAAGCCAGTGAAAATAGCTGTCCATTGTAATTAGCTGGAAACAACAGTTATGGGGGATTAGGTTGCTCATTTTGCTTTTATTTAAAAAGCAACTACTTTGAAAGCATAGAAGCCTTCAAGTAACTTTACAGGTACAAGATAACATTACAATGTGTGATCCTCTTTTAGGTATATTATCACATGAATAATAATTAGGCTAGGGCACGGTTGATATGCTGTTGATGTATCTTATCTCTTCTCTGGTGTCAAGGCATATCAGCACCATGATACATGCTGTTCTGGTGTTAGATTAGCAAATTTAAGTGCATTTCATTTTGTATTATTCTTTCAAACAATCCCCTGAGAGATATGGCCTGACACTATTTTCACAGATTTCACATCATAAATGCTGGGGGAGGTGGATTGTTTTTTTGGAAGAGGGGGGAGAGTCTTATCCTCCTCACATAGTAATTGTCATTTTTGTATTGTTTTTAAAGGGAGAGAACTACTTGAGCTCACAAAACCTAAAAAGACTAGAAACTCTTTTTATCAATAGTGTCTGTTTATACAAGGATCAGGTATGATGCTATTATTCAAATTACAAACTTCCCCACACAGCTCAACAACTATTACACGATTTTGAAATAAGGGTTTAGACTCTTGGCCTTTTAAAGTATAAATGAACCAAACAGTGCTGTGGCCCACTTCCTGTCATAGTGCACAGTAAGAAAAATTGAAGGACTCCAGTGCAATGGAGGAGATTGCAGAACTGAAGAGAAGAGAGGGAGAAAAGGATGTGACTGATATGCTTCTATCCTAAGAGGAAAACAGATACTTTCCAAAATAACTTGTTTTCCTTAATACAAAATAACAAGAAAGAACAAGAGAGAAGACTCCGTGAGTACTAGCATCGCCCACCTCTGAAAGCATGGGAGCAGTATGAGACTAATCGGGAGGAAAGTGTGCTTAAATCTAGAGGGGCTGAGCAGCCATGGTTCATTTTGTTCAAAACACCAAAGTTTGTTGAGGTTTGAATAAAAGGTTTCAATTATTTCCCATGTCTTGCTAAATACCATAATGATTGCATTAGACTCATATCTGAATCCCAGCTCCTGCATCCTTGGCAATTGTAAATGTGCACATCTGCATGACCGGATGGTAATTAGATACCACAGTCATGGGTGCATTAGAAATGCATTGACAGAATTCTAACTCATGTCACTAATATATCATTGCTGAATGGACTTCAGTCAAATTAAAGATAAAAGCCCAATGCTTATCCACTGAACTATCCAACTCTTCACATGCCAACAAAAATGTTCAAAGCATATTTGCTTACTTCAAAAGGCAAATATATAGTTTAGTTTGTGCTTCAAGGAAATTTTATTTTACCTCACAACTTTATTAAATGACCAGAATGTGAACAAAGCTAGGAAGAGAGGAGCAAATAAGGGGATGGCAGGATATTCCTTTGCACATTAAAACAATTAGAAAAACTGGCAAGGAAGGTGCAATTTAAAATTAGCATTTGTTTGGCAGCTTTTATTTTTGCACAGCCCCTGCATGAGTGATTATTTCAGCCCAGGCCTGCATAGATTCCACATACAAACTTCTTCAGAAACAGAAAGCCACAGAACAACAATCTTTAGCCACCATTACAACTTTCTAAGAAGTTCTAATGAGCCTTTAGCTATTAATTCTTTTACAGAAAATATTTTCTCTTTAAAGTCTTTAAATATGGTCACTTTAAGGATACAAATACTGGTGGATAGAAACCAATGTTCTTATTTTCTTTCCAAACTCAAAATAACAAATTTCTCCTGATCCCTTTATACAACCTGAGTAAGATCAATAACAAAGTTGTTGACTACGCATATATTTTTTTTAAGTTTCTTTTTTATTATTATTAATTTTCATTTTTGAAGCTTTAAATTAAACCACAGGTTTAATAAAAAGTTTGTCATTTTTATTCTCAGCTAAACACATACGGCCATATGCTCAACTGATGTAAATTGTACCTAGTGCTTTGGAGTCAATGGAGCAACACTGATTCACACCAGCTGAAGATCTGGCCCATACCTATTTTAAAAGTCTTTTAATTTTGGTGCTAACATGGAGCTACTGTATCAGCATTATAGATGGGCCTGCTCATGCTTTACTGTAGGGATCGGCAACCTTTGCCACGCGGCCTGCCAGGATAAGCACCTTGGTGGGCTGGGCCGGATTGTTTACCTGCTGCATCCGCAGGTTCAGCCGACCGCGGCTCCCACTGGACGCAGTTCACTGTTCCAGGTCAAAGGGGACTGCAGGAAGCAGCAGCCAGCACATTCCTCGGCCCACGTCTCTTCCCATAGACCCCATTGGCCGGGGCGGTGAACCGCGGCCAGTGGGAGCCACAATCGGCCGAACCAGCAGACGCAGCAGGTAAACAAACCGGCCAGTCCACCATGGTGCTTACCGTGGTGGGCCGCGTGCCAAAGGTTGCTGATCCCTGCTCTACTGTGATTCCTCCACTTTCTGTGCTGTGAATTCCTCAGCTTTCTTTTTCCTATTGGCAAGGGATGAGACCACCCTGACTAATTTCAGACTAAATACTGATGTTGGGGGACAGATTGCTCTTACTCTCCAATTACTGGTACAGAGTGGAAAGGAAGACTCACCGTAACCTTTAAAAAAATGGAAACAGAGAAGAGGGATCCAGCTGTTAAATCTTTATTTGATTATATAGGTAGGAATTGTGAACCTTTTTACTTATAAGTATCAGAGGGGTAGCCGTGTTAGTCTGGATCTGTAAAAGCAGCAAAGAGTCTTGTGGCACCTTATAGACTAACAGACGTTTTGGAGCATGAGCTTTTGTGGGTGAATACCCACTTCGTTGGATGCATGTACTTATAAGTTACAACCTATTCTTACTTGTATTTGCAGAAACAGTAGCTCTATTTCAAAGACAGAAAAGCCAAATTAGTATCTTAGTAATGGGGGTGGTGGTAAACAAAGGTGTTTTCTAGGGACCATTTAGAAAGTAAGTCTCTATGACAGGAATACTGAAACACTCTCTGTCACAGGGAATTGCAAGGAGTAAAAAGTTTGCTCCTTTGCTATTTTTTTCTTTTAAATTTGAGAGCCTGGATAAAACTAGTAAAAGATGGTCCCAATATTTGCCATATCTTTTCCTCAACTGCTCTTTCTCTCTCTATCCCCCTTTCTCCTTCTCTGATATAAGCATACCTATTTTCTCACATCAGGAACTGGATTTGTTTGGCGGAAGGAAATCAATATGGAGGCTGGGTTTTTAATAAAAAAAAAGCTCCTCCTACAAAAAGGGTTAAGCCAATGATTAGGCAAGGATCAGCACCTATGTGTAATACAGTTCTGCCCTTATTAGCATTCTTTCTGAGCTAGTGCTTTTTATCTCATCAGGTACAAAATGCATGCAAACACAGCATAAAAATATTCATGTTTCTTTGTTTGCAGAGAACATATTCATAGAATGCCCAGATAATATTAGACTATTAGAGTTCTTAGTATTAAATATTAAATATTAGAGTGTTAACAGATTTTCATGTCAGAAGAAAAAAAGTAGTTTTAACATTTTTATTTTTCAAAAAATCAGTAAATTCTAAGGCAAACACAGAAGCTGTTGCTTCAATGGTATTAAGAGATATTATTGGTTGCAAGTGATATATATGTCACATGTCATTGAAATGTCAGCCAACAGAGAAAGCATGCACTGGTGTTTTTTAATAAGATGGAACTAGCATGTTAGATTTGCTTATCTAGATTTGAAAACAGAAGTGGAGAATAGAGGTGGGAAAATAAGTGTTTTTCAGTTCTGAAAAAAAAAAAGAAAAATCAGGGCAGATTTTTGGTTCTGTTCCAAAATCTTTGGAATTTGCCAGCAAAGTAGAAAAGCCTATTTTGGTGCGGCAAACCAATAGCATATGCCCCTCCATCCACTCATGACCTGTTGCAAAGTGATTAAGGCACTTTGAAGCAAGCATATGAACTCAGGTCTCCCTCCTCCCGCAGAGCAGGCTATCGATTATTCTGGGGTGTATTGCCCTTAAACATTGTGGAATTACAGTTAGGATGAATAAAAATCAATTATTTAAAAAAATGATTTTTATAAAATTTAAATCAGTTTTTTTGATAAAGTGCTTTTTGAGGAAAAATCTATCTAAAGATAGTTTTAATTAAGATACATTGTAGCTCAAAGATAACTCATCATGGAATAGAGATTATAAATTCTAATTCTATAGCATGAGACAATCTATTCATGAAATGTTTAAGAAAAGTTTTGTAAAAGAGTTCCAATAGTTCATGGATTAGGGACCCAATCTTATGGGTTTCCAGGGGCTTCTGTATAGGTTTATTTAGGTTAATTTTTCTTGCTACCCAGTGGAACTCAGTGCTCAGTCTAGAACAGGGGTCGGCAACCTCTGGCACGTGGTTCACCAGGGTAAGCACCCTGGTGGGCCGGACCAGTTTGTTTACCTGCCACGTCCACAGGTTCGGCCGATCGCAGCTCCCACTGGCCACAGTTCACTGTTCCAGGCCAATGGTAGCAGCAGGAAGCAGTGTGGGCTGAGGGATGTGCTGGCTGTGGCTTCCCGCCGCCCCCATTGGCCTGGAGTGGCGAACCGTGGCCAGTGGGAGCCATGATCGGCCGAACCTGCGGATACGGCAGGTAAACAAACTGGCCCAGCCTGCCAGGGTACTTACCCTGGCGAGCCACATGTCAATCCCTGGTCTAGCAGATACCATCAGAGATGTTTAGTTCTGCAATTCTCAAATTGTGTATTTGTGTCTCCAGAGATAACATGCTTGTTAACAGCAAAAATGTTTTAAATAAATAAATAATATATACAGGTGAGAAATAACACCTCAACCCTATTGTCCCTCTGCAAATTTGTGTACACAGAGTCAGTCCCTTACCTCTCTCTAAAAGTGCAAAGTTTCAAAAAGTTCAATGAATAGAAGATAGTTGGGGGCAGAATAGATCTGAACCAGGAGAAGTCTGGAGATAAACTTGAGAAGGGAGGGACAGGCAGTAGAAAAAAAAGTGGAACTGTTTGAGCAGCATATTCTAGAAGTCTTGAGGTCTTTCTGAGTGTAGCCTTCATTGATTTGAGATCTATCATACCATTCTCTCACTAGAAGGGAAAACCCATAATGGCAGCAGGCTGTAAAAGAGACCTAGTTTGGGAATATTTTAATAAAAGTTCCTCTACCTGTGGATAAGACAGGCATGTGTGCAAAATGCAAACAGTGCAACAAAGAAATGCAAGGCCTGGTTGCCCGAATGAAAGAACATCATGAGAAGTGTTCATTCTCAGGAGAAAGCTGCATTGAAGATGATGAAAGGAACGTATCTGAACATGCAGGATCTTCAGGTTGGTAAACTTTTTTATTTCATACTTCCTTCTTAAGGACTGCCTGTCTTGAAGGCAGAGGGCTGGACTCGATGACCTTTCAGGGTCCTTTCCAGTTCTATGAGATAGGTATTTCTTTCTGGACTATTCTTGAATTCTCATGTTTGAGCAAAAAATATAGTTGTTACTCTATGGTACTATCATTTTAGATGCAGTTGTGATAAAAAATAAATAGCTGAAATAGGTAGATCTTCCTTTTACAATTTCACTTTTAAAGTAGTACTGAGTGTCAGTGAATGTGATGAGAAATACTAAATTAGCAGTATGGTAATAATAATTAAATAACTGTATTTACTTATTTTGTTTACAAGAATCCATCCTTAACATTCAGGATTCTGATGACTATCCACCTTCAAGATCACCATCATTTTCTATAGTTTCAGAGTTATCTGCCAGTGATAGTGTTTCAGTCACACCATGTATGTCACATAGCTACAATATATCACCTGTAGCAAAAAGAAAAAATAATCTCCATCATCCAGAAACAACCATGTATAATTTTGTGATAAGAACCAGCAAATTACAAAAAGAGGTAATTGATGAAAAATATTGCCCTGTTTGTTTATGCAACAAACTCTTCTTTCCGTATGATTGAGAACCCACACTTCATTAACATGGTTCAGTCATTAAGACCAGGATACAGAGCAGATGTCACAGGCAAATTGCTGGATAAAGTGTATGAAAGAGAAATTGAGCAGTGTGCAAAAAGGTCTAGAGGGTAAAATTGTTAACATGAGTCTTGATGGGTGGAGCAATGTCCACAATGATCCTGTTGTATGTGCTTGTGTGACAACAGAAGAAGGGAATGTCTTCCTTACAGAAACAACTGATACATCAAGAAATGCACACACAGCAGAATACTTACAAGAAGCAGCAGTAAAAGCTATAACAAACTTTGAAAAAAAATTTAAATGTCTAGTATGCAGCTTGGTCACAGATAATGCTGCAAAGGTATCCAAGATGAGAAGAAATTTAAGAGAATGAAGAGAGTCCCAAACTAATAACATACGGTTGCAGTGCTCGTGTGATGTACCTCCTAGCCAAAGACTTCAGTGTTCCAGAAATAAAGACTAATGTTGTTGAAATTGCAAAATACTTCCATAACAAGCGCTTTGCAGCAGCATCTCAGAAAAGAATGGGAGGAACCAAGATAACTCTCCTACAAGAAGTGTGATGGAACTCAGTAGTGGACTGTTTTGAGCCCTATATCAAGAACTGGCCTAATCTGATGACACTTTGTGAACAAAATTGTGAAAAAATAGATGGCACTGTCACAGCCAAAGTTCTCAACATTGGGCTCAAGAGAAATGTTGAACACATGCTGAGTACCCTGAAGCCTATTTCTGTAGCCTTGGACAAAATGCAGGGAAATAACTGTTTTATTGGTGTCACTGTTGAAGATTGGAAGGAATTGAGTGAGATCTTAAAAAGAAAAATATTAAATGACAGAGTTAAATTACAAGTATTAAAAAAAAGTGAATGGGACAAGCACTGTCTCTAGCTCATTTTCTTGCAAATATTCTCAATACTCGGTACCAGGGTCAAACCTTAACTGCAGAAGAAAAGGAGTTGCTTATGACATGGACATCCAGCAATCAACCCTCCATAATGCCAACTATGAAAAACTACAGAGCTAAGGGTGAACCATTCAAGAAATATATGTTTGCTGATGATGTTTTAAAGAAAGTCACACCAGTGAACTGCTGGAAGTCACTTAAGCACTTGGATTCAGAGACTGTTGAAGTGATAATCTCACTTTTAACAGCAGTAGCTTCTTCTGCTGGTGTAGAAAAGATATTTTCTTCCTTTGGACTAATTCATTCCAAACTGAGAAATCATTTGGGACCTGAAAAAGCAGGAAAGCTTGTTTTTCTTTTCCAGATTATGAACAAACATGAAAATGAATGTGAAGATGACTGCAGAAGCCAATATTTTAAGTTTCTCATGTTGACCTGCCTGACATAGTTGATTTAATTTTTTTTAATATTTCATTTAACTATTTTAGTTAAAAAATTTTTTTAACAAAAATAAACTTGATTTTAAAAAACTTGAATGTTTACATTCCAAAAATCACATGCTTGTTTTGTTAAACTATTATGTTTCCTGTTGAAGAAAAAAATCCAGAATACATAATGTTGTTGTTTTAGTTAAATAAAGCAATTTAAATGTCTGTTTGGTTATGTTCTCCTTCTAATACAGTATGGCAAGAAAATATTTCAAATACTAATGATTAACCTGTTGAATTGGAGATAGTTCACCTCCCAAAGACTTCATAAATATCTGCTTCAATTACCTTTGATAAATGAAATAACCAAACAATCATTCATTTCTGATATAGCTGTAAAACTAATCTGAAAAGTTTTCAAAATAAAACACTTTAAAATGTATAGTGCGTACCTTCTAAAAATGAAATCTACATCTATCTCTGAGTTGTGAAGAATATGTATTAAGGTTATAACAACCAACAAGAATGCACTTTTATGTAGAAATCCATGATTAAATCGAATCTTCCTGATTAGTGATTTAAATCAAATCCACCCTGATTACAGTTCACTTTGTGCATGTATTCATTAGATCAGAGTGAGAGACAATGACTTCATAGCCTGGTGATTAAGGCACTGAGGTGGGAGATGTAGATTCAAATCTTGCTGCCTGATTCAGAGGAAGGGTTTGAATCTACATCTCCTATCTCCCAAGAAGCACCTTAATCACCAGGCTATAGATTTTTTTCTCATGCCTTCGCACAATGAATGTTTAAGTATTTATACAAAGTGGAACAGCTTCAACAGGAACAACTGAGAACAGCCTGTCCCCTAATGGTCTATAGCTTGGTGGTTAGGCTGCTTCCCTGAGATGGGGTGAACACTTTAGGTTCAATTCCCTGCTCTTGATTTGGGATTCATACCTGGGTTTCCTACTTCCCAGACAAGTGATCTCACCATTGGATTAAAGGAGACATGATTTTCAAACTAACCCTGAAAACCTTTTCCCCAGCCAAAACTATTGGGGTCAAATTTGCAGATAGTTTCAGTTCAACTAAAACTGCATTTTCCAGTGAATAAACAGTTTGTCCAAAAATATTGATCCAGGGGAGAAATCCTTATCTTCCTTTAGTGTAGGAATAGCCAGGGCCAGCTCCAGACACCAGCAAAGGAAGCAGGTGCTTGGGGCGGCCAGTGGAAAGGGGCGGCATGTCCGGGTCTTCGGTGGCAATTGAAATCATTGGGGCAGTTAGACAATTAGACACCATCTTCAATTTGTTGTAAATGAGTAATCTCATTTCTGCTATGCTGTCTCTTGACATATAAAAGCATTTGATACCAGCCCCAAGAAAATCATCCCAGCCACAGCAGCATTCACAAGCTGGGTTTGCCTTAGTGATGTCTCAGAGCATTCTATCTGTTATTCTTTAAAAATGAAATAAATTGATATGGTTGTCTCCATTTGAAAACTAAGAGCCAAATATATCCGTTCATCTACAGGGGGAGTGAAAACACAATGGATTCTGAGGGCATGGAATGACATCAAAACTTCTTGTCCCTGGACTCCACATAGAGCCTTTTGCAGGTCACGTGTATTGCCCACTGGGGCAAAACTGGCCAGGGTAAAAGAGGAAATACTAGGAGTGGAACCTGGAAGAACAGGTGTACTGGTGCATCCTCCCTCCAGAAGGCCAACAGAGAATATGTTGTTGAGGCAGTTCAACCTGATGATACATTTACTTTTGTGTGCTGTGTTTCTATGGAACTCCCTTTTAGATGGATCTCAGAAATAGCAGCTAGTAGAAAAAACCAGTGGACTCGTGCTGATAGCTAGTATGAGAGAGACTGGGATGCAGACATGGCTGGGATGCAGTGTAGAGAAAGATTTTGCTTACTGATAGCCCAGTCAGATCTCAGGAGAGCCACAGGTTTTAAAAACTGAATCCCCTGCTCATTCCACATGTGTAAATTCCTGCCACCAAAGAAGAATCTGGTGGCAATTCTGCAAGAGGAAACCTCACAGTGTTTCCTATGCCCTACCTGGGACTTTCCCCATTGGGGAAGATTCTAGGCCTAACAGGGGAAGGTTTTTAGCCTTTGTTTCCCCCTAGTTGTTTTAATGCCATTACTATTTCCAAATATGAAAAACACCTGTCCTCTGGTGAGCAGCACTGGAGAGCAAGAGATAGGAATATAGGTTTTGACAAAACAGATCAGACCACTGGTCCATCTAGTCTAGTCTTCAACAGTAGGCAGAACCAGATGTATCAGAAGAAAGTGCAGAAAAAATGGAATTATGCAACAACCTGTTCATTGTGTAAGTTTCTTCCTAAAAAGCACTAGACTAGACAGTGGTTGCTTGACTTATGCTCTGAAGTATAACAGTTCATCTGACGTGTTTTATGTGTTTTCTAGCATACAGAGAAATTTTAAAATAGGCAACAATTTGATACACATCCTAATTAATCACAAAAAGGCAAACTTTTCCTCTTGGTGAATGAAAATATAAAAACTGTCATACAATACAATAATACAATACTGTGTGAGTTAGATTTTCTGCTCCCACAGAAATCAGTAAATTAGATCTGAGGACTTCCAACAGCAACAATAATTATACAGTAGTTTGTATTTCTGTACATGTTAGTTATAATTTTTACATTCCTTATTATGCTTTGTGTACTTTGTGCAATAGAATTCACAATTAATAATGTATTCAATTAATGTCATCTTTTTATCTGCTCATGGAATATTTGCGAGCAGAATGTGATTTCCTGTAACTCACTACTTAGTTGAATGCATTCAGTAAATATCTTCTCAGCTTCGTTGTTCTATGAAATAACAATTTCTTAAATTTGAACTGTGTTTCTTGGTTTTGATTCATTAGAGAAATAGCATGAGCTTGCATGCTAATCTAAACAGGGAATAGAAATAATCTTTTCAGGACAAGTTCTTGCATCTTCAAATGCAAAATTTTGTTGCAAAAATTTGTTTGAAAGTGTTTCAAATATGCTTTCCATGATTAATTTTCCCAACAGAATTCAAATGGCTAAGAAAAGTAGAATTTGACTGTTTTACCCATGTCCTCAGACCTCAACTAATGTGAATACAATGAGCTGTGTTCTGCTCTCATTTACCCAGAAGTAAATCTGAACTAACTCAGATAAAATCATCAGGGATATTTCACATTTACACTGATGTAAATAGGAATAGAACTGGGCCTAATTCATTTCAGTTTTCTTGAGATGCAAATTACATTTAGGTATACAACTGCATATAGTAATAGAAAAGAAAATTCCCAAGAACACACATGGTATCATTGAATAAATGCATTAGCTTGATGAAAGGCTTTCTGGAAACCACAGTTGGGTGAACCTCAGAAGATTTGTTTTGTTTTAGCTAAATATCAGATGCTTACATGAAGCTTTTCTAAATTTTACTTTAATGCCTTTAGTCTGAAAACTGGAGAGGAAATCTCACAAGATTAATACATCCTGATTTCAAGTGGACCAAGAAACACAAAAACGAACAGTCTATCTCATTCAAAAATAGGATTGCCTTTTATTGCACTTGTATTTCATCCTCGTTATATTACCCTTAGCCTCTTGTTCACCTCAATTTTTAGTTCTCATCGGTTCTTCCCATTGGAACTATTGTACTGTTCACCTTCTCAATGACATTTCAGCAGTGATGTCCCCATTTGCCAGTGTTTCTCCCTCCACTGCGCTCATGACTGACACTTGTGAGGTAAATGGTGCATTCAGCTGAACTCAGCTAGCTCCAAACATATTTACAGGATAACCGTAAAAAGCTGTCATGCTGCAGATTTCTTTATCACTCCTCATGTCACTAATGGCTGCTTAATGATAAGGCTATGGTTTAAAAATAACTCTTGATTTTTCTGGACTTCTGGGGGCACGGCATGGAGTGAGAGTAAAGTGGGATTTTCCCTCTTTTTTGTTTTTATTGTTGCTTGTGGGCTGTTTTTTCTTTGTTTGTTTTCTGTGTGGCCTATTTCATATTGCTGTGACTCAAAGATACTGTTTCTGAATGTAATAGTTTGTGCTGTGTGTGTGAGAAACACTATAAAATGGGAAAGAATCCTGTGGCACCTTATAGACTAACAGATGTTTTGCAGCATGAGCTTTCGTGGGTGAATACTGCTTGCATCCGAAGAAGTGGGTATTCACCCACGAAAGCTCATGCTGCAAAACATCTGTTAGTCTATAAGGTGCCACAGGATTCTTTGCTGCTTCTACAGAACCAGACTAACACGGCTACCCCTCTGATACTATAAAATGGGTGAATTCACAAAAGACAGCCGTATATTATTTGTTTTTCCTACTGACCATCAGCATCACTCTTCCCCCAATTCAGCATCTGACTTACACCCACTTACAATGACCTCCTAACATGAAACTGAATTTGCCTGTACACATAGCATCTGACAGTAGCTCTGTACAAAACTCCAGACTATTGGTGAAAAGTAAAAAGTTGATATTTTGGATCAGATTATTTGCTGTTCTAAAAACAAGTTGTTGTTTTTACAAGACCCTTTAGATATGTAAACCTTAAATCTTCTAAATATGGCCCCAGTCTTAAATAGCCAGGTTTTATTCCACAGAGAAACACTGAAGTGAATTATTTTACCCATCTTGCTGTGTATTCTTTAGGGCCACCGCTGTGCTGCAGGCTGAGAGGTTGCAAGCCCTTCGATCACCCCTGTGTACTTTGCCAAAGGGCCAGGGGCAATATCAGTCTCTGTGCTCAGGCTGCTCCCTCCAGACACACTCAGGGCAGCAATCATCCTTCCCTCCACAACGTCCACAGAATGGACAGTCCATGCAGTGTGTAGCCCAGCTCACTCTTGAGTGAATGCACAGAATGGAGCTCTGAGGATTATGCCTTTTAAGATACCACCTTTCTCAGAGTCCCTCATGGTGCATTGTGGCTCTGTGCTGTCCCCTGCCTTGGGGCTGTAGCTAAATATCTAGCATTAGTTATTTCACTATTTTTATGCTTGTCACAATCTTGTTGTCATGAAATAGCAAACCAGTGACTGAGAAAGGAATAAAACTTCAATAAAACAAACTGGAGAGCTGCTGCACACAACCAAGCGGTGTTCCCACCCCCGCCTCCAGGGCGCATCTCCAAATTCCCACACTTGCAACACTGTCCCTTATGAGGGAGCATCTCCAAATCACAATCTTTCATAAACATATCTCTACATCTTCCCTCTTTAAATGAATTAACTCTTATATACATATATATAAACCAGGGTTTGGCACACGGCCCACCAAGGTAAGCCCCCTGGCAGGCTGGGCTGGTTTGTTTACTTGCCGCGTCCGCAGGTTTGGCCAATTGGGGCTCCCACTGGCCACGATTCGCCACTCCAGGCCAATGGGGGCTGCGGGAAGTGGCGTGGGCCGAGGGATGTGCTGGCCGGAGATTCATGCTGCCCCCATTGGCCTGAAGCGGTGAACTGTGGCCAGTGTGAGCTGCGATCATCTGAACCTGAGGATGCGGCAGGTAAACAAACTAGCCAGCCAGCCAGGGGGCTTACCCTGGAGGCCCGCATACCAAACGTTCCCAATCCCTGATATAAACAGTTAGCAGCTATCTAATAACACATACATTAAATTCCAACCCATCTAGTATATTTCCATAAACCATTTCCATAAACCCAATGTGTCAACTACCTAGAGATGAGAGGTTACCAGCACATCACTCTAGAGTGAGTCTTTGCCACTCACTTTCCTCAAATACCCCTTTTTCAGGCAAGTTACCAAGACTCTGCAAGTCTTTCAAGATGTTTAATCTCTTCACTCTGATGTTCTCACTATCAATCTTTCATTAGAGTCTGAATTGTTCTCTTGTTCCTTGACAGTTTCTCCTTTGTGCGTTGATGATAAAGGATCAGTCAGATGTGAAATGCCAGAGTCCATATCAGCTATCAGTGTGTTGGAACGTTCTGAGATTACTCATAGATCCCTTTGATTACATTGAAATGTGTCCTCCTAGTCTGTCTGGATTACATAAAACAGTGGTGGGAACCTGCAAACTGTGGCCACTGGGAACTGTGGGGGACGTGGATAGTCAACGTCCGCAAAATGTCTCATGGCCCACAATCAGCTTACCCTGATGGGCCGCAGGTTGCCCAACACTGATATAAGACCTTGGATGCAGCTATTCTTTAATGGTACCTCTTTGTCCCCAAGTATTAGAGGTGTGATTCCACAGGCACACTCTATCATCTTGGTTAAGAGATGGAAATCATGGGCCCTTTTGTCAAAATAATATTTCTGATTCCACTTCTGATTTTCTTTCATTTTCCATATGATTGCATTGTTATGAGATTTCAGCAGGTTATCAGTAATTGGTATATTAGATCTGATCCTTCTTCCCGTTAATAACTAAGCAGGAGAAGAGCCATTCTCCAGAAATGTACTTTGGTAAACCAATAAACCTTTATACAAATCAGCCCCACTGTCAAAAGTCTTTTTCATAAGGTTCTTTACTGTCCATATAAACCTTTTTTACAAGTCCATTTGGTTGACTTCTCTGGGAGTCAATTTGGACTTCTCTGGTTTCATGGGAGTCACTGCTCTGGAAAGTGTATCTTCAGTGAACATAAATTTACCATATAGGTAGGTCACAACTGGGGCTGTAAAGCAATTAAAAATTAATTGTTATTAATACTGTGATTAGTTGTGCGGTTAAACAATAAGATAATACCATTTATTTAAATGTTTTTGGATATTTCCTTAATATTCAAATATATTGATTTCAATTGCAACACAGAATACAAAGTGTACAGCACTCACTTTATGTTTATTTTTATTACAAATATATGCAATGCAAAAACCAAAAGTAATAGTATTTTTCAACTTACCCAATACAAGTACTGTAGTGTAATCCCTTTATCATGAAAGTTGAACTTACAAATGTAGAATTATGTACAAAAAATAACTGCATTCAAAAATAAAACAATATAAAACTTTAGCACTTACAAGTCCATTCAGTCCTACTTCTTGGTCAGCCAATTGGTCAGACAAACATGTTTGTTTACATTTGCAGGAGATAATGTTGCCCACTTCTTGTTTACAATGTCATCTAAAAATGACAACCTGTTGTAGCCAGAGTTGCAAGATATTTACGAGCCAGATGCAGTAAAGATTCATATGTCTTTTCATGCTTCAGCCACCATTCTCAAGGACGTGTGTCCTTGCTGATGACGGGTTCTGCTTGATAATGATCCAAAGCAGTGCAGACCAAAATATATTCATTTTCACCATCTGAGTCAGATGCCACCCGCAGAAGGTTGATTTTCTTTTTTGGTGGTTTGGGTTCTGTAGTTTCTCCATTGGAGTGTTGCTCTTTTAAGACTTCTGAAAGCATGCTTCACATCTCATCCCTCTCAGATTTTGGAAGGCACTTCAGATTCTTAAACCTTGGGTCAAGTGCTGTAGCTATATTTAGAAATCTCACTTTGGTACTTTCTTTTTGTTTTGACAAATCTGCAGTGAAAGTGTTCTTAAAACGAATGACACGTGCTGGGTCATCATCTGAGTATGCTATAACATGAAGTATATATCAGAATGAGGGTAAAACAGCAGGAGACATACAATCCCTCCCCTCCTCCCCGCCCCCGAGGAGTTCAATCACAAATTTAATTAATGCATTATTTTTTTAACTAGTATCATCAACATAGAAGCATGTCCTCTGGAATGGTGGCCAAAGCATGAAGGAGCATATGCATGTTTAACATATCTGGCATGTAAATACCTTTCAATGCCAGCTACACTTGTTCTCACAGTCAGGTGACATTGTAAATAAGAAGCAGGCAGTATTATCTCCATAAATGTCAACAAACTTGTTTGTCTTAGCAATTGGATGAACCAAAAGTAAGACTGAGTGGATTGGTAGGCTCTAAAGTTCTGTAATGGTTTGTTTTTTATGCAGTTATGTAACAACAGACAATCTACATTGTAAGTTGCACTTTCATGATAGAGATTGCACTACAACACTAGTATGAGCTGAACTGAAAAATACTACAGTATTTCCTTTATTTATCATTTTTGCAGTGCAAATATTTGTAATAAAATGATAATATAAACTGAGCACTGTACACTTTGTATTCTGTGTTGTAAATGAAATTGATATATTTGAAAATGTAGAAAAAATCCACAAATATTTAATAAATTTCAATCAGTATTTTATTGTTTAACAGTGCAATTAAAACTGCAATGAATTGCAATTAATTTTTTTATCACAATTTTTTTTATTAATCACATGAATTAACTGCGATTAATCAGCAGCCGTAGTCACAATGAAATCATACTTTTGCAGCTTTATGATCATTCTTTCAATCGTTAAGGTACAATCATTTAGAGCAGTGGTTCTCAAACTTGGGCTGCCGCTTGTTCAGAGAAAGCCCCTGGCGAGCAGGTCCGGTTTGTTTACTTGCCACATCCGCAGGTTTGGCCAATCGTGGCTCCCACTGGCCGCGGTTTGTCGATTCAGGCCAATGGGGGCTGCAGGAAGGGCAGCCAGCACATCCCTCAGCCCGCGCCGCTTCCCGCAGCGCCCATTGGCCTGGAGCGGCGAATTGCAGCCAGTGGGAGCCGCGATTGGCCGAACCTGTGGACGCGGCAGGTAAACAAGCCAGCCTGGCCCACCAGGGGCTTTCCCTGAACCAACAGTGGCCCAAGTTTGAGAATCACTGATTTAGAGCTTTGCTACGCTATCAAGGGCTTGTGGTCCCTTTTAACTTCCACTGTCTGTCCATTAATATACTGACTGAATCTCTCACAGGCAAACATTATTCTTTAAAAGCTCCTTCTTGATCTGTGCATATCTGGTTTCTGCCTCAGTCAGTGATTTGGATTCATATGCCACTGGTTGCCAACAATCCTCATACTTCTGTAAAATCACTGCACCTAACCCAGACTGTGAAGCATCTGCTGAGATTTTAATAGGGCTTCCTGATGCATAGAACTTCAACACTGGTTCTTGTATCAGTTGTTGTTTTAAACCTCCCCATGATTCCTCCTGTTCTGCACCCCAATACCATTCATTTTTATTCTCTACGAGTTTTCTCAAAGCAGCTGCTTTGCTAGATAGATTAGGTCTGAATTTACCAAGATAATTAACCATTCCCAGGAACCGTTGGGCATCTGGGAATGTGACATCGTTTCAATGGCCGAAATCTTCCTCTTATCAAGTTTTACACCTTCTTTGGAAATAATGTCTCCAACAAAAGTCAGTTCTGTAACTCCTAAAGCACATTTCTCCCTATTTAGTTGGAGGTTTTCAAACTTGAGGTTTTAGTTTTGTCTGTTACAGCTGTCCCCCTGCTGGATTCCTTTCCACCCCCCTTTCTGTTTGTGCTAAGTGGCCTCCCGCCCCGGCCATTAAATTGCTTGCTACCAAAGTCACAGCCTGGCCCTGCTCATGGGAATGGCTTGTGCAGGCTGACTGGAGCCACTGCTCTGCTCAGGGAGGGGGGCTTCTTCTTTGTTCAGACCCGGCTCGGTGTAGGGTGCTCTGCCCAGGTATGCAAGACCTAAAATGGCCAAATAGTTAAGCATATGAGTCATACCTGTGACTCAGAACTTGCCCAGACATGTTCTGTGCTCACCTGCAGTTTTTCCCTGCCTTCTCTCCTCCCCTGTATGAAAAGGAACCAATCAGAGTTACTGGCGGGAAACTGCCTGAGTTTGCCTTTAAAACCAGACATTTTCTGATCAGACCTCGGAGAAGGTCCTTGCTTTGCCACCTGGTCTGATCAGCTAGGGGTCTTTGGGGGGCCCTCTCCCCGCTCTCGTTTGTTTGAGTGTACCCCCGTTTTTAAACTCCCCTCCCACGAACAACGAATTTTGCCTGGAGATCTCCTGATTATTGTGAGCGAATCGAGTCCTCTCTGTGTCCTCTGATGCTGAAACTGCTGTTCCTGTCTCTGTGCTTGCTGCTGTCCTGGGGATTGGTAAGAACTCCCTCTTGCAAACTCCCCCTGTCCTAGCTGCTGGCCTTGTTTCCCCAGCAGACAGACCCAAGCTAACTCCTTGGTCTGTGTCTGCAATCTGTTTCTAGCTCCACAGCGCCTTTGCTGCTAGAAATAAGCCTGTGCCACTGCTCCCACTGCTGCAGCCACCACCTTAAACCCCACCCCTTGGAGCTGTATCCTGGGCACACACCACTCTGCCCTCTAAAACTACCCCTAGTATAAGGTGCACCCATTAGGTTAGGTTTAGCCTTTAGTCTAGATAAATTGTAATTTCATTTTGCATAGCTGTGGTTAAGTTAGGTTTAGAAAATTGTTTGCATTGTACTCTGTAAGTTAGCCTTAGAGAACTGTTGTATTGTGTTTTGTTACTTGCTAATTTGTGTAGTCTTGGTTAAGTTAGATCATAGATAAAGACCTTACTGTGTTCTGTATAATTGTGTTTCCCCCATTTTCCCCGTGCCCCCCCCCCCCCCGCCGGGCTTCCCCAGTCTCTTTGCTGCTTAAACTTACAGCCTGTCTGTTCTCTGTGTCTCCCTGAGCTTAAATCTCCCTCCGCAACACCTCTGCCTTTGGTCTCTGCTCCACCTCGTGCTCTCTCTCTCTTTTAATTCCTTCCCTCACCTGTTCACCCTGCTCCTACTGCTGCCAAACCTCAATTGTATTGCTGAAGTCTAGCATAAAACCCCATTGGTTACTTTTTCTCTCTGATACACCTCACATTCTACATTTACACCACTGTGACACATTTTACCTAAAATTGTTTGCTATTTAACATATTTTATCTATAACTGTTAGTTGGTTATATGCTGCTGTGACACACCCTTTACATAGAAATTGTTAGCTACTGTTACATTTATACTTCAGTGTTAATTGGTTACCAACTGTATTGGACCCCACTGTATTGTACCCCACTATTGAAACCCCTATACTATTTACTAAAAGAAACCCCTCCCCAATTGTCTACCTTGACACCCCCCATGCCCCTCACTATTGAATATTCCCTGTTTTTGCATTTTCTTAATAAAGCTTATTTTGCACCCCACCAGTGCAGTAGTTGTCCCGCAAGATCCCCTACCTGCTGGCAGGGTCAAGTTTGAGCTCTAGATGCATCCAGGATATCCTGAAGTCTATAATCATGCTCCTCTTTCATTGAGCAACTCATTCACTTCTGTTGCTGAAGCTATGATGAAGGGTAAGCGTAAAAATCTGTATCTTCCAAATGGGGTATTAAATGTGCATAGCTTTCAGCTTTCTTCAGTTAATTTTAGCTTCTGAAACCCTGAAGATGCATCCAATTTACTGAATTATTGAGCATTTGCAAATTGAGCCATAATCTTTTCTCTGGTTGGTAGTTTGAAATGTTCACTTTTTACAGACTCTGGGATCTAATCATGTGCATAACTGGCTGTTACTTTTTTCCACAATCACTAGGGAGTTCACCCATTTTGTTGGCTCCTCAATTTTTTGTATTACTTGTATTGCTTCCATCCTTGCAAGTTCAGCCTTGAGATTATCCTGGAGTGCAAATGGCACCTTTCTACATGGATGGATAACTGGAGGAGCTCGCTTAATTATCTGGATTGTATGTTTACCCTGCAAGCAACCCAACTCTTGAAACAGGTCATGATATGCCTGAAAGTACCTCATAGCCAGGTTCAGTATGATCTTGTAGTGAGAGCACCCGTTTTACCAGACTGAATTTCTCTCATGTAGCCAGGCCTAAAATTGGTGTCACCTCCTTTGGCACTACAATGAATTGGAGCCTGTACATGGTGTTTTTATGGTTGATCCTAGCAACTGCACACCCGCTTGACAGGTATATTTGTTCCAGAAAAAACAGTTACTTTTATTTTGTTGGTCCCAGTTTTGCTCTTAATTTTCAGTCTCTCATAATCTTGTTCAGAGAGAATATTAACCTGAGCTTCTGTGTCCAGTTTCAGTTGAATAATTGTTCCATTCACTGTCATAGGCAGTATCCAGTCCCTCTCATCAGCCTTGGTAGATCCTAATATGCCTGTGAAAAACTCCTCAACCAGATTGTCTGTAACTGAATGCACTTGGCTTTTCTTCATTTGAGATCTGCAGAATTTTGCAAAATGATTATTTTTCCCGTATTTATAAAAGCGTTTCCCAAAGGCAACACATTGTTTGGGGCCATGCTGTGATCCAAACCTTCTACATAATTGTCTGTACCCAGTCTCCCTCCTAGCAGTGGTTTTCATAGCGAGTGGTTCCACTCTTTGATTTGACCTATTCTGGCTATATTCCTTAGTTCTTAGCAGGGGCGGCTCTAGAAATGACGCTGCCCCAAGCAGCGCGGAGCGCTGCGCCGCCCTTCCCCGGTCCCGCGGCGGGTCCCCTCTTCCCGCGGCTCCGGTTGAGCTCCTGCCGGCATGCCTGCGGCAGGTCACCGGAGCCCGGGACGAGCGGACCTGCCGCAGTCATGCCTGCGG
Organism: Mauremys reevesii; assembly: GCF_016161935.1. Taxonomy (NCBI): domain Eukaryota; kingdom Metazoa; phylum Chordata; order Testudines; family Geoemydidae; genus Mauremys; species Mauremys reevesii. The sequence continues at coordinate 106,523,655 of NC_052623.1, read as the reverse complement.
GAGCTCAACTGGAGCCGCGGGAAGACGGGACCCGCCGCAGTCATGCCTGCGGCAGGTCCGCTCGTCCCGGGCTCCGGTGGACCTGCCGCAGGCATGCCGGCGGGAGCTCCACCGGAGCCAAATGCCGCCCCCCCGGGAAACGGCCGCCCCAAGCGCCTGCTTGGCGCGCTGGTGTCTAGAGCCGCCCCTGGTTCTTAGTAGATGGATAACCCCTTCTGGTGAATTCAGCTCTTTGGCTGGTGCTTTCACAGTTTCTGCTGCCCTGCATATTTGGAGAGCTTTTTTGAAAGTGAAATCTCCTTCAAAGCAGTCTCTCTCTTAACATCTTGTCTTTAATGCCACAAATGATTCTGTCTCTGACCAGAGAATCTGTCAACTCACCAAAGTCACATGTTTTACTGAGTTTCCTTAATTCTGTGACATCAGTTTGGTCATCATATTGTGTCATCATTTTTTTTATATGCATGTAAAAAAATTGTGTCTTTCAAAGGTTTCATTCCTTTTTGGCATGCAGTGTTCCTCAAATTTAGTCAGTATTTTTATTTAACTTCATGCTTTCACCTTCTTCAAACTTAAAAGTTGTTATAAATATCCAGTGTTTACTCCCCGGCAACATGCAAAAAGATTGATAAGTTCACTTAATCATTTTTTCCTCTGCCCTTTTGGCTTCTAAATACAATTTAAATCTCTATCTGAATATTTTACAGTTCTCTGCAACATTGCCTGACAATTGCAGACTGGAAGGAGATTGCAACACATCCATTTTTGTCTCTCCCCCCAACTCCCTTCATAAGCTAGTCAAGCTACTATTGTGCCCACCAAATACATGCAAAACCCACTATGCCTGGTACTCCACATGCTTCTCTGATGCCCCCCTTTGTCTCTGCTTTCAGCTACAAACATCTGACAGGGGTTAACTTCAAAATGACTGCAGCTTCCTTCTCATTCAGCACTTCTGACACCAAGTAATGATGCTCGGGTTCATTAAATAACAAACAAATAACACAGGAATAAAACTTTAATAAAACAAACGGGAGAACTTCTGTAGTGAGCTGCAGCACACAACCATGTGGTGTTCCCAACCCCCACCTCCATGGCACATCTTCAAATTCCCACAACACTGGCTCTTATGAGGGAGTGACTCCAAATCGCAATCTTTCATAAACATATCTCTATAGTTTTTGCCTCAGGTTTTCAGTTTATCATTGGTTACTTAAATTGAAAACAGGAATAAATGAGAGCTGTCTTTGGTTTTGTTTACTATTAATGAGTTCATAGTCTGTGGCTACACTTAGCACTTCAAAGCTACTAAGTGTAGTCAAAGCGCCAGCGCTGGGAGAAAGCTCTCCCAGCGCTGTCCGTACTCCACCTCCCTGTGGGGAATAACGGACAGCACTGGGAGCCGCGCTCCCAGCGCTGGCGCTTTGACCACACAGGCGCTTTGCAGCGCCGCAATTTGCAGCGCTGGAGAGGGTGTGTTTTCACACCCTGCTGCAGCGCTGCAAATTTGTAAGTGTAGCCAAGCCCATAGTGTCAAAGTTAGACTCAGGACTCACAGTTTGTCAGACCACTCTGTTTTATTAGCACAGCGCTCTGCTAATAACACCCAGATAATGTGAGCACCATGCAAAATCTTATTTATACAGATAAAAGGGTGAGAACTTAACAAGATAACAAAGGAAGCAGAATCAGATAAGTTTACCTGGGCTTGGCATGCATATCTTATTTCCTTACTAACTATTACCGATCTTCTGTTACTGTTTCGCCATTAGCACCATTGTTTATGCCTAATGTTTCTTTTCCTGGCACCTGTATTTCAACATTTCTTATTTCTGCTTAAAGGTACATTCAACATTTCTTTAATCCATTCTTATTTTTACAATATAATTCATTCTACTTTCACCATAGGTTGGTGGCCAGTACTGGCACTGCTGTTCCTATGCTGGACTATGAAAAAATAGCACTGGCATAGCAGTGCTTGCTCAGCAGACAGAGAAACTCCATGTGAAACCACAAACAGAAACATTTTTTTTCTTTAAATCACTGTAGGCATAGTACTTTGACATCAGTGTAACTTGTGAGATTGAGTCAGTTCCAAATCTGACCATATGCCCCAGTTCAGACAGTAATACTGAGCTACTGCCTATCAGTCAGAAACCTTGCAGAATCTCGAGAGACTCATCCACACAAGCTGAATGCTACCATTATGAACACATCCGTAAAGTGCACTGAAGCCAGCTGGCTTGACAATGTTCCAAAAGCAACATTTGATACCATGTACTTTTTTGTTATAGATTTTCTATTGCTATTTTTTAAGAAGTGCATGAGCCAAAGCACAATACAGAAACTAGATGATATACTATCCTAGCAGTACAGTAAAAAAAAAAAAATAATACAGCACTTCCAATCAATTCAAGTGATAGCCAATGCAAATAAAGGTGAAGAAAAAGAAGAAACAGGGAGGATAGGAGCAATTATAGGAACTTGAGGAGGGGAATGGATATTTCTCAAATAACTATATAAATATTAGCAAGAATATTGGACTTTGATATCAGTACAGTATATGATGTTATGGTGCTACAGTAAAATGAAATCCATGTAGACATTAAAGGTATTTGACATGTAATGTAGATCAAGTATTCTTGCTTTTCTTCTGAGCTTGAGAGCAGTGAAAGATTTTACCAGAAAAATTTATCACTAAGGCCTTGACTACATGATATACGTTGAACTGGTGTAGCAAAATCAATCTAGTTTAACTGGTGTCAGCCCTATAGTTGACACAGTTTAACCCTTTCTTATAGTGGTTTAGTTAGCATCAGTACATTTCTGAATTACATTAAACAGATTTAAACAAGTTTTAGGTTCAGATTGGCTGTTGTCTGATTGGATTCAGGCCAGGCTTTAAAATTAGGCCCAAGCAGACCTCTAACCTTCACCTGCTTGCTTGAGTTGATTGATGTAGTTACACCAGTACAATTTATATCATTGAGACAAACCCAGGAGTGGTAAACTAGCTCCATTAATACATGTATCCAAACTAAATGCATCTCGCAAACTGAATCCAAAGAGATCTTTTTTTGCTGGGCTGAAAGCATTAAGTTACCTTATTTGGTTACCTTCATTTTCCCTCAACTTTGCACTTCTTAGTACCATTCAGTGAAAATCAAAGAGGAAAAAATATAACAGAAAAAGCTTTGCACATGATATTCTGGCCAAACAGGAAATAGTGGAAATCTTGTCAACTACAGAGATCTAAGAAGTTAGGACATTTTAAACAAGCATAAACACTTTGTTCATCTGAACTGTCCCTCCTAACATTTTCAGGTATATCCATCAAACATCAGCATACAAATATCATCTTTATATGCCTCAACTTCCCAAAGGAAATTTTCCAAACTCGGCTAAAAATTTTATTTTTTAAGTGAGAAATATGTTTATCTGTTGTATGCTTGTTGCATAAAGGTCTGTACTACAGCTTCAGCATAGACTTGGATGCTGAACATAGAGACCACCATGTTCAGATATAGCAGGCCAAAAATATAAAAAAAGAAGCTGAATGATTAAAAATAGTATTAGTATTAATTTTATTTTTTCTTCATTTTCCTTCCTCATAGCCCTACCACAGGATAGGAAACGTGGCTTAAAAGGTGAATACAGCTCATTTGTTATGATGTTGTAGCTCTCTGCACTTCTTTATGGATATAGGACCATTGCTACAAAAAATATTCAGAGCACATGCAAAGAGCTCTTAGTGTAGGCATTATATCCAAGCACAGGGTATAATGAGGCAGTCCCCTGCCCTTGGTAGGCCTCAATGAAGCAACCTAGGCACATGCTTAAGTCATCACAATTAAGCATGTGCTTAAGCATTTTACTAAATAGGGATGGACTATACCAGGGGTCTGCAACCTCTGGCATGCGGCTTGTCAGGGTAAGCACCCTGGCGGGCCGGGCCAGTTTGTTTACCTGCCATGTCCGCAGGTTCGGCCGATCGCAGCTCCTACTGGCCGCGGTTCGCCACTCCAGGCCAATGGGGGCAGCGGGAAGCGGCGACCAGAACATCCCTCATCCCAAACCGCTTCCCGCTGCCCCATTGGCCTGGAGCAGCGAGGTCCGCCGAAGCCGCGGGACCAGCGGACCCTCCGCAGGCAAGCCGCGGAGGGCAGCCTGCCTGCTGCCCTCGCGGCGCCAGCAGAGCGCCCCCCCGCGGCTTGCCACCCAAAGCACGCACTTGGCGTGCTGGGGCCTGGAGCCGCCCCCGGTTGTAAAGCTTGGTTGAGGTGGTGAAGTCAGAGCAGTACCCCTCCCTCAGCAAGCAGAAGGCTCCCAGGAGCAGTTCCAAGGCAGAGGGCAGGAGGCAGCACTGTGGGGGGCGGGGGGGTGGCAGGCACAGCTGAACTGCTGATGGGAAGCTGCCAAGCCACATACCTTACAGGAAATTTAGGGGAGCTGCTAGCCCCCCCGGTTTTAATTCCCACAAGGAGGGGCTGCTCTTCCAGAGAATTCTGCAAGCAGAGGACAAAGCAGGTAGCTGCCAAAGGACATTATAAGGGAGCACTGCACAACTTTAAACGAGCTTGTTCCCTAATAGATCAGCAATGTAACAACGAAACAGCATTAACCCGGACAACGTTAAGTGAGGAGTTACTGTACTTACCTTCACACACACAAACACATTGGAATTACCCACATTCAATGGGAGTATTCTCATGTATGAACTTAAGCACATGTGTAAGCCTTCATAAGATTGGGGCCAAAGATCTGTCTCAAGGATATCTATTGTACTATATCTGCATCCATGCTCACCTTTTATGATGGAATGTCATGACATCCTCCTGGCCATAGCATATACTTTTGAAGAAAATGATGGGTTCAGATGAAATGCAGGTTTAAGGATCCCATGAAAGAAAATTTGTATCTGGAGAGTTAAATCCAGGAAAACTAAACGAATGAATTTGATTTTTTTAAATGTCATTGCATTACATGATAATCATAGCATACAAAATGATATATCAGATAACAGATACTCAGTATACATGAAAGTTTCACTTCACACATTAAAAATATCCATTGTAATAATTAAAAAAGTCTAAATAACACATTTTCCCTCCGAGCCATCTAGCACTCATTATAAAGCTAAACACCATATGCTAATAATATTTTGAACAACTGATTGACTGACTTGAAAATAAGTTGGGCATCTCCAGCATCTAAAATGATACTACATTGATTTATCATTTATTAAAATTCCAGTGTTTATATTTACACCATGTAATTTAAATATATATTTGGAAAGATTAAATGTTTATTGATAGAAACATTGATTTCACCATAGACACACAAATAGATGAAAAAAGATTTATAGATAATTGAAATTTGTGGAGAAGCAAAGTAAGCAAAATGCTGCTTGAGAACTTCTTCGAGTTTGATTTAAGGCTATTTATTTTGTATACTTTGACATATGTTGACAATTTGTATTTTAATGGTTATCAAACTTTAACTTTTTGAATTTCAGTGTTTACAGTCATTAAATAATTATTGCCTGACTCCCTACATTTTAACCCCCATAGTTTCCTGCAACTGTGAACATTTCAATCAATACAAGTTGAAAAAAGCTTAAAAATGAACATTGATCTTATCCATCAAAATTATAAACAAGTAAAAAATGAATTCTGCCAAGGCTATTTATAGAAGCTTTCTGTGGGGCTATTAATCTGAAGTGGTGTTTTCTGTAGGTTAAGGATTGTTCAGAGTTCATATTGCTACATCTTTAATGTGGGATTCATTGGTACAATCAATAGATTTACAACAGACTTTTTGCTCACAAAAGAGTTTATGTTCCATACCCTTAAATTTGAGCTAGAGAGTTGTTAACATATGAGGATTCCCAAAATGTACAATAAAGGGTTAAATGCTTGAATCAGCCGGCAAGCTAGCAAAGTATGAAATGAGGACTCAGTATCCCAAAGCAGTGCATATAATGGCAGTTCCATAAACAATACATGTGTAAGGATGAACAATAATCACATTTAGAGCATTTTAAATGTAGTTTCTTGATTCACTCTGTTAGAAATAGGAGAAAAATAGCAAAGTCTATGCAGCACAAAGTACTGCATTTGCTTTCAAAAGGACATTCATGTGCTTTCTGCTATTGATTATCTTTAAGTGGTATTTTAAGATGTCGAGTCCAGAGAACAACACGTGGACTATACATTTGCACCATTTTCTTAGCAAAGAAGTGGCTCAGGAAACATTGCTTAACTATTTGGGTTAGGCACTCTCTGAGTGTTTCCTCTAATTAGTTTTGTGGACTTTTCTCCTTTTGTAACTATCCAGGAAATGCCTATCTTGCAGTTACATGCAGAAATCCAGATAAGACACTGTGACTCTAAGAGCATGTCAATGCCAGCTGGTACACTGTTGCCCATAACTCACAGATCATTAATATTAATGTGTTGTGTATGTACGGGTAACATATGCAAAACTACAAACATGAGCTGAACTTATATTCTTAAAATGTGGGGCAGACAGTACTCAAAGCTTCCTGATTATGAGGCTGGTTCTACATCATCCCCAGAACTGCTCTAATTTACATTTGATAGCTGGAAAATGGCCCCGGGAGGCCATAGCCAGGGGTCACTGAAGTACAGAGCTCTCTGGCCATGGCCATTTTTCTTCTTTTCATGTCTCCTATGCTGAGGTGGTACAGGAGCCTTCTATATCACCTCTATGCCAAATGGGGACTTGGGGACTTCCCCATGGCTTGAGAATTTTCATCTGGGAGATCCAGTGGCTTTTTGGTCCCTTTGTGCTAACAGATCATGTTGAAAAGTTGGTTCATCATGGCACGGGCCTCTGATACGTCTTTAAGACATTGCACGCCACTAAGAGAAAGTAGGATGCATGTCTGCAAAACAAACTATTTTACATTCTTTATCATGAATTGTGATCCTCCGACTCTCTGGAGAATCTGATAGTTATTGCAAGATGTTCAATGGATAGAGCAAACAGACAAGGTGATAAAAGACAACCTGGCCTTGTGTGTTCTTTAACAAAAAAAGACTGAGCAAAATCGATTCAAATAAAAGAATGCATCTGGAGAATGGGAAATGGTATGACTGGAAAAAATAAACTGATGTCTGAAATTATTTTTTTCTAATGCTGTGAAAAGCCAATCCCAAAGAACCCCAGTGGATGTCTTCCACTACTACTAGAAGACCACACTTAATAATTTCCTTAATTAATGTGATTAAAATTAGTGGGTCTCCCTGGAATAAAATTAGATTGATCAGTTAGTTTGAATTAGAAGTGCTAAGGCTGGAGATAGTTGGTTTTCCAGTATTTCATTGTCTCAGTTAATTAATTACTTTTATCAGTATGCAGTATGATCTGCAGTCTTCCAGATTTTTAGCTTATTTATTTATTTCAAGAGAACGGCTATCCTCGCTTCCAAACAATACCTGGGCAATTTCTCCTGTTCTAGAAAGTGACAGAAAATATGAATTATTTGAGACACTGGAATCTCTTGACAAATTCCAGTGGGTGGATACTTTTTTTTTTAAAAGAAATAAAAAATTTAATTTTTAAAAAAATATATTTTTCCCTTTATTTGTTTCTGTTGCAATTATGGGTAATGGTTGGTGCATTGCTTGGATGGTATATTTTTGAAAGCATAGAGATTTCAGTGGTAGCCATGTTAGTCTGTATCAGCAAAAAAACCCAAACAAACAAGGAGTCCTTGTGGCACCTTAGTGACTAACACATTTATTTGGGCATAAGCTTTCATGGGCTAGAACCCCTTCATCAGATGTATGACATAAAAAATACAGGAGCAGGTATAAATACATGGAAGGATGGGGTTGCTTTACCAAGTGTCAAGTCAGTCTAACAAGATAAATCAATTAACAGCAGGATACTAAGGGAGGAAAAATAACTTTTGAAGTGGTAAGAGAGTGGCCCATTATAGACAGTTGACAAGAAGGTGTGAGTAACAGCAGGGGGAAATTAGCATTGAGGAAATTAAGTTTAGGTTTTGTAATGACCCAACCACTCCCAGTCTTTATTCAGGCCTCATCTGATAGTATCTAGTTTGCAAATTTTGAAGTTTTTGTTGTTGTTGAAGAATTGCCACTTTGAGGTCTGTTATTGAGTGACCAGAGAGATTGAAGTGTTCTCCTACTGGTTTTTGAATGTTATGATTCCTGATGTCAGATTTGTGTCCATTTATTCTTTTGCATAGAGATTGTCTGGTTTGGCCAATGTACATGGCAGAGGGGCATTGCTGGCACATGATGGCATATATCACATTGGTAGATGTGCAGATGAACGAGCCCTGGCTGATGTGATTAGGTCCTATGATGGTGTCCCTTGAATAGATATGTGGACAGAGTTGGCACCAGGGTTTGTAGCAGGGTTTGGTTCCTAGGTTGGTGTTGGTGTTTTTGCTGTTGAGTATTTGCTTCAGGTTGGGGGGCTGTCTGTCAGTGAGGACTGGCCTGTCTCCCAAGGTCTGCGAGAGTGAGGGATCGTCCTTCAGGATAGGTTGTAGATCCTTGATGATGTGCTGGAGAGGTTTTAGTTGAGGGCTATAGGTGACGGCTAGTCGTGTTCTGTTACTTTCTTTGTTAGGCCTGTTTTGTAATAGGTGACTTCTTGGTACCATTCTGGCTCTGTCAATCTGTTTCTTCACTTCACCAGGTGGGTATTGAAGTTTTAAAAATGCTTGATAGAGGTTCTGTAGGTGTTTGTCTCTGTCTGAGGGATCGGAGCAAATGCGGTTGTATCTTAGAGGTTGGCTGTAGACAATGGATCGTGTGATGTGGTCTGGATGAAAGCTGGAGGCATGTAGGTAAGTATACCTGTCAATAGGTATACCAGTCAATAGGGTGGTTTTTATGTGACCATCGCTTATTAGCACTGTAGTGTCTAGGAAGTGGACCTTTTGTGTGGACTGGTCCAGGCTGAGGTTGAAATCGTGGAAATCTTGGTGGAATTCCTCAAGGGCCTCCTTCCCATGGGTCCAGATGAAGAAAATGTCATCAATGTAGGGCAAGTAGAATAGGGGCATAAGGGAACAAGAGCTGAGGAAGCATTGTTCTAAGTCAGCCATGAAAATGTTGACATATTGAGGGGCCATGCGCGGGTATCCATAGCAGTCCCGGTGACTTGAAGGTATAAATTGTCCCCAAATCTGAAATAATTTTGGGTGAGGACAAAGTCACAAAGTTCAGCCACCAGGTTTACCGTGACGGTATCGGGGATGCTATTCCTGATGGCTTATAGTCCACCTTTGTGTGGAATTTTGGTGTAGAGAGCTTCTAGATCCATAGTGGCTAGGATTGTAGTTTCCTCAGGAAGTCAGTGGTGTATCGAAGGTAGCTGGGAGTGCTGGTAGCATAGGGCCTGAGGAAAGAGTCTTCATAGCCAACAATCCTGCTGTCAGGGTAACAATGCCTGAGATGATGGGGCCCAGGTTTATGGATTTTGCCCTATGAGATAGCTTTGTTAAACTGCAAATTAATTTTTTCAGCACAAGCTTTTGTTTCCTGGAAAGCACTAGTGGTCACTTAGGCCTGGTGTACACCTAAAAATTAGACCTACCTTTCTAATTCAGTCAGGACTGTGAAAAATTCTGCACCTTGTGTAACATAGGTTGACCTAACCCCCACTGGAGATGCAGCTAGGTGGAATGAAGAATTTTTTCTTCATCCTAGCTACTGTGTCTCAGAGAAGTGGATTACCTATATTGATGGAAAAATCTGTCCCATCGATGTAGGAAGCATCTACACTACAGCGACACAGTTGCAGTGCCACTGTAGTCACTGTAGTGTAAAACATACCCTTATTGTTTACTTAGGTTGCAAGCTTTTTGAGCAGATATTGTGTTTTTGTTTGCACCTAGTATATTGGAGCCTCAGTCCATGACTGGAGTTCCTACACACATGTACAATAAGAATAAATAAGTAATAAAAATAATAATTGTTGAATAGATTTTACTGTCTTTCCCAATATCAGTCTCTGCTGAAAAGGCTCTTTGATTTGCATCATATATGTAATTTTCCTCTATTTAATGTATGTCTTAAATGCCTGTCACAAAACCAGTACAGTGACTGCCTCCTATTAATTGATAAACTGAAGTAACTTTAGTTCTTTCAAAGAATATAAAGGAGAATGTCAAGTCAGCTATGATCTTAGACATCCCATGTTTCCAGCCAGATTTATACTGCTGTGTTACCTGAGAGGAGCTCTGTGCCTATCTCAGGACCTAAATATTTTAAGGCTGTTTCAGCTTTAGTGGAAATCAAATCTATTCTAGAAGAGGAAGCATAAACTTTGGACTGGAAAAATAATGTCCTTACATTTATGTATAGAATGACATCTCTGAAGTAGTCCTTAAATCCTTCAAATCTTCCCACAAGACCTGCTATTATGATGACTATGGTGCTGAAAACTGATAATGACTATGGAAGTGGCATTAGTGATTTTATGAATATTTTATTTTTATCTTTAAAAAATGAACAATTTGACACCAGCTAATTGTTGTACCCAGCCAGTCTATGTAACTATGTGTTATCTTCAACCTCTTTCCCACTTCCTTCTGGTTGCTTCATACACCGACTTGTGTGTTGTTTTTTTAATTAAGTGCCAATCTGGCAAATACACATAAAATTTAACTTTATGCACGAGTAGTCTTGTTAGGAATCTCCCTGCCAGTCCTTCTCCTCTCTCAAAGAGGTTTCAAAGAAGCAACCCCAAAATATCTTGTTCCTGCTTCCTAGGGGCACTTTCTAGAGGAGCAGGATGAAGCTGGCAGATTCCATCAACTGCTCCAAATCACCCTCTTCAGACCTTGCTTCCTGTAAAAGAGGGTCTGGCTCCAATCTTATAGGTTCCCATGGGGCCACCTATGTGTGGGTGGGAGGAAAGGAAAAATAATATATTTGATCTTTTCGTCTAATTGATTTTTTTAAAAGATATAGCTGTCCAAGAACAGTACAAATTTTAAAAGTGCTCATTAGGGTCACAAACCACCTAGAGCAAAGCCAAATCCTGAAAAGGGGACTCACCTTAGCTCTTGAAACTCCTACTGGCTTCAACAGGAATTGCAGGTTTTCAGTATCTCAGGGTCTGAACTACTGATCAAATGGTCTGGCTACCCTCCCTGCCTCTGAGATCCAGAATACCTTCTTAAACATAATATAGTTATTTATAACTAAGCACTTCCCACAGCCAGACATTTCCCCTATCCATTTACTGATCATTTGTTAACAAAATATTTCAGCTTTACTGGTTTTCCCTTCACTTTAGAGGCCAAACAATTGTAATGAAAACAGGCCCAGTCATGTTTACATGGTAGGTGACCAAGTGAAGTGGTCCACACTAAGAATAATCAGCATCCCTCTGATGTGACAGGGTATTTTAGGTTTGTTTTGTTTTTTTCTGCTGATGTGTGACTAATGCAAAATGGGGGGTTTCCATACATGAGGTATCTATCAAAGTCCTATTGAAATTAGTAGAAAGATTGCCATTAATTTCAGTGGATGATGGATGGGGATCAGACCCAGGAGTGGCTTCAATGCAGAATAGTCACCCTCCAGTGTCTGGTTTCATTAGTTTCAGGGCAATTTTCCACAGGTGCATTAGTGAAAAACTGCTTTCATGCAGCTCAGTGTTGAGTTTTCAAATTAGGTGCAATGTTATAATGTAAACTCTGAAAATTGCTTGGGTCCCTAATTCTGTGAAGACGTGTGCATATGCTTAAGATTATGTATGTGAGAAGTTCCAATGATTTCAAAGAGATTCATAAGAACATAGGAACGGACATACTGGGTCAGACCAAAGCTCCATCTTGCCCAATATCCTGTCTTCCAACAGTGGCCAATGCCAGGTGTCCCAGAGGGAATGAACAGAACAGGTAATCATCAAGTGATCCATCTCCTGTCACCCATTCCCAGCTTCTGGCAAACAGAGGCTAGGGACACCATCCCTGTCCATTCTGGCTAATAGCCCTTCATGGATCTAACCTCCATGAATTTACCTAGTTCTTCTTTGAACCTTGTTATAGTCTTGGCCTTCACAATATCTTTTGGCAAGAAGTTCCACAGGTTGACTGTGCATTGTGTGAAAAAATACTTCTTTTGTTTGTTATAAACCTGCTGCCTATTAATTTCATTTTGTGCCCCTAGTTCTTGAGTTATGAAAAGAAGTAAATAACACTTTCTTATTTACTTTCTCAACACCAGTCAGAATTTTATAGACCTCTATTATATCCCCCTTTAGTCATGTCTTTGCCAAGATGAAAATTCCCAGTCTTATTAATCTTTCCTCATATGGCAGCTGTTCCAAACCCTTAATAATTTTTGTGGCCCTTTTCTGAATCTTTTCCAATTCCAATATATCTTTTTTGAGATGAAGCGACCACATCTGCATGCAGTATTCAAGATATGGTTGTACCATGGATTTATAGAGGCAATATGATATTTTCTGTCTGATTATCTATCCCTATGATGATTTCCAACATTCTGTTTGATTTTTGATTGCTGCTGCACATTGAGTGGATGTTTTCAGAGAACTATCCACAATGACTCCAAGATCTCTTTCTTGAGTGGTATCAGGTAATTTAGACCCCATCATTTTATATGTGTAAAACTCATGTGTGTAAGGGTTAATTCGTTTAAGAACACCTTAATAGCTGCCCAAAAAGTCACAATCCCACAATTAAGGAAGAAGGCAATGATGGATTTTTTTATACAACAAATGGAAGCAGAGGGAAGTTGATAGTAATGAATATAAATCAGAAGTTATCTATATTTAAAACACCTTCTTATTGCCCTTAATTTTGCTGGGAAAAGTATCCTGATGATGGTATTGGTCCCTTACTAGATGGAAATGGTAGAACTGTTAATAACAACACAGAAAAGGCAGAAGTGTTCAATAAATATACCTGTTCTGAATGGGGAAAAAAACAGATATAATCTCATCATATGGTGATAACACTCTTTCCATTCCACTAGTATCTCTGTAGCATGTTAAAAAGAAGCTACTGAAATCAGATATTTTTAAATCATCAGGCCCAGATAACTTACATTTGCGAGTTTTAAAAGAGCTAGCTGAGGAGCTTGTGGAACCATTAATGCAGATTTTTAATAAATCTTAGACTACTGGGGCTGTTCCAGAAGACTGGAAGAAAACTAATGCTATGCAATTTTTTAAAAACGGTAAATGAGATGGCCTGGATAATTAGAGGCTCGTCAGCCAAATATTGATCCCAGGCACAATAATGAAGTAGCTGATATGGGACTCAAATAATAAAGAATAAAAGGATGGTAATGTAATTAATGCAAATTGATATGGTTTTATGGAAAGATAAATAATGCTGATGTCTAGAAGTATCTACTTGGGGAACAAATAGTTAATAATGGGCTCTTCCATCTAGCACAGAAAGGTATAACAATGGCTAGAAGTTGAAGCTAGAGAAATTCAGACTGGAAATGAGGTATACATTTTTGACAGTGAGGGTAGTTAACCACGGAGCAATTTACCAAGCATTGTGGTGGATTTTCCATCACAGACAGACAATTTTAATATCAAGATTGGATGTTTTTCTAATAGATATGCTCTAGGAATTATTTCAGGGAAGTTTTAAGTCAGACTAAATGATCACAATGGTCCCTTCTGGCCTTGGAATCTATGAATCTAAGTATGTGCATAAGTTGAGGAAAATACTTCACCACATGTGTGCACTGGCAATACTAATGATAGTGCTTGTCTGAGGATACCATGCTAGATTCAGCAGTAAAAATTTCCCGTGAGAAAAAAAAAAGTCTTCCTTTCCATAGGAAACGGACAGTACAGTCTGCTTCATCCTCAGGTCCACTGTCATATGGCAGACGCACATATGCTCTGTTTCTTTGTAGAGAAAAAAACAGATATTTTTCTAATGAGAACTGACCATAGAAGAAAATCCACTGTTTGTAAGTGTATGGGAAGCAAGTGGCTACAGATCACAATAAAATACTTTGTATTGGAAGTACAGGTTTATTTGAGAAACTGTCTGGACTGTCATTAATGCAATTTATAACTGTTGACATACATAGACTAAGCATTTGAGCTAATTCAAACAATTTAAAGTCACTTTCCCTGTCTTATATAAACAAACCTATGGTGCAGTGCAGTCAGAGGCCTCCTGCTGTTCTTGTGTACCACAGCACATTTTTGTTATTCAGTATGCACGGCTTTGCATTGCCTTTGGAAACAGCTTTTTACTGATGTAGGCATTTACAAAACTAGCAGTGAGCTGAAAAAGCTTCAGGGATCAAAAAAGGAAACAAAGTTGCCATCTCCACAGATAGAGAGTAGAGCTGAGTGAACAGTGTGGGTAAAGCAGCCACATAACTATGAACCAGCAGCCCACATTCAAGTCTGCTGAAACAAACCTCAAACCTTGGCAGATAAGGGTTAACCCACTTCCTTGTTTGTGTGGTCATGTTATAAATTGTACAAGTACAAGGAGGAGATTGACTGTTAGCCATTCAAGAAGAGTACTGAGCTTCTGGGGCCACATCCAAAGGCCAGTGAATGCACGAGGGGGCCAGAGTGGAAGCTACATTTGGTAATGAGTTGATACAGTATATTTCCTTTCCTGCACAACAGGGTTGAGAACACGATAAAAGACAGGTGAGATTAGATTAGCTATGTCTGGTAACCCATAGTCAAAATCATATGCCAAGATCCACTTTACAGGCAGGGAAGGATTAGAATTGATTCCCATTAGCCTGCATTCAGGCAGATATGTGCTAGCAATCATAAGATATCCGTGTGGACTTCTCCAGCAGTAGAATTTGTTCCTAAGATTCCTGATTTAAGACTGCAGCACATTCATTAAGTAGGGTACAGAAATCTATAGCAGTGCTTTCAGCTTAGCAGCACAGAGAGCGCAAAAAGCAATGAGCCATTACAATATCTAATTCACATAATATTGAGAGTAGCTGCCTAGGAAGAGTGAACATGAGTTGATGGTAAGTTATATGAGCTCATCCTTGTCAAGGCACCCATTAAAGGGCCAAGCCTGGGACACAATTGGATTAGTGAGATCTTTTGTATAACATCAGAGCTAATAAAATAATGAGGCAAATGCACTACATAATCAAAAATAAATTGAATTCTGTCAATTTTCTGCTCACTCTCTATTTGCTCCATATGTACTCTCTTCTAGTAATAGTAGAGATCATATCGTCTTTCTAAGTATCCTTGAGGCTGGAATTTGCAAAGCAATTTCAATATAGCTTGGACCTCAGATCCTGAAGCTTTAAAGAAGGGTGACCTTACAAAGATAGGGTTATAAAACGTTTAATTGACTACAATTAAATTCAAGTTTAAGGGAAACCCATCTATGATATGGTCATATTTAAAAACTGAATAAAGTGAATCTGCATTGTTTTAAAAGGACATAGCCCACAAAGGTAGACATAAAAAGTAGAGCTGGATAAGACTTATTTTATCATTAAATCCAGTCTTCTTCCAGTGAAGGATTTTTCCCTGAAATATAACTTCTTGGGTGAAATCCTAAACCTACTGAAATCAATGGGTTTTCTCTCCTACTGCTTGATCCACTTTAAGAGGCCAGAATTATGGAGCTTGCACCACTTCCATTCAAAGGCGGTTCTAATAAATCTCACTGTAGAGACATTTATCCACATATTGGGCCTGATTCACCAATATATTATTTGGGTTTCACACTGGTATAACTTCATTGATTTCTAGCACTCCTAGGTTTGTTTTGTTTTTTGTTGTTGTTGTTTTTCAGTCTGTGCAGCACTCACAAGACTCTTGGCATAATGTTCCTTGGACATAAGTTTATTCCTCCATGAGTAAGTGAGTCTTGTGAGTCCAATGCAGAATGAATACAGAGGGGCAGCTCCTTTCTGGTGTAAATCAGAGAATCATAGAATATCAGGATTGGAAGGGACCTCAGGAAGCCATCAAGTCCAATCCCCTGCTCAAAGCAGGACTAACACCAAATAAATCATCCCAGCCAGGGCTTTGTCAAGCTGGGCCTTAAAAACTTCTAAGGAAGGAGATACCACCACCTCCCTAGGTAACCCATTCCAGTGCTTCACCACCCCCTAGTGAAACAGTTTTTCCTAATATCCAACCTAGACCTCCCCCACTGCAACTTGAGACCATTACTCCTTGTTCTGTCATCTGCCACCACTGAGAACAGCCGAGCTCCATCCTCTTTGGAACCCCGCTCCAGGTAGCTGAAGGCTGCTATGAAATCCCCCCTCACTCTTCTCTTCTGCAGACTAAATAACCCCAGTTCCCTCAGCCTTTCCTTGTAAGTAATATGCCCCAGCTCCCTAATCATTTTTGTTGCCCTCCCCTGGACTCTCTCCAATTTTTCCACATCCCTTTTGTCATGGGGGGAACCAAAACTGGACGCAATACTCCAGGTGTGGCCTCACCAGTGCCGAATAGAGGAGAATAATCACTTCCCTTAATCTGCTGGCAGTGCTCCTACTAATAAACCCCAATATGCCGTTGGCCTTGTTGGCAACAAGGGCACCCTGCTGACTCATATCCACCTTTTCATCCACTGTAATCCCCAGGTCCTTTTCTGCAGAACTGCTGCTTAGCCAGTCAACAGAGCTCCATTGAAATCAGTGGAGTGCTGACGTCCATAGAGCTACACCAGCTGAGGATCTGGCCCAGAGTCTTTAACCATCAGAGCAGTTTGATCCCAGGCAGAGGTCCTCTGGACACAGGCTCTTACAGTGTATGTCTGACAGTGAAACTAAGGGCCCCTCCCAGAACCCCCAAACTGTCTTTTAAAAGCCTGCTTAACTAAGGGGGCCCAGCAGTCAGCACTTCCCTAATGAAGAGATAACTCATACACTTTCTGTGGGGCAGGGCATTTTCCTTTCTGTGCATGGATGCTTAGTAACATTTTCCTCCCTTGCAGGGCCTAGTTATGTACACTATATTACTTTCTATTTCCTATCACTAAAATCTCTCAATTCACAGAATTACCAGTAGGCATAACATTTGCTACCTTGACTTCAATGTGACTATAATAGTAAATATCATGCAGAGCAGGGTTTGTAGGGACTGAGCCTTTAGATTAAGCTTCTCTGGGCAGGGGCTTTACCTTTATCTTCATATAAAGCACCATAAGTTTAGGTCCATCTTTGGACAACACAGTCTCCCTCCTTCTGACTTCTACTCCAGTAGGTTTCCTGCTAGTGGCTGAATAGATTTATATCAGGACATGGACGGGATCAAAGCACATACCCGCCTCCAGAGACTGAAGGACAACATGAATCTTTATCTAAGTACTTATCTGACTTCTCAGTGTCCCCAGCTCCAACCCCAGTCTTCGAAGAACTCAGGACTGCTGGGGGATGGCATCAAAGTCCTGTTGGTAAAGATTGCCACATTTGGAAACAATAGTATGTGGCAAATCTTCCATTTCCTCCTGCTCTGTGCTGCCATCTTACATTGCACAAGCCTGACATTTATTCAGTGAACTTCCCATTTAAATGAACTGAAGTAAATGTATAATAAAAACAACGAATTATTACTAAAATAATTTTCTTCTGACTTAACATTTTAATATTTTAGTAGAGTTAGATATAGAGCTATACAATACTCTAGTCATGTATACAGTAGAATACAGTGCCTACCACAGGGACAGGAGATTTAAAAATACATAAGACAGATAAAAATCCATATACTCTGGAAATATTATAATTATTATGAATTATAAGTTTTCTTAGCTTCAGAATGAGATGCCTATCTGGAGGTATATAAAAATTAAGTTTACCTTAGGTTATCTATCTCAGAGTAAAGAATGTGTTTGATATAGTTTCTCTTTTTCATATTATCTCTTTAATCTTTTGGAAAAAAAAGTTTATAAAGTCACTTCAAAGGAATTTTATTGTAAATCTTGGCAACAATAAACATCAGACTATTGCTTTAACAACTCATCAGCAGTGAGAAATTGCCTGTTTTGGGAAGTAACTCAATGACCTGATAGCTACAGTACTGAAAGCTTCTTTAGCATAACACCTTCTAAACATACATAGACTAGTTTTTATATACCTTGTTTCTTGAAACAGCCTGCCAGCCCACATATCTTTTATGTGATTGCTTCTTTGATGTCTTTCAGTGCAATAGGTTTAATTTTTATAGTTCTTTCCTGGGACTTTCAGAGTATGAATGTTCATCTGGCGGAAAAGGTACTCTCATTATTGAGTAAATCATAATTTGAGGTTACTTGCCTCTTATCACTCTTCTTTTGATATACAGATTCTACTTTTCATTTCCACTGAGCTGTTTTATCAACTGACAGGTGGTCCTGATGTGGTTCACTTCAGCAACCTCTTTCTGGTTACTAGCTGCCTCTCCAGATGTTTAATTTAATCATTTTGATATGCTTCAGTGACTTTCTAGGCTAGTTCTCTCTAGCATTAATACAGGTCTCTCTCTCCTCTATCTCTCCTCCTTCCATCCTACTCTTAGAAGTAGTTTTGTTATCTCTCATCTGTGGTTTAATTCCTTAGCATTAGCTTTAGGATTTTTGGTAAGACTGGTAAAGTATTCCAACTATTGTGACACATGATGTCATGACATACTATTTCTTGCAATGCTACATCAAAATACAACCCTACACTGTGATCCCAAAAGTGTTCAGGGTTCTTTGATTCATAGGCATTGCAGAATAGGAGAGATACTTATAAAAATGGGGATTGTCTCACAAATTTTGAGAAGGGACCTATACTGCAAGTAGTGTATCAGTTGCCACTAGACGTGATGCAAGGAAAATGACAAAATGTTCAAATCATCCATTTTGTTTTTGTGCAAGATTTCAGGGAAAAGCATCACAATGACTCTGCAACACCTTAATTCTAAGAAGCCTTTAAACTGACTACTGCTGCTAGCTTTACTTTATTGTATTTCTCTGTGTCTCCTGCTATGTATCTCTGAATGCACAACAGTTTTTAAACTGATGCACATTCTGTGTGTATTTCTGTTCCTGTGGCAGTCTTGGATTAAGCTGATTCACTTCCACCATGGGTGGTGTTGGCTACTATAGCTAGGCACAACTCTCTCATCAACTAATATCCAGAGTTGGAAATGTGGATGAGATCATTTACTGTATTTATCAGTTATGATGGATCTTTTTTCTTTGAAGTGTTCCCCCACCTCCAAAATAATAATAGTAATAATAATAAAAGGAGATGGAAAACAGCCTGCAGTGACAGTCATAATGTAGATGCTGCTATCAAAATGTTGTTGATTGAAAAGCCAGAGATGGGCAACATTTTCATCTTTCTTTTCCAACTTCACCCATAGTTAGAATCGGGGATGCAACAGCGGGGGGGGGGGGGGAAGGGCAGAGGGAAAGCAGGCTAACCCTTGGCCATAGACACTACTAACAAATCATGGTATCAGTCTCTCTCTAGTGAGAGGGGAGGGGAAACAGATCCCAGGAGATCCTGCTCTCTCTGGTGGGAGGGGAGGGGAAAGGAGTGCAGTGGAGTAGGAGACCTCCCTGCCATTCCTGGTCTTTCCAGTGGGAGGGGATGGGAGGAGTGGGAGAGAGGTCCTGGCCAGTCGTCGTCTCTCCAGTAGGAGGAGATGGTGGAGAGTCCCAGTCTCTCTGGTGATGAGTCCTCCTGGAAGTCTGGCCCCCATGACTCCCTAGACCCAGCTCCCCACTTCCCAGAACCCCAGGCTGCCATTACCTCACGCTACTTCCTTCACCTCTTCCACTTCTGGGCCCACTCCAAAAGGAGAGATAGTGGCTCAGTGAGGACGTACATGTGCTGCATGCTGCTGAGATAGTTTCAGTTATTGAGGAGAAACATTAATAGAACTGAGGAGACAAAGGTAAATCAAAAACCATATCCTTCCTGGAATGCTTCAGACATTACAGAGAGGATGCCAATTTGTCTTCCAGCAGCCCAGAATAATCTGTAGCTAGATCAGTGCTTCCCAAGCTATGAGCCACTCCAGAACTATGGCTGTGCAAGTTTCCCTTATGCTGACTTGCCACATGGTGGGATTATAGGTTTGGGGATAGGGAAGGTAATAAAGGTAATAATTGGAAACATACCAATCTCCTAGAACAGGAAGGGACCTCAAAAGGTCATTGAGTCCAGCCTGCTGCCTTCACTAGCAGGACCAATTTTTGCCCCAGATTCCTAAGTGGCCCCCTCAAGGATTGAACTCTCAATTCTGGGTTTAGCAGGCCAATGCTCATACCACTGAGCAATCCCTCCCCCCAAGGGTATGTGTGTGAGAGAGAGAGAGGTTGCTTAGAATTTCCTGAAGAGGTGCTCAGATTTCAAAAGTTTGGGAAATGTTGAGCTAACAAAAATGGGTCTGTTATTTAGTCCTTCGCTGATTCGTCCTCAATATTACTCACACAGCTAGAAATGAGTCAACAAAATGGGAATGTGTCAAGCCATTGCTAGGATGTGTCAACCACTTTCGTAACTGACCTAGCTATCTGGAAATGAGGGAAGAAAACACTACAACTTTGGTCACACCTTCTTCTTGCTCCACCACATGAAGTAAAGTGACCAAATGGCACATGCTGCATTGTGTGTTCAACTATATTAGCCTCCACTAGTTTTTTTTCTGTTTTAGGTTTCTGGGGTGCTAGGAACTGCATATCTGAATCCTGTTATTGGCCCTTTTTTCTTAGAATGCAGGTTGTTAACCTGTTTACAGAAGAAAGATTGGGTGAAATCTTGACTCCATTTGACATCATTTGCAAAATTCCCTTTGAGTTCAAAGGGCTCAGGATTTCAGCAATTAAGTGCTAGTTTGAGCATATATGATTGGTATAAAGGTGCAAGTGAAATTATTTATATTTAGTAATAATATTGGTATGAATTTTTGGTAGAATAGAGATTCTCAGCTCACGTTTTTCTGTTGAACATACCTTGTTTTATTTGTAATAGTAATAAGAGAAGTATGTAGGAATTTTGTAACAAAATGTAAAACTACTAGAGAATTACAATTTCCAAAATTATAAACAAAAAGGGTAAATTTTCAGCATAAATAGACCTGTTTGAGAGCAAACTCAGAGCCACTTCTGTGGGCCCATTCTTAAAGCAAAGATGATGTTTACATCAAAAGTAGGCAAAAGTGAGTGGATTTGCATATTATCAGTAAAAAAATAGATATTTTTGTCAAAATGGCAGATAAAGTGAAAAGGAAAGCAAGAAGAAAGAACTTAAGTAAGGTACATGTTCTTGTATCGAGAACTTCTAGTACCAAACTCCCCTACATGATATAGAGTAAAACATTCAACCAATGAAACATAAGACATCAACAGAATACACTTTCATTGGTCAATAACTGGTACATGCTGCGGAAAGCTCATTAAAACTTTTTTGGAATCACATACTACACAACTAAAACTGAATAGGTTTCAAACATTCTGTAAAAACATTTAATATGATAGTATTCCATACCCTTGTAGCTAAATACACCTATCAATGACATTAATATAGAGATTCTACTCCCAAAATTTGGATCAATTGGAATTTCTATGTATCTACCTTGAGGGTATGGGAATATGATGGGACCAGTGCTGAAAGGAAACAGCCCCAGCAGTGAGGGAAACCAGGTGACTCCTCCCCCACATGGTTGGAGTCTCTGGCAACCAATGTTTTGTGGGAGGGATGCTGATTGACCCACATCCCCCAGATCCAGGGATTTAACCTGGAGTGGGAGCCAAGTAAAGCCTCTTTCACTTTATTCCAGCAGCCCCACCCTACCCATCCTGAACTAGGAATGAGAGTCTGGCCTGGCAAATGCTGCGGGTTTAGCTGATCACCCATTTCAGGTTCAGGAAGTATTTTTTTCTCACATGGGCCGACTGGGGAGTTTTTCACCTTCCTCGCAGTATTTCAAACATAGTGGGTTAAGCCAGAATGCACTTGGTACCTAACTGAGGTACTTGGGTTGAGTGGTTAATTCATCCCAATTTGCAGCCAGATTCCAGTGTGATTTAAACAATAACATGAACCATTTTTCCAGAGGTAAAAGACCTGGGAATTTGCTGTTGGGCCTTGGGCTTATGGGGGTAAGATAAAACAGTGTGGCCCTTGCAGGCTGAGGTCAGACCATGTGACCTTTGCAGGCTGAGGTCGCCTGCTGCACCCTCTGTCCCCCTCGCGGGGTAAGGAGGTAGTAGAATTCAGAGAGAGCTTTGTCCTGGAGAGTAGGCTTAGGAGATCTGACTCTGAGTTACAGATTATATGGTGGAAGCCCTGTAACCCCTGCAATGGAATTTATTAAATGCCTAGTATAGCAGCGTATGGGTGATGGGCAAGTAGTGCCCCTCCACTGCGTTTAATAAAAGTTGTGACCTGCCACATAAAATCCATCTGTGTCTCTCTCTTCATTTTGCCGCTGTGTTCAGGTCAACCATTCTTGGCAATGCAGGATCCAATGGGGGCAGACAAAGGAGGCTCTGTGCCACCTTCAGACTCCTCTGATCCCAGAGCAGCCTGAGATTGTTACTTTAATATTATTATTATTTGCAAATTTTGGAACATGCATACGGCTGTTCTCAGTTGCACATGGTTGCAAGAATGTCAAATGAGAAATTGCTAAAGAGCCATGTGCTCCAATCCCAGCCCCTTTTTAAACAGCTCTGACATGGCCTTTATGCTGTAAGAGAAGAATGACTCCACACCACCTAGGGATTCTCTCCTCTGCTTCATTCAGCTTTTCAGCATCTGTAGCTGGCATTTTGTTTTAGCTAAAGCACTGAAGTTTAGCACTGAACAGAGGAACACACCAGGTAGTGCACTCTACAAATCATCCTTAGTTGCCTGTGCTCTAATGCAGAGTTGAGCATCTATCACGCAGGCTCTAAATAGCTGAGCCAGATGGGCACTAGCGTGAGGGTTCCCACTATATCAAAGAAGCAATTTAGAGCTCAGTTACCCAGATCGGCGGGGTTTAGGTTCAGCCCTATCCTGGATTCACTTTATTATCCTCTGTAAGTTTTCACTCTTCTTAGCTATCATGCTTTTACATACAGAAAGAGCAGCCACATCCTTTCAGTCTGAATCATGTTTTGTCTCTTTTGGAAAATAAAACAAAATCAAAAGAGAAGAAAAATAAAGTCTCCGTGAGAGTGTGAATGATGTACCATCTCTGCCTCACAAAATGGCAGTTGCTTTTTGTAGTCAACAGACCCCTGGAAAACTGTAAAGGTTCAGGACAGAGGACACAAAACTATAAACATAGTTACAATAGCGACATACACTATGGTTCAAAAATTAAAACGAAGAAAAACCCCTTCAAACATGTG
The DNA here is from genome assembly GCF_016161935.1 of Mauremys reevesii. NCBI lineage: Eukaryota > Metazoa > Chordata > Testudines > Geoemydidae > Mauremys > Mauremys reevesii. The sequence continues at coordinate 106,500,317 of NC_052623.1, read as the reverse complement.
CAGGGGCACCCAGAGGTAAATCCAATGATGCCCTACACAGAAACAAACGATTAAAGTGAATGCAGTGCAAAATTGTGCAGACTCAGCAAATGTCTCCAAGGGTGCTGAGACTATAACTAACTGTTGTTGCTCTGCTTCTGGCTGAGTCAGGGCCACATGACCCTATGAGCTAAAACTGAGAGAGAAGCTGAAACAGAGGTTGCTGAAGCTGCAGCACATTTAAAAGGCATTTGGAAGGTTGCAATGAAACACGTACAGTAGAGCTTGACATTGTAGTTTAGGAAGAAACCTGCCATTGGAGCTAAAAATATAACATGAGGGGTTTTTCCCATTTTTGTCAATGATTTCCAATCCACAGGGGAAAGGTTCTTGGAATAAACTTGAACTTCAATTCTCTAGTCCTCTAAACCCAGTTTCTTTCTTGTTCTAGCACTTGGCTTCATTCAGGCAGTGGAATCAGTGAATCTGGCTTTAACTGGCCACGAAAATACCCTGTCATAGGTTAGTTAGCCTAAAAAAGCAAACCGGCTCCTATATAACTTTCCTCCCAAACCATGGTATAGGGCAGGGGTCAGCAACCTCTGGCATGCAGCTCACCAGGGTAAGCACTCTGGCAGGCTGGCCCAGTTTGTTTACCTGCTGCGTTGGCAGGTTCGGCCAATCGCGGCTCCCACTGGCTGCAGTTCGCCATCCCAAGCCAATGGGGGTGGCAGGAAGCCGCAGCTAGCACATCCCTCGCCCGCGCCGCGCCATCACTTCCAGGACCTATGGCACTGGCCAATCACACTGGCCTGTGGGGCCTCACAAAGCTCGAGGCCTGGAGCGGTCACCTCAATTAGCCATATCCAAGGGACAGCTCTGCTTACATGGGTCTATCTTATTGTGCTTTGATTCTATCTTGCCTGCTATGAAATTTCCAAAATGCATGTGTCTGGGAAAGATATCCATAATCAATGCACATAAACTGAATTATTATTAATTATAACTACACAAGGTCATTGTTTCTGGTGACACTAGACAGACAGACAGACAGCTCTCTGATTGTTCTCAAAGACAGAGACACCTATAATGCAATTAAGAAACAAGGCATTGATCCTAGGAACATCCAGATCAATTGCAGCTGACGGGACCCAAAAGTGTTCAGCAGCTTCAAAGATAAGGCCTGAAGTGAAAATAATGGAAAGATTTTTCCCAAAGTTCTAATTTGGAGTTGACTCTACCTTTGATATTAAAATTGTTAAAGCATTTACAGTGGCATCATTTTTATAATATAGTCCGATAAAATGCAGATATTTAAAAAAAGCTATTGACATATTTTTGTCAATATTGTGGATCTTTGTTGATGCTACAAAGCTGAAAGGTTACCATGTTATGTGAAATGGAGAAAAACTAACCCTTCATTCCAATGTGACACATGTACATGCCTCAAGCACTAACAAGGCATAGCTAATTACCGATACAGTTGCAGAAAAGGCGCTCTGACAGTCATGATATATGAACAAATTTGTCTTGCAAGTGACAAGTCAAACAGAGGTTACTGAGCAGTCGTGGGCACTGCCAGCACTGTGGGTGGGTTACAGAAAATTTCTGCACTCTTTTTATTTTGGCTGCAGGGGAAATATTCCACCTTCAGAGCAGAAAGTTGACGCTTTTATTCATGCTTTTACTGTTTCCATTAAAGGCACCAATATTTCTTTCTATATATGTTGCCAAAATGATTTTAAATCCAACAGTTCTTAATATTCTTAGTTTTCCTAAGATCTTCCAAGATTGTCCATGATCTATCACACAATATGTAGTTTATCTGGATCAAAGGCACTCACTTTCTGTTGAACTCACATATCTGTAACTACACTATAGGCAAATCTTTTAAATATAACCATATTTGTGAAGCATTATAAGTTTCACCCTTTCATCATTTCAAGCACCTTCCTTTTTTTTATTATTGTAATGTATGTTTCTGAGCATCTAAATACTAGTGCAAAGAAATGGGCATGCACAAAATCAGATGGATGTATTGCCAAATCTAATTTATAACAAAAATGAATATTTGAAATCAAGTAAGAAATACTCCACAGTTTCACCAACAGCTTTGTTTCCATCCAGCGTTCTCTTTTTAATAGTGTTTTATCCTTGAGATAAAGGCGTTCTCAAACCTCCCCTTCCCACCCCCCTCCCATGCCAAACGAGTTCAGATAAGGCTCAGTAAAAGTAACTGTTCTTTATCACGATGAAATATTTATTTCTTCTTATGATGAATGGACACAACTATACATAATGCTGAATCACGGCTCCCTGTGCTATATGAAAGACATGATATGAGGACTGAAACATATACGACATTAAAATGCAGAAAAAAATTTAATCAGCATTTATTCACTTGTAGTAAATATATTACAATAAGTTACTCTGGAAACAACAGAGAGTTACTGCAAAGGTCATCACAATGCCTCCAAGTACAGTAAGATAAAGATATTTTACTCTTATAAGTGATCTATATTATTTCTATACAAGGGATTTATTTTAAATAATAGCTCCATTTTTTTCATTTTCATAGCAGATGCTTTATAATTTTTTGTTTAACTGTGCTGCTAATTTAATCAATTTGCAGGAACACTTTCATGCACTGAGTTGTCATAAGTTATTAAATAATATTTCTTTTTCTTTTACACACACACACACACACACCAGTCTGTGACATCATTATTATAATGCCAGAAACATTGAGGGCTACATTGTACCCATTAGACGAAAGCCCTAAGTGGTGGGTGTAGGAAGCTGCACCACTCCGGTGCAATTAGAGGAGAGATTTTGCATCTTTCCCTCAGCTCTCCCTAGCACAGAGGGAGGGCATAGGTTGCGCCATAGTACCTGCTCTCTGGTGCACCATGCCAGTCTGTGAGGGGCACAGTGCCACAGCCCACCACCTCCTCACCCTGGCAGTGAAAGAAGGACCACAATTATCTCAGCTTTATCTGAAAGATTATTTATCTGAGAAAAGGCCCTTTGTTTTGTAAAAAGAGACAGACATACAAGACAAACACCCCAAACAATATACAAACTGTCACTGCAGTGGAAACTCAGAGTTACAAACAACGTCTGTTTGTAACTCTGAAATGTTTGTAACTATGAACAAAACATCACAGTTGTTCTTTCAAAAGTTTACAACTGAATATTTACTTAATACAACTTTGAAACTTTACTATGCAGAAGAAAAATGCTGCTTTTAACCATCTTAATTTAAATGAAACAAGCACAGAAACAGTGGAAACCTTTTCCTTTATTTTTAGTAGTTTATGTTTAACCCAGGACCGTGCTGTACAGTGATTGCTTTTTTTTTTCTTTTGGTCTCTGCTGCCTGATTGCGTTCTTCTGGTTCCAAATGAGGTGTGTGGTTGACGGGTCAGTTCATAACTTTTGTGTTCATAAATCTGAGGTTCTCCTCCTCCCTCCATCTTGTTTATCTGAACAAGGGCAATGGACAATCTAGCTCTTAGCAGCTAGCCATTCAATTGCACTACCTAAACTTCTTCTTTGAGTATGTGCAACATGCCTCAGATGGCAAGTGACTAGGATTCATCAATGAATTTGGTCTGCTGGTTGGATCATTAGCTTCCCCAGCACGTGCCGGGTACTGATGGGGAGTGCAACAGGAACAGTGTTCATGCCCCTCCACCTGTTGCATCATGCTGTCAAACAAAAACAATGAACTGATTTTGGTTTAGATTAATTTGTTTGTGTATTTGGGTATTTCTTCCAGCCAAAACATCAAACAACACAAGGACATGCCTTTATTCCTGACTCCATGCCTCCCAACATTCACAAATCATCACTCACTGCCAATGTTCAGGGGTTATTACCTGTCATGGTTTCAACATTATTTTAGACTGGGGATGTCTTGGAAGACATTAATGTTCTGGAAATCCCAGAGTGGAAGAAGCACCAAATTTTCCAAGTTACTGGTGGAATTTCATCTAGCTTCAAGACAACAACATTTATACAATGTTCATGCTTCTGTATCACAAATGCAAGAGTGAAATGTTAATGTGAGTAGAGAAACAGCGGGATCTCTTGCTCCCCCTCCACTGGGATTAAATTCGATGAGTAATGTGGTGATCTGCAGTACAATTTGAATACAAAAAATAAAGGAAATATTATTCCACCAGTGCAAAGAGTGTAAAACGCTACCAGATCAGAAAAGCGGCATTTTGCATTCACTCTGCATTGGCATAAATGACTACACAAGGTGCAATGCAACAGAAACCAATATGCTTTCCTAAAGTATGGTTGGGGAAAACATGCAGGTCAGTGGAATTTGCTGGGGTTGCCTAGGTTCTGAGATCTAATGCTACCCAGCACAGCTGACCCCTGAATGGAAGCACTGTGGAAAAAAGACTCCCTGCACTCACCACACTTGGCACATTAGCACATGATTTGACCCTTAGCACTTTCCTAGATTTCCTTCTGAGTAATAGATACTGCTGGAGATGGAAGAATGGACTAGATAGACCGCAGGTCTGATCCAGTATAACAAATCATATGTTTCTATACAGAATTATTTTACATTCTTACTGCTAAGCCACATTTGATACATGTTATTGCTCTTCTACGGGCATATTGGAATTTTAAGTTACCAGGTTACATCTCAATGAGAGGTAAATAAAGGGCTAGCTTCAGTATTGCTGTCAGCACAGCATCTGCTCACATGATCTGTTTAGTCATGATAATGGTGCTTAATCTCAATATATTAAAGCAAATTTAGCACCTAGCACACAGTGCACCTTTTGAATATTTCCAATGAACTGCATGTGAGCAATCTGCATGCTAAGAATGTATTAACTGGAGAATTTTATGAATAATTTGGGGTAATGAATAAATCTGAGAATTTTGCCATATGTTTGTGGACAATTGGTGAACAGAAAAAAATGTTGGCAAAATTCATCCAATATATTATTCATTACATGCCTGGATCTGCTTTTGAACTGAAGAATTAACTGGCTTTGAGCTTCTTTTTACATGTGTCACTCCCACCCAGTTATTTCATTCATTCTGTGCTCTCCCATCACCTCTGGTTACCATCAAAGGCATCACACCTAGCCAGGAGAGGAAGAGAGCAATCCCTTCTGAATAAAATGCTAAATCAGGTTACATCTTATGTATGTCCCCTTTTCAAAGGCTGAGGCTATCACCTCAGTCTGAATGGGCAAGAGACTGAGACAGATCACAGGGATAAGATAATGCAGTAGGTTGGCTGGTACCTTCTTTCGCCTCCTGCCCCCTGATTTGTAGTCAGCCATTGTTGAGACATGGAAGAAAAATGACTAAAGCTGAAAAGTCAGTTGTAGTGAAAGTCAACGTCATCTCTCTCTCTTTTTCTCTGTCTCAGGTCAAAAGTTCAGCATCATCATTCCAGAATAACTAGCCTCATTTCTGAAACAAATTTCTAAATTTAAAGTTTTTATCTAAAGAGACAAACTGAAATCTTGTCTAATACCTTACGAGAGTGAAAGTTAAAACAAAAACAAAACAAAAAAAGGAAGATAGAAATAAACCTCCAGCCTAATGTTACTTAAACAGAGTATTTCATAAATATAATGTTTTTGACTCCACTATGCTGAAAGTTTTATCAGCATTCTTCCTAGAAAGGTTTATGTTAATGATCTATTTTTCTTAGAAGAAAGTAGCCTAGTTCGCATAAAAACAGAATAAAAATGAAAGCACAAAAAAGATTGCTTGTTATATACACCAACCAGACATGGAAAACACTGTGTGATGTAGTAAATTATCCTGGAAGATAAAGCCTTAATTTATGTTTAAAATGCCAGCACAGCAAAAGTAAAATGCAGTGATTCATTATGTTATGTACCACAGGAACATAACTAAAATAAACTATCACACCAGAAAAGTTTATTTAAGTACTGACCACCTTGAGGCTTATTCATGCAACATTTTCTCATGTATTTACCTGAATGGGACTACTCACCCAACTATGGCCTGCAGGATCAGTCCTTTGTGTGGATGCCAGACCCTGATTTTAAATGTGTTTGATATTGTATCGGCCCATGGAAACTGAACCAGGAAAAATATAGGATGAAACTTAGATAAATGCTTAGCACTGAGCCATTCTTGCTCAGCTTACCACTACAGAAAAAACTGGCGCACTTAAAGCTTACCTGTTAAGATCCTGCATTGTGACAAGCTAAAACAGGGGTCGGCAACCTTTCAGAAGTGTTGTGCCGAGTCTTCATTTATTCCCTCTAATTTAAGGTTTCGCGTGCTAGTAATACATTTTAACCTTTTTAGAAGGTCTCTTTCTATAAGTCTATGATATATAACTAAACTATTGTTGTATGTAAAGTAAATAAGGTTTTTAAAATGTTTAAGTTTACATTTAAAATTAAATTAAAATGCAGAGCCCCTTGGACTGGTGGCCAGGATCTGGGCAGTGTGGGTGCCACTGAAAATCAGCTCATGTGCCACCTTTGGCACACATGCCATAGGTTGCCTACCCCTAAGCTAAACAGTTCTTAGAAGAGTCAGTTAAAGGGCTTATTTGTAATAACATTTGTTTCTGTATAACGTCCTCCATTAAATGATTGAGCTGCAGTTAGACTGCAAAGTATTTATTCTAAGGTTTTTAATATACAAGTACAGGAAGTGTAGTTATTAATCTTTCATTTATACCTTGACCAGTTTCACTTTGTTTTGGTGGATACTCAGGGCCAGATCTTCAGCTGATATAAAGCAGTTGAGGATCTGGCTCCAACTTTTGGTAACAAGAGTAGCCCAATGATGGTTAACACCATCCTTACACAGTCATTGAGGAGTTTTTAAAGAAAGGGCTGGGGGAAAGCCAAGAGGTGCATAGGAGCACCTGGTTTGACAGAGACATCATATAAGGATCTATTAACTGGGATTCTCTATAGCCTAATAAAGAGGAGAGGATAGAATTTGATAATATACAGGTAAGGACTGAAAAGAAACACTCAAATAAAAAAGAGTCCCATTCAATTACATCACAGGAAGGCAGACAACTAAAAAGTACAAATTCTGTTATTGCTTGTATACAAATGCTAGAAGTCTAAATACTCAGATGAGTGAATTTGAGTGCCTGGTATTAAATGAGGATATAATAGATATAACAGACATCACAGAAACTTCGTGGAATGATGAAAATAAATGGGATACTGTAATACCAGGGCACAAAATATATGGGAATGGCAGAATAGGTCATGCTGGTGGGGAAATGGCATTATAAGTGTGTGACATTCTATATCTTGGGGGAGTGTACTGTAACCCCCATATTCCTCATTTTCATATAATCATGATCTTACATATAAAGCATGCCTTGTAAGGTATCAGGGGAAAGGTTATGATCTGCTGAAAGTCATTTCTCTTTATATGTGTATCATATCATATGATATATGTGTATCATTAATGCATATGAAGTTATGAGAATTGTATTGTATGACGGTCACTAAAGCATGTTGTTTGTTGGGGAATCAGCCAGATATTAGCTCCCCAGAGGCAACAGCAAGGAAAGTAACCAATGCCCGGGTGGGGTGTCAAAAACCATCAACAGCCTTTGTTCAGCAAGGGAGCTACAATGGAATGACTCACCTGCATGAGGCCACACCAGGGGAATTGCTCAACCTTGCCTGGGGACTCAGCAATGCCCCTCAGACATGGCTGGATTTGTGCTCCAAAAGCACATGAACTGAGTGTATAAAACAAACAGCGTGGACACACACGGGGCCCTCTCCTGCCCCCACCTATGCTGCAAACCACCAAGACACTGAGAAGACGACAAAACTCCAACACAGGAGATTGGCCCAGGTTTAAGGAACAAACCTGTATACTAAGGAATGCAATATCCAGGGTGAGAAAAACTGCTTAATCTAGTTGCTGCCCAGTCTAATAGGGTTGACAGTTTAGACTGTGTGCTTATATTTTCTTTTGGTAACCACTCTGACTTATTATGCTTTGACTTATAATTGCTCAAAATCTATCTTCATAGTTAATAAATCTGTTTGTTTATTCTACCTGAAGCAGTGCATTTGGTTTGAAGTGTGTCAGAGACTCCCCTTGGGATAACAAGCTTGGTACATATCAATTTCTGTTGGCTAGTGACATTCGGTTGCAAGTAGCTGGGAGCAGCTTACATGCCAGAAGCTGTGCATGAACAGCTCAGGAGTTGGGGTTCTCACAGCAGAGCAGGGTAAGGCTGGCTCCCAGAGTCAAGGATTGGAGTGGCCTAGCAGATCACCAGTCTGGGTAACACCGGAGGAGAACATCACATTGTGAAAGAAAACAGAGTCAAATATGATAAAAATCTTAAATGAAACAAACTGTACTATAGAATCTCTATGGATAGAAATTCCATGCTTGAATAATAAGAGTATGGGAGTAGGAATATACTACTGACCACTTGACCAGGATGGACTGTGAAATGCTCAGGGAGACTAGAGGCTATAAAAGTAGAAAAGTCCTTAATAATGGAGGATTTCAACTATCCCGATAATGACTGGATACATGTCACCTCAGGACAGGATGCAGAAATAAGCAATCATTAATGATGTGCAGAAACTTTATCAGAACAGTTAGTCCTGGAACCCATAAGGGGAAAGGCAATTCATGATTTAGTCCTAAGTGGAGCACAGGATCTGGTCCAAGAGATGAATAGAGGTGAACCACTCAGTAATAGCAACCATAATATAATTCAATTTAACGAGCTTGTGGATGTGTGGGGAGGGGATACCAAAGAAGCCCACCACAGTAGCATTTAACTTCAGAAAGCAGAATTACACAAAAATGAGGAAATTAGTGAAACAGCATTTAAAAGGAACAGTCACATGAAAAAAATTTAAAAACCCCCACCATAATAGAGGCTCAAATTAAATGTATACCCAAAATTAAAAACAATAGTAAGAGGTCCAAAAATGCCACCATGACTACACAACAGAGTATAAAGAAGTAATTAGAGGCAAAAGGCATCCTTTAAAAATTGGAACTCAAATCCTACTGAAGAAAATAGAAAAGACCATGAAACTCCAGTGTAAAAGTATAATTAGGCAGTCCAAAACTGAATTTGAAGAGCAACTAGGTAAAGACTCAAAAACTAATAGAAACAAATTTTTTCAATACATCAGAATCAGCAAGCCTGCCATAAAATCATTGGGGCCACTGGACAATCGAGGTGATCAAGGAGCACTCAGTGAAGACAAAGCCCTCACAGAGAAGCTAAATGAAGTCTTTGCATCATTCTTCACTGCAGAGGATATGAGGGAGATTCCCACACCTGAGCCATTCTTTTCAGGTAGCAAATCATAGAATCATAGAACTATAGAACTGGAAGGGACCACGAGAGGTCATCTAGTCCAGTCCCCTGCACTCAAGGTAGGAATAAGTATTATCTAGACCAGCCCTGACAGGTGTTTGTATAACCTGTTGTGAACAAGGATGAGGATTACTGAAAATCTTGTTTATCATATAAAAAGTTCTATCAATCCCAAAGGATTGGACACATTCCCCCCCCCCCAGGTTAATGAATATTCCAGATTTTACCCAAATACACACTTATAGCCAATTCTTAATAACTAAACTAAAGTATATTAAAAAAGAAAAGGAAGAGAGTATAGGTTAAAAGATCATTATGCATACAGACATTAATAAAGTTCTTAGGTCAGTTTCATCATAGAGATGGTAATCTTTAGAGTTGCAAAAAGTTCTTTCAGAATTAGTCCAGAGGTTACAGTCCAATATCAAGGTGATCTAGGTGGGACTGGAGACCTTGTCTTGTGACTCAAACTTCCCCTACAAAGCTTAAGCAGATATGAGCTACAGGATCAGGGCCCAAGAGTTCTTTTATAGTTCTCTAGCAGCCTCTTAACAGTAGGTAAGCATTGTGGCTTTGAAGTAGACCTCCTATGTCCTAAGTATCACCAGTAATTACATGGATTAGCATAAGGCAACTGCCCATCTCCCACCATTTACAGGTAGTTTGTTACATACTTCAAAAAGAAATTAAGACAATGATATTACCACATTCAAAGTTCATCTAAATGTTAATATTCCTTTTTAATCTTTGACTCACTAGAACATAGTGACAGACAGGAACCTGCTGGTTACATTGTTAACCTCTAACAAGATATAGATAAACATAGACTACTACAATTACTATCTTCTTCCAATTCTTTAACACCACAACAACACATTTCAAAGCTCTAGTCTATCCAACATGGTTTTGCTAGCTATTTTTAAGGAATAGCCCTAATTACCATTTACATACTTTCCTAATATGTCTTTAAAGGTAGAATTTGGGTTATTTAGCCTGCAAGTTGCTTAACCCTTTCTGGCTCAGTGTCACATCTGCTCATAAAAATCTCCAATGAGGGAGAGTCCACAACCTCCCTAGGCAATTTATTCCTGTGCTTAACCACCCTGACAGTTAGGAAGTTTTTCCTAATGTCCAACCTAAATTGCTCTTGCTGCAAATTAAGCTCATTGCTTCTTGTTTTATCCTCAGACATTAAAGAGAACAATTTTGGTCCCTTCTCTTGAGAATCTCAGGAACCGTCCCAGATTGAGGTGTCAATAGAGGAGATTTTGGAACAAATTAAATAGTAATCAGTCACCGGAACAACATGGTATTCACACAAGAGTTCTGAAGGAATTCAGATATGAAATTGAAGAACTACTAACTGTTGTAACCCATCACTTAAATCAGCTTCTGTACCAGATGACTGGAGGATAGCTAATGTAGTGCCAATTTTTAAAAATGGTTCCAGAGACAATCCTGGCAATTATAGGCTGGTAAGCCTGACTTCAGTATCAAACAAATTGGTTAAAACTATGGAACAGAATTATCAAACACAGGCATGAACATGATTTCTTAGGGTCAACATGACTTTTGTAAAAGGAAGGCATGACTCACCAACTGTGATATAGCATGGTCAGAGGGCAGCAGGAGAGTGATAGATGGGAGATATGTAAGCCCCAGGATGATGAGAGTCTTATTCCCTGTAGAGGGAAGAGAGGGAAAAGAGGCTGCTACAGATTAATTAGAGCACCTGAAACCAATTAAGCTGATTAGAGCACCCGAAGCCAGTCACCTGATAAAAAAAAAAAACCTGCTCCAATCAGACAGTTGGAGGAGTTGAAGCAGAGTGGTTTAGTATTGGAGCAGAGAGCAGTTTGGAGAAGTGCTGTGGTGGGCCAGAAGACCAAGACCCTAGGTAAAGGGAAACCCGGCTTGTGCAGAGCAGAGGGACTCTACAGACACAAGGGGTTGGGAGAAACTTGGCCCAAGCAGAGAGAGGGCAGAAAGCCCCACAAGCTGAAGGGCCAGAGTGAGAAGTAGCCCAGGGGAAGGAATCACTAGTTCAAGTGTTTTGCCACTATCCCTAGGGCCCCGGGCTGGGACCCAGAGTAGATGTTGGGCCCAGGTCCCTCCATCTCCCTCCATCTCCACTCCCCTTTTCTGGGACACTGGTGGGACAGTTGATACAGAGAAATGGTGCCCTGAAGCCCCCCACAAGAGGAGCAAGCGTGGGATCCATTATGACAGTACCGGCAATTTGCCACACCAATCTGTTAGAATTATTTGAGTCGGGCAACAAACATATGAACAAGGGTGATCCAGTGGACATAGTGCACTTGAACTTTCAGAAAACCTTTGACAAAGCCGTCACCAAAGGTTCTTAAGCAAAGTAAACTATCATGGGATAAGAGGGAAGGTCCTCTCATAGATCAGTAACTGGTTAATGTCTGTTACAGCTGTCCCCCTGTTGGATTCCTTTCCCCCCCCCTCCTTTCTGTTTGTGCTAAGTGGCCGCCCCCCCCCCCCGCCATTGAACTGACCAAAGTCACAGCCTGGCCATGCTCATGGGGATGGCTTGTGCAGACTGACTGGAGCCATTGCTCTGCTCAGGGAGGGGGGCTTCTTGCTCCTTTGTCTAGCTTCTTTGTTCAGACCCGGCTCGGTGTAGGGTGCTCTGCCCAGGAATGCAAGAGGGTGCTCTGCCCAGGAATGCAAGACCTAAAGTGGCCAAATAGCTGAGAGTATGAGTCATACCTGTGGCTCAAAAACTTGCCCAGGCATGCTCTGTGCTCACCTGCAGCCTTCTCTCCTCCCCTGTAACAAGGGGAACCAATCAGAGTTACTGGTGGGAAACTGCCTGAGTTTGCCTTTAAAACCAGACATTTTCTGATCAGACCCCCGGAGAGGTTCCTGCATTGCTACCTGGTCTGATCAGCTAGGGGTCTTTGGGGGGGCCCTCTCCCTGCTCTCGTTTGTTTTTGAGTGTACCCCATTTTTAAACTCCCCTCCCACGAACAACGAATTTTGCCTGGAGATCTCCTGATTATTGTAAGTGAATCAAGTCCTCTCTGTGTCCTCTGATGCTAAAACTGCTGTTCCTGTTGCTGCTTTGGTGATTGGTAAGGAAAACCTCTTGCACACTCCCCTTGTTCTAGCGGCTGGCTTTCTTCCCCCAGCAGGCAGACCCAAGCTAACTCCGTGGTCTGTGTTCTGTAACTGCTCTGCTTCTAGCTCCGCAGCGCCTTTGCTGCTAGGAATAAACCTGTGCCGCTGCTAAGCTGTGCCTCCCTGGACTCTATCCTGGGCAGCCTACTTGCAGTCGTCCCACTGCTGCAGCCACCACCTTAAACCCCCCCCCTTGGAGCTGTATCCTGGGCACACACCACTCTGCCCTCTAAAACTACCCCTAGTATAAGGTGCGCCCATTAGGTTAGGTTTAGCCTTTAGTCTAGATAAATTGTAATTTCATTTTGCATAGCTGTGGTTAAGTTAGGTTTAGAAAATTGTTTGCATTGTACTCTGTAAGTTAGGCTTAGAGAATTGTTGTATTGTGTTTTGTTACTTGCTAATTTGTGTAGTCTTGGTTAAGTTAGATCATAGATAAAGACCTTACTGTGTTCTGTATAATTGTGTTTCCTCCGTTCTCCCCGTGCCCCCCGCCCGGGGCTTTCCCAGTCACTTGTTGCAGCCTGTCTGTTCTCTGTGTCTCCCTGACTTGTTGCAGTCTCTTTGCTGCTTAAACTTGCAGCCTGTCTGCTCTCTGCGTCTCCCTGAGTTTAAATCTCCCTCCGCAGTGCCTCTGCCTTTGGTCTCCGCTCCACCACGTGCTCCTCTTCCCCTCTCTCTCTCTCTCTCTCTCTCTCTCTCTCTCTCTTTTAATCCCTTCTCCCACCTGTTCACCCTGCTCCTACTGCTGCCAAACCTCAATTGTATTGCTGAAATCTAGCATAAAACCCCATTGGTTACCCTTTTTCTCTCTGACACATCTCACATTTTACATTTACACCACTGTAACGCATTTTTACCTAGAGTTGTTGGTTATTTAACACATTTTACCCTTAACTGTTAGTTGGTTATATGCTGCTGTGACTCACCCTTTACATAGAAATTGTTAGCTACCTGTTACATTTATACTTCAGTGTTAATTGGTTACAGACTGTATTGTATCCCACTATTGAAACCCCCTATACTATTTACTAAAAGAAACCCCTCCCCAATTGTCTACCTTAACAAACCCCATACCCCTCACTATTGAATTTTCCCTGTTTTTGCATTTTTCTTAATAAAGCTTATTTTGCACCCCACCAGTGCAGTAGTTGTCCCCCAAGACCCCCTACCTGCTGGCAGGGTCAGTTAAAAGATAGGAAACAAAGGGCAGGAGAGTAAATGGTCAATTTTCAAAATAGAGAGAGTGGTGTCCCCCATGGATTTGTACTGGGACCAGTGCTGTGCAACATATTCATAAATTAAGTGGAAAAGGGTATAAATAGTGAAGTGGCAAAATTTGCAGATGACACAAAATTACTCAATAAAGTTAAGTCCAAAGCAGATCACAAATAGTTATAAAGGGATCTCACAAAACTAGGTGACTGAGCATCAAAATGGCAGATGAAATTCAATGCTGATAAATGCAAAGTAATGCACAGTGGAAAACATAATCCCAACTATACATACATAATGGAGGAAAGCTTGAAAACATGACTAAGTGTATCCTAAATGCTTAAAACCAAAAGGCAAATAAAAGAAACCCTTTTTGAAACAATCTCATGATTATCAAGCCAATTTCATGAATCTTGTGGCCTGACTCATGATTTATGAATAGTTGGGGTGAAACGATGGCTCCATTGAAGTCAATGGTAAAAATGGAGCCAGAATTTCACTCTGGGCATTGGCAGTACCGTTGACAAGAGCACAGCAGTGTCTTTAGGAAATGCACAGTGGTGTCATTGGTTTCCTGTTGCCCTTTTTGTTAAAAAATCTAGGGCACTGATTTTTTTTATTTTTATTTTTATTGTTTTGGGTTTTTTTTAAATCCTAGGGCACTGAATAGCAACCCACCCCCATGCCCAACACACACACACATACACACACACAGAAGTTACAAACATAAAGAAAATAAGAAGTCAGGAAACAGGAAATGCAAAATTGTAGGTTCTCACAGCACTATCAGCTTCCTTTTTTTGGCAATATTGCATATATTGAGGTGTACTCTTAACATTCCAACTAATAATGAAAACCTCTAATTTCTTTATCCTTTGACTTTTCACATTTAAATCTGCAACTTTAATGTTTCATTAAAAAAAGACTGTTGCATTTAATATATTTTTTGTGTGGAAAAACTAAGGTTAACATTTGCAAACTTGGGACCCTAGATCCATATACAGACACAGGCAGCTGGATTTTCTGATGCCAGACACCCACAGCTCTCATTGAAGATTTCTGTCAAATTTGCAATGTGGGGAGCAGTTGGGGTATTAGGCACCCATGATTTAAAACAATGGCCTGACTCTTTACACAGTTTATTCAAGGGCCCTCGTTTTTATTTTGTTTAAAATTTCCAAGAAATGTATCAAAGTTTATTATCAATAATAATAAATGGATGAAAATCAGTGCAAAATATTACTTTTCTAGGTAAATACTGAGGGACAGGAGGACAGAAAAATAGCAAAAATAAAGAAAAAATATTGAAAGTAAAAACAATTTAATCACAGAATATCAGGGTTAGAAGGGAGCTCAGGAGGTCATCTAGTCCAATCCCCTGCTCAAAGCAGGACCAATTCCCAACTAAATCATCCCAGCCAGGGCTTTGTCAAGCCTGACTTTAAAAACCTCTAGGGAAGGAGATTCCACCACCTCCCTAGGTAACCCATTCCAGTGCTTCACCACCCTCCTAGTGACAAAGGTTTTCCTAATACCCAACCTAAACCTCCCCCACTGCAACTTGAGACCATTACTCCTTATTCTGTCATCTAGTACCACTAAGAACAGTCTAGAGCCATCATCTTTGGAATCCCCTTTCAGGTAGTTGAAAGCAGCTATCAAATCCCCCCTCATTCTTCTCTTCTGAAGACTAAACAATCCCAGTTCCCGCAGTCTCTCCTCATTAGTCATGTGCTCCAGAACCCTAATCATTTTTGTTGCCCTCCACTGGACTCTTTCCAATTTTTCCATATCCTTCTTGTAGTGTGGGGCCCAAAACTGGACACAGTACTCCAGATGAGGCCTCACCAATGTCGAATAGAAAGGAACGATCACGTCCCTCAATCTGCTGACAATGCCCCTACTTATACAGCCCAAAATGCCGTTAGCCTTCTTGGCAACAAGGGCACACTGTCGACTCATATCCAGCTTCTCGTCCACTGTAACCTATAGGTCCTTTTCTGCAGAACTGCTGCTTAGCCATTTGGTCCCTAGTCTATAGCAGTGCATGGGATTCTTCCGTCCTAAGTGCAGGACTCTGCACTTGTCCTTGTTGAACCTCATCAGTTTCTTTTGGCCCAATCCTCTAATTTGTCTAGGTCCTTCTGTATCCTATCTCTAACCTCCAGCATATCTACCACTCCTCCCAATTTAGTGTTATCTGCAAACTTGCTGAGAGTGCAGTCCATGCCATCCTCCAGATCATTAATGAAGATATTGAACAAACTGGCCCCAGGACCAACTCTTGGGGCACTCCACTTGATACCGGCTGCCAACTAGACATGGAGCCATTGATCACTACCCGTTGAGCCCGACGATCTAGCCATCTTTCTATCCACCTTATAGTCCATTCATCCAGTCCATACTTCTTTAACTTCCTGGCAAGAATACTGTGGTAGACAGTTTCAAAAGCTTTGCTAAAGTCAAGGAATGTTGTAGTTTATTTCATGAATTGTATATTAACAGCAAGTAATACACATATGTGTGTATCTTCCATTACATTGTCTTACTTTAAACAGTCTCACATTTACACTTAAACTTCCTTATTATTAAGATAAACTCAGCTGCCTAATCTAATGGATTGGATTTTTTTAAACAAACTCAGTATTTTAATGTACCCAAGTAGTTCAAATTTTAGTTGAAAATAAGTAGAAAAAGAATTGTAGCTTTTGTAAAACACAGGATTTTTTTCAGTAAAATTCAGTAAAAACAGAAAATGAAGGTTCTTAATTTTATGTAACCATACTCATGTTTCCAGATAAACAATTAACAAGGCTCCAGCTGTATTTGGGAAAGGATGTTTAATATTCTTAAAATAGTTTTTAAATTTTGGCATTTTTAACTTTTTCTTTAAAATATTTGTTAGACTTTTTGTAGGAAGGATGTGACATGATAAAGGCACATATCTAATACTATCCTGATTATCCAAACATTTTGGGTGATACTGATTTCTTTGTGATAATTGGGAGTTCATAAAATCAGAAGTCAATATAAATAGAATCAAAAGGAAGGCAGATATGACAGTAGTTCATGAGATAGAGAGTTGTCCACTGTAAGTTTTGAAAAACAGGACCCTACTGTAAATGCATGTCTTACGTAAAGACGGGGACTCAGAGAAAAATTATATTACAAAGCCAAATTCTTCTCCCAGTCCTTGGGGTTGTCTGAGAGTAGCTCATGGGAAAATGTGGTCCATAAATATGTGACCTCTTATAATAGTAATAGTACCTTGAATGTAAATTTTAAGATCGCACAATGCATTTTCCTTAATAGTAATACTGAAGGCAATACATATGAGATAATAACAATAATCCTAATGTTTAGCTGTTGTCATAATTATAGTATTTCTCTTTGGATACAAAAGGACACATATTGACACATATTATAGGTACTTAAGCTGATATTATAAAATATGCACATTGGCTTATAAAAATATGCAGTTGCACATACAATTTGCTGTATAGATGTGCATATTTTATACAATTACTTGATCTGCTTATGATTTTTTTTAAAGTTGAAGATATTGCAGAACAAAGATTGATTTTTATTTAAGTGAAAGAAAAATAGGTTTTAGAGTTAATCTCCTGAAAACCTGATGAAGTAGAATATATCCTCTCCTTTCTGGATTTAGTTCCTGATCCTGTATCACTGACTTCAATAAGGATTGGATCAGGCCTCAAGTCTTGACCCTGTCCTAACACTAAATCTATTTATAAGCCTTGTCTAAGTGTGATATAAAGCCCATTCACTTGACTTTTAAAATGTAACCCTTTCTTTTGTCTTTTTCACCCAAACTTAATCCCACATGATGTCTCATCTTTGAACATTATCCAGATTGAAATGCTTACCCTTTCTGATTCAGTGGATAATGACTGTAGTACTTGGGAGTTGCTAGATCACTACTGGTGTCTAACGGCATCTACATGTTTTGGGGACTTGAATATTTATTTATTTTTCAGATCACCTAGAATATAGTTAATACTAGTCTTGAAGATTGGGAGGATATGTCCATAATCAGAACAAGTTCTGCCTCTTTTCTGTTTCCCTCTCTCTCTCTTTTGAAGTGATCAGTCCCACATGTTATGAAATAAATTTTAACTCTGATCACCAGTAATGGAGGTCAGGCTTTGGCAGCTATATAAATCCAGTGAGGTTAACTAACCCATAAAAAATAAGTGCTGAAATGTTTGTTTCTCTGTGGGTTATCCCACTAGGTGACTTGCTTTTCCTGTTTTACCCATTTTATTACAAGTTTCTTCAGACAAGGCAAATGCCAAGTGATTTCAGGAGAAGAAATGAACAATAAAAGTCAGTTGCAGCCTTTAAATAAGTATATTTGTGTATACCATAATAAGCCAACTTGAGTTATAACATTTTTCTACAGTGGAAAAGTCAAAAATAAATTGATTGGCATGCTATTAAATTTAGACATAATACAAAAATGATAGCTAAGACTTATGCATTTGCCTAGAATTGTATTCAGGGGGAAGGGATAGCTCAGTGGTTTGAGCATTGGCCTGTTAAACCCAGGGCTGTGAGTTCAATTCTTGAGGAGACCATTTAGGGATCTGGAGCAAAAATTGGTCCTGCTAATAAAGGCAGGGGGCTCAACTCAATGACCTTTCAGGGTCCCTTCCAATTCTAGGAGATTGGTATGTCTCCAATTATTTCCTTTTATTTATTTCAAGTGCAATAACTTATCAAAACTGTGTTTTGGAAAATGTAACTTAAAATAGGACACTAGAGTGAACTAATTCATCAATATTCAAAGTATGAGTCTTTGGATGAATTTAAGTTAGAACTTGATTCTTAATTATTCCAGCACTTCAAAGTGCATATCTTTTAGCATCTTCTCATTTCCCAATATTGAAGTTACCTTCCTCAGCAACTGCACTTTACGCTGAATCATGCTGGGAAGTTTTCCCCATGATGTGTTTCTACATAAAAGAACAACCTGTACTTATCCAATCTAAAACCTAAATTTCTGCCATCAGATCCTGTCTCTTGAGTCTGAGATATTTAAATCCTTATCCCTTCCTTACTTTGCATGGGAATCCTTCCATCTTCCAAAATATGCAAAATGTTTAGTTCCAAAGTTACACCCTTGTAATGTGTTTGGGGGGGAAAGAGGAAGGAATTGTTTAAATTAAATTAATTTAATCTTCTTTCTAAACAAAAATATTGATCCCGTATCAAATATATGTTTTATAGGGGAACAGCTGTGAAGGTGATGACTGGGGACCTGTTCCTGCAAAGCACTTAAGAATGTTCTTAACTTTAAGCATGAGTAGGCTTGTTGAAGTCAATGGGATTATTCACATGCTTAATATTAAGACCATGTTTAAGAGCTTGTTGGATCAAGTGTCTTATCCTCAACTGCTACAAATTAGCATAGCTTTGCTGAAATCAATGCACCAGCTGAGGCCCTGGTCCAATAACTTGCTCTTTTAAATTGTGTCCTACATGTTTCTAATAATAGCTCTCTGTGTTCTAGAGAGCTTGAATTTGGGAGTTGAGTGATAATGCACTCAAAGGATGATATGGAACTTACTATATTATGTATGTGGCATTCAATTTAAACTATGAGGCAGGAGTGCTAGGTTCTATTCCCAGTTCTGCCACTGCCCTATTATCTGACTTGGACAACTCACTTGACCTTTCTGTGCTTCTCTCTCCCTTCCAACTTTTATTAGTCTTGTCTATTCAGATGGTAAGCTCTTCCAGGACAGAGATGGCCTCTTACTGTGTGTGTGAACAGTGCCTACCACAATGAGGTTCTGATCTTGGTTGGAGTCTCCTGGTGCTATCATAATACAAATAATAAATAACAACGTTATCATCATCCTGGGCTTTAGTAGGTCTTGATAGACACTTGTGTGTCTACTCAAGGCTTACTGATAGCTCTGTGTAAAAACCAAATGGACCATCTGCAAAGGCATACAACACTTCCTTCATTTCACACAGGGATACTAGGAGCATCAATGGAAACAAAATTAAACAAGAATACAAAGCATTTATCTATTAAATAGGAGATATTCTCAAACTGAAGTCATTGAGATAATCATTGATCAATTGAAACTATTACTCTGAAGAGAATGTACAGATTTTTAAGCAGCATTCCCCACTGAAATCAATGGGGACAGCAACTTAAAAATTGATGGTGCGATTTGGCCCATGTTGTCAAGAGTTTATATTTTTCACTCGGCTGAGTTTTCAGCTGTCTGTCTTTTGGATTAGCCATCAGGATACTTGAACTGTAGCCCAAAGTTGATCTTTTGTTTAATAATATTTTTCAGGCCTGCAGGAAGTAAAGTACTGCCCAAAGTAAGGGCAGCAGAATCTGGTCTTTCCCTAGAACCCCCAAATTTATTTTCCCATTACCTATTACCACATTTTGTTTTTGTATGCCAGGAATTATTTAACACCATAGTTCTCTATATGCAGTAGCACTGGGATTGCTTATTCAGGGCTAGATTTTTCACCCCAGACTTGTTCATGAGCACATATTCACTGGGGCAGGTCAATCCAGGGCACAGCTGGATTGTGAGTCCAGGCACTGGGTTTGGGGAGACAGCAGGCACTGTGTGACCATTACATTCACACTTCTGAATAGGGTGAACAGATGTCCTGATTTTATAGGGACAGTCCCAATTTTTGGGTCTTTTTCTTATATAGGCTCCTATTACCTCCCACTTCCATCCCTATTTTTCACACT
Organism: Mauremys reevesii; assembly: GCF_016161935.1. Taxonomy (NCBI): domain Eukaryota; kingdom Metazoa; phylum Chordata; order Testudines; family Geoemydidae; genus Mauremys; species Mauremys reevesii. Next base: position 106,479,864 of record NC_052623.1, on the reverse strand, counting down.
TGCTGTCTGCTCACCCTACTTCTGAAGAAGTGGGTGTTTTTACCCACGAAAGCTTATGCCCAAATAAATCTGTTAGTCTTTAAGGTGCCATCGGATTCCTCATTGTTTTTGTGGATACAGACTAATACGGCTCCCCCCTGATACTTAGTACTTTCACATATTAGCACATAAGCAAGGAACTGGTACGTGAGACTGTAATTGGTAGAGCCTGGGCTCCACTTGCCTCCACCCATACCACCAACACACATTAGTGTGGATAGCTCAGTGAAGCTCTCTGTTCAATATGCAGCTATAGACAAAAGGAAACAAAACGTTAGGTTGCATAAGGAATGAGACAGATAATAATACAGAAAATATTCTAATATATGGCATGGCCTCACCTGGAATATTGTATTCAATTCTGGTCATTGCGTCTCAAAACGGTTATAGCAGAAACACAGATAACTCAGACATAGGTACTGCAAATTATTAGAGACAGGGAAAAGCTCTAGTGAAGAGAGTTTATAAAGCTTGTTATGGACAAAACAAATAAGAAGGGACATGATAGAAGTATATACAGTAATAAATGGCATAGAGAAGGTAGATTATTATAATACAAGAACAAGTGGGCATTTAAACAAATCAACATGTGCACGTTCAAAACTGACAAAACCTTTTCCGCACAGCTTGTGGAACTCATTGCCACAAGATGCTATTGTGGCCAATCAATGAGCAGGATTTAACAAAACATTTGGATATTTATATGGATAACAGGAATATCCAGATTTATAATAATAAGGATCTTTTTTTAAAGAGTTTTGGAAGGGATATAAACTTTCATGCTTCAGGACATAAGGCAGCCTAACTAATTCCTTGTGAGCAAGTTATTGAACAACTATTTACTGACAATTTCTTGCACCCATTTTTAAAGCAGCTGGTATAGGCCACTCCTGGACACTGGATGCTGTACTGCATGGATCACTGGTCTGATCCATTATAGACATGCCTATGTTTCTATATTTCTCGGAGGGTTGGTGGGGCAACATACCTCTTCCTTGTTTAGAAGATCAGTAACAAGAAATATGACCCAGAAAGGTGTTGTGATCCATCATTCCTTTCTGAAGCTCTTTGTGGGGTCTTGCACAACTTGAACAGATTGAAAGTAAGCTTTTTTTTAATCCTTAGATTGGAAAGTATGGCAAATATGCCAAGAAAAGAAACCTGCCCAACAAGACACTTAAAAAGGAAAGGGCAGCATATCAAATACATTCTGCAACCCTTAAGCTACTCATTCATGTGGTAAGGAAAAATATGCTTATGCCTGTATATCTGCAAAGCAGCAGAATTTGTCCCATTTACTTTTTAGAGAGTCTCAGCTGAATTAATAAGAAACTCTAGGTTTTCTCTGAATTCCAGCAGGCACCAAGAGGAATTCAGTGCCACTGTTTACACTGCAACTCACTTTAACTCAAACATATTGGTGTAACTGGGTCTATAATCATTTTGAAGAAGGAATTTCCTGCTACTCTCCTGTGCCTTTATTTCTCTAGCATTTCTGAATATCTCCTAGAATGATTCTTAGATGCTTTAGGGCACGTGAAGCAATTATTACATCGTGAGATCGTATTAATGGGTTATAAGTTCAATGGCATTTTGAAAGAAATAAAATAAGAGAGCAAGTACATTTTCTACCCTCTCTAAGACCCCTTTGTCCTACTTGTCAACTTACTGTCATTCGCTCTCCCTCACCAAAAAAACCCTCTAATGCTGTGCTAAGTCTGATTTGTAAAAGACGGGGTGAAGAGTTCAGATAGGAATCTAAACAGGCCCCAAACAAAATAGCTCCGATTCCCGTACAGTTCATGAACAAATAAGAGATGCATCCCCTCGGACTCTTGACAGAACTGTCATTGTTTACCATTAGCACTGTCATATTCGTATGCTTTGTCATTCTATACAGCAGGGCATTGGTTGGAACACTGCCAAATTGCCGATTTGCAGAAGAACTGCCTTGTGTCTTTGACTCTCGGTGGATATTGCAGGCAGCATAATTCCTGATGAAAGTGTGCTCTCTAGTGTTGCAGTGCTACAAAAGCCAGTGAGCTTCAGTTAGAACTATAAAGCAAAAGACATTCGGAACAGTTATTTCAGCAGATTCAGCTGCTCAGTTTGTGCAAGAGTTATTCTGGATGAATGTCTCTGCTTGTACTTTGAACTACCATATGTATTTAATTAAAAAAGGAGGACTAAAACTATTTCCATACCTTTTTTCCAGAAAGATGAAAAAGATACTACATTGGTGATTTAGGACCAGGTTTCAGCTTGGCCAAAGCGAATAATATTACATGGACATCTGAGTACATTAGTGGCCTAATTCTCAGGGCTTCTGAGCACCAGCAGTTTCTACTCGGCTGAGTTGCGAGTGATCAGCACTTTTGCAAAAAAAGTCCAAAGAACTTAGACATCACGGCAACAGTAACTGTGCCTGCAATTCTTTTGTACCTGTTATGATCTGTGGGGTTCAAAAATGTTGCACTTTTATAAAATCTCATTCTTAAACATTTCGTGACACTTTATAGAGAATTCTGAAATATGTAGGGTCTCATTCTCCATTGTCTTGCCCCTTACATAGTCATTTACCCTTAATTGGAAGTTAAAGGACACCATTTTTATTTTCTATTGTTTTGCACCCACTTTGCACTCACTTTTCCATAGGTGTAAATGGTTGCACACAGTACATGACTCTGGAGCATCAGGCCCATTATATTTTGTGATGCAAGACAAATTCTGAAATCCATTAAACCAATGTAAATCCAAATTAACACCACTGAACCCAAACGTATTACAAAGGTGTAGTTTGGATTTGCACCATTGTAACATAGATCAAAATTTGGCTCATTTAATACATGTTTGGATATCACAGAGATGATCTTGAATCCCATGTGCTCCTCATCCTCCCAGGAATTTCTTCTGATGACATCACAATCATTTCTCCAGCAACTGACCACTGTCACACACACACACACACACACACACAAATTCAAGTAGGAAATTGTCAGCAGAAGAATGCTTGAAAGCAAAGAGATTTTTCTGCAGAGTCCTTAGTAATATAACTCTCTAGAAACAGAAAATATAGGGATAAATCCTGCACCCCTTCACCTGATGTCAGTAGGAGTTTGAAATGCACAAGAGATGCAAGATATGGTGCAACATATATAAACAAACAGGTGCTAATTGGTCCTGGGTAGGAAGTGTTTTACCCAACCCAGAGAAATGTATGTGCATTTGTAACTTTTTTCTGTCCTAAATTGCGATAAAAAGTTGAAATCTCAAACATTTTTGTGAAATATAAATATGAAATCAATTTCATTTCAGGCCAACCAAAACATTTCATTGCAATAATTTTAAAATGTTTTAATTTGATTTGGACCTTTTTAATTTTTAAACATACTATACAGTATCTTACATTTTGAAATGAAAACTGAAAATTTTTGTTTAGAAAATGTCAAAATGGAATATTTTTTTAAACAATTTTGAAACTATTTTCATTTTTTTTCCAAAACAGGAAGTCTGTTAACACTGACCCTTTCCCATCAAAAGTTTCAGTTTTGATGAATTGTCATTTTTCAACAGAAAAATGTTTAATTGAAAATCCCTGTCTAGCTCTAGTGCTTATTATTTCAGATACAATTAATATCTGATGGACATCAAAGAACCTGTCTTGCAAGCACAATCAGTTATTTAGTCATTCAAGTGAAATGCAAAAACAGAGTTCTGGATGAGGCAGAGATGAAAATGTTCAGCCTAAATTTTCAAATGCAGTGTAATAGGCCAAATGTTGATATCCCAGCTCATGCTGAGTTGTATTTTACTCTTCAAATAGTCCTACAGGATACAATGGAATTTCTCACAGCGTAAGGTACTAATCAATGCAAGGTTATCACAGTCTGGCCCAATATCTGAATGGATGCGCATCAGACACAGGATCGGTCCCTATATTTTTTGTATTACTCTTTACAAAAAGTTACATTACTAAGGAATTTGTTCAAAAATATCGTTGTATTAAGAGTTCTTCTATTTCTATTTCCTCCTGGAAATTATCTGTTTTTTTTCCTGCCATCACAATCAGTTGCTGGAGAAATGATTGTAAGTCACAAGTAAAGGAGTACATTATTTCATGTGGGAAATATGCAATAGAACCAGATGAAAATTTAAAATGTGTCTTTATATAAAAAAAGGCAGAAAGCAAAACCCTTTGAAAATATATTACAAATAACTGACAGACTGCTTTCTATATTTCTTAAAGTTTTCTATCAGCTTCTCCTTTATAATAAATAGACTGCTAAACTTAGAATATACAGCCTTTTTACTTCAGTCCTGCCTAATGAGGCAAAAACTAAAAGTTCTTTAATGTATCTGAATGGATTTCAACTATTCCATAGTAGACATGAAAAATGATTTATATTTAGATTAAAAAAATAATATATTCATCCTAACTTCCCTATGTTCCTTCAGAAAATACTCTTTTTTTTAGATTGGAAGCTCCTTGAGGTAGGACTATTTTCATTTTGTGCCCTGTCGCAGCACTGACAATATTGTCATCATTTAGCAAATAATAAACAACAATATTCTCTTAGGAAAAACTACTTTTAAGGGCCCAGATCCTGCACTGTGATCCACATACATGACTCTTATGTCTGTATATCATCCTGTTCAATCAGTGGGCCTTCACACAGCCACAGGCTTCTAGAGACACAGATTAGAGCAAGGGATTACAGCCCAGATCCATTGCGGTTTCTTTTTGTCCGGTTCAGAGGAGCTGTTCCTTAAAGAATGTGGCATACTTGTTAAAGCAGGAAAATATACTGATCCTGAAGCCTGCTCCCAGTGGAATCAATGAGAGCTCTATCATTGACTTCAGTGGGACAATGAATGGGAATGAGACGCATACTGTGCCCTGGCCCCACCCAAAGCAAGTGTGCATTTCCTTCTGTGAGTGGCAGATGGCTCTCACCTAGCAGTCAGAGTCCGTGGCGGCAACCCGAACCTCCTTGTCAAAGTCTATGGTGACAGCCATTCCTGGTAGTCAAAGTCTGTGGCAGCAGACTTGCCTAGAGATGAGTCCGTGGCCACAGCCCCGCCTAACGGATAAGAGCATAGGAGAACCCAGGCCCTCCCACGCCACCAAGTTCCAACGATGGGGCCTTCTTAAGCTCTGTAAGGAAAGTGTCTGCTACTTGCTATCTGGCTAACACCCTCCACTGTGTCCCTTCCTATCACTCTGCACCTCCTTGTGTGCATTGTGGCTTGTGGTTGTTCCTTGCAATCTGGCCCACACGCCTTTGCAAGCTGGGATCACAGATTCATACAGCAGTCCTCCTCCTGGGGATACTCTCCTGGCTGAACCCTCTGTAGCAATGAGTGCAGGCCTGCCTCTCTTTCCATCCATCACATTGTTAAACTGAAGAGACTCCTTTTAAACTCCTCCTCCAACTGGAGCATCTCCAGCAGTCCTGCCAGGGTGGGGCTTCCCGGGACTAGAGTGGCTCCTGCACCTTTTACTCCCCACCACACCTTCACAAATAAAAATGACTGGAAAGTTGGAAGTGATCTATTTGCATGTCATGTCTACAGGACAGTAATACAAGAAATATTCCTAATCCCCTTCTACATTGAAGTATGGCATTTCAAAAAACATCATGTTACTCAGTTTATCAAAAAACAAGAAGATATTTTAAATTTGACTTACTGACTGGTGAAAATTCCCTGCATTGTAATGTAACAATGTAAAAGTCAATATAATCTGACTTTCTTTCATATAGTCATTAGAGATTTTGAAATAATCCATTTTTACCTTTTAATTTGTGATTCAAAACACAATGTGATAGTGTAGCACTAATTTTACATTTATTCTAAGGGATAACTTTAACTATTTTGGGATGGCTGAGAGAGAGAAAATATAATCAGCCAGTAACATAAATACATTCAGCCCCAGAATTTCTTGAAAACTAAGTATTCCAGATGTGTCTGGTTTTGATTTGTTTACTGATTATTTTGCACACTACATTCTACATATTCTTCAAGACAAGAGTTATGCTTTGGTTAGCTATTATAGCTTATGACTTTATTTTGCTCTTGCTGAGAGACTTGCACTTATCTCAAGGTTTTTTTCATGCTCCGTCTGTGTTGTTTACCAAGTGCAGTCTTTGCCCAGAATGCTGCCATGTTTGGTTTTAAAATGTACTATCCTAGATCAGCTAATAGGAAGATTTCTGTGACCCTCAAATTTTACAGCTAACTGCATCATTAAAATAATGAAAAGATTTTTGTCATGGTTTCATGGTACAACTCTGAAAGCGTATATTATTCTACCACATATAAAGTCTGTATGAAGGTCTGAATCCTGCCGTGTGATGTAGATGGACACAAGGTTCCACCCAAATAGAGCTTAGTCCAGAATCAGATTTTAGAGTCAATCCCTTTCTGTCATTCCATTGACAATCTAGCCCAGTGCCGTAGAGCTCCTGCAACTCTTTATATTTTAAATTTTAAAAAATGGAAAGGGTTGTGGGGTTTTTTTAAACATAATTGCGAGCATAGCACAGGTAAAGTAAGTTGGTATTTATGATACATGGTATATATTTTGTTGAAAAATATATTACTTTCACTCTGGTTTCAATGGGAAACCGAAATTATTATATTGTACATGGTATGTAACTTTAAAAGAAGTCAGCTGACAATCATTGTGAATAGACTGCAGTAGATGAAGGTATACATGGTTTTCTTGACAAAGGGCATGATGATTGTAGTATATATAATTATAGTAATTTTGAAGCAGTTTATATGTGTTTTAAGTTTATCATATTAATGCCTTGGATACATGCTTTAGGTGTAATTTCTATGATTTTCAAATAATTTGTCTCTGAATGAGACATAACTTCCTCATTATTCCAAAGAAAGGTTCACAAAATTTTGTCATTATCTTTTTTCCACCAATTACACCCTCTTCTTTTAACCCATGCATTAAGTAGCAAGCACACAATAACTTTTAGGCCAGACAACAACGTTTCAGACCAGATAACTGCCTGCATGAGAGAGCCACCTCAAAGGCGGGGAGGTCATAAATCTGGCAAAAATGTGGAGAGGAGGGAGCTTCTGAAGTAGGGAGGATCCTTTTGAAGTAGTGTGGAGTCTGAGAGGATGTGGGGCCAAGCCTAAAACTCATGCTCTGTTCTTGGGTTAAATTCATTGGCCCTGCATCAAGGATGATGACCTGCAGTAATGCTGTGTAAAGGAGCGAGAGGAACAGCAACTGTCTCACTCTTCAGTGCCCTCTTCTGCTTTGTGTAAGGATGGGTGAGTTTCACCATGTGGTCATATTCTATGTGCCCTATACTCCTTCCAGTCTTTCTTAATATGTCTTAGAGACATCCTAGATTTGGTTTACATGGTACCAATTTATTTGGCCCTTCCTGCTCTGTGCTACTCCTCCAGCCTCCTCGCTAGAGTAGCTTCTGCATCACTTGTATCTGTGTCATGTAGAGAAGAATGACTCGTGGATGTACCTCCTGTCCCCCACATCCCTACTGCACAGTGATGCATAGGATTCTATAGGAAGCACCTATGAAGTCACGTATGAGGTGTACAGCCTCTTTTCAGGATTCCCAAATTATGATCCATTCTCTACATTCCCAGAATTGGTAGATTTTGCTCCTAAGAACTGGTTCTGTTAATCTCAGTAGGTGCTAACATTGATATCTCTCTGTGTTTGTCTCAGTTTTATCATTTGGAAGAGCAATATGGATGAAATTACCATGCAACATCAATTGTCCCCCTGCAGCCCATCCCAAACAATCTATCCTGAAGTACTGATGCCAAGTAGGTTCTAGAGTACATCATGATGTTTTCATCATACGAGATATAAGCAAATCTTACTGGACTTCTTGAGATAAAATCATATATGAGTAGCTGTTGTGCTTCTTCATTTGGTTGAAAACTTCAGCACCTTAAAATTTCAATACACAATATATTTTTATCTCATGAGGGACTTTAGATATTATTCATCAATAAGAAGTTCTTATAACAAAAAAAATTGCCTCTCAATTGTGAATGGACAATGCTTAAGATTTATTAATCAGGGGAGTGTATTATAAACAGGAATGGCACTATGACTATAATAAGGTAACCACAGATCCAAAGAATGGAGATTCTAGTCTGAACTAGAGATAGACACAGTCAAACCTCTGAATCAAAAGGCCACAAAGTTTGGGGAAGTTTTTATCTTGATCCCGACTTGGCATTTTGGACCCATGTCTAGAATAAACTACCAGATGAAGTAAAATGAAAACTCAGGAGAAGTCTATAGTTGCAGCATGTCACAAAATATCAACCTTACAAGCCTTGAACATAACTAAAATTATACTGTGCTTCACTAAATTCTAAGTCTCATGGTTGCAAAATATTCTAGATCTCACAGTTACAAAAGTGAATAAGTTGCAACTCCAATTGTGCAAAATTAAACCTTTTTGCTTCACAGGAAATCATGTGAACATTTTCCTTAGGTATGAGGTTTCATCCTCTGAATTTTGCATTGGATTTTGGGTTTAAAATAAACGTATAACCAAGGATTGTCTCTTACTATATGTTTATACAGTAAAATAGGGCTCTGGAAATTACTTCAAACTAAGTGTTAAATTAATAAATAATAATGAAACAGCAAAAACTGTCACATTTTGATCTGAAACCATCAAACAAGACACCTCTACGTAGTTCCCGGATTCCATCTTGTCTCTCTGTGATGGCGGGGCAGTCCCCTCTCTTCCTGCTAGTTAGTCCTGTCCTCCAACTGCAAATCTGAGAGTATGTAGTTTTCTCCCACTCACCTCTTCCACAGTATTGGGGGACTGTAGCAGGGTGACCACCCGCTCCAGCCTGGAAGGGGTTGGAAAAGCCCTGCAGAGGGCAAGGTAAAACCCTGGCTGAGTGGGGCTGGGGCCACGCCCCAAACTGAGCAAACAGGGCCTTATAAGAAGGCCAAAGAAGCCAGGAGCAGAAGTCTCTCTCTGTTTGTAGAGGGAAATGGGCTTGGCTGCAGGGACCTGAGCAGAGTACCTGAGTGAAGCAGGGCTGGGGACAGCCTGAGGAGCTGGGGAGCTCCAGCCTGGAAAGCCCCAGGCTGCAGCCTAGCATTGGGCTAAAAGGTACTGGGGGTTTCAGAGGGCAGCCCAGGGTTAGGCCAAGGCAGCAGGTCCAAACCCTCCTTGCCAGTGATGAGTGGCTGATACTGCAGTCTGCCCCAGGATGTGGGGCTAGACAATGACTGGCAGTAGCCTTATACTGAGGCGAGGTGGGAATAGTGGGTGAGGGTTCCTCTGGAAGGGGGAGACCCTGAGAGAAAGGGGTTACTGCCAGGGGGCAGCACCCCAGGTAAAAGGGGCACCGGGTCCAGGGAGGGACACGGGCCCAACAGCAAATGATAAGGCAGATCACTGGCCTGCAGAGGGTGCTCCAGGCTGGAAATCGAGCTAATTCCCAGAAGTCACCAGCAGGAGGCACCGCAGGGGTGAGTCTGCACGTCTACAGGGAGGCAGCAAAGTCAGTTCATTCTCACATAGGGCATAGACATTGTCATAAGGGTTGCAGACAGCCGTTCTGTACTCTCTTTCCTCCATTTGGCAGCAGCTGGATTCTCAGTGATAAAGTCTGACTGCCACCATGGGGCAAAGATTCAACTTCTTCGCCCTGGGCATTAACCTATTGCAACTGCTACTCTTTCTCAGTCTCTAATACGTTCTTCTGCTCCACTTTGTTGATACCTCTGTCTCTACTCCTTTACCAGCTTAAATGTAATCTAATTCATTAGATGAAACAATGCGGTCACCACAATCAGTATTAGCAATTCCGTCTGACTTCTGCTTTGATAAGGGCCTGGTCCCTCTGAGGAATGTAAAGGACAATAAAATTGTAATGTTTTAGCCGTTTGGAATTGGAACTATGCGGTTAAGATATGGACAATGATTAGAAAACTATGCTGAGCTACTGGATAGTTTCCTAAAGGCAACCTCCCTTTGCCCCCCTTCATAACCATCTCTAAAAAAAAATCCCTGCCTACATCCCAGGACATCCTATACAAAAGAGGGGTTGTGAGAATAAAGACTTTTTTGCAGAAAAATCTCCCTAACCATGAACTCTGCAAGGCTGTCAAAGTCACCTAACGTAGGTGCTGGGAACCCCCCTGCTTGGGACAGTTAAAACTGGATGAAGTACTATATGAGTTAAATAAAAAACTATTCTGCACTGACAATGAGGTGACCTAATAATCTTCTTCCATTATTAGAAGATTCCAAGAATCTTCTAGGATTCTTTTGTAAACTGCAACTACAGAGTTCAATTAAACACCGTTATTCATTATAAATACTGGCTGGCCAGCCTTCCTGCTTACAGGGGTTAGACCTGAACAATCAGATACCCAGAAGGGCTGTTAGGCATAAGCAGACAAACCAATTGCTTAGGGCCCCAAGCGGCTCAAAGGAGCACCCTATTAATTATTAGCATTTAGTATGTGGAGAGTGGGGCCCAGAAATATTCCTGCTTAGGCCCTCCAGTGGGCTAGCATCAGCACTGCAGGAACCCAACAGGTCTACCTTGTGAATTACTACAAGGGACTTTTCGCAACAAATCAGAAACACATCAACCTTTATGTCCATCCACAAAAGGCGTGATTTTCAAAGGTGCTGATCACCTGAAGATTATACTGGATAAGGTGAAAATCTGAGTACTCAGTGGTTCTATAAATCAGATCCATAGAGGCAAAATCCTGCCTCCCTCCAGTTGGTGCAATTCTAGTATGGGAGAAACAGGAGGATACAACCTGTCAGAGAGTTTTCAGGGAATTTGCACCCCCTGAATGCTGAAGAGAGAGGCTCAGTGAGGCTCGCTGTTCCTGTGTGACAAGAGGATGGGGTCTATGGATCTGAATTCACAAGCCATCCCCACCCACCTTGCAAATGAGTCCTCATAACGTGGAACCTACTTCAGCCCTGATCTACAGAGGAGCTCTGCAGGCTGCAGTGGGGGAAGAGGAGATCTTATGTGTCATTCTAGTGGAGCATCTGCATGCATAGGCCATATATGTGAGTAGTGCACAGGGTCCCAACAGTTTTGTCAAAAGTATTGAACTGTTCAAGCAAAACCCAGATGCTTTGATTTTTCTGTGAAAAACTGAGGTTTGCATAGTTTGGGGATTTCTTGTCCGAGCTCAGCTTTCATTGTAACCTCCTGTTTTCACTTGCACATTCTTTTGAGAAGAAACTTCTCTTCTCGGTGTCTGCTCAATTAAGAACCATTTTGGAAAGTTTAATCAAAGCCCACAAGATGAGCAGAGGAAAAAAACTAACCCTTTTGAGGTTACAAACCCTCAAACTTTTCCCAACCTAAGTGTTATTAAAATGACTAAACTTTATAATTTTAGAACTCCAAAATCCCCACAAGTATGGTCCTCAATAAGGAATAGCTGCTTAGTTAATGAATATATTTTAAATTAAAGTATTATACATTTGATTTTGCACATACAGTAATACCAGAATGTGATACTTCGAATCTTACTCATACCAACAACCTGCTAAAGTTCTCAGGGTCAGGTTAACACCCAGAGACGAAATTTCCATCAGTGTTTTCCCCACATTGATGTGGGGCCAAGGTTTGCCACCGTTCAGAAAAAGCCATAGGTTAGGCTTCTAATGCCCTGGGATCCCAAGGAGACAAGTGTCTTTGTGTGGATGCCCTGTGCCTGTGGGCTGCCTCTGGGACATCATGGCAGGATCCTACAGAAAAAGTGAGATACCATAGTAAGTTACTTCTGTCGCTGCCCCATTCTCTACCCAGGCATGAGCCATGACCCCACTGAGCGATCCATGCAGGGTTCAAGGAAAGAAAAGAATAATGTCGCAGAGGAGTCTGAGACCTCTCCCACTCTTCTCCCAGTGTAAATGACAACACAATTTGAACAGCAGCGGAACATCAGGGCCCACGTGAATTTGCTTTGAAAACTTTAACTTTTTTCCCCCCAGTTTTCAGTTTGTCACCTTAAAATACACGTGAATGTAACATTAAAAACAGTTTAATTCAATCACTGTTGGGTTCTGCTTGAAGAAACCTGACACTGATACAGCTTTTCCACTTTCTGGTTAATGTAATTTGCATCTCTCAGCCACATCTGGTGTTGAATAACTATTTGCAGGCAGACACATTACTGTATTTGCTTTTATCCCTTGACAGGATATTTACCAGGAGTGCAAGAAAGTGCTTTTGCATGTTACTTGTTCATCAGTGTTCTCAAAATGCTTAAAATACTAGTTTTCAGCCAATTTAATTTACATAAAACTTGTTTCAGTTGGACCTGAAACCCATTTTCTCTGTGATAAACAGGAATGTTCCTAAAGGACTGAGGCAAAGATGGGCAACATGTCACTGCGACAAACCTTTCTGCTCTGCAGAGATTCAGAATTGGACTTGAAGAGATGCAGGGCCCTAATCATTGAGGACACTGAGATTGTGTCCTTAAGGCCAAAGTGACCCAAACACACAGTGCAAGAGCAAAAGCATCGTTAGCCAAAGCCTAGCTCTGGCATGAGTTATAAAGGCTTGTCTGTCTACTGACCTGAGCGAAAAATGCACTACAAGTCAGGACAAATAAGATTTGAACTGGGTGGTAGAGGAATTCTTAAGGGAAACATTGTATGTGTGTGGCAGACAGAGGGAAGGGGAAAGGAACACCATTCATTTGGAAGATATTACTGAAAAATTGGTCTGGACATATTGTCAGTGTCACAGGCACAAATTGTCTGTACACTTCCCACAATTTCTCCCTATAACTGAGCTTTGCTGATTTATGCATATTGTCCCTTCAAAGCTGCCTGTAATACATCAAAATATTCAACAAGAACAAAACAGAGCCTAGAGTAGATGCTTGTGAGAAGGGGAACCTGTAGGAAAGTCGGTAAAATTGCTTTGGAAAAAAACCAAACATTTCTCCAGAAGGTCATTGGGGAGTTTCAGAATCATCCTTGGGGTTATTAAAATAATTCCAACCAGCCACACAGGATGTCTCCATTTGCAACTGCCTGTTATTGATCTAAGCTGCTGACTTTATTTTAAATCTTTCCCTTTTGCAGTCTGGAGGACAGGAAATAAACTCTCATATGCTTTCAGAGCACAACGGCTGAGAACTTAAAAAAACTCACCCCTATAATACAATACGAGGGTAATTACAAAGCCTGACAGGGAGATAAAAATTGTCTCTTTAAAGCAGCATATATTGTAAAATCAAAGCCAGAAAGAAATGTGATGTGGAAGAGCCATTAAGGAGCTAATTCTTAATTGCTTCATGGGATTAGTTTGTTACATTTTTTATTTCCAGGGATGTTCTAATTAGCACAAAGGGGCAATTTGAGCAGTGCGGCATTTAGCAGCCTATTGTTGTGCTCAGGTAACTTCAATCATTTTGTTCAGCAATTATCATCCTCAGTATTTTTATATGCCTCTAACAAGAATACTGGCAAGAGTCTGTTACTACCAGGTAATAGTCCTGTTTAGTAAATTAAAACTTTGCAGCTTTTAGGAGAGAAAACATCAGCAGTTATAAATGTAAAAGGCATCAAGGAATCTTTTTTCTTCACTCCTGATGGTACGAGATGAGTATTAGTTTGGTGTGTTTCTCAAAAAAGAAAAAAAAATGTGAGTGGGGCATGGTGTAGGGTCCAGGAACTAATCCAGTGAAGATAGCATCCACAAAGGAAAAACATCTCTCTGATAACAGAGACTTGAGGGGGATTCCAATGTTGATTTTTTATTTTATTTTAAGAGGGAGAAGGGGCAAATTCTCTGCTGGCAGGTTTCAGGGGAGTTATGGCAGTGGAGAAAGTGGCCTTTTGCTAAGTTTTCATTTTGCTAATGATCTCTCACGTGATAGATTTTTTTGTGTGTACAGAACAGAGGTTGTCTTGCTCTAAATTACCCCATCATTTTACACAGAGTTTCCTATAAAAGTCTATATAGTTATTGAAGAATACTGAAAGGATTTCTCCTTTTTCTTGGCTTTGAAAAGGCTGCCATTACTAATGGTGAAATTGTCCTCAAAGAATAAGTGTCTAGACCAACGTTTAGATATGTTGCTTAATTTGGCTGTTTGTAGTCCTGGAGGAACCTTCAGTTTCAGCTTCCCTTAGGCAAAAATAATCATTTTGTGCAAATGGACGGGATAATATCTGTCAGACAACTCAGATAACCACAACTGAGTGCACCAGCGATATTTGTTTGGTTTTTTTTTAAGTTTGAAAACATTTCCAGCTCAAAAATAAAATAAGAGAGAGAGAATTCCATTGTCTTGGGGAAAATGTCATGTTGTCATGTCTTAAGTCTTCAATGAGCATCTATAGTTTTGAAATAATTTACTCTTGTTCTTTAACTCCTTTTTTAAATTTGCTGAAGGGCGTTTTGTTCTTCCTTTTGCACATCTGGTATAAGAATTTCCAACACAATTTTGTCTTATCTGAGTGCTGGAAATTATTTTCATTTGCTGATTGCTTGGACAAAATTGAAGACAGACTTTAACAGCGCATCTTCCACATTGTTCCTGAGTAGCAATTAGAAATGAATAATTTCAGTTTGCAAGACAGACTATCTTCCCATCAAATCAGGGTGTGTGCTTGTGAAGCAGCATGTCTTTTATCAGCTTGAAGTCAAAAAATGTATACACTGCCAGCTTGGCTGGTTAGATACAGTTGGCAATAACCTTGTAAGTAACAGATGATGATAATGAAGACAAATAAAATGGTAAATTTGAATGTACATTTTAATTGTCAGGATCAGTACTTGAGCCCAGACAAGTCACATGATCTTTGTAGATGTATTGGCCACACTTACCCACCCACACCTTGGCAAACCAACAACTATAAATTAAAATTGAGAACATGTGCTGTCTAGTGATTAGAGTGACAAGCCAGCTGGCACTGGGTTACAATTTCCATTGCTACCGGTGACTTATTGGGTGACCTTGGGTGCGTAATCTAACCACTGTCTCAATTTTCACATCTGCAAAATGGAGATACATTTATCTCACAGGGTTTTGGTGAGTGTTAAATATGCTTGTGGCTCACTTTGTAGATGTCCAGAATTAATATTATATATTTTTATAGAACATAAGAACAGCCATGCTGGGTCAGACCAAAAGTCCATCTATCCTGTCTTCCGAAAGTGGCCAATGCCAGGTGCCCCAGAGGGAATGAACAAAACAGGTAATCATCAAGTGATAAATCCCCCTGTTGCCCATTCCCAGTTTCTGGCAAACAGAGGCTTGGGACACCATTCCTGCCCATCCTGGCTAATAGCCATTGATAGACCTATCCTCCATGAACTTATCTAGTTCTTTTTTAACCCTGTAATAATCTTGGCCTTCACAACATTGTCTGGCAAAGAGTTCTACAGACTGACTGTGTGTTGTGTGACAAAATACTTCCTTTTGTTTGTTTTAAATCTGATTCCTATTAATTTCCTTTGGTGACCCCTAGTTCCTGTGTTATGCGAAGGAGTAAATAACACTTCCTTATTTACTTTCTTCACATCAGTCATGATTGTATAGACCTCAGTCATATCCCTCCCTTAGTCATCTCTTTTCCAAGCTGAAAAGGCCCAGTCTTATTAATCTCTCTTCATATGGCAGCCATTCCATACCCCTAGCAGTGTTCCCTCTAATTTTTCCCATGCATGTGCAGAATGAATTTTGTTATGTGCACCAATATGGAGAGGATGTGTGACACATGACTTTCGTATTGGTGCACATAACAAAATTCATGTGGTGGGGGTGGGGCTGAGGGGTTCGGATTAGGGCTGGTACAGAGGGCTGGTGTCCAGGGGTGTGAGGGCTCTAGCTGGGGGTGCAGGCTCTGGGGTCGGGCCAGGGATGAGGGGCTCAGGGCTGAGGTGGAGGGTTAGGATGCAGGAGGGGGCAGGCTTGGAAAATGTAGGGAACAATTTCCTGGTGCAAGTGCTGGAGGAACCAACTAGGGGCAGAGCTCTTCTTGACCTGCTGCTCACAAACCGGGAAGAATTAGTAGGGGAAGCAAAAGTGGATGGGAATCTGGGAGGCAGTGACCATAGATGGTTGAGTTCAGGATCCTGGCACAAGGAAGAAAGAAGAGCCGCAGAATACAGACCCTGGACTTCAGAAAAGCAGACTTGGACTCCCACAGGGAACTGATGGGCAGGATCCCCTGGGAGAATAACATGAGGGGCAAAGGAGTCCAGGAGAGCTGGCTGTATTTTAAAGAATACTTATTGAGGTTGCAGAAACAAACCATCCCAATGTGTAGGAAGAATAGTAAATATGGCAGGTGACCATCTTGGCTTAACAGTGAAATCCTTGCTGATCTTAAACACAAAAAAGAAGCTTACAAGAAGTGGAAGATTGGACAAATGACCAGGGAGGGGAATAAAAATATTGCTCAGACATGCAGGAGTGAAATCAGGAAGGCCAAATCATACTTGGAGTTGCAGCTAGCAAGAGATGTTAAGAGTAATAAGAAGGGTTTCTTCAGGTATGTTAGCAACAAGAAGAAGGTCAAGGAAAGTGTGGGCCCCTTACCGAAAGAGGGAGGTAACCTAGTGATAGTGGATGTGGAAAAAGCTAATGTACTCAATGCTTTTTTTTGCCTCTGTCTTCAGTAACAAGGTCAGCTCCCAGACTGCTGCACTGGGCAGCACGGCATGGGGAGGAGGTGACCAGTCCTCTGTGGAGAAAGAAGTGGTTCAGGACTATTTAGAAAAGCTGGATGAGCACAAATCCATGTGCTGCATCCGAGGGTGCTAAAGGTGTTGGTGGATGTGATTGCAGAGCTTTTGGCCATTATCTTTGAAAACTCATGGCGATCGGGGGAGGTCCTGGACGACTGGAGAAAGGCTTATGTAGTGCCCATCTGTAAAAAAAGGAAGAAGGAGGATCCGGGGCACTACATGATTAGGGGGCTGCAGCACATGACTTATGAGGAGAAGCTGAGGGAACTGGGATTATTTAGTCTTCAGAAGAGAAGAATGAGGGGAGATTTGATAGCTGCTTTCAACTACCTGAAAGGGGGTTCCAAAGAGGATGGGTCTAGACTGTTCTCAGTGGTACCAGATGACAGAACAAGGAGTAATGGTCTCAGGTTGCAGTGGGGGAGGTTTAGGTTGGATATTAGGAAAAACTTTGTCACTAGGAACGTGGTGAAGCACTGGAATGGGTTACCTAGGGAGGTGGTAGAATCTCCTTCCTTAGAGATTTTTAAGGTCAGGCTTGACAAAGCCCTGGCTGGTATGATTAAGTTGGGAATTGGTCCTGCTTTGAGGGCTGGATGACCTTCTGAGGTCCCTTCCAACCATGATATTCTATGGTTCTAGGGGGCGAGGGGTCCGCCTGGGGTGCGGGCTCTCGGCTGGGGCTGGGGATGAGTTTGTGATACAGGAGAGTGCTCCAGGGCTACAGCAGAGAGAGAGGACTCCCCCCAGCTCTCTCCATGCTGCAGCAGCTCTGGGGCTGGGGCCACAGGATAGGTGTCCCTCCCCCGGCCATGGCAGGTCTGGGATGGGGCTAAGTTGGGGCTGGGGGAGAAGAGGGGCAGGTATAGGGCTGAGTTAGGGCTGGGGGAAGCATGCCCCCATAGGCGCTGACTCTGTGGGTGCTCCAGGGCTGGAGCACCAACAGAGAAAAATTAGTGGGTGCTGCCCAGCAGCACCCACCAGCAGCCAAGCTCCCCCTGCCCTGAAGCACCTCTCACCTGCCAGTGGCCCCACTGACTAACTCCTTCCCCTCCCTCCTAGTGGCTCCCACCCACTGCAAACAGCTGTTTTGTGGCATGTAGGAAGCTTTGGGAGGGAGTGGAAGGAGCAGGGATAGGCCATTCTAAGGGCAGGATGCGGGACAGATGCGGAGCAGGGCGGAAAGAGTCAGGGAGGGGACAGAGACTTGGGGAAAAGGGTGGAGTGGGGGGCGGGCCTGGGGCGGAGTGGGGGCCCCAGCTAGAGTGGAAGCCTACGGCGGACCCCTCCCCCGGCCGTAGCAGGTTGGGGCCAGGCTAGGTTGGGACTGGAGGAGGGGCACTCCTCTCCCGGAAAAGGCAGGTCAACTGGGCGGGTTCCCTGAGTGCCTGTGCGGTGATAAATAGGCTGCTGTGAAGCTGTGCAGTTTACAGGGAACTTAGTCCCTAATCATTTTTGTTTGCCCTTTTCTGAATCTTTTCCAATTCCATTATATCTTTTTTGAGATGCGGCAATCACATCAGCACACAGTATTCAAGATGTGGCAATTTGATATTTTTTGTATTATCTATCCACTCCTTTCTTAATGATGCCCAATGTTCTGTTTGCATTTTTGACTGCCGTTGCACATTAAGGGGATGTTTTCAGAGAACTATCCACAAGGACTCCAACATCTCTTTCTTGAGTGGTAACAGCTAATATAAACCCCATCATTATATATATATATAGTTGGATTATGTTTTCCAATGTGCATTACTTTGCATTTATCAACATTGAATTTCATCTGCCTTTTTGTTGCCCAGTCACCCATTTTGTGAGATCCTTTTGTAGCTCTTCGCAGTTTGCCTGGGAGTTAACTATCTTGAGTAGTTTTGTATCATCTGCAAATGTTGCCACCTCACTGTTTACCCTTTTTTTCAAATCATTTATGAATATGTTGAACAGTACTGGTCACAGGATAGACCCTGGGGGACACCACTATTTACCTCTCTGAAAACTGACCATTTATTCCTACCCTTTGTTTCCTATCTTTTAACCAGTTACCGATCTATGAGAAGAACTTTCCTCTTATCCCATGACAGCTTACTTTGCTTTGAGCCAAATTCTGGTTTCAGCTTCACCTATGTGAATATGGATTATATCCAGGAGCACTCATTGGAGATAGTTATACCCATAGAATCTGAACTAAGATCCAAAATTGGCCCTTAGTGGCAAACTTTACACTATGTTTGCAAAAAAAAAATCATAACTAATTTTTTTTTTCGTATCTCTGAATACAGGAACCTGTTGAAGTTGTGTCACCTCATGCAGAATAACCATAAGTGCAATTAATTCATTATTTGCTATGTTTATTGTTTTGTACCTTTTAGGGAGGCGGTTGTTTGTTTTGTTTTAATTCAAGGCAAAGCTATAGGAGATGGTATGACTTCAGCAGGTCCATTAGAAGTTACTCTCAGACCTTTTCATTTCTTCAAACCAAAACTTGCAAGCAACCTTTTTGAATGAACTCAGAATTGTAGAATTTGCAAGAGACCTGCCATGTAAGGCCTGTTATATATTTGCTTTTTTGAATGTTGATTTTTGTGAATCAAAAAAATCTGGGGCTCTCAAGACAATACTTGCACAGATGGATAGTTGTAACTTAAGGTGGGAATCAGAAAACCTGGCACCAAGCTGGCCTCTCAAAGTTCAGAATAAGCATCTGGTAAGTATGTACAAGATATTAAACAGGCTGTGGAGTTTTGAGGGAAAGCTACTGTGCTCTCATACCCTTTTTGTGGTAAAAGCATATGGATGTAAGCAGGGGGCCTCAAGTGGGGACAGAGAAAACTGAAAGTAAATTAAAAACAGAACTTGAATAGACTTCTGATGAATTAAAAACTGCCAACAATGTCTGATGTCTAAAGCTGATAATGGATTTGTATTTCCTTTATTCCTCTGAAAACTTTATCACTACTTTCCCTGCAAAATACCAGGGTTACTTTTGGTATAGTGGAACTTCTGTATCACATATCCTTGCAAATTACTAAAGAGCTGCAAACAGAAAACAAATATAGTAATTCTTTTTTTAGAATTTAATGCCTAACTGCCTTCTAAAATACCCTACTCTTACAGGTACACATACCCTGCCAGCACAAATTTTATGCATAATGTCATATTAGCTAATTTTACTTTACTTAATAATATAATACAATATTTGATTTGAGAATTGTGGTTCATCCAAAATCATGAAAATGTGATCATTCCTACCAGGCAAATCAGGTTGCTTTAAGTTTACCATCATTTGTGTGCTAAAAGGATTAAATAACTTTCAAATAAAATCTCTGTCCTCTTTTTATTTATTTATTTTTGCCTAGTATTCTAACCTACGATCATTGTAAGTGA
Source organism: Mauremys reevesii (assembly GCF_016161935.1). Classification (NCBI taxonomy): domain Eukaryota; kingdom Metazoa; phylum Chordata; order Testudines; family Geoemydidae; genus Mauremys; species Mauremys reevesii. Next base: position 106,459,713 of record NC_052623.1, on the reverse strand, counting down.
AAGAAACTAGAGAAAAAATATATTTCTCTGCTTCTGGTTTGATGACTTTCTCTATTTGATTGTATTTTGAATAGTCAGTTTCCTAGTTTCCCCTGAATGGTCACTTTCAGGCAAACTGTCAGCACCTGGTGTGGGAAAAGCATTTTAAAAAATAGGAAATTGGGACTGTAAAATCAGAACAATTGTTAGGAGAACACAGTCAGTGTCCCTCTGCAGTTCAGAAACTGAACCCACATCTACTGAGTCCCATTTAAATGTCCTAGAGTGGCCCTAAACTGACCCTCTCTGCCCTCAATTGGTTCTTCAATTCCCACAACCGCTGATGGTAGTGTTGACTTAATTCTGGTGTAGTAAGTGAGCTTTGACAAGCAAAGGGGTTAACATGAGCTTGTCACTATCCAACACTAAATAGTTAAATATGGATTGGAGTTTCAAATACAGAGATCTTCGGCGGCTTAGTTCCACAGAAAATATACTAGAACAAATTATATCAAACTTTGGAAATGTATTGATTGGAATAAACAAGAGAAAACTAACCAAAAATAAAACAAAGCATTTCCAAATTAAAATGGAGTGGTTATGCAAAAAACCAAAAACAATCAAAACTCATCAAAGTCCTTTGGGATATCAGTTAGAGTCTTATTTTGTTGTCCAATCCTTCCTAGTGGGGAAGCAAGGCTTAGTTCTGCTGTTGAATTTTGAGTTTCCCTGCCTTTGACAAAACAGACTGAAGGGAGAAGAAGAAATAGGAAAGTAAAAGTGGGGAAAATATGTTTTTTTGTTGATATTCTCAGGCTACAAGATGGTCAGCCAGGGACGGATGCTCTTGGCTGGCAAGTCAGCCACAACAGCTGTTGCTCTGGACCCTGGCTCACTTCCCCCCCCCATCTGGGACATCATCTGGCTGGTCTTGTTAGGTCCTTCTCCTTTACTAGTCTGTCCAAGGCTGAGCAGAGCAGGGTGACCTGTCTCATCTCATTAAGCTGATGCTGTACAGTGTGGTTGATATCAAGCAGTGGCACTGGAGTAGTTTTTACAGTGGCAGTGCTGAAAACCAGTGGCCCCCAAACTTTTTACTTTGCATCCCTCCTTACCCTATCCATGCTCCATCTCCCCAGAGCTGGGCCCAGGCCCAGGCCCAGGCCCTGGCTCCGGAAGGCTGGAGGGACTCAGACAAGGGTAAGAGGGCTGAGGGTGGGACTACAGCCAGGACCCCAAGCACAGGACCGAGAGCAGAGGAGCAGAGCCTCGGGAGCGGGGCCAGCAGCACCGGGACCCTGGGTGTGGAGTCAGCGGCCGGGACCCCGCACAAAACCTGGGGGGTGCTGCAGCACCCCCCGCATGACTAGTTCCCATGCCTATGATCTCAGGATTCAGTGAAAAGCCAACAGAGAAAAGAGATATGACTGGGGGAGTCGAGGGGGGCAGTAAGGAACACACAAAGGAAGGGAAGACAGAGTAGAATCTCACATATATTAGCCTAGGGTCCTCACTTATCCAAGGGTGATGGTCTCTCCAGTGTGATAGTATAGACACCCAATGACCGAGGTTCACCCACGAAGGACAGACTCTGAGGTGAGGCAAAGCAAAGGTTTATCATATTTTGCTTGAGGGAATTGACAGGATCTGTTTCCTGCAAGGCATTTTAATCCTCAAAACCCTCCTTTTAAAAGGACCCCAAAATGGGGGTAATGGTTGGAAAAAGCCTTTCCTCTTCGTTGTTTTGTTCCCCCTTTAGGCAGAATTTCTGATATTTCCATCAAGGTCCATGGATTTCCAAGTTCAGATTCTTTCTGTTTACAAGCCATGTTCTTTAAACAGTCCTTGGGTTGTATGAGTAGCCCTTTTTGTTTGGACTAATCCAGTCTGTCTTCTTTTCATCCCTTTTCTATCAACATTCATTGTTACAGGTTATGGTAACATTTTATGACTTTTTCCCCCCTTTCCAACTGTTGACCTTACCACTGGAGTAGACCTGCTAGACCTCAATTATTATAACAATAGTATGTGGCTCATAGCTGGATATCTAGGTCAGCCTTTCAGTCTCAGATAGAGACAAAGGGATAACACCTGCTGTAATTTTACATTTACACAGGTTCAACTGAGAGTAGAACTGGGCCCAGTATGTTCAGCTGCTGGATGGGAAGTGAAGAGAGAGGAGGAACTTGGTGAACAGCACCTCCAGCTGACACAGGCCCAGCACTGGTAAGTTCCAGAGAGCCATTGTTAGATGAATGCAGGGCATTTTAGAACGGGGAATATATTAGAGAGAAGGCCAATATATAGAGAGAAACACAGATGAAAGTCAGAGATGGAAGAGTTTTATTAAGTCTCTAAGTCCTACCCCCTCCACTTCAGGATAGTTTCACACAAACTAACGTCTCACTGTCTGAATTTTTTTCCTAATATTCAGCTGACGCTTTCCCCTTTCTTAATTTTCTTTCATTAATATGTTTGTGCTGCTCTCCCCTGAACTCCCTTCATCCTGTTCATATTATTCTGGTAATGTAAGGTGAAATTGTGTTCCTTCTGTCTCTAAGGGTACGTCCATACTACCTGCCCGGGTCGGCGGGTAGCGATCGACTTCTCAGAGTTCGATATATCGCGTCTCATCTAGACGCGATATATCAAACTCCGAATGCGCTCCCGTCGACTCCGGAACTCCACCACCGCGAACGGCGGTGGTGGAGTCGACGGGGGAGCCGCGGACTTCGATCCTGTGCCGTGAGGACGGGTAAGTACTTTGAACTAAGGTACTTCGAGTTCAGCTACGCTATTAGCGTAGCTGAACTTGCGTACCTTAGTTCGAACCCCCCCCCGCCCCAGTGTAGACCAGGCCCAAGGTTGGAGGGGATGAAAAATCCTATTGATCCATGAGGCTGGCTGGCAAGGAAAAGAGAATAGCAACCAGTACAATATCATTTCCTTCTTCTCCAGGACCTTTCCAGCAGGATGAGAAACTGCACATGGAAAGGGCACAGACAGAAAGAGATGTGTATTGTCCCCACAATAATCCCCTGGGGATTCCACAGCAAAGTTAATACTGACCAAGTCGATCTCCATGTTTATGGATATGTCCCTTGCAAGGAGGACTCTCTATCTTTAGAGGAATTCTGAGGGGAATGACTGGCTGGACAATTTCAACACAGCTGCGTTGCCATGGCCCAAGAAATGTAAGTCTCCAAGATAGTGTTCCTCCAGACAACTACAGAGATTGTAGGTTTTGGAGCTCAACCTGTTGCTTATTCTACAAAGGCCATCATCAATACAGAGGAAATTTCCCCGCACATCCGCTATAGTGGATGATCCAAGCCATGGTGCCTGGAAATGAATGTAGCCCGCATTCCAGGTATGATTACCAAGATGGTTACCTCTCTGCTCCATGATGCGATGCTATATATACAGCCCCAAAATCCTGTTGCATTGTAAACTCAAATGGTTCACAATGCCTTCCAATTTAATATCGTCTATGATGTTAATCCGACTGCACTCTGGGCCTGATTCTTTTTTCACAGATGTCAATGGCAGTTTTGTCATTTTCTTCAATTGGAGCAGAATCAGGACTCGTAATATTTGATGCTCAAACAGACATTTAAAACAGCAATGCTTGGGCCATATCCACATTTCTTTCTCGTTTCCTCTAAAAAGGTGCACAGATACAAACAGAATTTTCAGAATGAGTCCAAGATACAGAGATCAACTGCTGAAGCTGCCTTTTTGATTCACTAGATCTTTTGGCTCCTGGGCTTGATGCAGTTTTAAAATTTTGCAGTAGCTCAACATTGGACCAACGGCAGTAAAATTATGTGCTATAAGGGGCAGGCTAGCAGCAGTACAGCCCTCTAGCAGATATCTCACTATTCTTAATTTCATTCATGCCTACCTGGAGGCTATTTTAAAAAAAATAATAATGCAAATAGGCTCATAGGGACAAAACAGAGCATCAGACTTAGATCCAGTTTCCTATATTTTTGCCCTGCGTAGCTCACTGCACCTGCAGAAGCACTAGAAAGAATTAATATGGCATGTCTGAGGACAACCTGCAGCTCTTTCCTTATTTCACCACCAGCAAGAATTAATTCAGAGCTTGTTACATTGCATTCTTGGTAATAGAATCATCAGATGGACAAATTCTGTTTAACTGAGTGATTACCTGCAGCCTATTTGGCTTGATTAAGAGGGCGTGGAAGTGGGGGAAAAGGTGACTGTATTATAGTAAATAACAGAAATGGAAGAATGAAAACAAATTTAAAATATTTAGGGACATAAAATACCAGTTTATGAAATACAGCAAGTGTGCGCTGAGCCTGACATGTCTAGACAGCGACTTAAGGAATGAATCCAAGTACCACAGAAAACTGAATACAATATCTGGATTTAGGTTTAAACTTTAGAAAAACAACTAGTTTGACATTTTACTAGGGTTGAAAAAATGCCTTGGGGGGAAAACAGGTAGACAGACTGATAACTACTGCGAACATTAAATACTGCACACACACAAGCCCAGTAGCAGCAAAGTACTTGAGCTAGTGCCAGACTTTAAGCATGTCAGGTACTCCCTTTAAAGTCAGATCTTTCATCTGAGAATTTTGCACTTTGAAGTGATTTGCCAAAAGTCACATAGCAAGTCACTGAGTGATAGGAAACTTGACTTTTCACTCATTCTTTGATTCTATGTAAGGCATCCAAAATTATAGAGGTTCACATAATTTCAAGTGATTGATAGTTAGATGTGATGTGAACGCATATCTGAGGGGAGAATTTATTCCATATATTTTTCCCAAACCTAGTTTGGGTTAAAGTAGTATTACAAAGGATATGCACAAGGGACATCTGCTTGTGCTGAAACCAGGAAGTACTGGTTGATTATTTTTTTGTCAGTCTCTCACTGGTGGGGGCTAGGAATAATCCTTAGGAAGGTTATTACGTAGCTGCCTATTGTAGGGGCTTTTCCACCTTCTCTGAAGCAACTGTTAATAGCCATGGTCAGATTCTGGACTAGACCAACCACTCGTTTGTTCTTGTTTAGCAATTTCTGCATTTTTATGACATTCCACATAAACAGCTATTCCAAAGAAGCAGAGAGAGGGGGAGATGTTAATAATATGACAATGTAGGCAGTCTGAAAAGAACCAGGCAACTCTCTCATCTGCTTATTCTGTTGTTATCATGTAACAATGCCCAAAGCAAGCTATGAGTCTCATAAATGCACATAGAAAGGCACAGCAACTCTCCAAAGAGCTTACAATACAATTAGAAATGTTACCAAGCAGATGCTAACGAACCTTCACAGTGGTTTAGAAGGAGGCTGGAGAATGGTGTTTATGAAGAGGTGAGAGGCAGTTTGAGTTTCTGACACCCAGGCACCTATTTTGTTTCCAGTTTTAAAAGGTTAGCCTAAATTAGGATTATAATAATAACAACAGAATCTATTATAACAGTAGCTCCAGTTCAGTTCATAATAAAAAAGAGGAGATTCCACATAGGCAACCTCTGTCTTCATCTACCATGTGAGTCATCATTTTAAAAATAATGAAGGCTAGTTTATTGCTATTCATTTAGTCCATCATTTCAAGAAGAGCTATATCATAGTTGATACTACAGACAAGAGCTTGTTGGAAAACCAAATTTTTGCCAATGAAAAAAAAATCAGGAAATATGCCTGTTCTGAAATTTTTCAGTTGAAAAATTCAGTTTTCCACAAGAAATTTCAAAATGAAACAAAGAAGTGAACAAAGAAAATTGTTTCTTTTCATTACAAAACATTTCAAAAAGAAAATGTGCTGATTTTTTTGAAACATGGGAATAAGAAAAATCCATTTCATTTTGACTTAATATATAATTGTGTAGGCTATCACACATTTCATTATCTAAAGGGAAAGAGGCAAAACCCATGAAAAGCCAAAAAACCTAATGTGGAAAATCTTTTTTTTTTTGTTAAGTTCAAAAACATTTTGTACAGTTTTGGGAAAGTCAAAATTAAACAAAATCTTTTGTTTCATTTCAAAATGTCACTTTGAAATTATTATTTTTTGGTTTTAATTTTCCTGTTGGATATTGTGCTCTTTCCTTTAAGTCAAGTCAATATTGTGTCATGCAATGCTACAGCCTAGTTTTTGCTGGTACTGTGATGCTAGAGGATACATCTTTCTGGTGAGATATAAAACAAAGGTCCTTGAAGTCATTTAAGATCCAACTTCACTTTTAGCAAGAGGAGACGTGTTATTGTCCTTGCCTTAACCACATTCCAATTTGAGTCATTAATTACATTCTCTCTTCCAAAATTTCCTCTAAATAAATGCCTAGAAACATTTCTCAAATACACATCATAGGGCAACCCTAGTACACTTGTACCTACAGACTTAGATAATTATAGCCTGTACTGAAGAATATCATTTGAATATATTTGTTCCACAAAAGCTAATATACTGTATTGATAATGTCATTCACCAGGAAACAAGAATACTTCATTTTATTTGGTTCAGAATTAGTGCCACCATTAATGCTTTGATGTCATCCATTTTCCTATCAGCCCATCAATGGACCAGAAATCTGGGTCTACAACTGAAACTAATACATAGGTAAGGTTTCTGACCTTGGAAAATACTTACTACTGACTACTGACATTGCTGTCTACCATTTGTCATCTGATCTGAGATTGTTAGCAGATGTCTCCTTTAGCCTAAGGCATACTCTTAGTTACTAGGGCAGCTGTTGCTATGATATTTGATAAAGGTATGGAAAGTGATGATAATGTGTTTATAGGCCTATCTGCATTAAGTGTATAAGACTGAGATGTGACTGATGCATTCCCTGCTAATTTGTTAATGCCTATTTTTAAAAAAAAAATGCTTTTAGTTCAATGTAATTTCCTGTGCCAAACAGTTTTTTTTCTTTAAAGTGCTTTCTAAGATAAATTACAAAAGGATAATCTTTGCCTAGTAAATTTTCTCTTTTTTTTACATCTGAACTCCAAATGTTATCTCACATGAGATTGTAATATACCTTTCTCACATCCTAGTCTTTTAAAAGGAAATATATCCTAATTAGCCGCTCTGGAACATGTGGCAGCCTTAAGACAGTCTCATCTTTCATGCATCTGAGAAAAAGTGTAGCTAGACTGCTAATACAAGCACTGTGTTCTCATTTTGTTGAAGTGCCGTTAATGTACTTAATACTGAATTCTAGAATAACTTATAAAGCCCAAGCTGAAAGGCTGGTGCTTATTATAGACAAAGAGAAAAACCTCTAATAGGAAATGAAGGTGCTTTATACATAATGTATACAACAGTACAATATTCACTATATTTGAACAACGTAGCTAGAAAGAAAGAAGTGTATGTAAACTAAAGTAAGTGCTAAAGTATTGTACCTCAAATTTTAGAGAGGGAATAGCCTGGGGAATTTACACTGATAGAAATATTAGAGTTTAAAAACCTGCTAGGTATGCAATTTTCTAATTGGTAATGTTTTATATTTCTGCAAGTTTGAGATGATTCTTGGGTATGAAATTGGGTAAAAAAATAATGTGGATATTGATAAAAGAATGTAGTCAGAAGCCTTCATATGGCCTGACTCTGCTAGCATTTAGGTAAACGTGAGTTCTGCAATGGACTTTAATTGGAGCAAGAACAAGTCAAATCTTTTTTCCCTCTTACATAACAGCTGAGCTAAGCATGGGTTCACTAGAACTAGAGATACAATTTGCACATTGTGATGTGCTGACATAATCCAAGGCTTCTTACACCAGTATTGCAAATGGAGTTTAATTATATTAGCGTTCACTTGAAACAGGTTCCACTTTAACAAGTAGTCTACAAAAGAAATTCTGAATTCAGAAACTCTCTTCTCTGGTGGATGGGATGTGCCATGGGATGGTTCAACCCCTCTTGTGGCAAAGCTCACAAGAGAGCCTGTCACAGTTTCAGGCTAACTGCACGTGTACTAACCCCTCCCCATGGTCTTGAGGACAGTCATTTAAAGGTTGCTAGCTCTCAGTCATCACATCCCATAAGTAGAAGCCCATGTCTAACTCCCTTCTTACTGGGGGCTTTAAGGATGCTATACACATGCTATAAAGCTTACAAGAGGTCCCTCAAGAGTCTTCTAGGACTCTAGTGGATCAAGTCCTTCCAACCCTTCTGCAAGAATTGCTCCTCCTTCCCTCCCCTCAAGATCCTCTCTGTTTTCTGGATCAGAAAAAAAGGCCCTGAATCAGTTTGACCTCCAGCTATTTATCCAAAAGTCCTTTCTTTGTCTGTTGGTCTTTGGAGAATCCAGTTTCAACAAGTATATGTGAGGCTTCTCAGAAGTTGGTACCTCTCTGGGGAAGGGTGGGGGAAGGAGAGTTTCCATCTGGCTGTTTTGAGTTTAGTTCCCACAGGAGCTTTGTTGGCCCTCCCCCATGGAGTCGTACATAAAACTATTCATTTAAAATAATGGACCCCAAAGATACTGCATGGTGTTGCAATATCATCACATCTCCCCTTTAGGGAGGTGACATGCAATCCCAGCCCACAATAATACATATACTGAATACAATAAGGTCTTTCAAGTCTATTGTAGGAAATTGCCATATCTCTCACACTACCCTCAAACCCCAAGGATCCCAGGGAATCAGTAGGAGGCCAAAGCCATCTGTGAGGAGGTACTATGCTTCCACGGTAGCTCTGCTCCTTGATACCCTTCTCCTTGGGCCATGATAGTGCAGTTCTGCTGCAGCCACACTACCAGGGATTCCCCAGCCCATGCTGCCTTAGGGACTCTCCAAAGGAGAAACCCCTCACAAAGATGGATCTGTAGTAAAAATAATGCAGGCCTGGGCTGTATTATCACTTCCTTGATAGCTCAGAGGAACCAATAGAAGAATGATGTGCATCTCCTTAGTTCTGCCTCTAACCAGCATGAATCCAAGCCATTTACCGTGCATACTCAAGGAAGAATTTAGGAAGAAACACTGCTGGCTCTATGGGACTGCTAAGAAGAGCTATAAACAAGATGTGGATGGCAGTACTTCCGCATTCTGGCATAAAGGGCAATTTCAAATTGTCAGATTTATGGATGATGGAGTGGGCATGCAAATGCATACTTATACCCACTGTTTCTCTTGAATATCCTGTCAATCCCATTAAGAACCTAATCTCAGATTCAAATTGACTACATATTCTATTACCAATATTTGTAAGACTCTATGGCCTGGTAAATAAGGGAATGGAGAAAGGAGGTTAATAAAGATTATGTTCATTTGGAATTAGATAGTTTATTATAAGGGTGATATCAATACTTTTAGGGAGAAAAAAAGTATTCGAGAGCTTGTACAAGCCCATCCCATAAGGAAATATGTCATTGAGTGTTTCACATTGATTTAATGTCTGATACAATTGTACACAACTGATTCCAAAACACATTCGTCCTGTTTAGTGAAATAGATACTACATGACCCTTGATGTAACAACCATAGAGAAAATGATGATGAACACCATAGAAAGGGCTTAATGGGATAACATCAAGAAAACACAGATTAAATGAAATGAAAGGAAATGCTTTCTATCATTTCTTGTTATTGGGAAGTAATGATGGAGCTACAAAAAAAAATCCTTAGCAGATGGCAAGTCATCTTAATCAAGCAAATTAACGGATCATACATTTAAAAAATAAAGTAGTGGGTTATTTGACATGCACTGTAATTACATTGGACATATTGCTTTCAATAAACGTTAAAGGACAAATTAACATTACAGTCGTGCCAACTATGTTTCTAAATCTGCTTTTCAAGCTTATAATTAAAATCCTAAATTATTACTGCAGCAAATTAAGAGTTTTAATGTGATTCAAACATCGTGATCATTAGCATTTAGTTTTCTTTCTTCTTTTTTTTTAAGTAGACTTTTTAAAATGCAAATCTAAACAATATCCACCTCAGTAACTGCTAAACAGTAGATAGGGTAGAATTACATAGTGCAAATACACATATTCCAGGCCTGTACTCTGTGAAAATCATTATGACACTGAGGTTAAACTGTATATTTTAAAGAAAAGTACCATCCAACACTCTGGGTATTTGAGAGGTAGTCTGCTTTAGTAGCTTTAAAGCGTCAAAAGGGGATGAACAACGTATTAACTACTGTAAGCTACTGGAATAGGCATCTCTTCTGCAATAAATTGTTTGTATATGTCTTATGCCATCAGGGTCTGAGCCAAAAAAACCCTAAAATCAAAGAGTCTTTCCATTAACTTTAAGGAGCACTGGATCAGGCCCTTATTCCCTATCATTTCCTCTTCACTGTGCTCTGCTCTCTCTGCCTTATCTGCTCTTCATCCTTCCCCATGACTGCTTTTGTCTCCTCTCATCACCTGATCTTTCATGATCCTTTTGCTCCTTCACCACCCCTCTGTTTTCTACTTTTCTCCTTTCATTGCAAACGAAGAGCCAGACAAAGGGTAACTGTAATTGCACGCACGATTAAAATATTCAGGTGAAAAATAAAAGCAAACATTTTCGAAACAGCAAATTTTCTCAGTGCTCTTTTGCCAGCTGCTTTTTGTAGCCAACTCAATAGCACCTCAAGTTGTTTAAGTCAACACTTAACCTGTGTTATAATCACTCAAGACTAATTTTTTTAAATAAACAACTACTGTAGCTTCTGAGCCAATCAGCCTACCTATCTTTAACTCCCAAACTACCTTTTTGTTCCATTCCACTATGATGCCTTCTTTTAAAAATGCAGATTCAACCATTCTTTCCCCCTTCTTTGGTCTTCTCCACAGCTTCTCAGTCTCACCCTGATCTCTATCAAACATTTAAACACACACACACAAAACCCCTTATATAATGAATCTTTTTTTCCAGAAACTATCCTGCTACTATCCCATCTCCCCTACAGCTACTTTGTTTTTTTCCCACATAGTTTCATGTTTTGCTTGTAAATTTCATTGGGTCTAAAGTAATCCCATAGTCAAAAGATGAGGCTGCTCTGTTTTTTTTTTCTGGAGCTTTCATTTACAGTAATTCTTGCAATGTAATATTAGAGATATCTGTCTATGTACAAAGACAACAACTGCAGGTCACTATAATAAAAGTTTAATTAACCTGATTTTTTTGAAGAGTGGCCTCAATTACTGCAAGCATAATTTCTGTGCCCAAAATTAAATGAGAGAAATAATCATGTCACGTAGGAGAAATATGCTGGCTATCCAGTGTGCAGGTGCACCGAGAAATGGTGCAAGGAACCATAGTGGGGGCAGCTGTGATCCCTCTGTGTGGAGGAATGCCCTCTTAAAGTACCCTTGGAACACCCCCTCACAGAAAGAAAGTGGGACCATGGTGGAAGTGTGACACACCAAGAGGTTAAGCTGCTCTGTTTCTTAGGCTTGGCATGTGACGGGGTGTCAAGTTGTACCCTCACTGACCTACCCTCATGCAATATGGCTTGACACAATCCCCTATTCAGGATTGTCCCTTAAAGAACAATATAGCCATAAGTAGTTAAAAAAAAATTGCACTCACAAGGAAGGGTAATTAGATCTCTAAGAAATAGCATTCACATCCTTAATTAGTTGCAGTCTTACAAGCGCATGTATTGGCCAGGCAGGGCTGGCCTTACCATGAGGCGAACTGAGGTGGCCGCCTCAGATGCCAGACTGTGAGGGGGTGCCACCAGGACCCAGAGTGTAGAAAATTGTGTCTGCTGATGGTGCATATGTATTCTCTCTCCTCTAGATGCACAGAGATGGTGGAGTGCTCTGCTGGAGGAAGGAGGGCACAAGAGACATAACAGGCAGGCAGGAGAAAAGATGAGAGAGAATAACAGAAAGCAGCAGGAGCTACAGGAAGAGAGAGGAGAAGGAGTCTCTTATGTACCTCTCTAGCACCCCCAGGAGCCTGGACTGATTAACACCAGCTTCTCAGGGAGCTTCCTGTCTCCTGCTGCTTCCCTGAACCCACTTGAGGAGAACAGTCAACTGAAGTAGTAGTTAGTTAGGCCCTTAAGACGCTGATATCTTCCCTCACTCAGGCCCTGCTACCAGCCTGCTTATTTGTCCCCTTCAATTGAGTGTTGAGAGCCACTATATCTGGCACAGAACAGCAGTCATGAGTGAAAGAAGAAAACGCCCCTCTGGGGCAGCATTCAGAAAAAGAAAGAAAGCAAAGGAAGCTTTTCTATCTAAGCAGGAAGGAGCTCTCCTGAGATACATATACACAAATGTTCTCAGTGAGCCTTCCAGCCCCAGTGAGGATGTGAATGGTAAGGAGATGCCTGATTTTCCAGTTAGTCAGAGTGCAGGTGACCTGGAATTACTGCCGCATCCATATCTCCATCTCAAATGGATGTAACCATGCACATTCCTGAAGAAAAGTGTAGATCAGCGGCGCGGGCGATGGATGTTCTGGCCGCAGCTTCCCGCCTCCCCCATTGGCCTGGGATGGCGAACCACGGCCAGTGAGAGCCATGATCAACCGAACCTGCCGACATGGCAGCTAAACAAACTGGCCCGGCCCGCCAGGGTGCTTACCCTGGTGAGCCGCATGCCAGAGGTTGCCAACCCTTGGTCTAGATGATCCAGGATTGTGGATCCAGTTGAACAGTAGCCTGAGGGACTTTCTTGTATTGCACGGGCCACAGCAAGTGAAAAGCTTCATGTTCCCCAAAGACAATGAAAATAGAAGTTTCCATCCAACACATTACTGGCATGAAATCCCCACTGGTGACAAAATGGAGAGGCCATGGCTTATGTACTCAAAAAAACAGAATGTTGCATACTGTTTTTGTTGCAAACTCTTCAAGTCTAATGTTCCAGCTACATTGGGATCTACAGGAACAAAGGACTGGAAAAATCTGGCATGCCATGAGAAGGCAGAAAATCACCAGGGAGCATTCCATAGGTGGAAAGAGCTTGAGATGAGACCAAGGTTAAAGGCCACGATAGATGATCAGCATCAAGAGAAGATTGCATCAGAGTCTCTTTACTGGCAAAATGTTCTGAACAGGCTCATTGCCATTGTGAGAATGCCTGCTACCCAAAACTTAGCACTGCATGGCACTTCAGATCAGCTGTATGTGCCAAACAATGGAAACTTTCTTAAAATTGTGGAGCTGATGGATGAGTTTGATGCTGTTCTTCAGGAGCATCTAAGAAGAGTCACCACCCAAGAAATGTACACACACCACTACCTTGGAAAAAGCAATTCAAAATGAGATCATATAGTTACTGGCAACAAAAGTCAAACAGAAGATTGTGGCAGATCTGAAGTCAGCAAGATATTACTCTGTTATTCTGGATTGCACACCTGACATCCGCCATACAGAACAAATGACTCTAATGGTGCATTTTGTAACAACAGAACCTAGTGAAAATGTCCCTGCAATGGTGACTGTCAGAGAGTATTTTCTGGAATTTATTGACATTGATAATACTGCAGGAGCCGGTATGACAAATGTGCTTCTAAAAAAGCTGGAAGATACGGTAATCACGATAGCTGACATGAGAGGTCAGGGCTATGATAATGGTGCCAACATGAGAGGAAAGAACAGAGGAGTGCAGACATGGATCCGAGATTTAAACCCATGAGTTTTTTTTGTCCCAGGCAGTTCTCGTTCATTGAACTTGGTGGTCAGTGATGCAGCATGACTGTGGGGCTGCTGAATTTCTTAATGTAATTCAAAGCATCTATGTATTTTTCTCTGCATCAACTCATCGATGGCAAATTTTGAAGCAACATCTGGGAACATCCACTCTGACACTGAAACCACTGAGTGCCACATGATGGGAAAGTCGAGTGGAGGCGATAAAGCCTATCAAACACCAAATTGGGAAGATAGATAATGCCGTAGTTGCCATTCTGGAGGATAATGCTATGACAGGAACTGTTTATGGGAGAACAGTGGCAGAGGGAAATGGAATCACCAGAAACATACATAACTTCAAATTTCTGTGTGGCTTAATGTTGTGGCATGACATACTATTTGAAATAAATGTTGTAAGCAAGAGACTCTAAGGTGTTGACCTTGATATATCTGGAGCAATGGAACAACTGGACAAAGCAAGGTCATACCTACAGTCTTACCGGTCAGGTGAGGGATTTCAAAATGTTCTGAAGAGTGCACAGAAGTTGGTAGAGGAACTTCACACTGAAGGTATATTCCCATCCATTCAACAATACAAGAGTCACCGAAGAAGAAGACATTTTGATTACGAGGCACGGGATAATCCCATACGAGACCTCAAACAACAATTCAAAGTTGAATTCTTTAACCAGGCGCTAGATTGTGCAATACAGTCAGTTAAAGAATGTTTCATGCAGCTCAAGGAACACAGCAGTATATTTGTGATGTTGTATGATATTCCACAACTCCTCATTATACCTGAAGTTGACCTACACCAGCAATGCAGAGCACTAGAGACAGTGTTGACACATGATGACATGCATGATATTGATGCGAGTGATTTAGGTGATGAACTGAAAGCCCTTTCAAGATACATTTCAGCAGGATCAGCTCCAAAGGCTGTTCTGGAATATATGTGCAAAAATAAGATGACCAACCTCTTTCCAAATGCTTTTGTTGCTCTGTGCATACTTCTAACACTTCCTGTAACAGTTGCCAGTAGAGAACGCAGCTTCTCCAAGCTGAAGTTAATAAAAACACATCTACGCTCCACAGTGACGCAGGAGAGGCTGGTCACCCTTGCAACCATCTCAATAGAGCATGAGCTGGCCCAGATTGTGGACCTTCAGGAAGCAGTTCAAATCTTTGCAACCAAGAAGGCACGGAAAGCACCACTTTGATTATTCAAACAGATAAAAATGCCAGTGTTTACTATGCAGACAAGAAAAGTTACATTTGCTGTTCAGGCATTTGAAAATTAAGTGTTACTTAAAATTTTTGAACGAGGCATTTTAAGTTGTTAGTTCTCCTTTATTGGAGTAGGTAGCAGAGCAGTACCATGAGAGGAGTAGAACAGGAAGAAGGCAGAATTGAGACCTTTCAAAGTTTTGGCCCAAGCGAGGTGGCATGGGGGCATCATTGAGCTCTTTGCCTCATGTGCCAAAATGTTGTGGCCTGGCCCTGTGAAGATTTCATTTTCAAAAACAGGCAAAAAGAGCAGATTTTGTAAGACATTTAGGTGCCTAGAAGTACAGAGAGATCAAAATCAATGAGAGCTAAGTGCTTAGGTGTTTTTGAAAACCCCCCTAGACACCTATCTGCATCTTTAGATGCTTAAATGCCCTTGAAAATCCAGCCCAAAAGTACCTTAAATATGATATGGTATACTGCAGCACATACATAAACTGATGCACAAGAATAACTTCACTGAAGTCAGTGGGAGTATTCCCAGGCATAAAGTCATGTATGTACTTAAGTCTTTTGCAGAATTGGGATGTTAATTTGTTCTTTATCTAATATTAACTAATGTAGCACTTATGAATACAATATAAAATGTGCCATTACACTGTATAATCAAGCATGCCAAGTATAATTCTTTATGAGGGCAACTGTCTCATTTAAAATTAGTTTTAAGTGGAGCTGGGTGAAGTTTTTCAGGAGTATAGTTTGTTCAACAAAATTGCAATTTCATATAGACTGAAACTATTCCCAAATTTGACACATATTTGCCAGATAATTTGGGCCAAAAACTGTTTTGAGACAAATTCCAAGGGAACTTAGCTGCCAATAATAGAGGAGTTGGTAGACATAGTACCTCCCTTTTACATTCTAGCCCCATGGTTAAAGCATTCACTAGGATGTGGGAGACTCAGATTTAATTTCCCCTGCTACCAGACTCAGAGCAGGGTCCTTAACCCAGGTCTCCCTCCTCCCAGGTGATTGTCCTAACAACTGGGCTCTAGGGGATTCTGGGATATATCTCTCTCAAGCTTTCCTGTTGAAGATGTTCTACTTTATATAACTAATGAGAACAAACCAAAAACTGTTTTAGGTCAGTCCAAGCAGAAAAATATTTTTTTTGTTTGGTTTTGCCAGACAACCAAAACATCAATTTGTACAGCTTTAGTGTTAAGGCATTCTTTAAAGTCTCTCATACTTTGGAGGAAGGATTTTACCGTGGCAACATTATATAAATAATTTGGTCTATCTGCAGTCGTAGGATAGAAGACTCTTCCAGTTTTATAGTTCAAAATGTTGCATCATCATATGCCAACTATTACACTCCTACTATACTTAAATAATCATTTTCTCCCATTAGAATAATTATAAGCCCTCTAAAACAGATATTGTACAGTTTTAATATATAGAACATGTATTGTTTTAGCATACTATTATAGGGATTTTTATGACATTCTTAATGATATAGTGTAACTGATTATCATAGTCAATTCACAATAATAGTTTATTTCATGAATATTAATGTGACCCCTTTAATTCTCAGCAGTAGACCTTTGATTTTAATATATTCATTCAACAATTTTAGTCACTGCTACTATAACACTGTTATTTCAATTTCACTTTCTAATTATATAAAGCTTGAAATATTGAACAATGAGTTATACAGTTATCTAGAGCTAGTGATGGATGTTTAATCCTCTCTGAAAGTGTCTCATAGCAACCAATTATTTGGGATAAATTGCATAAACCTTCTATAATTAAGTCAAGAATTACAGGGACACCTAGAGTGAAATCCTTGCCCCATTAAAGTCAATGGAAGTTTTGCCATTGACTTCAATTTTGAAAAGGATTTCACATCTAAAATAAAATTAGCTGTGGAAAGATGGCTCTATAGTTTCTTCTTCCTACTTTATTGTTCTTTATTTCTACTCATAATCATATTATAATATATATATTATTTGTATTATTGTAACACTCAGTGTGTCTTTGATGATATTGAAACATATTTTAAGTGCTTCAACAATATTAATACCTGCTTTATTTACCTTGCATAAAAGGAATACAGTAATGTCACTTTAGTCTTGCACCCATTTTCCATTTATTTTTATTTTTTTCTTAGTGCCAATTTCAGAACAGGAGCAGCCAGGTTCCTAATTTACTTGTAACTGTTTCAAATCCTCATAATTGAAACTGCCTACAGTATACTGTCATAACTAGCCTTAGATCTCAATGTCATCTTTAACTAAAGTTCTCTCCAAGGAAATTAAATGGAATATATATTGTTTAAACCAGGGGTCGGCAACCTCTGTCAAGCGGCTCGCCAGGGTAAGCACCCTGGTGGGCCAGGCCAGTTTGTTTACCTGCCGCATTGGCAGGTTCGGCCGATCACGGCTCCAACTCGCCATGATTCGCCATCCCAGGCCAATGGGGGAGGCAGGAAGCGGCGTGGGCGAGGGATGTGCTGGCCACAACTTCCCGCCACCCCGATTGGCCTGGGACAGCAAACCGCAGCCAGTGGGAGCCACGGTCTGCCGAACCTGCCGACACGGCAGGTAAACAAACTGTCCTGTCCCGCCAGGGTGCTTACCCTGGCAAACCCCATACCAGAGGTTGCTGATCCCTGGTTTAAACCACTCCATCCTCCTTCCCACAAAAGAACACACTGGCGCATGTCTGGAGCATCTCACAACTGAATACCTACCTCAGGACAGACTGTCAAAAAAAGGGCAGACACCCCAAACTGGTGGTATGTTCTATAATTAGATTTCACCAACCCAGTAACAAATATGAACTCCTGGATCACTGTAACAGTCTTACCATGGAGTCACAGACAGTCCCTTAGGCCTCCAGTCTGTTTTGCCACCCAGGCAATCTGGACTTAGTGATAAATGGCCACTTACACCAAAAATCACAAAATATTCAGAGACCAAAAAGCCAGGCACTTACCCCAGATCTATTTGTATCTTAGATCTCGCACCAAAGATAATGCCTGTAGCCAAT
Source organism: Mauremys reevesii (assembly GCF_016161935.1). NCBI lineage: Eukaryota > Metazoa > Chordata > Testudines > Geoemydidae > Mauremys > Mauremys reevesii. Next base: position 106,441,870 of record NC_052623.1, on the reverse strand, counting down.
CCTGTAATAAACTAGCAAAGGGTTTTAACTAGGAAAAATAAATAAAAGAGTTATTTACAGGTTAAAACAAATTTATACACAAATGAGACCAAATTTCCACTACAAACTTACCACACCCCTGAGCAACATAGTTATACCGACCAAATCCCCAGTATAGACAATGCTATGTTGATGGGAGAGTTTCTCCTGTTGTCACAGCTATCGCTTCTCATGTAGGTGGATTAACTTTGCCAACGGGAGAAATGCTCCTGTTGGTGTAGTAGCATCTTCACTAAAGCACCAGTACAGCTGTGCTGCTGTAGTTTTCTTAGTGTAGACCTGCCCATAGTTACCATCTATGGTTCTTAAAAAAGACAGAGACATAGTAACCTGATAATTGAAAATGTCTTTCCGGGTGGACCCTGGGGTGACCCTTGGAGAGCAATGCCTTAGTTTAGTGTCTCTGGCCCTGTAGTAGTTCAAACAGCAAAGAGATGAAAAAATTTCTTCTGACCCTGTTTTTCTTTTACATTTAGCCTTCCAGTCCATGAGATGAGCTCCCTTGCACATAGCATTTCCAAGGTGTGACAGGGCCATTCACCAATTCTTTGTATCATGATGTTTCCCCTTAGTGGCCTCTTAATCTTGATAGGCGTACTGAATGGGTGGGGTTGGGGGACGGGGACAATTCCCATGCCTGGGTTCACAAGTTCAGAGCAAACATTTTCAAAGTTATAAAGCAAAACGTATGTATTTCCTTATAGCATGGAATACAGACAGGAATTTATAAGAATTTCATAGTGTTTAAACACCAAATACACTTTGATAAGACTAATACATATTTTGAACAAAGCTAACATACAGGTGAGCTGGTTTGGTTTTCTGCTATGAGTTTGTCAGTGCTCAGCTAATGCCTATGGCCTTGGCCAGAGTTAACACTTGGTTTACCAGCATCACAAACACTAACAAATCTTTGATCTTTAAGATGTAGGCTAACATTTTAAAAAGCATCTAAGCACTAGTGACTTGCAAGGGGCCTTTGACTCCTAAGTCCCTATGTTTTTTTGGTTTTTTTTGAAAATGGGACTTAGAACCATAAGTCACTTAAATCTTTTGAAAATATTATCAGTGATCACATGTTCTTTCAAGAGACTAGCTTCAACATAGCTGAATCAGAAAAGTTATGTAAAGACTGAATGGGCCATCTATTTTACAAAGCTTGTTAAAGGATTCTGTTAGTGGCAATGACACTGTATTATGAAAAATGTTGACAATCAGGATCCGGAGATAAGCTTCTGATAATAAAAGAATATAGATTTAAAATATTCAAAAAGTAATAAAATAGCTGTTGTAAAATATACATACACCTCCCTGCAAAATTAATCTATGATCTCTAATACTCTGCCTGAGGAAATACAGAACAGAACAGTCTCTAGAGGAATTTGGACAGAAGATTTCAACTTGATGCTAGATCCTTTAGCCTATTAATCTAGACACCATTATCTGAAGCAAGTGCTCTTGCAAAATTCCAGCCTCTCTTTAAAACTGCCATCAAGTATTCTGGAGCATTCTGATGACTTCTTATCCAAATTCATATTCCTGGATTGATTTTACGGTATCTTATATTCTCTTATTTATTTTTATTTTAATCTCACATTCTCTAATTAGGAGGTGTATAAAAGACAATATATACTGAAGCTGTAACAAAACATAATCTTTATTATGTATGTTGTAGTCATTGTTTCCTCAACAACTCATGCTTAATATCAAACACTGCAATGCATGCAACAGAATTTAGGGCTTGATCCAATTCCGAATGGCATCAAAAAGCATCATTTTATTAAATCGAATCAGAGATAGATCAGGTCCTAAATTAGTTAGCTCAGAATGGGTGCAAATGGTTCCTTAGAGACCCCACAGAAACTAAGAAAAATATTTCTAATACCATAGGAAAGCAAGATGGGATCCAATTATAGACACTGAATCAATGGACCCATATAGGTGCTTGACTGGCTTGTTTTTGTTCACATGCTCAGGATCTAACTGATTCTCATTTTGGGGGTTGGGAAGAAGTTTCCCCCCACATCAGATTTCCAGCGACCTGGGTGGGAGGTCACCTTCCTCTGCAGTCTGCAGGTGTGGATCACTTGCCAGGACTATCTGGGTGTATCTCACTTAATCACTTCCCTGCCAGTGCACTGGTGCACCTCTGTCCCATCTATTCTCTGCCCATGGCACATAATAGTCTAGTATCCTGTGAGCTGTAATACATTGGTCTTATTTCAGTTATTGAGGTTAGTGTGCGGGTGCTGGGTGGTGTTGGTTGCCTGTCATATACAGGAGTTTAGACTAGATGATCTGATAGTCCCTTCTGGCCTTAAACTCTATGACATTAGATGGCCCAATGTGAGCAGTTAAAAGGAAAAATTAGAGCCTTCAGTGAAATATGCTTACCTCTCCCCCACTCCCTGGCCCCCAGCAACAGTAGGGGAAATAAACTAATAATACCTTAAGCAACATGGCATGATCAAATATCTTTCTTAATTATGATTGGCCCAATATCTCCTCATACTACTATAGCTACCTATTATCTCAGACAGAACAAATACATCTATTTCTTCATCTATCGGACAGTGGAGTTAATTATTTCCTCTAAATCTTATCCAAACCTCCTTGACCTTCTCCTTCCATAGCTGGGATATCACAAATATCTTTCTTTATCTCTCACTTAAAAAAAAATCCATTCCTCTATAACTAGGACCCAAGTCTTGGTAACAATCACCTGAAAATGGACAGGGCAATGACTTATCTCCAAAAGACTGTCTCGAATCAAACACTATTATCTTTAAAGAGAATATGGATTAGATAGCATAGAATTTTATTGGATCTATAATTTCTATACTAAACAAATGTTCACATTTTCAACTTTTATATAAGACTACACAAAAATATCTGTGTAGAAACCTGGTTATTTATTGCTGGTCATATGCTGCTGTTTTGTAGAGAAATCAGTTCAAGCCCCATTTTGCTCAGCTTCCCCTCCCACGTCAACAAAATTAAACCAACACGTCTGAAGTTTTATATGACACATTTTAACACAGTGTATTTTTTTCTAAATATTTTTATCAGTATTATTTCCTTGATCAAGCTGATATAAAAACATTGATTTTTCAAGGAAAAAAAGAGAAACTTTCAGTTCTGAAATTTTCACTATTTTTTTTAGCTCTTAATATTTCCAACATGGCCTGGACTACAAACTCCAGTTATTTTGTCTTTCCTCAGGAAAGGTGTCTGAATGTATTTTTAGGAGGCTGCTGGTGGAATTTAATAGATACAAACAGTTTTTTGTAAAATACATATTTACATCAGGAACAGAAAAGTAAGGGTAGATTGAGACTATTTCAGGAGCTCTGCATAGAGAAAGGTAAGGAATCCAGTCACTGTCCTTGCTTTCTGAATGTCCCAAACCCCTCAACTTAAACTTCCCCAGTGCATCTATCAGCTAAGTGTTCCTTCCTCCCTGGAACTTCCAAGGCCCAGACTAACAGTCCCAATCTACCCCTCCCTAACCCCTACAAGGCCCCCCAAACCCTTATGTTTTTTCCTCTTCCAATTATAAGAACATAAGAAAGGTCATACTGGATCAAACCAAAAGTCCATCTAGCCTAGTGTCCTGTCTTCCGACACTGGCCAATGCCAGCTGCCCCAGAGGGAATGAACAGAACAGGTAATCATCAAGTGATCCATTCCCTGTCACCTGTTAGGAGTGCTAGTGCCAATGTAGGATCCAGGACCTCTGTATTTTTGCCTGAGATAGTATTTTGGGGTTTTGCTTGTGTGAAGCAGCGGCCAGCACATCTCTCAGCCTGTGCTGCTTCCCGCTGCCCCCATTGGCCTGGAACAGCCAGGGCAGGTGCTACCATTTAGGCCAACTAGGTGGTTGCCTAGGGCGCCAAGATTTGGGGGCGCCAAAAAGCAGCACCCCCCAATTTTTTAAAAGTGTTTCAGCGGCTGCTGCACTGGTAGCGAGAAGGAGTCTGAGCCACCGGCGGCAGCCCAGCGGTTCCCTTGGGCCAGCGCGCTGCCGGCAGCCCAAACCCCTGGGTCAGCATGCTGCTGGCATCCCAGGGATTCTCCTCGGTCAGCACGCCACTGGCAGCCCGAACCCCTGGGCTGCCGGCGGTGCTCTGACCCAGGGGTTCGGGCTGCTGGCGGTGCGCTGACCCAGGGGAATCCCTGGGCTGCCGGCAGAGGCTCAGACTCCCTCTCCCTCCCAGTGCAGCGGCCGCTCCATCCCATGCTATTCTTCTCATTGCCAACGGGGGTGCCGGCGGCTGGGCAGAGCTGCGCAGCTCTGCTTAGCACACATGGCATGAGCCTGGCGATGGTCCAAAGCAGGGCTTCTGGAGGAAAGGGGTGGCTGCCAGGGGCGGCTCTAGGATTTCTGCCGCCCCAAGCACGGCGGCACGCCGCGGGGGGCACTCTAGCAGTCGCCGGTCCCGCGGCTCTGGTGGACCTCCCGCAGACGTGCCTGTGGAGGGTCTGCTGGCCCCGCGGCTCTGGTGGACCTCCCGCAGGCATGCCTGCGGATGCTCCACCGGAGCTGCGGGACCAGCGGCCTCTCCGCAGGCATGCCTGCGGGAGGTCCGTCGGAGCTGCCTGCCGCCCTCCCGCTGGGATGCCGCCCCAAGTGCGCGCTTGGCGCGCTGGGGTCTGGAGCCGGCCCTGGTGGCTGCTTCCTGGCTCAGCCTCCACGGTCAGCCCCAGCGGGGGGCACAGAGAAGAAAAGAGCCTCAGGCGGCAGTCTGGTGGAGCAGAGGAAGAAAGAGAACCCCGATGCTCGTACGTTGGGCAAGGTAAGCGCTTCCCCACAGCTCGGCCTCAGGCACCTGTGCTCCTGCACCCTTGGTCTTTGACTGGTCTCTGCTCTTACTCCCCTTGTGTGTGGGAGGCTGGAGAGAACGGCAGCATGCAGAGCTGAGCTGCCCCAGTGCCCCCTCTCCCTGCTCCAGCCTCTGTCATGCCTGGTATCTGAGTTCAGGGCCGCCCAGAGGTGGGGGCAAGTGGGGCAATTTGCCCCAGGCCCTGGGCCCCGCAGGGGCCCCCACGAGTATGTCGGAGGCTCCTGGGAGAGGGGGTAAGCGGCATGGGTAAGGGGAGTTATTGCTCTTCGCATCCTCTTGACTCTCCCAGTTTCTGTGGCCAGTGGTGAGCGAAGCTTCTCGAAGCTCAAGTTGATAAAACATACATGCGAACATCAGTGTTGCAACAAAGACTTGTTGGGCTATCTATCTTGTCAATAGAACATGACATTGCTCACAGCATTGACTTGGAGGAACTTGTTTCTAAATTTGCTAAACTTAAAGCACGGAAACATAAATTCTAAATTATAACATGTTACTCTGTGACCGTGTATTGTGTATAATATATGTTGTTGTTTTTTGAGGGGGGAAGGGGTGCAAGGTGGATGTTTCACCTAGGGTGCAAAATATCCTTGCACCGGCCCTGGGAGCAGCAAACCACGGCCAGTGGGAGCCGCGATCGGCTGAACCTGTGGATGCGGCAGGTAAACAAACCAGCCCGGCCCACCAAGGGACTTACCTTAGGATAATGGGCTAGGGAGCTTAGGGATAATGGTAGGATGACAAATGGGAATGAGGATATGGAGGTAGATATTACCACATCCGAGGTAGAAGCCAAACTTTAACAGCTTAATGGGACGAAATCGGGGGGCCCAGATAATCTTCATCCAAGAATATTAAAGGAACTGGCACATGAAATTGCAAGCCCATTAGCAAGATTTTTTAATGAATCTGTAAACTCAGGGGTTGTACCGTATGACTGGAGAATTGCTAACATAGTTCCTATTTTTAAGAAAGGAAAAAAAGGGAATCTGGGTAACAACAGGCTTGTTAGTTTGACATCTGTAGTATGCAAGGTCTTGGAAAAAATTTTGAAGAAAAAATAGTTAAGGACATTGAGGTCAATGGTAATTGGGACAAAATACAACATGGTTTTACAAAAGGAAGATTATGCCAAACCAACCTGATCTCCTTCTTTGAGAAGCTCACAGATCTTTTAGACAAAGGAAATGCAGTGGATCTAATTTACCTCGATTTCAGTAAGGCATTTGATACGGTTCCACCTGGGGAATTATTAGCTAAATTGGAAAAGATGGGGATCAATATGAAAATTAAAAGATGGATAAGGAACTGGTTAAAGGGGAGACTCCAATGTGTCATACTGAAAGGTGAACTGTCAGGCTGGAGGGAGGTTACTAGTGGAGTTGCTCAGGGATCGGTTTTGGGACCAATCTTATTTAATCTTTTTATTACTGACCTTGCCACAAAAAAGTGGGAATGTGATAATAAAGTTTGCAGATGACACAAAGCTGGGAGATATTGCTAACACAGAGAAGGACCAGGATATCATACAGAAAGATCTGGATGACCTTGTAAACTGGAGTAATAGTAATAGGATGAAAATTAAGAGTGAAAAGTGCAACGCCATGCATTTAGGGATTAATAACAAGATTTTTTTGTTATAAGCTGAGGACGCATCAGTTGGAAGTAACAGAGGAGGGGAAGGACCTCGGAGTATTGGTTGATCATAGGATGACTATGAGCCACCAATGTGATATGGCTATGAAAAAAGCTAATGTGGTCTTGGGATGCAGCAGGTGAGGTATTTCCAGTAGAGATAAGGAGGTGTTAGTACCATTATACAAGACGCTGGTGAGACCTCATCTGGAATACTGTGTGCAGTTCTGGTCTCCCATGTTTAAGAAGAATGAATTCAAACTGGAACAGGTACAGAAAAGCGCTACTAGGATAATCCGAAGAATGGAAACCCTGTCATATGAAAGGAGACTCAAAGAGCTTGGCTTGTTTAGCCTAACCAAAAAAAGGCTGAGGGGAGATATGATTGCTCTCTATAAATATATCAGGGATAAATACCAGGGAGGCAGAGGAATTATTTAAGATCAGTACCAATGTGGACACAAGAGCAAATGGATATAAACTGGCCATCAGGAAGTTTAGACTTGAAATTAGATGAAGGTTTCCAACCATCAGAGGAGTGAAGTTCTGCAACAGCCTTCCAAGGGGAGTAATGGGGTCAAAAGACATATCTGGCTTCAAGACTAAGCTTGATAAGTTTATGGAGGGGATAGTATGATGGAATAGCCTAATTTGGCAATTAATTGATCTTTGACTATTAGCAGGTAAATATGCCCAATGGCCTGTGATGGTATGTTAGATGGGGTGGGATCTGAGTTACTACAGAGAATTCTTTTCTGGGTGTCTGGCTGGTGAGTCTTGCCCACATGCTCAGGGTTTAGCTGATCGCCATATTTGGGGTCAGGAAGGAATTTTCCTCCAGGGCAGATTGGCAGAGGCCCTGGGGATTTTTTGCCTTCTTCTGCAGCGTGAGACATGGGTGACTTGCTGGAGGAATCTCTGCACCTTGAAGTCTTTAAACCAGGATTTGAGGACTTCAATAGCTCAGACATAGGTTAGGGGTTTGATACAGGAGTGGGTGGGTGAGATTCTGTGGCCTGTGCTGTGCAGGAAGTCAGACTAGACGATCATAATGGTCCCTTCTGACCTTAAAGTCTATGATTCTATTATTTGATATTCAGGAGGTTGGCAAGGGTGCTACTGTCCAGCAATCCACTGGGGCAGGCACAGAAATCTACAGGTGAAGGGTCATTGCCCTTCTCCCACTCCACAGGCCCAGAGCCTATCTGTCAAACTGAAGTGACTGGACTCTTGCTCTACTTTCTATTGTATCCAAAAAAAGAGAAGGACAGTTTTATGATTTAGGCAGCTGAATATCTCCATGAAGAATTGGATTTTGTCTCTGCCTCTGTCACAGATTTCCTTTGTGATGCTGGACAAGTCATGTAAGCCACACTTTTACAGGTGGCCACTGTGTGTTCCCATTTTCTGGGTACCCAACTTGAGACATCTGGGGTCTGATTTGCAGAAGTGCTGAGTGTTCACAAATGCAATTGGTGTCAATGAGATGTCTTCTCTGAATATATAAAGTGCTATAAAACTGCTCTGGAAAACCCAGCCCTATTGGATACAAAATTTGGCACCCAAAACTAACTATGCTAATTATATGATGTAATACATATAACCAAATCTGGTCTACCAAATGGAAGACACAGTTTCATAGCACTTATCCATAAATTCCTCTGCCAGTTTCATTTAATCAATATGTTGTAGATGATTTTCTTCTTATCCTTAAAGCGCTTGATTTTTTTATAAATAAAATTGTTGGGTTCCTATTGTATTTACCATCAGAAGTTAGCTGTATCAGGAGAGATGAGTGCTTTTATCTTAAAATTACCTTTTGCATTCCCATTTTTCCTCCTGATTACTGCCACCTTTTCCAGCAACATCACATACTGTACTGAACCTGCAGGTTTACTCAGGCATACTATACTGCCTTGATGTGAATTGCTAGCTACATTGCAGCTCTTACCTTGGTTTGGATACTCACAACCAACAGATAAAATTTGGTGATGAATCCTGATCGTACCATTTGAGACACACTGGGCATACGCTAAGAAGATTGATCAGTGTTTGCATGTGGACCCATTTGATGTGTGTGGCATTGTGCATAGACTCACCTGCAAAATGACATAGGCAATCAGGTAACTTTGATCATTTATTTAACTCCAGCAAGGATACAGCACAGACAATTAGGAGTGTGAGCCATTATCTTAATTGGATTTGCTAAAACATGTCAATGTTATATAAAATAAACATCATTAACTATTCTTCTACAGTAGTCTACATTAGCTAGAAAACTATTAGCTGGAGCTGCTCAACTATAAAACAACCTACTCCAGCAGTAGTTACAAAGTTATAAAAGCCTGATCAGCACAGTAATTTCTTTCATTGGTACTCGAACTGCTAATGGATTCACAAAGTCTGAGAAACTGTCCAAATGTATGCCACTGGTGCAGAGCAGAAATCAGGCAGTTACTGCCAAAGATAGGCTCTTGATATTATCAAACTCCTTTAAATAAGATTCAGTCAATTCTAAAGAAGAGGAAAAGCATGCTTTAGAACAGAGGTCGGCAACCTTCAGCATTCAGCCCATCAGAGTCAGGGCCGGCTCCAGACCCCAGCGCGCGAAGCGCGCGCTTGGGGCGGTGTCCCGCGGGAGGGCGGCAGGCGGCTCCGGTGGACCTCCCTCGGGGCCTGCCTGCGGAGGGTCCGCTGGTCCCACGGCTTCGGTGGAGCATCCGCAGGCATGCCTGTGGGCGGTCCACCGGAGCCGCGGGGCCAGCGGACCCTCCGCAGGCATGTCTGCAGGAGGTCCACCAGAGCCGCGGGACCGGCGACCGCCAGAGCGCCCCCCGCGGTGTGCCACCCTGCTTGGGGCGGCGCAAATCGTAGAGCCGCCCCTGATCAGAGTAATCCCCAGGCGGACTGCGAGACATTTTGTTTACATTGATCGTCCGCAGGCACAGCCCCCCACAGCTCCCAGTGGCCACAGTTCACCGTTCACGGCCAATGGGAGCTGCAGGAAGCAGTGCAGGCTGCATGGACGTGCTGGCCGCCGCTTCCTGCAGCTCCCATTGGCCGGGAATGGCAAACTGCGGCCACTGGGAACTGTGGGGGGCTGTGCCTGCGGACGGTCAACATAAACAAAATGTCTTGTGGCCCGCCAGTGGAATATGCTGATGGGCCAATGTGCCGAAGGTTGCTGACCCCTGCTTTAGAATCAATTGATACTATTACTTAAGAAGGTGGGGGTTGCTTTCTTACCTTCATATTTCTGGTAGTTTTTGGTCCCTTGTGTTTTTTATTTTATTTATTTATTTATTCGATTTATTTATTTATTAAAGTTGAGATTTTGAAAAGATTGATGTGCAATGGGCTCATTTGTGAAAGAGCTATACTACTGCCTTCCTATTCAAATAGGAAAGATTTGGGGTTTATTTAAATAGTAAAATGAAGTGCAATATATTAACAGGATTGAGTATCTAAGCACTTTATTTCATTTATTTATTGCCTCAATTTTGTTTTTCATCCACCCAGCACAAATGTGTATATCTAACTGAACACTGTACAAATCCAAGCATTTAGAATTCGCTCTGTACAAACATTCCACCAGTTAAATGCAATTTTGCAATACTTGTTGTCATGAAGGCCCCAGTCCTGCATTGCCAGGGCACATAAAACTATCATTAACTTTACAAGGAATGAAGAGTTAGGCTCTATTCTATGTTCCTTATTTTCAAAATACACCAGAATAGTCAGAATAAATAGACCATCAATAAAATCTGTTACATGGACTAAAACCACAGGACAGCTCCAGACATCTCATAGTTAAGCCTGTGGATGTCTTTATGTCTATTTTCCATAAATCCAATGTATTTTCTTTGGGACTGAAAGTGGATCAAAATAAGATTTAGAGTGAGCAAACTTCAAAAGGTTTGAATATCTGAGTCAGACAAGCACCCAGAGGTTTGCATGTTCATTCAAATCCTCTCCAAACATCTTATGTCTGCAAAATTGGGCTGAAAGAAAACAAAGCTTTTTACAAAATTTAAAACATTTTTGTTATACCCCAAGAATAGCTTTTCTCATGTGTTCTGGCAGCTGTACCTCTGGTCCTGGCCAGAATAAAGAAGTGTGCCACTAATTAGTTTATTCCACCATGTTCACTCATCCATGAACTGAATATCCCAAATCCTGACCTTCTTACTCACTTTTTAGAGGTTTGGACCTCAAATAATTAGTTATGAGATATAAAACCAACTAAGGCCTTGTTCCTTCCTCAGGAATCATACACTCTCTCACTTTTCCTCCAAGAATGTTGACTGGGACTATAACATCCAAGAAGAGAAGATGCAAAGAGATTGGGTTACTTGTTGGCTAAATTTGAGTAGACTGAGAAGCACAAATTTGAATTTCTTCAAGCCTGCAAAGAATAACCTTGCCAAAATACAATGTAACAGAATTATGTGAACCCTTAGAGCTGTTAAGGTAAGAAACATTTTGATAACCTGGAAACCTAAGCTTAAAATAAATGTGTTCAATAATTTTCTATATAACAATATTAGTAGTGGACCAAAGGCATTCTGTTGTGACAAGCTTTGACACCAAATATAAAATGGGAATGTGATTTCAGAATGCAGACATTCTTTGGATCAATTTTATTGAACAGTTTTATATCAACTTAATATGATTTTATTTACTGTATATATCAGCAGACTGGCAAAGATAGATATGTGGCAGGGCTAGAATAAGTTTTCTCTAGAAAAGGCTCATAGGTAAGACGTAAGCAATAATTCTCTTACCCTAATTTTCTTTTTGTGTTCTGGTTCTAATGCTTTGCCACGTCACTAGGATGTTCTGTCAGTCTTTGTTAATTAAGACAATATAGCTGTAAAAAGTATTATGAACAAATAATGCTATGGAGTTTATACGACGTTTTGGTTGGTGCGGTCTTCTTCATTCATATTCAAATATGTTTTGGATGGGCAAAAGTATTTAACACAGACATAACAAAAACAGCATGAGCCCAATCCTGGACCCATTTAAATCCTTGGTAAAACACTCATTGACTTCAAGGGGAAATCATTGTGTTCTAAAAGTTTAAAATACCAGGTCTACTTGTTCTATTGCTCTGCATTCCAGATTTTAGTGAGTCAGGTCTCTATCTTTTTAATATAAAATTAAATAAATTATTTCCTCTTTCAAGTCTGTTTCAAGAATAGTTGCAACTGTTTTGCCCTACGGTACATTATATAATACTTTTGAATCAAATCAAAGAAGCTGTTTCTACTAAAATGAGATAATTAGAAAGGTTTTGAAACATAGGCCCCAAATTAATAAACCTTGAGCTGTTCATTTTCTATTGCCTACACAATATTTTAATAAGTGAAGAGAAAGTTCAGGTTTTTCCCACAATGTGTTAGTGGCGCCTTATTGCAATCTGGTATTATGAGGTTACTCAGAGTAAGGTCTTTTGTCAAATTTCAAATAAACAGAAAATTTAATAAAACCTATTTTTTTCTTCTTCTTTTTCAAGAAATTTTGTTCATGTGTCCCAGAGACCAAATATATTATCTGCATAACACTTCTTTGAGAGATTGAAGGTAACATTTTATATAATGTGAAGTATATAGTAAATTCAGGTGAATTGATTCAAATATAATTGTATGAATTATACTTTGCAAAATCTCCAGCCTTTCTGCATGCTTGGATGCTTTATTTTTATAAAATGCCAGCCTTAGTTCTGGCTCTAGTATGCAGATGGAAATGTCTCTTGTGAGTCACATGAAATACAATGCAAGTCTAAGCACAGATGTTACTGTAAACTACAATCCTACAAACATACATTAAATTAAATCAGGCGTATTAATAAATAATATATTTTGATATTGCATTACATCTCGTATTGTTTTAAAAACAAACTACTTTCCTCTGCAAACAATTTCATTTTTTTTATATAAAAAGAGTACATTATCGCTGGAGCCATTTGAAGAAGTGATGCTGCAACAGACAAAGAGAAACTTACTGAGGGCTTGATGCTGCACATAAACCTACCTATAATCTAGATGGGCACCTGGAGTGTGTAAGGAATGCAGGATCAGGCCCGAAAATACTAATTTAGGCCCTATTCTATGTGAGTTGGCTCATATAACCCCATAGAATTGATTGACTTCTGTGCAGTTCTGTACACATGCAAGCGTCAACCCACATGCAATAACTAGGATGACTAGGGCCTTAATGAAATGTATCCCACTACCACAGCTGTGACTACTTATAAGTAAAAAATAACAGCCAAAGTCATCAAATATTGAATGCACATGTTCCATTATTTTTACACAGAGACAGATCATTTAAGATAGTCCTATAGTTACTGGGATGTATTTTCCTTTTGATTTTAAAAATGTGATCTGTATTTCTCCCTTAATAAGTAGCAGAAATGTCTCCTTTGGCAGTAAAAAATTACGTTGATATTTTCCCCAATAATTGCCCCATTTAATACTTCTACAACATAACATGTAAAATGTCATTACTTCAGCATAATTGCCTTCCATTTGTATCCTTTCTTCACTATTTCTTCCTGTTTTCCCCATTCCCCAATATTCAGACACTGATTGGCTTTCATCTTTTCAAATCTCAGGGAACCTGGCTGGGATAAAAAATTCAGGGCCTGGGCCATAGGAAATTCCTATTGACACTGTGCATGTTCCGAAAGCTCTGTCTTACTGCTATAATACACTACCCTTAGGTCATGATTACCCTCTAAGGTGCTGAAAGAATTACCCTCAGAACTCTCTTACATGATCATCCAGCAGCAGGTATTGTTCAGTGATAAGAGGCTCTGACTCCCCAATAGAGCTATCAGCATCATTCCCACCTACAGGCAACATGGAGAAAGAGAAACTGACAAGTCCAAATTCAGTGTTTATGCAAAGTCTCTATATAATGTAATAGAAAATAACCTTTTACACCATCTTATAGAATTTCATAGAAAATTATACCCTGTTACAAATTCTACTGAATGGGACAAAGAACCTACAGAAATGATATTAGTTTGGTATTCAGTTGGGGTGCAACCAATATTTTCCAAGTTACCAAGGTCCAGGTTACCAGCCAAGTAGCAAAGGTCACATTCCAAGAGGTGTGCATGTCTCTCATGTTGCATTGCTGAGTGGCACATTGTTATATCAACCAGGCAAGGTACTAACTTCAACAGCTGCTGCTGCACCCTCTGTTACTCTCACTCTTCCTCCTCAACTTCTCCCCCATCCTTCCTGTTTCCTGTCCTTTCAGACTCCCAACAGCCAGAGCTCCCAGTTCTAATAATTTCAAGCAACAGCTAAACACCACACACATGTATGTCCTAGCTGAGCTGCCATCTATCCTTCCAAAGCAGGTCCAAATGTAGAAGAATTGGAGGCAGTATGAGGAGATAGCAGCCCAGCATCTGGAGTGGTATTTGGTGGGAGGGGAGGTGAAAGTTCCAGTTTCTGTCACCCAGTCATTGGAGACAGGGAAGAAGCCGTGACTGACTAGGGGCAGCAGCTCTTCTTGGGGCTCTGGCCTCTGGGACTTCGTGGATCTGATACCTTCTTCCCAGGACTTCAGGCCAACATCTCCTCATGCTGCATCTTTCAGCTCTTCCACTTCCAGGCCCGCTCTGGAAGAGGAGTTGGCAGCTCAGTGAGGACATTCACGTGAATTTGCTATTCAGGGCAATTTCTATAGCATTCTCTTAGTTCAGACTTTGTTACCTTCATGATTCCGCCATGGGGGTCTGTTGCAGAGTGCAAAGGGCAAAAAAGCCATGCAAAATGGTGTGAAGGGAAAAGTGGCTATGATGAATGTTCTCATATTCTCCATTTCTATAGTTAATTTTTTCTACCCTCTAAAAATATCTGTTTGGCTCATCAAGTGGTCAAATAAAGATAGATAATCAAAGAAGGGGTCTGAAGCTGAAAAATGTTTTTTTGCCTGTATAAGCTGGTGACCACTAGGCACGAGTATGTGAAACCAATCTGAAAATAGTCTCAGATGTAATTTACACCAGCAGGTAAAGATAACATGTCAAACTCAGACAAAGTTATGCACAGTCTCCTACCCATTCTGAAAAGCATTGATGTGATGCATGTTCCCTCAACCACAGATTAAAATTCATAACATGGATAAATGAAAGCCAAATTAACCAATGAGTGAATTAGTTAATGCATTTCACACTGGGTCTCCCACTGAAGTAGACACAGTCAACTCGCTGTCCAAGAGCTGTCTATTTTAACATTTCAGGCCACCTACAATCACCATAATATCTGAATATCGGAGGCCTGTACACACTAGCGCTTACTTCAGTATAACATAAGTCGCTCAAGGGTGTGGAAAAGACACAACCCCTGAGCAACATAAGTAACACCGACCTATGTGCTGGTGTGGGCAGTGCTATGCCGGCGGGAGACATTCTTCCACCACCAGAACTATTGCTGTTCAAGGAGGTGGAGCATCTGCACTAGCAGCACTACAGCGGCGCTGCTGCATCAGTACAGCGATTCTAGTGTAGACAACCTTGAGTATCTGTGCTGCCTTCGCTGAGGAGAAGGGCCTGGGAAGCATGAGAGAGGAAGGAAAAGGGCCTATGTGTATACGACAAACAAATAAACACACACACACTGCACCTTTTCATGGTCCTGAGCAGTCCTGCATAGCTGTGGTGACCCAACAGCTGTATTTCAAAACTTGTGTGACTTTGGGGATATCTTGCTCCCTTCTAATTTTTAACCCAGAGATGAAAACAAAGCCAAGTGTGCTTTAAATATGCTCCTAATAAATTAATAATATGCCTGGATAATATCAATCTAGTACAGTGGTGGGCCACATCTGGGTGGGGAAATTGCATGCAGGCCATGAATGTAGGGGTGGGCCAGGGGGTTGGGGTGTGGGAGGGAGTGTGGAATGTAAGAGGGGGTGCAGTGTGCAGGTAGGGGCTCAGGGCAAGGGATTTAGGAGGGGTGCAGAGTGCACGGGGGGCTCATGGCAAGGGGTTGGGGGCTCAGGGCAGGGAGCTGGGGAGCGGGAGGGGACTCAGGGCAGGGGGTTGGAGTGCGGGATGCAGGAGAGGTTCAGGGTGTGGACTCTGGACCAACGCCACTGACCTTGAGAGGCTCCAGAGTGGCAGTGGAGTACAGTGCAGTGGGGCTAAGACAGGCTCCCTGCCTGCCCTGGCCCTGTGTCACTCCCGGAAGCGGTCAGCACCACAGCCCTGCAGCCCCTGGGAGATGGAGGGGCAGAGGGCTCTGCGAGCTGCCCTCTCCTGTGGGTACTTCCCCCAAAACTCCCATTGGCTGCAGTTCCCCATTCCCGGCCAATGGGAGCTGTGGGAGGCGGTTCCTGCAGGCAAGGGTAGTACGTAGAGCCCTCTCCCCCATCCCACTTCCCCAGGGGCCACAGGGACATGGTGCTGTCCACTTCCAGAAGCGGCACGGGGCCAGGGCAGTCAGGGACCCTGCCTTAGCCCCGATGTGCCACGGGGCTGGCAATCCCTTGGGTCAGATCCAAAGCTCTGATGGGCCAGATCTGGCCGATGGGCTGTAGTTTGCCCACCCCTGATCTAGCATGGGTTCAACTGTTATGAATTTAGATTTTGAAATGATATTGGCAGATTGAGACCTGACTAAAAAGACACTAGAAAAAAACATATCAAAGCCAATAAAGAGAGTGCTGAGTTTAGAGAATTGTTCCAGAGGTCAGATTTTATGCCTTGGGGTTTTAGTAACAAAAATGGATGCTCTCATCTCTAGTTCATTGGTTTGAGACCAATGTGGGTCTAAGCAGTACATTCAAACCATTGGGTCAGATACTGTTTTAAAGCAGAAGTCTTCATTAAAATCAATTAGAGAAATCCTGGCTGTATTGAAGTCAATTGGAGTTTTGCCATTGACTTCAAAGGGGCTAGGATTTCATTCCCAGAGTTTAGACTAAAACTCAACAGCACAATATAGCCCATCATCATTATTTAGCGCTCTCTTTCACATTAGTTATTCAGGGAAAACTTCTTCCATTGGAATAAGAATAAGTAAAGAATACTTAACAGGGACCTAACATCTGAAAAATAAAAAGATGGGTTATTTTGTTAAAAATCTTTCATAGCAATTATCTAATGGCAATACAAGATACTCAGGAGGGATTCTGAATTAGACTTGGGAAAGAACAAAGCACTCTCTTACCTCCCCTCTTCTTTTCCTCCAGAGATCACAGAGTAAAACCACTCATCTTAAAAATCTATACAAAAACATCTTTCTGGAAAGTTACCTGCTAAAATATTGGATCACAGTAAAATGTTTGTTTTTTTTTAATTAAAAATCCTATCCCCATCCTGGATTTAAACCTACATATGCTTGCTCCTAATATTCTGCAACTCGCAACACAAATGCTGGAGACTATACTGATATGATAGTCAGATCCTCACCTCTGTGCACCTTGACCTGATGAACTAAAGCTGACAGCTAGTCGATTATGAGCATTCAGTTCTGCTCCAGACTAAAATACAGAAGTGTGAGCATTAACTCCAGTGACAGGCTGCTCTAACTTGGCTGTCATTTGGCCCATTATCTACTACAAACTATCAACATAATTCATCCTAAAGAGCTTTAAAGGGAGTGCCTAATGCTTTTCTTCACCCCCCCCAACCCCCCTCCATGCACAGTAGAGAATTCAGGACAGATTATTTTAACTTGATAATCTGAATAGTGATCTAATAGGGGACAGCTGTGGCATCTAAGTCTCACGTCTATTTATCATCAAGTAGAATGAATCCCAAACATACTCCCTTCAGTTTGTATTTGACTCGTTCTTAGACAGTAGACAATGTTACATGTGGAAAAGAAAATATGAATGTATGGCAAGGACCGATGAATTGAATCTAAAGGCTGTGAATACAAAGAAACCTCAAAATGAATTAGGTAAAGGGCTAAGCTAGTGAACCTTTGTAATGTGAAACCAAATGCTCTGAAAGCATTATTTGATAATAAAAGGTACCCAGAGGGAGGCAACAGAAATACAAGCTGTCAGATTTAAGCCATGTGTTACAGTTACCATTAGACAAACTACAAATACATCATCCTTCAAAAAAATAAATCCCTCTGGTGTTTTATAAACAATCTCTAAACCTTCCAAGATGTAAAGTGTCTTCAAAATCTGTACAATGAAAAGGTTAGATTTTCAACTCTGTGTAAGGAGAAAAATGGGGGATTTGCCACCAAATGCACTAGCCACTATTAACCCTGCATGCACCAAGATGCAGTTCAGTGTGTAAACAAGCACAGGGAGTGCCATTACAGTGTCAGCATTTGCCCACCATTACCACATAGTGATATTTGAGACCACAGTCATTTCCTATTCTTGGAATACAGGGCATCTGTTGTAACTGTATGGGAACAGTTGGGAAAGGCTGCCTTTTTAATATACTACTGTAATGTCAAGAGGGGTTTTGTTTGCGGGGGTGTATTATTATTAGCAAGTGGCAAATCTAAAAGGTTTCTATGTGTCTTAAGCAGTGCTTAATTTGTGCCAGGACTTGCTAGGGCTGAGCCCCAGCACCTCTATGTTTGGCAGTTCATAGCCCCAGCACCTCTGAGCTTGTCACATCAGTTCTGAAAGTACAAAAAATTGCTTGTGCCCCAGCACCTCTTTCCTTACAAATTAAGCACTGGTCTTAAGTAGAGCTGTAGTGGCATGGTATCAAAGGTCTTATCTCTAGCCATTAAATTTTGGATGCTAGTTTATACATGCAGTCAGCCCTGGAATATCTCTGATTCAAGGAGGACTTGGAGCATGTAATATTTAATGGCAGCAATTGACTTCACAATTCTGATTCCACATACAAACTTGTCATATCATTTTAAAAAAGAAAAGAAAAAAGAAACAAGGGGCTTGTTGGGTGCTGAAAGGATGGGTTGTAGCATGAAAGAAAAATGTGGGAACCAAGTCTGCCTTACAATAGATGATATGAAAATAATGTAGGGTATCAGTTTGAGAACAAGTTGTCCAGGAAGGTGTATTTATATATATCCAGACATAAGGTCTCCTGTAATAAAGTATTCAGGAGTGCAGGTAAGTACCCTGTAAAGATGCAGAGAAGTGTGTCTGATCTTTATTTCTTAGTGCCAGTCTCCTGACATGAGTCAAGGCTACAAAAGGCCACAGGACAGTTATGAGTATGCGCTGAATCCAGTGGCTGTTGTTTCATGAACCACCTCTTCAACTGACCAGTAAAGATGTTAGAATATTGTACAGGCATCAAACTCAGCAAAATTTCGTTTTGGATTTGAATCCTCTCCACTGTTAAATTTTAGTGCTTTATTAAGAGAGTTTGGGGAAACCCCTGGAAAGCACATTTTACATTGCAGATTTTAGAATCAATTCTGCACCATTGAGACAGAAATGGATACTTGCACTTCCTAAACAGACAATTAATACCCTTGCAGAAGTTCTTTATACTCTGTATTGTGCAGGGGCGGCTCTAGGCACCAGCGGGGCCAGCCGCGCTAGCGCGATCCTGGGGGGGGCGTCATTTGGCTCGGTTGGAGCTCGCCCCGCATGCCTGCGGGCAGGTCCACGGGCCGGGGAGCGGAGGACTTGCGCGTCATCGTCCGGGGGGCGTTCCCGTCGGCTCTGCTCCGGGTCCTGAGCGCGGCCAGGCGGCAGGTCGCGCGTCCTCCCAGGCTCCTGCTGCGGCCCTGCGCAGCTCGCCTCAGCGGGAGCTCCGCCCTCCCAGGAGGCCCTCCCCAGAGGCCCAGCGGAAGAGGAAGACGAGGGGGGGGACGGGCGGCGAAAGCAGCGCGGCGCTGCGCTCCTACGCTGTAGAGCCGCCCCTGGTATTGTGATAACATTGCACCAAAATCTTATATGAAGATGCGGTATGGATTGATCTGGATAGGGAGAAGCATACCTTCCACTTGATGTCCTCCCAAATACAGGCAGAATAAAGAGGGGAAAAGTGTCCTTTCGTATGAAATGGAAAGATCCAGTACTTAGGCCTAGTCTACACTACAGGGTTAGTTCAAATTTAGCCACGTTAGGTTGATTTAAAAATGACTGCGTCCACACAACCAACCCCGTTCCCTCGACCTAAAGAGCTCTTAAAATTGACTTCTGTACTCCTCTCCGGTGAGAGGAGTAGCTCTAACATCGACTTTGCTGGGTCGAATTTAGGATAGCATGGATGCAAATTGATGGTATTGGCCTCCTGGAGCTATCCCAGAGTGATCCATTGTGACCTCTCTGGACAGCACTTTGAATTCCGATGCACTGGCCAGGTACACAGGAAAAGCCCTGGAAGTCTTGAATTTCATTTCCTGTTTGGTCAGTATGGTGAACTCAGCAGCACAGGTGACCATGCAGTCCCTCCAGAATTGTAGAGCATAGAATGTTTCTACACTCCCCGCATCATCTCCGTCCCTGAGGTTATCGCAGATTAGAAGGCAAAAAAACGCACTTGCGATGACATGTTTTCTGAGATCATGCAGTTCTCCCGCATTGATAGGGCACAACTTAATGCATGGAGGCTTTCAGTGGCAGAGATCAGGAAAGAATTAAGTGAGCACAAAGAGCAGAGGCAGGACGCGATGCTGAGGCTAATGGGGGAGCAAACAGACATGATGAAGCATCTGTTGGAGCTGCAGGAAAGCCAACAAGAGCATAGACCCCTGCTGCACCCACTGTATAACTGCCTACCCTCCTCCCCATGTTCCATAGCCTCCTCACCCAGACGCCCAAGAACGCAAAGCGGGGAGGCTCCGGGCACGCAGCCACTCCACTCCAGAGGATGGCCGAAGCAACAGAAGGCTGTCATTCAAACAGTTTGATTTTTACCGTGGCTATAATAAGCAATTTGCCCTTGTCTTTCCCTGCTCCCTCACCCCACCCAGTCTACCTTGTCTGTTATCTCACTTTTTTTTAATTAATAAAGAAAGAATGCATGGTTTCAAAACAATAGTTACTTTATTTCGAAGGGGGGAGGGTGGTTGGCTTACAGGGAATTAAAATCAACAAAGGGGGCGGGTTTGCATCAAGGAGAAACACACAGAACTGTCATACCAAAGCCTGGCCAGTCATGAAACTGGTTTTCAAAGCCTCTCTGATGCGCAGCGTGCCTTGCTGTGCTCTTCTAGTTGCTTGCCGTGGTATGGTTTCTGCATGGGTAACCCAGAAAAAAAGGCACGAAACGATTGTCTGTTGTTGCTTTCACGGAGGGAGGAGCAACTGACTACATGTACCCAAAGCCACCTGCGACAATGTTTTTGCCCCATCAGGCATTGGAAGCTTAACCCAGAATTCCAATGGGTGGCAGAGACTGCGGGAACTGTGGGATAGCTACCCACAGTGCACCGCTCCGTAAGTCGATGCTAGCCAAGGTAGGGAGGACACACTCCACCGACTTAATGCGCTTAGTGTGGACATACGCAATCAACTGTATAAAATCAATTTCTAAAAATGGACTTCTATAAAATCGACCTAATTTCGTAGTGTAGACATACCCTTAAAAATAGTCATGTTGCACCTGCTCTGGGCACAGACATATCTAAAGTGTAATGGAAATAAAATTATGCAAAACAGGTCAAAAGTAACTACTAACTGAGAACAATTATTAATCCACACTGATTGCAGAATCTAAACAATATTACGGATTTGACATAAGTAACCAGTTGTCACAATTACAGGGCTAGCTGCACCTCTATGACCTTTCTGGTCTCTTGAGTGTACCCCACAGGTGTTCATCCTCATGCCTTTACTGAGCACAGGAATGCTGTAATTCTCCCACTCCTCGACTGGGCCCTGGGTCACAGTACCCTGTGTATAGACCGTTCTTACCCAGCAGTCTGACCAGTGGTATAAAGTGATCGGACAGCCACATTAAAACACAGTGTTGTTTATTTAACAGTAGAAACAAAGTATTTAGCAAAAAAAGGATTTTAAAACAATCAGCCTACATGCATGCTATCTTACCTATAGGCTTACTCTGATGCTAACCTATGCAGGACTAACTTCTCTGGACGGCCCAGTGGTTGCATATGTTTCACTCTGCTTCCCTCAAACTCTCTTGAGTGTGTTCTATTTTAAACTGCTATAGCCTCTTTTTTCTTTTGTATTCCTGGTGTATAGACCTTCTGGACAAAACAAGTTGGATAAACTTTGCAGGACATCAAGCCAGAATCCTCCAAGCCAATGGCTCTGCCATGATATCTTAACAATCTTCAAGTGTTTGCTGAAGGGTGGCTTATCAATACAGTAAATAACCTCATAACCAGGTCACCATACCATATTCATAACTTACCACAGAACAGCTATCACACCAGTTTAACCAGCAACCAGAAGGATGCAAATGCTAGAAAATAAAACTGTCTTTGCCATTACTTTTTACTATGCAGTATTGCTGTAGCTGTGTTGGTCCCAGGATATTAAAGATACAAGGTGGGAAGGATGATTATCTTTTCTTGGACCAACTTCCGTTTGTGAGAAAGGCAAAAGCTTTCTGGGCAGGCTGCAGGGTTTGTGGTTCCAATTCTCTGCCATCCTCTTCTCCTAGCTCGAGGAGAGGAAGAAATCCAAGGTGCTCAGCCTCTCTGACTCAAGAGTTGGGAGGATGCAGGGAGGCTAAGTGGCTGGGCTTTCTCCTTCTTCGGCAGCTGGGCTAGAAGGCTCTTATCAATTTCTGCAGAAAGTGTAATTGACAAAAGCTTTCTATGGGGGCTGCCCAGGCTAAGCACCCTAGCATCTCCATACGGAAGCTGGAGGCTGAGATGATGAGCTGAGCATGCAGGCACTCTCTGTCTCTGACGTCTAAACCGAAAGGCTCTTGTTAATTTTACCTAATTCAAATGCTCCCCAAACAGAATTTTTCTGGAAAATTTCACATTTTGGCCATTTTGTCCTGGTTCAGAACATTTTTTATTTCAAAAATGCCAAAGTTTTCACTGGGAAGAATCTCCATTTTCCAGCCAGCTTTACTCCAGAGGCCTTGCTGTATGACTGGCTGCCATTCATGACTTGAGGAACAGTCATCTCTCTATAAGCTGCCTATTGACAAACAGGTACCAATCATTTCCCTCTTTATATTTCCTTGGAATAGCCTTAATTTAATTATGCTGAAACTTCTCCCCTGCCCTGCCATTCTAAATTATTTTTAAATAATACCTGTGATTAGGGCTCGTAGTTTTTAAAAATACATACAAAAAACCTGACAACATAAACTTTCTCTGAGGTGTTCTCCAGCCTCTTATTTGTGTATACTCATTAAGAGAGATCTTTCCACAGACCATCACCACTCCATCTCCAATCCTCCTACTGACGGTTCTGAAAATATTGTATTATGGAGATCATCAGGAACGGTGCCAAGAACCCTAGTTTTAGAGCCAGGAGGGGAAAAATAATAAGATTCAAATCCCCAAAGAAATATATGCTATTCTCTTCTCTCCAAGTGTGCACAGATATGGGAAGTCTGCCAGGGAACTAAATTAAAGAGCAGGAATAGAATTCACTAACCCTGAAATCTGTTCCTGTTTTTATTTATTTTGTTCTTTTCACATTTCTATACATCTCTTTTCTCTTTTGATACTTCCTTCTACTATGCTTTGCCTATTTCCATTTTCCAGCTGCTTCCTCCAGTCCTTAGATTTTCTCTCCTCTTTCATCTTCTTTTCTCTTTTTTAGAATAAAAGAAACTACTGTCCCCTCGCTTCCATTTTTTCCATCATGTCCCCATCTCCTTACCTGCCATTTTTGTCTTTCCTACTCCATATGGTCCCAATCTCTTTTCCTCCCAAGGACCCTGCTCCCACTTTTCCTTCTTATGCATGCCTATCTAAGAGGCAAATAACCATGGTGTACCAAAACCAGACTGAAACCAAAGGCTGCATCTCATTCTGGATTGGTCCAAGACTGATTAGGCGAAGGAAAGGAAACAAATTGCTGGAGTGACTGTATCCAGGCCAGAGGAATAAATCAGATAGTGGATTGTACTCAGGAGAACGTGTGTCAAAATAGTAGGGAGCTATTTCCTCATTTAATAGAATTATAGCAGGCCTAACTAACTATTATTTGTAAAGTGCAATAAGTCCAACTATTAAGACCTCTGGGATCCCAGCCATGTGCTTAATCCTAGATCATCTCACTTTTGGAAAATATCCCTGCCCACCACAATTCCACATGTGAATTTGTAGCTGAAAGTTCCTTTTCATTCTTCACAGTTATCCTAAAAGCAAAGAAAGTTGTGCAGTGAATTTTGTTGCATGATTCAAAAATCATAAAAACGGCTCCAAACACTTGAATATTTCTAAAACAGGAAAATTTCAATGAAAATAAATATTATGAGGGTATGGGAATTGAAGCAAAAGAAGGGGAGCTAGAAGAATTGCCAACTTAGGAAAAACCAGCCAACCAACCAAACTGATCTGTCTCTTCAAAAAGGGTTGGGTCTTGATTCTGGTCTCGCCTGTGTTACTACTATTCATTTTGATTACTCTTGTTTTACAACGGTGTATGTGGATTTAAAATCCAGCCCTCATTTAATCTGAGATTTGGCTAAAGTTACATGCATTTTTATTCTAAACTGCTTTACCCATTCCCCATTTCCGGAGAGCAGAATTTCTGTAATGCTTACTCTGTACATTCCAGGCATATGTTCTACCACAAGTTATATCACTTGTGAGAATGATCAGCAGCACGGCTTACATAAGTGATAACATTAAAAGCTGTTTCCAGTCATACTTTAAATTCAGTCCAAAATGTTTCATCTTGTAACCCCTCACTCAACGCAAGAAATGTAATCAGTGCAGGTGCACGCAATTACATTACTTGTACTTTTGCCAAACCACCATCTAAAATATGATCTGAACATCACATCTACCACTATCAAAATTTTGCTCTTTATTTTATTATTTCTTTAGCCAATATTCTTTGTGATATGAACTCTTCACCTACCACAAAGCTCTTTAAAAAAGTTGGTGGGGGGGAGAGTGTAACCGCCCCACAATCTGATTGATTTATTGGAGGTAAATCATGGTTGTTCATAAAGGACGTCTCTGCCTAGTATGATGGTGCTGAAGGAAATCTTTTGGCAGGGATTTGGTCAGGGCACAGTGGTTAATACTTCTCTTTCATCAGATCCTTCAAGTCTGTAAAAAAGAGTGACACTATAGACAGTCCAGTTAATACACTATTCTGAGTGCTTGGGAGATTATGGAGCCATTTGGTTCTCAAGCATGTTTTGTATTAAAATTGTGGCAGCATCATACTGAGACTGTTTCACAGCGAGCCTGGTCTGGAGCTGCAGAATGGATTTGTTTTTGTGCTCTCCAAGATAGTGCATCAGTTTGCCTCTATATATGCTCTGCTTTGGAAGTCACCAGGTTCCCAGGTGTAAATCTCTCAGTATACATAATCCTCAGTGGTCAATTAGGTGTCTAGCTAGACTGTAAGCTTTCAGCACAGGGCCTGTGTCTTCTTACACACCTGTAAAGCGCCAGGCACATCAATGGGCCTATAGAAATAATTTCTAAATAATTATTTTATTCAGTAATCTACAGGAGGGACCAATGTTGCACTGCCTGGGTCAATAAGAGATTAGTCACTGAGGGTATGTCAACACAGCAACATCAACCCATACTCGAGCCCAGGTTTAAGACTAAGCCCCTTTGCATCTACACTGCAATTGTGATAACCCAGTGCTTGGGCCAAGGATCCCAGGACCTTGCAGGGCTGGAGGGTTTGAGCTCAAGTTAAGCCAGGAGCCTCTTGCTTTGCAGTGTAGACACAGCTCCTCTTGACTCAGGTCCCAAGAATCATCCGGAAGTATCCCGTAATTCCAAAGAACAACTTCCTTAGTCCTCCCAATAGTCTGCAATCCACTCAATTGAAAATAGAAGCCAGGCCCCATTTGTGAGTGGCAGCAGCTGAGGTCAGCATTAACCCATTCTGGTCTCATCACTTATCTGCAAGAACACTGTCAGAAAACTTCCTGGTTTGCAATGGAAAGCAAACTGACCAAGCCTTTTGCAAAGCGAGCTGCTTCAAGCATGCAAGGGGGGCACTGAAGTTTTTCCACAGTGCACCTCTGTCCTAGGGCTAGAGCAGGCACATTTGGAGAGGGGGTACTAGGCACTCTGGGATAGGGTTACTTTGACCCAGGTTTGTGCACTGCAGCGTGGATGCCAGAGCCCTAGGTTCAAGCATAGGTTAGAAAAGCCCTAACCTATGGTTAAAATACAATGCAGCTGTTCAAGACCAGGGTTCCCTAACACAGGTCAGCTGAGATGAGTGCCACTAACCCTGAGCTTACATTGCAGTATAGACATACCCTCAATGGGAGCAGGGTTAGGGGTCCTTCTCCTCAACAGCATGCTGGAATATGTTTGTCAGTTCCTCTGTAGCATCACACTCATTTTATTTTTACTTATTGATACTTTTTAAAAGTATAATTTGAAGTAAAGCATCCCTCCCTACCCATCCAGCCTCTCCTGTGATGTAGTATCAAAATCTACTTAATTTCTGGGAGCAGCCCATGAACTAGTGGTGAGTATTACTAAGAGTATGTCTATACTGCAATTAAAAGCCTGTGGCTGGCCTATGCCAGATGACTCAGGCTCAAGGGGCATTGGACAAGAGGCTGTTTAATTGCAGTGTAGACTTTCAGCCTTGGGCTGCAGCCTGAGCTCTGGGACCCTCTCACCTTGCAGAGTGCTAGAACCCAGGCTCCAACCAAAGCCCGAATGTCTACACCGCAATTAAAGTGCCCCTTAGCTCGAGCACCGTGAGCCTGAGCCAGCCATGAGTGTCAAATTGTAGTGTGGACATACCCTTAGCGGCTAGATGAGGTACTCTCATCCTTATCCCTTTCTTCTCCTCTGCCTCCCATATCCTGTAAATGTCTTGCCTCTTATGAAGCTATTGCATATAACACCAAATATCAAAGCCATATTGGATCTGTTACAAATCATAAATACATGCTTTGTAATGGAACCTTTGAGACTGTTGTAATTCAAACTGGTAGTTTTGCTGCACATAAACTGCTCCTAATGTACTTTGGCTGTTTACAATGTCAGCAGAACCCCTCAACTGAATTATGGTATTTTGCTGAAGTGTTGATTCCATTTTATTACAGGTCTGGGCTCCCCTGTTACACTTTTGGGCTTTTCTGGATGAAAAAAGTATACAAGTACTAAATAAAGGTAACCAAGTGCACTGATCTCAATAAATAGGAAGGATTTTTGGCATGATATGTGAGTGCTATTAGAAAGACACTTTATGAACAGAAAGCTGCATGTATAAAGTAAAACTGTGGAGTTAACATTTTCTCACTTTCTCTTAATTGCATTGCCACAAACCACCTTCCTGAACTGGGCAAGCATTCTGTAATAGGCTTTGGAATCCATTCTGCCATCCTATTGCTCTATATTTATTTTCCCTCCCACCAGGAACAGCACAACTGGACCATTGTCAAGTGACACACTTAGAAAAAAGAGTTTGATATAAATCCTTGGGCTCCATTTATTGAAAAGTTTATATACCATTTACATTAAAATTCTATGCATTTAGTTGGAAAAAGTTCAGAATGCACTTTTCTGAGTTAATTACAGTAGATTTCTTAACTAAATATTGATTTTATTCCTTTCCATAGAAGTGGCCAACGTGCTATTTGAGTCTGCTTCAAGAGCTTACAATTAAACCTTGAGGGCACCACGTCCTTAATTCAGTGGTGTTCTTCCAACTATTGCAGTGTAGTAAAGCCGGTAAAAACAAGCAAACAAAATCTCTCAATTTGAAAATAAAGATTTATGTTTTTACCACTCCCAAAAATGTACAGACTACTGTTATCTGATAGTGGCCACCTTTAAAAAAAATTGGTTCTAACAAATCGTTACTATAAGACAACTTCAGAGATACTGTAGACATTTCTTGAGTGTGAACGAGTGTTAGCATCTGTAGCGGGCCGGTGTGGCTCCCCTCCTCCCCGGAGAGGGTTGAGCCCCGGACACAGGAAGAGGCGGGGTTACAGAGTGGTAAGCCCGCCCCTCAAAGGGTCAGGCGGTGACCCGGAAGGATAAAAGCCAGCCCATCCAGCTCAGTCAGGCCCCAGCCACCACGGGGAGCAGACCTGCCTGAGGGAGCTCCTGACAGAGAAGCCGCTGGAGCCCAGAGCCCTTGCCCGGACTGTCCGGAGATACCCCTGACCCGCTACTGGGAAGACCTGCCGGAGCTTCCCCGCACCACCTATGACGAGGACCGCTAGGAACCTCCCCACCACCGTGCTGCTACCCTGAGGAACCCCCGGAGCAGAGTTGGCCGGACTTCCCCGAGGACCTACCAGATCTACCCCCCAGTCCGGGGGTTGAGGAACCCATGCAGTGGGACTTCCCGGGACCAGACGCCGTGGACCAGGTAGGACCAGAGGGGGATATTGGAAGTGGCCTGGGGGCAGCCGACCTCAGTCAGGCTGCTGACCAGATAGAGCCCATGTCAGTGTGTTGCGGTCAGGATCCCCACTGACCGTCAGCGGCAACGACCGCTGCCTAGGGCCCCGGGCCGGGACACAGTGGAGTGGGTGGGCCTGTGTCCCCCCTGCCATCCCACTCACGGGTGGCAGTTATCCCCCTCACCAGACTGCTCAGCCTGCCACAAGAGGCCTGAGCCCCTATACTGTTTACTGCTCAGCCTGCCACCAGAGGCCTGAGCTCCCTTATTGTTTACTGCTCAGCCTGCTACAAGAGGCCTGAGCTCTCCTTGTACTGCTTGCAGCCCAGCCCCTGCACCAGAGGGCCTGGGCCTTTCCTAGACTGTTGGTACTGTTTGCAGCTCAGCCTTGCAGCAAAGGGTCTGAGCCCCAAATGACTCTGTCTTTGTCACCTAGCCTTAAAGAGACAGGACAGAGCCCCCGTGAGGCCAGCGGGCCGGTGTGGCTCCCCTCCTCCCCTCAGAGGGTTGAGCCCTGGACCCACCTGTTACAGCATCTCAGAAAACAGGATGTGATAATGGCTGAAAAATGTTGGGCTTTAAATAGTGACCACTCTAATTCAATTGAAGTATTGTGGATTAAGGAGTCATCATGGGATATATTTTGGAGCCAGATCTCCATGGTCTCGTAAAAGTTGGCTGAATTTAAAAGGAAGTCACATTAGACTGAAAGCATTAGAAGAGTTCCAACTCATTTCTTGATAGGAACTTCAAATTTTTTAAAACTTCTTTAGTTCTCTCTAATAATATATGTATTTGATAGTATAAGATGAATGGTGTAGACAGACATATTGTAAACATTCGTTTAACTGGCTGCCACAAAATGCCAGTGTTTTAACGTTACCTACTTAAGTAAATCATGGTGCTTCAAGATACTAAAATTCATATTGTTTTCCCCTACTTTTATTTTTAATTTACTTACCTATTTTAAAGGGAAAGGCGATAGGGAGATGGATCATTTGATGGTTACCTAGTTTTTTCATTCCCTCTGAAGCACCTAGCACTGGCCATTGTCGGAAGACATGATACTGGGCTAGATGGACCTTCGGTCTGTCCCAGTATGGCCGTTCTTATGTTCTAATTTTAAAAGGTAAAGAATCTGATCAATAAGCAATGGGAAAGGGAACTGAGATATCTAAGAATCATAGACTGTTCTTTGGCAAGTCTCAGTACCCAGTCTATAGAAGCATCCACAGAATGAAGTGTGCACTTGATGGAAATGTTATATACAAACTCTTGCTGAACAAGCAAGAATGTGTGTTCTTGGCTAGGTTTCTGTTAATAGGTAGAGCAGGAATCAGTAACCGTTGGGACGTAGCCCATCAGAATAATCCCCTGGAGGGCCACGAGACATTTTGTTTTCATTGACTATCCACAGGCACAGCCCCCCGCAGATCCCAGTGGCCGCGGTTCACTGTTCCCAGCCAATGGGAGCTGTGGGAAGCAGTGCAGGCCACAGGAATGTGCTGGCCGCCGCTTCCCACAGCTCCCATTGGCCAGGAACAGTGAACCGCGGCCACTGGGAGCTGCTGGGAGCCGTGCCTGCGGATAGTCAATGTAAACTAAATCATAGAATCATAGAATCATAGAATCATAGAATTCAAGATCAGAAGGGACCATTATGATCATCTAGTCTGACCTCCTGCAAGCAAGGCCACATAAACCGATCCACCCCACTCCTTGTGCAAGCCCCCCCCCCCAGCTGAGGGAGGGAAAAAAACCTCCAGGGCCATAGCCAATTCCTTCCTGGAAAAAAATTCCTTCCCCCCCAAATATGGCGGCAGCCTGAACCCCGAGCATGCGGGCAAGACTCTCTCTCCAAAACCTCTCTGGAAAACATACACATATAACATCATTATTGACTATATTGACTAAGCCCTCATCCTATCCTCCACATACCTCCATAAAACTTATCTATCTAATCTTTAAAGTCATGGTCCTTCGCCCCCCTTCCTCCCGTGTTCCAGTATTGCACTCATTCTGATGGTTTAGGAACTAGGAACTCTTTTCAAACCTGAATTTCCTCCTGACTGACTGAATCCGTCATATCCCCGTCTCGTGTCCACAGCAGCACATTGCTGAAATAATTCTTCTCCCTCCTATTTATTATCCCTGATATATATTTAAAGAATAATCATCATCTCTCTTCCTTCTCTTTTGGTTAAAAAAAAAAAGCAAACTCTCAAGTCTCCCTTTCATACGAAAGGCCTTTTCCTTCCTCGGATCATTCTAGTGGCCCTTCTTTCTTCTTGTCTCTTTTTTGTTCTCCCCTTTCCTTCTTAAACATGGAGACCAAAACAAATGATAATAAAATGTCTCCTTACTCTTATATAATATAACTACTCTTATCTTATCCCTACTAGAAATAGCTAAACCCCCAACCCCAGACCGCATTAGCTTTTTTAGCCACATTCACATTACATCATCATGCCTACTCATAGTCATCTTCTTCAACTCCTCTCCCCTTCTCCCCTCTCCTCCTCCCCTACCTTCCAACTGAACTTTCCCTATAAAGTTCTTGTTAATACATCCCTCAAACTAATACCTTAACCTTTTCATCCTGTATTTCATCCTCATACTGTTACTTATCTCCCAATTCACCTGTCCTCCCAATCATCCCAAATATCCCCTCGATCTCTTCCGAATTGACAATACCCCAACATGTCAACTCTTCCGCACCACTCAGCCTCCTACTCTTTTAGTCCCAGGTCTCAAAATAAAAAAAGAAAAAAATAATAAAAACTGAGCCTTGACCGGACTCCAACCCCCAAACCCTCCCCTCTCCCTCCCCTCCTCCCCCTCCTCCTACCCTCTCCTTCCTCCCTTTTTCCTTCTCCTTTTCCCTTTTTTCCTTTCACTTTTTCCATCTTCCCCATCTTTCAGAGTTTCACCATCCATTCATCAGAAAAACGCCTTATCCAACAAATCCAGATATCCTAAAAGAAAAAAATCTCTCTCTGAAAAAAAATCTCTCTTTCTTCTCCTCTTTGATCATCAAAGGTTTCTGTAATCCTACCTTTCTCCATCCATGCTAAATCCATGCCCAGTTGCATTCTCCTCATTTTAAGATTTTTTCATCTCTCTTTACTTTTTTTTTTTTTCCATGACTTTTATAATACTCTACTAATTTTTACTATAGTCTATAATTCCTTTTTCCCTTTGAATATAGAGAAATATATTTATTATTATTTCCTCCAGTCCTAATATTTATTAATAATTTTTTAAAACGATTTAGATCAGATTCTCGCCAATATATTAATATCGTTAAATAATTTTCTAATATTCTCTGATGAAGCTCCCGTATTGTTTTTACTAGCTGTTCCTTCCCAGCTTGGCTTCTACCACAATTACCGTCCACATTCCCCTCCATCACTCATCTTCCTCTATCACTAGCCATTCCTATTTCTCATTACTCATTAGCCTCATTTCTTCCAAAAGTATTCGTATTTTATTGTTCCATTTTTCCTAAATCTTTAATTTCTTAAATTTTTAAAGCTTTGCTTTTTTTTTTTCTCTTCTTTTCTTCCCTATTTATATCCCTAAAAACCCATCTTGCTCTTATTTTTCTCCACTTTCGCTAGATCCATCTCCTTCTCTTCTCTTTCTCTTTTCTCTTTTCCCTTTTCTTCTCTCTACTCTTCTGCTTTTTCCTTGCTGATCCCCCCATTTTCCACACTCCTCTTCTTTCTTTTTTGCCTTTCCTCCCTCCCAGGCTTTGCTCATCCAGCTCGGTCTAAAACTGCCTGCACTACGAGCCCTCTCCCCTGGATACATGCCTGCCCTCTGACTACTCAACTCCTAAGCTGAACTAACTCCACTATCTGCCCTTAGAAATCTAGATCCCTAAAATCAGCACACTTCCCCTTCCTAAACTAATTAATAGTAAAAGTAAATTTATGAAATCATACACCCTACAATCTCTCAGATCAGACAAATTTATCCTCCCCATTATTTTCTCAACAAGGTTCTGATCCTTCATGATCACTCACTCAAGGTTGTCCCCTATGAACATCATCTCTCCGCTATTGAAAAAATAAATAAAATCAAATCTAAGAAAAAGCTGATACCCCCAAAAGCACTTATTTAACTTTCATCAGTATTATTAAAGCTAAAATAAAGGCCCTATTATTATTACTTATTATTGTTTTTTGTTTTATATAAAATCCCCTAAGTCCCCATCCATCATCTAGTCCCTAGTGTTCCTACCTAATCTGTTAAAATCAATCTATCCATCTCTAAGCTAGATCCCTCCCTACCTAATCCATCTCCCCAATCCCCCAATCACCCCCTCCCCAGGCTTACCATTGCCCAAACATGTGACCATTTGTCCATTGCATCAGACTCAGTCTTCATTTAGCCTACATTATCCATTGCATTTTACTTCATATCATTATACCTATACCTTACTCCACCTCACCTTTTTTATCCAGTCATGTCTTCCTTATTCCTACCCTTCCATACCTGTCCTGACCATGGGCCTCCCTTTCCCATCCTTTTCTACCTCATTCTCTCTATCGGGTTTCATTTCCCGGACCCAATTCTCCTCCACCCTCTCCTTTTTTTCTTTTCTGTTCATCCCTGTTCACAATCATCCTATCCTCTGTTGGGCTCTTCACTTCCTTCCACCTCTACTCTAGAGATCTCTCCCCTCTTCCTATATTCCCCTCTCTAGATCCTGTCCCCACCCTTTCCCTACACTGCTGTCTCCTCTCCCTCTGTCTCTGGTTATCTTGTCCCCCTCAGCCCAATTAAATCTCTCCGAGAGCCTCCCCCTCTCCTCCTTTCCCCCTCCCAGTCCCTAGTCCTAGCTTCCTCCTCCTCCCTGAGCGCCTCCTCCCCTCCCCTCTTCCTCCCTCCCCCCATCCATCCCCCCCCCTGTCTTGAACAGTCTGTCCCCACCCCCTCCTTCCCCCCCACTCCCTCCCCCCAACCTCCTCTCACCACAACACCACTCCTCAGCCAACTATAACCATCCTCCCTCCTCTCACCCCTTTGGCGCCTAGGCCTAGGCCTTCTCACCTCCCAGATCACCTGCGCCCCAACCCTCTCTTCATTCACCCTCTCTTGGCATAGTCTCCTTCTCCCTCTCTCCTCTCTTTTATCAACCATCTTTGTCTCTTACCCCACTCTCTGGAGCCATTTTCTCCTCTCTCCTCTTCCTTCTCCAGGTTCTTCCTTCCCCCCTATCCACATCACGCAGTCAGCACCACATTCACAGCCCAGGGACAGCACTTCCTCCTGGCCTCCTGGCTGGTCCTCCTCCACAATCCCTCCTCCCCCCTCTATCTGCCTGGGCTTCCCCTCCCTGTCCCCTGCCCCCCCCCCCCCTGGTCCCCTCTGGTTCCCCCTATCCTCCCCTGTATCTCCCCCTATCATCCCTTGTGCCCTTCCTCCCCTCCCTCCCCTACCTCCTATGGGCCCCCTTCTCCCCTCTCTTCCCTCCCTATTTTCTTTTCCACTCTTCTTTCTTCTTGGCTTCACTTGTTCCTTAGGCTTCCTCTCCTCCTCCCCTCTCCTTTTCCTTTCCTCAACCTCCTTTTCTCAATTCTCCTCTCCTTCCGGTCTCATGGCCTGCCAGCAGATAACCCTGATGGGACGCATGCCGAAGGTTGCTGACCCCTGAGCTAGAGTATGAGTACCTTGTCTAACCCCATCCACATGCTAGTCATATATAAAAGAATTAAAACTTAATCTCTTTTCTTTTTGAATAAGGTCCCACTACTTAAACTCAGCAACTAGTAAGAACTACTGCAGTATCCTGAACCCACACAGGGAGATTAATAATAATTAAAAGAAATAATAAGGCCTCCTAATTTTTGCTATGTTTTTATAACCCTAACTGCCATAAATGTTTGTGCTCCCCTTCCACCACCCCCCGGTATTATTTTTCCTACTATTTATTTTCCTGAACTAATACATTTGCTATTTAAATCAACAGTATTCTTATTATATTTGATATAATAATAATTCAAAACCTACAGAGTCTCTCCATTTCCAAAAATGTCACTCTTTTATTTTAAGATAATTAATTATAAAGTTTGGTGCCTGCTACATACTAATTATAGATCTTGGTTGCTATTACATACTTTTTGGCCTAAATTTCCAAAAGTAGTTCGTGATTAAGCTGAAGGGCCACCTTAAACACATATGATATTCAAAAAGTTATGAGCACTCACTTTGTGAAGATCAGGCCCCTTTAACATGTATCAAGTTAAATATTAATGACATGATATGGAACTTTAGAAGAGGTCATACTTTCCTTAATAGGCACTCACACAAGTAACTCCTATGAGTTTCAGTGCCTGTGTGGGCATTAAGGGAGAAATGGAACTGTCTGAATGGAATATGAGAGAGACAAGGTGAGAGAAGTAATATCTTTTATGGGACCACCTTCTGTTGATGAAAGAGACAAGCTTTCGATCTACACAGAGCTCTGCTTCAGGTGACCTGAAGCTGGTCCAATAAAAGATATTACCTTACCCACCTTGTGTCTCAGATATCCTGGGACCAATGTGGCTACAACACTGCAAACTAGAATGGAATATAGGCATATTTATAAAGATAAAGGTATGTAAAAACAAAAACAAAACAACGTGAATGTTACCTCAAAACTCATCTGGATTTGAGTTTCATTACAGATTCAAAGGTCAATATAGACTCATTCAAATTATCATTGATTTCTGGAAAACTTTTGAGTCATCCTAGGCAGTTTGAGACAACTTGGGACAGTTTAATATCTCACAAAGGTAATAGATGAATCATGTAGTTTCAAGTGGTTCTGGTGAAAAACTAAGTGAAACTCATCTGCTGAGCTTCTGGATATGAAATTCAAAATGAAACATGAGAGATTACACTTCATGCTGTAGGGGGACATTTTGGCAAACCTGTAAAGTGCCTGAAACCACTACTGCTTATTGCTAAAAGCAGTCAAGTCAGCAGGCCATAAATTGGCCATGCAGTAACCTTAGCTTAACCAAGGTAGGAGGAGTGGGGATTTTGGGTGCCACAGAAAGGGCAGCTTGACCCCGCGTTCTTCCTGATAAGAATTGTGTTGAAGTTGCTGATACATGCATTTT
The DNA here is from genome assembly GCF_016161935.1 of Mauremys reevesii. NCBI lineage: Eukaryota > Metazoa > Chordata > Testudines > Geoemydidae > Mauremys > Mauremys reevesii. The sequence goes on along the minus strand of NC_052623.1, from coordinate 106,406,802 downwards.
AGAAGAGCAGGATGTGCCCTCAGGAATGTGTCTGGCAGGGCCTCAAGGCTGCAAACTCTGGGAAAAAAACACACCTGGTTAATCAATAATCAGAAGGAAACCTCTTGCTTGATCATTGAAACTGCTTGCTTAGTACGTTTTTTCTTTATGTGACATGTTATTATATTACTAATGTATAAATAAGGGGGAAAAGGTTGAGGTATGGGGACTTTTCAGTACTAGACTCTCCCTCTGGATGCATCTTGTGTTCCCCACTGGCAGACGGGCTGCCACTGTGCCACTCCAGAGCCACACTCAGCTTCGGTAATTATTGAGGGTTGGGGGTGTTTTACTAACCTGTTGTGGACATGTGTAAGTGCTTGAGACTAAGTAAAGTTTAGCTTTAAGTGAAAGCACTCTTGTGTTGTCCTGTTTGTGCCAGCCATCTATCGGTCAGACGGCCATGTCTCCCTTATTTATTTCCTGACACCACCTCACACAGAGTAAAAGTTATCAAGATCTTTGGGTTGAAAGAACCCTGGGTAACAATGCAGGTCAATACAATAGAAAAATGTTGACACAAAACCCTGAACAGCAAGACCTAAATTTCAAACAACTCTAGAATGGTGCCTTTACTCTTTATCTGTCTATGCATCTTTAATATGCTCTTCACTGTAGTATGTAAGGACCACCAAAACATCTACCCATTAGAAATATACCACATTTATTGCCAGTTATTTTAAAAACTAATCACCTGTCTCCAAATGCATGTGTTCTCTCTCATGTTGTCGTTACTTAACTACCTAAGAGGATAGTAAGCAATTGTGGGGAACAATCTAATGTCTGTGTCCTAATCCCTTTGCTCTTTCTCAAGACATTTGGGTGGAAGAGTTGGGGAAAATTGTTACTTTTTTCTGACCTTCGTCCAATGGACCTTTATATTAAAGCAGGCCAGGGTCAAAATGAAAGCTGGTTTCAGTTTGCTGTCAGAAATAAATAACACCCAAGGGAACGAATACAAGATAATCACCATGTGTACCCCTCACTAACGCAGTATTCAATAAAACCACCCAAATAGCACACATTCTTCCTCCTTCTCCCTCAATTAGCCTTTAGCCTAAGGTGCATGGAACATAATTTCATCACAATCACTACCCTGCCCCAAATTTGAGAAGTCCTTGGAATACTTGGTTATAAGTCTTTTCAGAGGACGCAAAGCTATATTAGCGAAGGGTAATTGTCTAAGACAGGGGTGGGCAAACGTTTTGGCCCGAGGGCCACATCTGGGACTAGAAATTGTATGGCAGACCATGAATTCTCACAAAATTGGGGTTGGGGTGAGGTTGGGGGTGCGGACTCTGGGGTGGGGCCAGAAATGAGGACTTCAGGGTGTGAGAGGGGGCTCTGGGCTGGGGTGGTGGTGTGGGGCAGAGGGGGGATGAGGGCTTTGGCTGAGGGGGGGCTGGGGATGAGGAATTTGTGGTGTAGGAGGGTACTCTGGGCTGGGACTGAGGGGGTTGGAGGGTGGGAGGGGGATCAGGGCTGGGGCAGAGGGTTGGGGTGTGGGAAGGAGTGCAGGCTCTGGCTGGAGGTGTGGGCTCTGGGGTGAGGCTGGGGATTAGGAGTTTGGGGTGCAGGAGGGTGCTTCATGCTGGGATCGAGGGGTTTGGAGGGTGGGAGGGGGATCAGGGCTGAGGCAGGAGGCAGGACGTTGGGGCATGGGGAGAGGCTCAGGGGTGCAGGCCCTGGGCAGCTACCATTGGAGCACCAGAAGGGGCCATTGGAGCGGGACAATTGGAAGGGGGCCATACCACGGCTTCTGGGAGGCACGTGGAGTGGCCCGCAACCCTGCACCCCAGCTGCAGCATCAAGGCAGGGCAAGCCCCAGTCCCAGCTCCCCAGTAGGAAATCGAGGGCCAGTTTAAAATGGCTGTCGGGCAGGATGCGGCCTGTGGTCGGTAGTTTGCCCACCCCAGTCTAAGAGCTGAATTCTGGTTTTAAAAATATAGCCAAATGGTAATATATTCGATCAAAGCAAGCTGTTTGATGAAAACAGAACAAAACAAAGACCTACCCTGCAGCATGCCAAAGACCTGTTGTCTTTCCATTTCTTATACCAGACTCTAATATGTCCATGTAATAATTTTGTAAATCAAACAAAACAGTTGAGCTTCACAAAGCTCTTTAAGTGATACCAAAATATGTTAATAAAATAGTTGATTGACCTTGTACAATATGACACAAATGATACCAAAGTATTTAATGTTTAACAAAACAGCTTCACTATATTTGCCATTTGCCACTGAATGTTGAAAACTTCCTACCATGTAGGTTCATGTTCACTGCACATGTAGTATACAGCCGTCAATTTTCGGGGCACAAATTTAAAACTCATTATGAGTCTAAGGATCTCAGAATTATCTGACAGAAATATTTCCTCAATAAGCTAACTCAACAAGATGAAATGGATAAATCTCCAAAAATCAATTTTAGCACTGATCCCCTCTGAGACCACTATGTAGACATAAAGCCCAAACCAATCACATGCTACATAGTGTAAAACCATTTCTGGCACAAAAAATAAAATCAGGCCACACAGAGAGTAGCAAGGATATTTTCCATATGTGGCACTGCCAAAACTTTTGCACTGCTTCTGAACCCCACATGGTGCCATTGTATATTGTAGAAGGGACAGGGTTTCATTAGAGAGGTTGCAAAACCTGCAATCATAGAGGAATTAATGTAGATCTTAGTAGTTTAGAAGTCTATTGAATCATAGCAGCTGAGATCTTTGAGCCTGTGTTTTAATAGAAATTGAGAGGGCTGGTGGCAGGTGAGGTGTTCTTGCCTCTGGAACTTGCTTACCTCCTTGGTCCTCTTATAGTCCAGATATGGTAACCTGCAGGATGTTCCACAACATCAGTCTGTGTACCCAGCCTTTTCCAAGTGGAAAGGGGAATGACTGATTGAGGAGGTTGTCTAAGATCCTGAAGTCTTTGTGTGAAATCCTGACCCCACTGAAGTCAATGACATAATTCCCAATAACTTCAGTAGGGTCAGACTTTTCCCCTGTACCTTTAAGATCCTTGGAGTGACAGAGTTTTATTATTTTATTACAGTGGTAATGTTTTATGTAAATCCCTAATACACCTAGATAGGTTCAGTTAATGCATTTAAGTAAAATACGTCTTAGCATGACATGCTAACTCCCCACTGTTTCCATTGTGCATGGATTTCTCCTAGTGCGAGTAGCAAAAAAAAAGCAAAAACAAAAACAAAAAAACCCAAACACCTTTGCACAGCAGGCACCTAACCTTGTAAGCACCTATATTTCTACTGTAGAAGTTCCTTAGGTACCTTTACCCTTTACAGGTAAAAGAGACATTAACCCTTAACTATCTGTTTATGACATCCTGAGTGTGCCCTGTCCCCGTTCCTCCCCCTCCCTCTAAGAGCCTCCTCCATGCCGCGAAACAGCTACTTGCAGCAGGCGGTAGGGGCTGGGAGGTAGGGGGAGGAGTTGATCAGTGGGGCCACCAGTGGGTAGAAGGTGCTGGGGGAGAGGGGGAAAATGGCTGCCAGTAGGTGCTAAGCACCCACAATTTTTTTTCCATGGAGTCGGTGACTATGACTGGAGTAGCATGACTTAGGTCAACTTACTGTGGTAGTGTATACAAGGCCTCAAGATCCTTCTGAGTTCTGACTAAACCTCTCAGGCTATGTGGCTTTTAATACTCTGTGCTCAGGGGCGGCTCTACGAATTTGGCCGCCCCAAGCAGGGCAGCACGCTACAGGGGGCGCGCTGCCGGTCCCGCAGCTCCGGGGGACCTGTTGCAGATGTGCCTGCGGAGGGTGCGCTGGGAGGGCGGCAGGCAGCTCCGCCAGACCTTCCGCAGTCATGCCTGCGGGAGGTGCACCCGAGCCGCGGGACCAGCGAACCCTCCGCAGTCATGCCTGCAGGAGGTCCGCTGCTCCGCGGCTCTGGTGAACCACCCGCAGGCATGACTGCGGAAGGTCCGCCGGAGCCGCCTGCCGCCCTGCCGGCAAAATGCCGCCCCAAGCGCGCGCTTGGCGCACTGGGGTCTGGAGCCGGCCCTGTCTGTGCTAACATCTGACTTCTTTGTTCTCTTGTCTGGGAATTTTCCTCTCCCCAGACCTGAAGACAATCTTGGTCAAACTAATTTCCCACCTCACACAAAACTTCCTTATCATACTCATTATATGGTCAGATGGGGTGTATGGGGTTGTCAGGGAGGGTTAGTACCTCTGATAGGGGAGCAGTCGTAATCCTAGGAGTAGCTCATCCACTTTGGTCCCCACTTGACACCCAGATCTCACCTGTGGCTCCAAGTAGCTGTCAGCATGCGACAGCGGCCACACCCCAGAAACCGTCTCGACTGGCGGGCTAAACCAGGTGAGGGTAGCCGATGAGTCTAAGACCCTCGGTGAGTTAGGGCCTGTCTACCCATTGCATGCGAAGGCTGGATCCGGCTGACTGAGGAAACCTGGTTCAATGGTCAGGAAGGCGGTGACAGCAAGCGTTGTGGAACGCTCAAGAGCACGACAAGACACATAGGCATCTTGGTCATCCACTGCGCCCTGCCCTATCTCCAGCAGTCTCGACTCTTGTCCTTCCACTGGATACAGATAGGAACTCGGAAGAGAGAGTGAGGTTGACGTTGCACAATGCTCCCTCACTTTAATCCAATTCACGCGCAAGTCTCGACATCATATCATATCATATCACATCATATCAAGTCCTGTGGCAATGGGCGAGCGACGAAGCAGCAGGTGTGGATACACTGGGAGCTGTAGCCACGGACCTGCACACAGGCGGCTCAGGTATAAATGGTCGTTCCTCACTGACCGAAGCAGCGGTGGAGCTCGGCATCTTCTTGAGCAACTGAGCAGCCCTATTCAGGATTGCACTGCTCACCTCCATAGAACGAGGAGGGGGCTAGAAAAGGTGCCCTAAACATTGCCTGCTTCACCTTACCCTGGCCAGCATACCGCGGCTGGCGGGGATCCCATAAAAGCGGACGAACAAAAACAAAACTTAGAGTGACACTGATCACCATTGGCACATGGAATGTGCGCACACTACTGGATAACATCACGGCAGACAGACCAGAGAGAAGAACAGCACTTGTCACCAGAGCTCGCACGCTACAACATTGACATTGCAGCCCTTAGCGAAACTCGCCTTGCTAATGAAGGACAGCTGTCCGAGTCAGGCGGAGGCTATACATTCTTCTGGAATGGCCGCAGCGGTGATGAGCATCGCGAATCTGGAGTTGGCTTTGCCATCAAGAATCATCTTGTTCGGAAACTTGCCAGTCCCCCCAAGGGTGTGAATGATTGTCTCATGACAATGCAGCTTCCGCTTCAAAATGGAAAACAAGCTACTTTGATCAGTGCATACGCTCCCACAATGACCAACCCAGAGGATGTGAAGGATAAATTCTACGAAGAACTAGATCCTCTGCTATCATCAGTTCACCGCACAGACAAGCTGATCCTGCTTGGCGATTTTAATGCAAGAGTCGGATGCGATGCCGCAGCCTGGGAAGGAGTCATCGGGAAAAATGGAGTGGGAAAGTGTAACAGCAATGGTCTGTTACTGCTGGAAACTTGTGCAGCACATGACCTTCTGATCACCAATACGGTCTTCCGCCTCCCTACCCGTAACAGGACTTCGTGGATGCATCCCCGTTCCAAGCACTGGCATCTGATTGACTATGTCATCATCAGGAGAAGGGACAGACAAGATGTCAGGGTTACAAAAGCTATGTGCGGCGCTGACTGCTGGACAGATCACAGGCTCATAGTATCTAAAATGAAGCTCCGTATTATGCCGAAGAGACGACCACAAGGCTGTAAGGCTCTCAAAAGGATCGACGTGTCGAAGCTGAAAAACAGCCGCATCACTGAAAATCTAGCAGAAGACCTAGAGAACGAGCTTGCTGATCTTCGTATTGAGAATGACGCTGAGAGAGACTGGGAGCGATTCTGCAACACTGTCCATACAGCTACATCGAAGGTATTGGGGCCCTCCACACGCAGGCGGCAAGACTGGTTTGATGAAAATGATGCAGAAATCCAGGCCTTACTTGCTGAGAAGCACCGCCTGCATCGCGCATATCAGAACAATCCATCCTCAGCGGCAAAGAAGACTACCTTTATCAACGCTCGCAGAACAGTACAGAACCGACTGCGCAAAATGCGGGACTTGTGGCTGAGCGCCAAAGCAGATGAAATACAGGCGTACGCGGACAGGAACGACTATAAGCAGTTCTATGAAGCCCTCAACATGCTCTATGTTCCACAGGCTTCTGGGAGCTTTCCCCTCCTGAACTCTGATGGCACTGTGCTCCTTACAGAGAAGACGCAGATTCTCCAGAGATGGGCTGAACATTTTGAAGCAGTTCTCAACTGCCCCTCAGTCATCAATGATGAGGCCATCGACAAGATGCCCCAGGTTGCAGTCAATGACTCCATGGATGCTTCACCAGAAGAGGACGAAGTGAAGAAAGCCATCAACCAGCTGTCAAGTGGCAAATCCCCAGGGTCAGATGCCATACCAGTAGAGGTGTACAAAGTCGGTGGACCAGTGCTGCTACGGAAACTCACTGAGCTGTTTCAGTCCTTCTGGAAGCAGGGATCCATTCCACAGGAATTTAGAGATGCGTCCATTGTGCACCTCTATAAGAGGAAGGGCAATCGCCAGGTATGCGACAATCACCGTGGAATCTCGCTGCTCTCTACAGCAGGGAAAGTTCTTGCACGGGTTTTGTTGAACCGACTGATCACTCACCTGGAGCAGGGCTTACTGCCAGAATCACAGTGCGGCTTCCGCAAGGGGTGTGGGACTATTGACATGATCTTCGCTGCGCGTCAGCTACAGGAGAAATGTCAAGAGCAGAACCGTGAACTCTACACAACTTTTGTGGACCTCACGAAAGCGTTCGACTCTGTCAGTCGCCAGGGCCTGTGGAGGATCATGTCGAAATTCGGCTGTCCAGACCGATTCATACAAATGGTACGTCAATTTCATCACAGTATGATGGCTCGTGTCCTGGATAATGGTGAAACATCTGAGGCCTTCCCAGTCACCAATGGCGTCAAGCAAGGGTGTGTTTTAGCACCCACTTTGTTTACCATGATATTCTCTGCCACTCTGACTGATGCCTTTCAACACTGCACTGAAGGAGTAGGCATGAAGTACAGAACCGATGGGAAACTATTCAATCTGAGGCGACTGCGTGCCATCACCAAGGTGAAGGAAACTGTACTTCGAGACTTTCTCTTTGCCGATGATTGTGCTCTGAATGTTAGTACAGAGCCAGAAATGCAAGCCAGTATGGACAAGTTTTCATCTGCATGCAACAGCTTCGGCCTCACCATTAACATCAAGAAGACTGAGGTCATGTATCAGCCAGCTCCCCACACTCTGTACTCAGAAACGTCCATCACTGTAAATGGACAGAGACTTCAGGCAGTGGACCACTTCACGTACCTGGGCAGTACCCTTTCTCGAGCAGTGTCAATCGATGAAGAAGTAAAGTGCAGAATTGCTAAAGCCAGCTCTGCATTTGGCCGATTGCGCTCCAACGTCTGGGAACGTCGAGGGATCAGCCTACCAACGAGGCTGAAGGTCTACCGAGCAGTGATGCTTCCAACTCTGCTGTACGCCTGCGAGACGTGGACTGTCTATCGGAGTCATGCACGAAGGCTCAATCATTTCCACACTTCCTGTCTGCGAAAGCTTCTAAAAATCAGATGGCAGGACAAAGTGCCCAATACTGAAGTCCTTATCAGAGCCAGTCTGCCATCAGTTCACACACTGCTGATGAGAGCCCAGACCAGATGGGCTGGACATGTCGTGAGAATGTCAGACGAGCGCATTCCTAAACAGCTCTTCTACGGAGAACTCTCCCAGGGAAAGCGCTCCCATGGAGGACAAAAGAAGCGGTTCAAGGATACGCTGAAGACCTCTCTGAAGTCCTTTGAGATTAACACCGCCACATGGGAAACCCTCACACTGAACCGTCCAGCATGGTGCAGCCTCATTCACACAGGCAGTAATACCTCTGAGGCGAGGCGTACTGCTGAGGCTGAAAGAAAGCGTGAGCTGCGCAAGTCCAGAGCTGCCCGCACATCATCGACAGTGCCATCACATGTCTGCCCAACGTGTGACAGGACGTTCCATGCCCGAATCGGACTGATCAGTCATCTTCGGATGCACAGAGTCCGGTCATCGAAAGAATGAGTTGTTGAGGTCTTCATAAACAACGATGGACAAACATCAGATATGGTCAGAGCACAATCATTAAGGTTAATGAGTCTCCAGGGTCCCTAGTCTGGGGGATACTGTGACATAGCCCTGAGAGCACATCCACTGAGGCATTCCATGGTGCAACAATTTTATAACAATCAGAATTCATAAGTTGCACATAAATAGATTCCTCAAATCATCATATCTCCAAATGCAGTTGTCCTAGATGCGGTCCCTAGCCTGCAGTATCTCTGCATGCAGAACTCTCATTGACTGTAATGGTAGTTATTTTTACATAGGAACTACAAGATCAGGCACTCTGTATATCCTGGGTTTGAAATCAACAGGAACAAAATCCAGCCTTGAATGGAGGGGAAATGGACAGAAATTTATAATATCTTCCTGAACAGTACCTAAACCATGCATGAATTATATTTGAAAAATAATCATTGTAAAATGATATAATGTACAGTGTACATAGGAAAACATACAATATTATTTGTTGCATGCATTTATTGGATTTTTCTAACCCATGAAAAACAAATATAAATGATGCTGTTTTCACAACATTAATGAAGATTTGAGATCTTTGCCTTTATAGGAGCTGACTTTTCTTGTTTCTCTGTCTCATAAATCTTGCCAAGGAAGATGTATTTACTTCAATAGATTGTTGATTTTTATACTGTCTTTTGGGCTCAGGATAATGAGTTACAAAAATGATATTGATTTCATACTAGCTAGGTAATCTTCCATGACCTTGTCTTCTCACTGTGCAATTAGTTTTCTTTTGTTTTATTAGTTTTTCTAATATGTCTTAGAGTAATTCACTTTTTGTATACAAAATGATTCAACCAAAGGGGGAAAAAAAGTGTACTTCTGTGTTTTATTTCCCAATAAAAACACTCCAACTTCAAGTGGTGTTGATTATTCAGCTGTGCAATTCTCCTCCTCCCCCTGATGCTTCACATCATCCCCTCTTTCCTTCCAGAATGGGTTTTAAGAGATAGTCAAACAACAATAAAAAGGGGCACTCTGATGCTATCTTGCATAATAATCATACTTTGCATTTCCATCGTGACAGTTAAACAATTAATTCGCCTCTGTGAGAGAGTGCAGAGTTATTTTTCCTACAGAGGATGTTTGGGACTCCACATTGACATAAGGAGCCGAGCCACCCACCACAGATTCAACTGCAGGATCTGGGTTCAAGCCTGTGACAGAACCAGGAATAGAACAAAGATTTCTATACTGTCCCTAACCTGGTGGGAATATTCTTCATAGCACTGTCATGTAACTTCCCTCTCCACCTATTCATTCCACAAAAAACACCGCTTTCTATATCCCTCAAATACTTCCCCAGTTCCCTTTCAATGTTGAAAAATAATGCAATCCTTAAACAAACACCTAGTCACTTGCATGATGTGTACTGTACTGTACTTCTCAAGTCACGCCTACCCTTATTCAGCATAACCCCTTCCTCCCCCCCTAATCTTGTTTGCATGCTATCTCCCTGAGATTTCAGTGGGCAGCATTATCCTATGCAGAAATCATTTCTGCAATGTGGAGCCCTCCAAAGGGATGTGTGGGGATGGATGGGGGTTGAGTCAGGGCAGGCACATATCTGGGTGAGCTATGCTGTCATGAAGAACAAAGGCCAATGACCCTGTCCATTTCCTTCCTTCCCAAACCTCAGTAGGACCTTCTTTTTGGCCTTCCACTGTGATAAACCTGTGAGTGTCCCATGCTTCTATTACCTCTACAGTGGCCTTTTGGGACCACACGACTTTCTTTCTTCACAGGGTGGTGACCAGCACCAGCAGGATGATGATTAAGAATCCTCACATTTCATTTTAGAGAGTTTGCTAATACTACCACAGGCTTTTCCCAGAAAGGATATGATTTGACCCTCTCACACTATACATGACCATAGACACAACTATTGAAACAAGCCAAATAGTACTCAAAATAAACAGAATATGTTCTCATACTACAGTACTTTATATTTCTCCTTCTAAAAGCACTGAAGCAGAGACCTTGATCAAGATCAAGCTCTCCTTTCAGTGCTGTGTGCAAATTAACAGCTACAGTTAAGATGTAGGCAGGGGTAAAAAAATTGTGTGCTTTCCTTTGGTTACATTTTAGTTTCTTCCATCTTTATAAGTCCCATTTTTATCTTTCTAGACAAAGTTGGAAAATAATAGAACATTCACTTGAATTTCCTGTTTTCTTCTTTTGGTCTAGCAATAAATGTTTGAGCCTTGGGCAATGACATGAGAGTAAAGGATTCTTCTAATGCATACACAACACAAATTAATCCAGAGCAAAGAACACCCTTAGAGCAATCATCATTTGAAGAAGCAAAGCGATTAACACTTTTAAGCAGCTTTATTGGAACCACTGTATGCCATTTTAATAGATCAACCATTAAAAATAATCAGAAGTACTGCTACTAAAAGGAAACTCCAAGATAGATGCTCATGTTGGTCTTACTGATTGACTCACTGTTTTGTTGGCTAGAATTAACCCAAGTAAAAACTGATATGGTGTGAATGATCATACCCTTCATTTTCACAATTAACTAAGTTTGTTTGTTAACCAGCATAATTTCTAAGCTGAAAAAAATATTTTATAATCCCAAAATCCATTCATGTGTTTTTCATTGGCTGCACTATCTATCCAGTTGAGGCCTGGTTCTGCAGTCAGAACCATGCAGAATTCCACAGATTTAAGTGGGGCCCCGGTGGGTGACCAGATCTGACTGTATGATCAGGAGCAAAAAACTTTCTTTTTTTGTTTTACACTTGGTGTCTTTCGATGATTGTTTTCTCTTTGATGATAAATACCTTATGTTAAAAGAAAAGAAAATCAAAATTAAGATATTTGTATGTCCTCAATCTTGCTTGATATACATGTTTCTTACAGTCTTACATACACAGGTTGAAATCTGTTATTGTATATTTTTTTACTTAAAATATTTGCAGTTTTAAATGTCGGTTCTTTCATTTGTACATGATCCTGCAATTTGCAAGGTCGGGTAGATTTCCTGGGGCTCTGTAGCTCACAGCAACCACTGAGGTTCTGGGGGAAAGGTGCAGCAGACCAACTGCATGTTGTAAATTGCAGAATTGGGGCCTTTGGGTTGTAAGTATTTTGTTCACGTTGATTAAAAATGCAAATATTTCTATAAAGGAGTATGATTAACTAACCTTTGAGTAGAGCTGAGCTGAAACTATAAATTCTATCAAGAGCTATGCAGTACTTCTACAATATAAAATGAACTCCATTTTTCCAGTCCATTCCTTTAAAAAATATTCTCTCTCTCAAGGGTAAAGCATTTTGATTACTGTATAAAACTTCACAGTAGTTATTTTATAAACTCTGTGGTAAATCACAATCTCGTAAAGTAGTTTAATCTTGAGTAAAACTGTAGCTATCTTTTGGAGTATTACCAGATTTGCCCATTACTTTGGGGTATGCTCATTTATTAGGGTTACTCTTCTGTGGGGGCGGGGTGTTCTGTAATTCTATTAATGTACCTCTTGTGTCACTTGTGTTTTCATATGGAGCTCTCCCTTCCGCAAGTACCCTCCCAATGGAGCTATCCTGCAGAACCTAAGTTCCCCAGGGATGGGGTCCTCCAGCCCCAGAACCAGATGAACACCCACCCACCCATACATACATACATTAACAGAGCAAGTCTGAGTGGACCGGGTCAATAAGCACTTTCAAGCTGACCCCTTATATGTCCCTGGACTCAGTGGGCTGGGTCAAGCAGCACTTTTAACCTGCCCACCTGCCCCCCACCTTATATGCTCCTGGGTTCAATAGGCTGGGCCAAGCAGCACTTTCAAGCTGCAACCCTTATATGCCACAGGTTCAGCACGTCCCTATCCCCACTTTCAAGTTACAATTGTTGTGGTAGTTCTTGATAAGCAAACCCCACAGTATTTTTGGGTGCTACAGGGATCTTTAGCTTAGGTAAAAGAAGTGTTGTTGCAGAGTAAATGGGGAAGCTAAAAACACAAAAGAGTAAAGTTCAGAGAGAGAGGGAAGCAACTAGCTTAACCATAAAAGTTATTTATTGAATAATAGTGATAACTACACAAGAAGAACCTAAATCAACATAACAGTTACATTATTAAAGATTAATACCTGAGGTAGAAAGAAAACAGAGAGAGAGAGAAGAGAGATCTCACTGCTCCATGATGCTTGAACTGGTTGGGATTCCCAGGGGTTCCTAGGTGAAGGTGGTAGCTCAGGGTCCTGAGTGCTGGAGACAGGCAGAGCCCCCAGCACGATCAGTCAGGAGAAGATGAAATCCCAGTGGAACTGATTCAGAGTTTGGATCCATAAATCAGAACACTTACTTGAACATAGGTAGTGTTTTTTGTAGAGAAACAACAATGGTTCAAGGGAGAACAGTAGATTTGTTTGAGTAAACTGATGACTCTAGCATCTTCTTTAGACTAAACAATAGGAGCTGATCACTCTTGGCTATGGGTGGTGTTCCTTCCAGGGAGCTCACAATGCAATTAGGCTGCTTCAGTATTTGGATATCAATCAAGGATTTATTACTAGAATTGGTCTGATAACTGCTGAGCTGGGTGTGTGCAGGCGTGGATTCATTAACATCTGGAGAAGAGATCCCCCATCATGCAATGCTTCCCTGCTTTTCTGGTCCCAGAGTTCACTGCGGTTCTTGCCTTGGAATCTCTGTTCTCCATTTTGTATGCTAATGCAGATGCTTCCCTGTCCCATCTCTGATGCAGATGAGGCTAGGGGAGTTGCCTTAATCTTGTCACCCTTGTCAGGTGTGTCTCCCACCACCCTTCACTGCTCTTTGCAAGTCTTTTCTCTGATAGGTTTTGGTTCAAGCAGAGGCTGGAGGTGTGTCCTTCACGAGTCAGACAGGCTGGATACTGCGCCCTGGTTCCCCAAGAACACAGACCTGACTGGTATCAGGAGTTGCTATAGTAAATACATTTAGAATTTCCCCCTGAAGGTTTTAAATTTGCCACCATCTTCTTTGTTCTCATTCCGACTTTTAAGATGTTCACTGTTATCATTTTGCATGCAAATTAGTCCTGCTACAGACAAATACTAAACATTATAGACCACGGTTGTAGTTTGCAAACATGAAGATAAATAAAGGTATCACAATTTTAAGTTAAACAAGATGCACTTCTTAATCAATAATTTATAATTTCATAATTTAGTGTTTAGGCTCCAAAATTTTAATACTGTTACTAGGATAGTCAAGATTTGCCACTCCTTCTGTGGAGAATTATGGTATGGAGTTGCACATGTGGCTTTAGCAGATATAGCAAGGATACTAACACACTACCCAAAACCAATATTCCTTAACAAGAGATCAAACATTATTAGAAATGACATCTTATAATACACCAGGGTTCGGCAACCTTCAGCAGCACGTTCCTCCAGCCCACGCCGCTTCCTGCAACTCCCATTGGCCGGGAACGGTGAACCGTGGCCCCTAGGAGCTGCAGGAGGCCGGGTCTGTGGACGGTCAATGTCAGCAAAATGTCTCGCAGCCTGCCAGCGGATTACCCTGATGGGCCATGTGCCGAAGGTTGCCAACCCCTGTAATACACCATATGTTCAAAGTAGATTCAATTATCTCTTTTCTGGTTTTATAACAACTCTAGGCCAAGTCATGAGGTCCTTACTCAAGGCCTGTTTCTATAGCATTGAGTAATATGTAGTTACATGAGCTGTCATAATGAAGCCAACAGACAGATAGGTGCTGCAGAATGGCCATCAGATGTTAACAATGAGAATTCTCCCTGAATAAGCACTCAGTAAAAATGGAGTAAATACTATCATTTTAAGGTAACAAACTTGATTGCATTTTGTTTCAGATATCTGATAATTAAACCCCAGTTTGCTGTATAAACTGAATTGCCTAATATAGAAAGTGCATAATATTTCTTGGTATTGGGTAGAGAAGAAGCAGTTTCTGCTTAAGCAAACGGTACTAGCCACTTAGCTGGCATAGATAAATGTAAGAAGTTCTGCCCAATCTACAGAGATTAGCTCTCAGTTCTATGGCAACAGCACACTGATCTCAGGATAACAAATTCTCTTTTAAAACCTGTAATTAGTATGCAAACATTCTATGCAAATAAAATTAATGTAATATTAAAGTGGAAAACTTAAGCACTTGAACAGGAAAAGCTGAACATTAGCTCTGTTACCTTGTGCTTTAAACCATGCTAATTCTTTAGATTATAACTGTATTAATCTATAACATAATATAAACTAGACTTTTATTCAGTCTTGTATAGAGAAGGACTTGACTAGAGAAGGTTTTTCTTTCCAACACATTATTAGTAACATACTAATTTTTTTAAAAGCAGTACACATTCTACTTTCTCAATACAACCAGTAAATCTAGCAATCAGCAAGGTCTATATTTCCTGTTGTGAGAATTAGAATATTGCACATTCCTAAAGATAGCCGCAAGGAGCTCTCATATACTAATGCACCCTGGGACTAATTTAGTTTTGAGACCTTTAATTATTATTTATTAATATATTATTTCTTCTGTGTAAATCCAGCAATGTTATTTCAGAACTTAACTTCAACAGGGGTTTAGTTTAGGTCAGATGAGAAGGTGTATCTTACATGGAGTTACAGTCCATGAAACAAAAACGTGCCTTGAATAAATAGTGGCATCCCTAAACTGTTCCCTTCCAGCCTTTCATGCTTTTAGGGTTTTGGGCTGTTTCTGCAATAGAAGATTTAACACATGGAAGTTAAAAAACATTTTTGGGTCAGGAGATTCTACTTATATATTCTTTCAACCTTAATTATTTCACAAGTAGCTGGTTATAAAAAAGCTATATCTGACATTCATATATAGCTTTCAGGTATAAAAAATAAAGATAAATAATAAAAAAATAAAGAACTAGAATAAGTTATTATATTTAAAGTTAAATGCTTGTTTCTGTGAAGACATAAGCTTGTAACTTCATTCACATAAGTAATAGCACTGGTCACTCAGATACGTTGTTAATACATTTTGCAGGATTGAGGTGGGAAGAGCTAAATCAGTTTAATGGTAGCTATGGTGGAACAGAGGTCAGTATTGGAAGTAGAATCAAAATAAAATGGATTGTTAAAGAAGTTGAAGTAGGACAGCAAGGCCATATGACACAATCTCAGGGAGTCAAGTATCTCAGGGAGGATATTCTAACATGGGGAATAGCATGAAAAACATCAGAATTGTCACTCTCCCCTCTACAGAAAGATTGTAATACCAGACTCATAGGATATCGTAAGGCTTGATTAGTGTTTGTAAAAGTGCTTTTATGAAGGGTACTATTTTAGGTGAAAAATGCAATTAAACAAGCACACATCACCTCTACTTATACGGCTACCCATTAAAAGAAATTATCAGAGGGAAAAAAATCTTCAATATTCATTCTAAATCAAGCACAGAGTTAGATATCAGTGAGGGTGACATGCCTTTTACACCTTGAATTTCTGAAGAGAAAAGGCCATTGCCTAGAGCAAATAATATTTCTTGTGATTTACACTTATTTAAATCCTGCAATCCCATACTCCAGGAGTCAAGATAAAACAAATGTGGCCTGGTCTAGTTCAGGAAAAACAGGATCTTATCAAACATTAAAAACTATTATTATAAAGAATAAAACTGCTATTTATATTAACTGAGATAGTGGTAGAACCCAAAGTGGGCTATCAGAGGGAAAAAAGTAATTTCTATTCCGCAGGAGACACTCTGAATAAGAGAGTCTGTTTCCTTGCTTTCTGTTTTGGGGTTTGATTTTTTGGGGGTGTAGGGGGGGAAAGGAAATGTTCTAAAAGGGAAATAAGACAGCGGTATCTACTTTTTACATTTAGATTCTTTTTATCTAAAAATTGGCTTAAAGAAGATGGTATGAGCTGCAGTTAGTTGAATACAGTTATTAAGCAAATAATATATCTAATTAGTAATTTATTGAATGGAAATTGTGTCTGTGATTAAGAACATGGGACTGGACTCATGAGATCTGTGTTCCTGGGTCTGTCAGACTTGCTGTTTTATGTTATGCAAATCATTTAGGAACAGATTTTAAACACACAAACACACATGAGTAGTGCAAGGATACATTCTTTAATGTTTTAGCAGCACTCAGATACTACATTAAATGGAACTATAAATGTAGGAAGAAAGACTATACAACCGACTCTAGTATGAGCAATAGAATTCTGTATCACAACCCAAATCCAGAAACAAATAATGTACTGAATTCATCTGACTCCAACATTTAATATGCTCCTCCCATTTCTCTCTTCACTACACAAGCTTGTAGCTGGATAGCTGGCTAAAGATGTCAAAAACTAACATCCTCAATATGGTTTTCAACAGTCACCAAGCTGTAGGAGCAAAACAGTTTTTAAACAGAATTTTTGGCTAACTACTTTTATTTTCAGTTCACTTTGGTTAAGATTTACAGTTTTCAAAGATGATCTTACAAATATTTATTCAACCTTTTGCGTAAGTTCTGAACAATGGCCTAAGTCATATTTTTCTAACATATTTTTCTAAGTGAAATATGCTGTAAACATACTTAGAACTGGAACAGCACCATTTATCTAAGGATTTTAGTGTTCCACAAATCAATTGATTAAAACCCTTATGATGTAGTATTACACTGATTATTACAGAAGCTACAGGGTGTCCTCATTCTTTTTGAGCCAAACAAGTTTTCACTCAAGCAAACAAATGTATTCTAGAGAATGATTGATCTAAAGATCTTGAACATTTTTCATCCTGGTAGTGACAAAAAGGTTCAGGAATATAGTTCCCTCACTAGCAGATTGAAGCAGAAACTTGCCGCTACCAGACCAGAAGAAAAAGAGTGACGATGAGCATTATCTTACCAGACAAGTAATCAGACAAATGACTGTGAAATAACAAGTCAGAACAGATGAGGATGAACAAAAAACAAAACAAAACAATCCCCAAGAAGAATACAAAAGGAGACAAATCTGCGGGATGAGCTGCAGGTGGACAAATATAGTCTCAGTAAAGATGCCAACCTCTGAAAAGTACAAGAAAGGAAGACTCAGTATAGTGCCTATGAAAAAATTACATAGTTAAAATCTAGAGAACAAGAGCACTGGGGCAAATTCTGCCTGCAGTTACATCTAGGCAAGTGCAGATCGATACAGTGGGAATCACACAGTTGTAATGGAAGGCAGAATTTGGCTTGATGCTTTCAAATGCAGATTATGAACATTGGCCTTATCAGTCTATTACTGCATGAAGGTCTCCACAGTCATTCTCTATATTTCTGCTGCTCTGTTCCTTCCCTCTCTGGCAGTCTCTCCACATTAATTTTCATTCTCCCAATTCAATTTTGTAATTACTTCGTAAGCACTATATTGTGTCTTTCTTTATTGCACTTTTCAGTGCTTGGCAGATTTTCTGAGAGTATATTTGTCCACCTGTTGTCTGTTTCCCTGCTGACATGTCTTGGCTACATATTTCTTTTGATCTGCACAGTGTCAGCTGTTGATTTAGATTTGTTATTTCATAGCAATTTATTTGATTTCTTGTCTGCTAAGATTTATTTTATTCTAGTGGGGCTGCACTGGTGTAAGTGAATTTGTGATTTCCTGCAAGATGAATTGTTCTTCATCACAGAGATTACAGTTTAGAAATTAAAAATAAAAGGCAAAATCTGTAAACAGTCCCACAGTTTGCAAAGCGCAGCAGCTGGCTTCTTGGAGGTTGAGGCCTCAAGGAAAAAGGAAAAAGGAAAAAGAAAAATATAGTGTTTCAGAGTTAAAGCTATCACATATGCCTAGCTTCCATTTCAGCAGGTTCCGTAGCCATTTTCAGTTCCGAGTTTCTATTATTAAAGCTAAAAAGGTGAGCTATTTAAATTTTTCAAAAAGCAAATGAGAGTTCCAAGTGACCATATGTACCCTTGTGTTCACGAGGGAGAGAAGGAAGAAGGAGATCACATAATCCAGACCTCTAACAATACAGAACACATATGTATATATTTAAATATAAATGGCATTTTTTGGGCTGGGGGGGACTTTTGATTAATGTAAAATTACAATAAAACATTAACATACTACATTATTTATTACTTATTCAGGATCTGGTTAATATGCAAATTCCCTGGCAGAAAATTCTGGCTTGCTGGCTGGGGACCCCTCCTTCTCTGAGTATGCTAAAAAGGGTGACCACATTTCTAAATACCTATCCTCGTTTTAGAGATTCTCTTGCATACATACTTTTCCATTACAATGACAGTGCATAGTTTACTATACCACAATTCCGTAGGAGGAGTTACATTTTTCCAATAACGTGCAATGCAAAGTTCAGCCGCTAATAGTAAAAAAAGATATTAATTTTTACTTTTGTTTAAAGTGTAGATCCTTTACAGTGGCATTAAGTAAGCAGGTCAGGGGATCTCTAGGAAGCTGGCATTTTATCACAAGACAGATCTCTTTAATAATTTGGTGCCAAAGCAATCTAATTCCTGGACGTGACCACCACACGTGCATGTTCCCTTTTCCCACAATCCCTCCAACAGAGCACCTGCCAAGTAGCAGAAATAAGATGTATCTTAACTTGAATCAAATGCTATCTATACAGTAATTTATAAAAAAAAAATCCTTTATGAGCTATACAAATTGAAGATATATATCCCCTTTCCCATATAGAGATCCACTCATCCAAATCTATTTCTTTCTCCAATCCCTCTCCCATTTTATCATCTGGATTATTTCTTAACATCTTTTTCAATCAAAGTCACAGAAATTTGCTCCTGGGTCAACACCTCAAATATGGGTAAAGATTATGATAGAGCTAGATTGTGTCTAGATTTCACAATAAAATGTTTGGCCTGGCAATATTGAAAATACAGGACTACAGGCAACTCAGTATGATTTCAAATCAGGGCCCAGGAATAGCTGACTGAATTGAGTAATCTGAGCTCTTACTCACAAGGAATAATTATGTTGATGAAAGTAATGGGGGTGGGGGTGCTATTCAGTAACAAGAGTTAAAAAAATTTCTAAAGTTGCTAAGGCAGTCTGGATGAATGGGTGATTTATTTCAATGACTGTGCATGCGCATCCCAACTAAGCATTGCTACCAAAAATCTCCAATCAATGGTATCAGGATGCACCGACACCTGAAGTGGAGCACCCACAGGGACACACATCTTGAAGAACCTGAGTTACTGCATAAGGTGAGTAACCCTCTCATTTGTTCCATTTCTCTAAGGCTTTTATTATTTTATTCCACATTGCAGGGCAATCTGTTTTACAAAGATTTGTATGTTTCTCCACAATATTTATTCCTACCTGTTTTAAATTTATGTAGATGACAGTTTGTTTTAACCCTTTTGAGAATATTAATTCCTAAAATTTCAGGTTTATTGTAGTTTATTTTGAAGCCTGATACCTGCCCAAACTCCAAAGCCAGTTGTTCTATAATTTTTAACAAGGCTTCTGGATGCTGCAGATACAAAAAGATAATCTCAACATACGACACTATTTTGTGTTCTAATCCAGAAAGTGTTTTGATGCCCTTTATCAAGCAGCTGCTCTCAAGTTCGTTGCCAAAGCAAACAGAGGGAATAGTGGGCAACACTGACACTCAGCCCTAGACAAATTAAAACATAAGAACGGCCATACTGGGTCAGACCAAAGTTCCATCTAGGCCAGTGTCCTGTCTTCCAACAGTGGCCAATGCCAGGTGCCCCAGAGGGAGTGAACAGAACACATAATTATCAAGTGATCCATTCCATCGCCCATTCCCAGCTTCTGGACCTATCCTCCATTAATTTATCTAGTTCTTTTTTAAAACCCTTTTTTAATTATCTTGGCCTTCACAACATTCTCTGGCAAAGAATTCCACAGGTTGACTGTGTGTTGTGTGAAAAAATACTTCCTCTTGTTTTAAACCTGCTGCCTATCAATTTCATTTGGTGATTCCTAGTTCTTGTGTTATGCGAAGAAGTAAATAACACTTCCTTATTTACTTTCTCCATACCAGTCATATTTTACAGAGCTCATTCATATCCCCCCTTAGTCGTCTCTTTTCCAAGCTGAAAAGTCCCAATCTTATTAATCTCTCCTTGTATGGAAGCTGTTCCATATCCCTAATATTTTTGTTGCCCTTTTCTGAATTCCAATATATCTTTTTTGAGTTGGGGCGACCACATATGCACTCAGTATTCAAGATGTGGGCATACCATGGATTTATATAGAGGCAATGTGATATTTTCTGTCTTATTATCTATCCCTTTCTTAATGATTCCCAACATTCTGTTAGCTTTTTTGACTGTTGCTGCCCACTGAGTAGATGTTTTCAGAGAACTATCCACAATGACCCCAAGATCTCTCTCGAGTGGTAAGAGCTAATTTAGACCCCATCATTTTATATGTATAGGTAGGATTATGTTTTCCAATGTGCTTTACTTTGCATTTATCAACACTGAATTTCATCTGCCATTTTGTTGCCCAGTCACCCAGCTTTGTGAGATCTCTTTGCAGCTATTCACAGTTTCCTTGGCACTTAGCTATCTTGAGTAGTTTTGCATCATCTGCAAATGTTGCCATCTCATTTTTTACCCCTTTTTCCAGATCATTTATGAATATGTTGAACAATATTGGTCCCAGGACAAACCTCTGGGGGAGACCACTATTTACCTCTATCCATTCTAAAAACTGACCATTTATTCCTACACTTTATTTCCTATCTTTTACCCAGTTACCAATCCATGAGGAGACCTTCCCTTTTATCCCATGACAGTTTACTCTGCTTAAGAGCCTTTAGGGAGGGACCTTGTCAAAGGCTTTCTGAAAATTGAAGTACACTATATCTAGACCTTGTCCACTATATCTAGACCTTGTCCACATTCTTGTTGACCCCCTCAAAGAATTCTAGTAGATTTGGTGAGGCATGATTTCCTTTTACAAAAACCATGTTGACTCTTCTCAAAAACATTATGTATATCTATGTGTCTTACAATTCTGTTCTTTACTAAAGTTTCAACCAATTTGCCTAGTACTGAAGTCAGGCTTACTGGCCTGTAATTGCTGGGATCAACTCTGGAGCCCTTTTTAAAACTTGGTGTCACATTAGCTATTCTCCAGTATTTTGGTACAGAAGTGGATTTAAATGATAGATTACAAACCACACTTAGCAGTTCTGTAATTTCACATTTGAGTTCCTTCAGAACTCTTGGGTGAATACCACCTGGTCCTGGTGACTTATTACCTTATTGTTGAATTTATCAATTTCTTCCAAAAGCTCCTCTAATGACACCTCAATCTGAGCCAGTTCCTCAGATTTGTCATCTAAGAATGGCGGCTCAGGTTGGGGAACCTCCCTCATATCCTCAGCCGTGAGATCAAAGCGAATAATTCATTTAGTTTCCCCACAATGGCCGTAATGGCCTAAAGGAGAGGACTGATGACCATTAACCAAAGCATAAGT
The DNA here is from genome assembly GCF_016161935.1 of Mauremys reevesii. NCBI lineage: Eukaryota > Metazoa > Chordata > Testudines > Geoemydidae > Mauremys > Mauremys reevesii. The sequence goes on along the minus strand of NC_052623.1, from coordinate 106,385,053 downwards.
TTGAAGGTGGGTATCTAGGGCCAATATGCCTCTATAAAACTGATTTTCAAAACCAAACCTTATCAAAGTCTGTCTGAGGTACCCCGACTGCAGCCAGAGAAAGCAGTATGAAGGAAGAATTGCTAGAATTAACCTTATCAAATTTCTTAGTATTTCTAATATTATCAGTTAGATGCCTACCAGCAATGAATTCAGACTGATCAAGTAAACATATATGGGGAAGAGGACACTCAATCTATTTGCTAGCAAATTAGCATAAATGTTAGCATCCACATTAAAGTAATAGGTCTGTATTGGTAACTAATCCAAGAATATAGAGATAAGTAGGAGGTCATCTTATTTTTTCCATGTGTCCTTCTCTTATTCTTGTAAAATAAACTAGAAATTAACCCAAACTAAACTCCAGGTCTGAACCCATGCAAACTTTGAAGAATGCTGGACTGAATTCTAATTGTGGAGTTCATGTTTAGCAAATCCTTTGACAGGCAAGTAGTTCTTATTCACATACCTTTTCTCACTAGGGCAATGAATGAGCAATGAGTACTCCACAGACTAAAACTTTTGCTGGATGAAGTCCCTATTAACCATAGGGAAAGCTCTCTCAGACAATAGTGTCTGAAACTCTCATTTTAGTTTTTATTTAGCCTCAGAAATAAGGCAAATCACTGCAGGGAGTTCTTTCTTCATTTTCTTGGCTGCTTGGTTCAGTACCAACTAAAGTCTCTCATGCATCTGGAAAAGCTACTGGGACTGAGCAGAGTTTCCCTGGGAATGGATTCCCCCAGCTGAAGCCTTCTGAATGTGGAGGCTGTCTCCCCTTCTTCTGCTTTCAGTGTGCCTCCTGCTGTTGCCCAGCCAGCCAGCATGGACCTGCCCGTGGAAGGAGTGAGCATAAAGGAAGCACCACCAGGCTGATCTTAGGGCCTTATCAGCAGGAAAGTAAGACTAAGAGGGACAGGATCAGGGAACAGGAGGTCAAGGGGAACAGGCTGGAGCAGAAGAGGAGGAAAAGGATTATCAAGCTGGAAGGAATGGTGGACTCTAAGGGAGTCGAGGGAAGCATGGGTAAGGCAGCTCCATGATCCCCCAGCAAAGAATCCCTGAGGCCTGAGCCTCCCACTGTCCTCATTGCAACTCAGCCTGAAGTTTGGGTTCCACCTATATATCTCGCCCCCCAAGTCTGCAAGCCCAAGCTCCAGCAGCAGCTGCAGTGTCTACACAACTATTTGCAGCACACTAGCATGACCCTGCTAACACAAGTCTGTTGACCCAGGCTGGGAGACTTGCTCCCAGATCTAGCGTAGGCACACCTGTAGGATCTCCCTCCATTCCCAGTACCCTCCAATGAAATGTGTTATGATAAGACTATTCTCATTGTTATACACTTCCGGATACCAGTGCTTGATTAATGACTATTGTCTCTAACATCTGAAGGTGGGACCTGAACTAATTTGCTTTGCTAATGATGGGCATGATGAGGAAAAGCATGAGACAGTAGGGAAGGACTGTTGAATATAACCAAAATGTTTATTTTTCCTAAGTAAATTTAAATGTTAGAGTTATAGAAATTTTAATAGTATAGTATTATATGGTAACAACAATGGAATACATTAAAGCATGAATTGCTTGTCCACTTTTTGCACAAATCAGGTGGCTGAATGTACAAGGCCTTTGGAGTTCTATAGCAAAACATAGGAAATCTGTGTACAAATGCCCCAGTAGCAATAATTCTCTTGCACATCTTGGCTACCAGCTTAAATTAATATCCTTTAACTTGACTAGTGCTTGCTTAAAGCATCATTCCACTAATGTGTGTTGTTCAGTACCTTCAGCAATGAAACCTGTGCCAAAGCTATTTGAAAAAAGGATGGTTTAAACAGAGTATTGGCTGCTCACTTAGGAAGAGGATTATGAAAGCAACTGGTCTTATATTAAAATATTTGACTGAACTAGTAACTTGGAAAAAGGAAGTTCTCTCTTTATTTTGTTTTGGAATGGTAACAAAATGAGTGGGCTTGGAGGAACACTTAACCTTTAAAAAAAAGTAAATTGAAATTCTGTACCATATGCTGCAGAAAGCTAATGCTGAAATTCCCTGTGCTAATTCACTTAATAATGTTATGGAGGATATTTGTCATAACCTCCAGAGTTAATTTGCTGAAACACAGACTAACTTACTTAAATGATGTGCACTCAGTTTATTTATGAAAAAAAAACCAAACATTTTAGCACAAAATATTGGGGAAGGATGAACTGTTTCTCTTCCAAACACCAGCTGCAGTCCACAAAGAGAAATGTTTGGTGAATAGTGTGGGTAATTTGTCATCTTTGTTTTTTGTTTCACCAGGAATACATGTGGGCAGATTATCTAATTAAAACAAATGTGACTAATTAAACAATGTTTGTACTGCACTTTGAAAATGGAAAGTATTGTGTAAGTGCTCATTATTACTGGGCCAAATCCTGAAGTCATTACTCAGTCCTTAATAGGCGAAACTTCCAACAGACTCAATTATTTGCACCCTGACTGAGTCTATCCTTTTACAAAAGAGAGAAGGTCTTCAAAATTATATGGCATTATTGTGGCCAAGGCCTACCAAGACTAAGCACCAGAGACCGCACTTCATTTAAAAAAGAATGGGAAATTGGAAGGAGAACTGAAGGTTCCAGAGGAGTTGAACATTGTGATTAAGAACCTTCCGCATCTAGTTTGTACGTGAAAACTCAGTCCAGGTCACTAGTGACTGAGTATCATTGCCATTTAAACACTGTTTGTTTCCCTATGTGAAAATGTGGTAATGGTCTCAATTCAATTCCTAATGAAAAGGTGCCTACATATTAAAAACATCCCACCATACTAGGAATTACTTGGCCCAGTCTCAAAACTGAATTCAACCCTCCCTCAAACTGTAGCAAAGTTTTTCTTTGAACTTTGTAACTCAGGCCATTTTTAACTGGTACCCCCGTGGAGAGTATTAGAAACCAAAGAGTGAATAGACAATAAAGAGTAAATTACCAATAGCTGTGGGAAGAGAAATTATGAATATTAGAACTTGGTTTCTAAAACGAACACTACTGCCTTCAGCTTGCCAATGTAACTGGACACAACTGTATTGATATCGTCTGAATCACACCCACTTACAATCATGAAGAATTTGCCATTGTATACTGCAATCAAGAAAAGAGGGAAAAGTGAAAGAAAATTGTTCCTGATGAAGAGACTAAAATAGCAGATTAGACCGTTATGATGGGGGATTTAACACAACATGTAGTGTTCCATTTTCTTACATTTTCAATTTTGTCCAGCTATACCAGAAAAATGACAGGAGACATTGTATATAGTTTAATTAGGCCTGGTCTACACTGGGGGTGGGGGGTCGAACTAAGGTACGCGACTTCAGCTACGTGAATAGCGTAGCTGAAGTCGAACTACCTTAGTTCGACTGACTTACCTGTCCTGACGCCACGGGATCGTAGTCCGCGGCTCCCCCGTCGACTCCACCACCGCCGTTCGCGGTAGTGGAGTTCCGGAGTCGACGGGAGTGCGTCTGGAGTTCGAACTATCGCGTCTAGATTAGACACGATAGTTCGAACTCCGAGAAGTCGAACTCTCCGCGTCGACCCGGTGGGTAAGTATGGACCTACCCTTAGACTGCAACTAAGCTGTCTGTACCCAGCAGATGAAAGTGTGCAGCACAGGTAACTCAATGATTATTTCAATATCTACCTGGGGGGCTTCCATCAGCACTCCCTTTTCCATATTGGTCCCTTGCCAACCTGCTGCTGGGACTTTACCCCCCTTGAATGAGGGTTAAGGTGTTCTATGAAGGGGTAGAGGGGTTGGCTCTCTGACATGCCAGTCATAGGAGCTCTGAACACATCCTGTTTCTGTTTCTTTAAGTAAGACCTTCTTTAAATCCTTTATGATCACTGTGTCCCTTCCCTACAGCGTACCTGCACTGGACATCTGCCACAAGGAGGTGCCAGAAATTAGCTTGGCTGCCTCCTCCCCACATCTAGCTGGGTTTTCAGACATTTTCTAATGCCCCTTTTAATATCAGCCAAAGATGCATTAGCCCCCAAGTCTGACAGGTGAACCCCTACTTTCCTGAATAAATCTAGTGCCCCCTATACTATGTTGAGATGCAAATTTACCAACCTCTCTATAACCCCCATGAATTTGGCCACCTCCCTATTCACATACTGCCTAGCCTTGTCTACCCAAGGGAGCTTTATAGCATACTGCATTGCAGTATGTCCAACCATATAATTTTTACTCCTAGTAAGAGTTCCAAGTCCCAAGTCGCTCTTTGCTCTTAGCATTAAGGCTGCCTCATTACACATTCTCAAATCATTTCCCCCAATATACACCACAATTATATCTGGAGCCTGCTTATAACCTTCCCATAAGGTGCTCCTCTTTCCATGCCAGCTCAAGCCTGCTTCATCACTGAGCCCCAGCTGTGAACCCTCAGACAACCTGGATGCCCACCTACGCACCCATCAAACAATAGTGTGCCAGCAGATACATATTACCATCTGTGTGGCCCATCTTCCCATGTATGTAATGAAACCACATTGAAAAATTAATACTGATTCCCCATCTGGGATCTCACATATGTTCTGTCTGCTTCCAAATGTCAACGCCCAGTTGCCTGAATTGCCCTAGCCCCCATATCCAGTTATGCCGCTGCTGTTGTATTTCCTAATCCTGAAGGAGTAGGAACCAAATTCCTGGGCTGGGAGCCCCAAACTCCTCAGTCCCTATCTCACCATCATAACAAACTAGTATGTTGTGAGGGGACTCCCATCAATGTGCATAAAGAGGGTCAATCCCTTCCTGGTCTTATCACGATGCATGTCCTCAAAGCCTCCACTGTGCAGACCTCAGGCTTGCCACCCACCTGTAGGATAATGGATTCACCCCAGCCTCCTTGATCCATCTTTGACATTAGCAAGTATAATATTCTCAGTGTATATCCCACAGCTCCAAAGTCCTTCTAGTAGAATCCCTATGGGACCCAGGTACTAGCTTTCTGATCCTAAAAGCGTGAAAAAAATGCGATCCTGAACAAGGCCACCTCCTGTCCACCCAGGGCTGGCTCCAGCATTTTTGCAGCCCCAAGCAGCAAAAAAAAAAAAAAAAAAAAAAAGCCACAATCATAGAATTTCAGGATTGGAAGGGACCTCAAGAGATCATGTACTCCAACCCCCTGCTCAAAGCAGGACCAATTCCCAAATGGTCCCCTCAAGGATTGAACTCACAACCCTGAGTTTAGCAGACCAATGCTCAAACCACTGAGCTATCCCTCCCCCTCAATTGGTGACACTTTAGCGGCAGCTCGACTGCAGCCACTTCATTCTTCAGCGGCAATTCGGCGGCAGGGCCTTCCCTCAGAGAGGGACTGAAGGACCCGCCGTCGAATTGCTGCCGAAGAGCCAGATGTGCCACCCCTTCCCGTTGGCCTCCCCAAGCACCTGCTTGCTGCGCTGGTCCTGGAACCGGTCCTGTGTCCACCCATCTCTTCCGGTCCCATGGGGGATCCGTTAGTATTACCATGCTGACCCGCTCTGCATCTGTGGCAACATCCCCCCCCAGGCTTAAAGTGGTATATTCCTTCCTCTGGTAAACCCGACAACAACTCCTCCTCACCTCCCCACTTAAGGTGCAGTGCAGTCATTGCATATCTTCTTTCTTGCATTAATCCCATTAACTGGGGTACACTCTACAAGACTTCTCCCTCTAAAGTGCTCTTTTCAATGCCAGATCCTTTAATACACCACATGCTAACATCTTCCTTTTGACATCTGACAATTTCTTCTTGGATCAGCCTGTCTTTTGCTTTCAATCTTGAGCTGTTGAACTCTCTTATCCACATAGTTGCCAAGACTGTTTTACATGACCAAGCCATCTGAGGCTGCACTCCCTTGTTTTTTTTCATTTTCATGGGTATTACTTTGAGCATGTCTCTAACAAACACATTCCCCATGTAGTCTTTCTTGCTTACACTTCTGATCCATCTCAACATTCACATTTGTGTGGAATAGATTATTTGTGCATGTCCCTTTTTTGTTTACCAACACTCAGCACTATATATTAAAACTGGATGGACCACTGTTTTGTAGACTTTCATTTTTAATCTGACTGGTCTCTCCTGTCACATACCACACTACTTATGTCTTGCCATTTGAGGAAGGCATTTATTATTCTAGCTCTGTTTTTGTCCATTTCCCCCATTTCTGGGATATTTAAAACTTTGTGTTTTCAGTATTGTCTGCCCATCTAGTTTCAAGGATAATGCTTCAGTGTTCATATTATTGAAATTACATACTATATATCTGTTTTTCCTCTGCTTATTTTGCGCCCATGTCTTTCCAACATCTCTCCATACAGCAAGATCCTCTTCCAGATTATATTTCTCTTCACTGCATAGAAGATCACCTGTAAACAACATGCACCAAGGTGCCTCCTTTTGTATGTTCCTTGTGAGGGTATCCAGGATGAGGATAAACAGGAAGGGGCTCAATCCTGATCCCTGATGCACTCCCACCTTTACTGATAGTTGGTGTGTCTCACCACTAGAAGCTCTGGCTATTGACATTGCACCTTGAACAAGCCACACATGAAGTATTCACATTGTACATACTTTATACAAATGAATCATTGAGTGACCTAAATGTGGGGTTTCTTCTTTTAGTGGTGGTAAGCCCAGGGAACTAGCTTCTTAATGACAACCTTTAAAGTTATTTGGCACCTAACATGGCCCAATTAAACCAATGCCAGATGGACTATTTTGGTGGAACAGTCATACAAAGAAGCAAAGAAAGAAAAGGCAGTTGAAATGTATCCAGTGTAGCAACTCTTTCTCACAATGCCATTTGGACTTTGTTTTGAGAAGCCTGCAAAACTGTATTACTGTGATTAAGAATCCTCATTAACTCAAGGTGCATAATAGAAAAGTAGGAGGATAACAAATGGAGTAAGGAATTGATGGCCTTGGTACAAGGTGGGAGCACAGAATAGCGTAAAACTCAAGAGGAGGAGTGGGGGGGGGAAGTGATCCTGGTTTAGACCAGGTAACAGTTTCAGGGAGGAAAGGTTGTATTTGCCCAGCTTACCAGAAATAGAGCTCTTCTTGATTAAAATGTATGTTAAGCCTTTGCAGCTTTACTTCAAAATAAATTTTCATTCCAATCATGGGACTGGGCTGATGAAAGATAAACTTGAAATGTTAGATAATTTGTTACCATGTGCCAAAGCATAAAGTACAAATTAAATTTAGTTGGAGTGAGTAAGCAGAAGAAAGGCTTAGTTCAGCAATGCCGTGCCATAGAAAAAGAATATGAAAGCTCACTATCTCCCCAAGTACGTGTTCTCAACTGCCACTTGACTTCTCTTGGGATCTGCTTTTTCTCTCTGTCTCTCCAGTACATGAACAGATATCACAGGGTAAAAAAAATGAATATAAACTGCTCTCACTTCAATGTCAAGCAGGGTGATGATCTATCACCCTTCACACCACTTCTACAAACTCATATCAATCTAATCTTGCTTTTCCCCATCTGTCATACTCCAGCTATCTGCAGAGAGGCCAGTCTTCAAATTGCACTTGGTGGCTGTGCTTCAATGGTTTTAAAAACTGTTACTTTCATTTGTTACCATTTCACATGGTCAGTCCTCAATGGGAGATTATTTTAACCTCCATTACCTTCAAACTGAACTTAGGCTGAAGCACTGCTATTATGAAACCCTACTCAAAGCCACAAATATCCTATCTTTTTAAAGTACTGAACACTCATTCTTTTCCACGTTCCCTCCTCTGTCCCTCCTAGTTTATATGACCTGTAGACTCTTACAATCCATAATGACATTGCAGTTAAAATGAAAAAGCTTTTTTTTTAAAAAAAAATTGGATTCAATTGAACTACTTTGGTAAAGGATAATAGTATGACCTAACAATTTCGGCATGATTTTAGTTATGTTATAAAGTAAGTTTATCTGATTAAAATTGCTTAAAGCCACCAGAATTTGAGCTGATAGCCTAACAATTTAACAAATCAAAAGATGCTCTGTATTCTTCAGTGACATGCTGCAGAATGATGCCATCTTTTTCCAAAGCCGGCTCTCTTGACAGTGAACTAAGAAAAGCATGCAGTGTGCAAGAAAATGCTGTGTTTTCAAGGGTTTACCTACCAAGAAGCTCAATAGCAGTCCCCTAATGTTATACTGAGAAGACTGCAAAATTCTAATATTCATAGCTTCTGGAAGTTTAAACACACAAACAAGAGCAGGATAGAAGATATTTAATCTTCTTCCTTGATATGAAGTACATTAAAACAAGGAAAGAAAGAGCTGGAGAGACCTACTTTTTCCCTTTGATCAGGAGTCTATATTGCACCCTTTGTCTTTATATATTGCTAAATAGGATGGAAACCCCAGCTAGAGCTCAGCTAGAAGGGAGGGAGGGTCTGGGTGGTTCCAGTATGGAAAGGGAGGGCAGAGTCACAGGGTGGGAAAGGTGGTGAATTACTGACTTGTAACACACCTATTTTCACTCATGAAGTTCTCAATCTTTAGATCACATGTGGGATCAACTCAGTGAATATCCACAAATAATGAGAAGCTCCCTCTCTTTTTGTCCCTGTTAGAGAAATAGGTGGATTTAGTCCTGAGTGGAGGGCAGGATCTGGTCCAAGAGGTAACTATAACAGGACCGCTTGGAAATAGTGACCATAATATAATAACATTTAATATTCCTGTGGTGGGAAGAACACCTCAGCAGCCCAACACTGTGGCATTTAATTTCAGAAAGGGGAATTATACAAAAATGAGGCGGTTAGTTAAACAGAAATTAAAAAATACAGTGACTAAAGTGAAAACCCTGCAAGCTGCATGGACACTTTTTAAAGACACCATAATAGAGGCCCAACTTAAATGTATACCCCAAATTTAAAAACACAGTAAAAGAACTAAAAAAGAGCCACTGTGGCTTAACAACCATGTAAAAGAAGCAGTGAGAGATAAAAAGGCATCTTTTAAAAAGTAGAAGTCAAATCCTAGTGAGGTAAATAGAAAGGAGCATAAACACTGTCAAATTAAGTGTAAAAATGTAATAAGAAAAGCCAAAAAGGAGTTTGAAGAACAGCTAGCCAAAATCTCAAAAAGTAATAACAACATGTTTTTTTAAAGTACATCAGAAGCAGGAAGCCTGCTAAATAACCAGTGGGGCCCCTGGACGATCGAGATACAAAAGGAGCACCTAAAGACGATAAAGTCATTGTGGAGAAACTAAATTAATTCTTTGCTTCAGTCTTCACAGCTGAGGTTGCTAGGGAGATCTCCAAACCTGAGCGGTCCAAATCTGAGGAATTGTCACAGACTGAAGTGTCACTAGAGGAGGTTTTGGAATTAATTGATAAACTTAACAGTAACAAGTCACCGGGACCAGATGGCATTCACCCAAGAGTTCTGAAAGAACTCAAATGTGAAATTGCGGAACTATTAACTATGGTTTGTAACCTGTCCTTTAAATCAGCTTCTGTACCCAATGACTGGAAGATAGCCAATGTAACACCAATATTTAAAAATGGCTCTAGAGGTGATCTCGGCAATTACAGACCGGTAAGTCTAATGTCAGTACTGGGCAAATTAGTTGAAACAATAGTAAAGAATAAAATTGTCAGACACATAGAAGAACATAAATTGTTGGGCAAAAGTCAACATGGTTTCTGTAAAGGGAAATCATGACTTACTAATCTATTAGAGTTCTTTGAAGGGGTCAACAAACATATGGACGAGGGGGATCCAAGCCTTTCACAAGGTCCCTCACCAAAGGCTCTTATGTGAATCAAGTTGTCATGGGGAAAAAAAGAGGGAAGATCCTTTCATAGATTGAGAACTGGTTAAAAGACATGGAACAAAATGTAGGAATAAATGGTAAATGTTCAGAATGGAGAGGGGTAACTAGTGGTGTTCCCCAAGGGTCAGTCCTAGGACCAATCCTATTCAATTTATTCATAAATGATCTGGAGAAAGGGGTAAACAGTGAGGTGGCAAAGCTTGCATACAATACTGAACTGCTCAAGATATTTAAGACCAAAGCAGACTGTGAAGAACTTCAAAAAGATCTCACAAAACTAAGTGATTGGGCAACAAAATGGCAAATGAAATTTAATGTGGATAAATGTAAAGTAATGCACATTGGAAAAAATAACCCCAACTATACACACAATATGATTGGGGCTAATTTAGCTACAACTAATCAGGAAAGAGATATTGGAGTCATTGTGGATAGCTCTCTGAAGACATCCATGCAGGGTGCAGCGGCAGTCAAAGAAGTAAATGGGGTGTTAGGAATCATTAAAAAAGGGATAGAGAATAAGACAGAAAATATCTCATTGCCCTTCTATAAATCCATGGTACACCCATATCTTGAATACTGCATACAGATGTGGTCTCCTCATCTCAAAAAAAGATATACTGTCTTTAGAAAAGGTTCAGAGAATGGCAACTAAAATGATTAGGGGTTTGGAACGGGTCCCATATGAGGAGAGATTAAAGAGGCTAGGACTTTTCAGCTTGGAAAAGAGGAGACTAAGGGGGGGTATGATAGAGGTATAGAAAATCATGAGTGATATGCAGAAAGTGAATAAAGAAAAGTTATGTAATTGTTCCCATATTATAAGAACTAGGGGCCACCAAATGAAATTAATGGGCAGCAGGTTTAAAACAAAGAAAAGGAAGTTCTTCACACAACGCACAGTCAACTTGTGGAACTCCTTGCCTGAGGAGGTTGTGAAGGCTAGGACTATAACAGCGTTTAAAAGAGAACTAGATAAATTAATGGAGGTTAAGTACATTAATGGTTATTAGCCAGGATCGGTAAGGAATGGTGTCCATAGCCTCTGTTTGTCAGAGGGTGGAGATGGATGGCAGGAGAGAGATCACTTGATCGTTACCTGTTAGGTTCACTCCCTCTGAGACACCTGGCATTGGTCACTGTCGGTAGACAGGATACTGGACTGGATGGACCTTTGGTCTGAGCCAGTATGGCATTCTTATGTTCTTATGGAATTTATTGGACAAATGGTTCACTTATTGTAAAAACATAGTTTCTGTCAACAAAAAACTACTCACGAATTTGACACAATTTGTTTTGGACATTCACAGGACAACTGGAGGAGGAAATGGTAGTGCAACTCCCCCTGAACTGGGAGGAAAAAACACAGTCATTTGCCCAGCTCTAGTCCCACATACCATTAAAGTCCTCCCCAAGACTAACTTTTTCACTCTACTCACAATCCTCCACAGGCCAATACTTTGTATGCCGTCCCATCACAACTCCTCCCCCAAGTCAGCTGAGAAAGCTGAAGCTACTGAATGCATGCAAGCTGACCAGGCTTCTCCTCAGGGTCCCTCTGCCTTCCCAGTTCCCCTCATTGATGTTTCCTCTCGCTGGTTGCTGCTCTAAACAGCTTCCCACACACTTACATGGCCTGGGTCAAAACCTTGTATGTGTATTGGTTAACATGACTTTTCTCTGGATAACAGAGAGCTGGCCTAAAAATGTAGATATTGACCTATATATGTGAAGCACTCAGCCATAAATCCTTGTCATGCACTCTTTTCCTGTTCTAGACGACTGAAGGACATTGTACTATGCTCTTGGAATGACCTCATTCCATCATGTAGCAAAACACAGAGACCAGAAGTGAATCTAAAAAATTAATGTATAACCCTGTATTCAGTGTATTTCTTTTAAAATAAAAACTAGATGCAAATTAGCATAAGAACTGCATTTCTTTAATTCCAAGTTCATTAATTCTGACCATACTTTCTCTGTACATTATGTTCATGCCGCTCATTTTGCTAGTTCCAATTATATCAAATTAAGTCAGGATAGCTTGGTGCAATGATTGATAGAAGGGTCCAGTTCAGGTCTTCAAGACTCATTCAGTTCAAGCTAAACTTTATAAAGCAAAATTAAGACTATGTATAGAAAAGAGACTCCTCCTTTTAATGGGGTAAAGTGACTGATAACAATATGTTAATTTCAGTTTAATATGATTTTTTTATAAAGAAAAAAATAAAAAATGCTAATATCCCTTTGAGTAGGGATGACAAGTGTAGAGAATTAAAACAGAATTGAGAGGTTAAGAAAGCTAAAGGGAGTGTTCTGAAAACATGGGGGTAAACTTTATCAAAGAGGAAGATTACATTTCTTTTTTGTTTCACTGTTATTTTACACAAAATGTATTTTGCAATAGTTTATAGTAAAGCTTTCAGATGCACAAGACTGAAACTATGGTGAGCAGATGTCCAGATTTTATAGGGACAGTCCTGATAATTGGGGCTTTGTCTTATATAGACGCCTCTTATCCCCCCCATATGCTGTCTCGATTTTTCACAGTTGCTATCTGGTCACCCTAACTGAAACACTTACAGCTTAGTTTAAAATCAGCATTCTGCTTGCAAATCACTGTGTGTATACAGGAACTAAGTTACATATAAAATTGACAGCTGTCATTTCTTTCCCCTTCCAATGAATACCAGCAGCCCCATTTATATAGTTTTCTTATCCTCAATTTCTCTATGTGGGCATGCATAGGCTATGATTTAGCTCTGTGTGGCCAACGAGAACTGGTTGTTGGGGCACAAAGGAACCATGCAAGGTTATTATCAAAGGGAAAACACTTAGAAAGTGTTCAGAAATTGCTGCCTGCACAAATCCTGGAGGAGTCTTGGAGACAAACAAACATTTTCCAGTAAAGTAATTTAATTCAGCACTGTTAACTGTGTTTATCAGCCAGAGACTTGATAGCACAGCTTCATCATGTTACTAGCTGAAACAACATTTTAAAAAAAAACTTAACAAGCACTGATGTTTCTTTTATATTACTCTTTTCAGTGTTTTCTTTTTGCACTTGTGCACTTTTTGTGTGGTCAGTTGCATTCCTCATGCACTGCTCACTTACTCACTCTTCATCAGCCTTCCCCAAAAGGAGTTTACCAGTAACAATAAAGCTGAACCTGAAAAGGTAGAAGCCAGGACGATGCACAGACAGAAACAAAGGAAACAGGGGTCACCCTGACACATTGGATGTTGCTTTCAAAACCTACCCAAAAGACGTATCTACACATCCAGAGGGAGCAGATAAATTCTTATAAACTTATATATTCTTATAACTATATATAACTACATATATATTTAAAAATTCCTTTTAGCAGATTTGGGCCATACTATTTAAAGGGTGTTCTGCACCTACTGCCACTCAAAGTAAAAACCAGCAGATTTCTAATTTCCATAAAGGAGAAAGATGTGAGGAAAATTGGGTCAGATGAAAGGTGCAGGAATACAGAGAGATGTGAAGCCCTCTTCCTTCCTGGCTAGAAGGAGAATTAGCAACTCCACCTCCATTAAATTCAGCTGGATGGTCTAGAAAGGGTCAGGACTGTCTAGATGCAGGCTAAATTGATACTAAATTAGGAGGCATTGAGAACAACAATCAGTGTGAAGAGAAAATCTAAAACCAACTATTTTAGAAATACCAGCATAAGGAAACTCAGCTTGGAAAATGCAAGGTAATGCATCTTGGGAAACATTATTCTTAAACACATATACTTAACAGGACACACACCTAAGAAATTAATGCTGAATGAAGCTAAGGAGTGATAATGGAACTTAACTTAGATATTACACGAAGACATGACATCATGGACTGGGGAGATAACCGTTCCTTTTGATATGGCCCTTGTTTGAGAATTCCAGGAATACCTTGTTCAGTTTAGAGCACCACATTACAATAAAGTATTGACAGACTGGAAGGTGTTAATGGAACATACTCAAGCTTCTCTCCTGCAAGCTGCTCTGCATGGGCAGACCCATGGCTCTGCACCCAGCACAGCTGGCAGGATTGGAGCCTTTGCCAGAAGTTGCAAGGACTGAGTTACAAAGAAAGATGAGTAACTCTTAAAAACCCTACACTGAGGATTATGAATTTGTTAGCATAATAAGAGGGGAATAAGTAGGAATAATGGGATAAATTAAGAAGAGATGATGGAAGCATTTTCCAAGGAAATAATGGAAACCTTTGCTCTGCTCTATGCACTTTTAAAATAAGACGGGAGAAGACATTAATACATACACAATACAGACCAATTCTGCACTGGCTGTTAGAGTGACTGATTGCATGACATGATAGTTCCCTCCACCCATTTCCAAATGCCATAATTCTCTTCATATTTCTTCTCCCTGCCACTTTTGACAACTAAACTTTAAAGAAAAACAACAAAGCCTATAAGGGAGGCAGGAGGTTAATGCTTCACATGTTAGGCAGGGAACATTTTCAATATCCTTTGCCAGGCTCCGTATGCCTAAAGACAAACACACACACCAACCACCCCATTTCCAGGTATTTAGTTAGGAAAAAAACCTGAGTGGCATTCTTTCAGCAAATAAATGACCAAATCCCCAGTATTTTGTAGCATTTTTCTACCTAATGTCACTTGGCCTCAGCTCTCACGTGCGAAATTGCTTAAAGTAGCATAAAGGTGAGTGCTGACAGCAAGAGTGTTGGTTCAGGAGCGGCATAAAAATGTCGGTCTGTCTTTTAGTTCAACTAAATATTAGCAATAAATCCTTAATTACAGTGAACTTCTGCCAAGACATCTCAGCTAAAACTAAACTTCACATCTTTATTTTAATATGGTGTTATACAAAGCAACCTGACACAATTTAATACAGGTATACTGGTTACTTTTCAAAAGCGCCACATTTCCCCAACAGCTGGCACACCATGGCATCTTCAATCACACCGCTTTCTCCCAATAGGAAATAATTGTGGTATCTGTGATATCATAGTGTGTCAACTGTTGACTTTTTAAATAGAATTTACTATAACTGAATAATCTACAAGGTGAAAGTGTCACAGGCTCTAAACTGGGACATGGACAGAATGCAAAGCCATTTCATGAGTGCAGTCACAGAACAGTGTAACCTTGGGAGGAGTTTGTCACCTGTATTATATATTTCTTAGTTGTGTCATCACCAATTGGATACAGGTTGTCCACCTCCTGAGAACCCCCTTCTTTGCAGCTATCTGCTGTTGTTTATAGTGCAGTCACCTGATCCAACCCAGGTGTGACTCATTCAGTAATCCTTCAGGGTTACCTAGCACAAACATCCCGCCCCCCCACTGCCCTAGAATCTTGCCTACCCCAGGGCAAGTTCTAGCTGTAGAAATATACTCTCTCCTTATGCATGCCCCCACCCCAATTCATCAATGCCTTACTTAAGAACATAAGAACATAAGAACGGCCATACCGGGTCAGACCAAAGGTCCATCTAGCCCAGTATCTGTCTACCGACAGTGGCCAATGCCTGGTGCCCCAGAGGGAGTGAACCTAACAGGTAATGATCAAGTGATCTCTCTCCTGCCATCCGTCTTCATCCTCTGACAAACAGAGGCTAGGGACATGATTCCTCACCCATCCTGGCTAATAGCCATTAATGTACTTAACCACCATGAATTTATCCAGTTCTCTTTTAAAAGCTGTTATAGTCCTAGCCTTCACAACCTCCTCAGGTAAGGAGTTCCACAAGCTGACTGTGCGCTGCATGAAGAAGAACTTCCTTTTATTTGTTTTAAACCTGCTGCCTATTAATTTCATTTGGTGACCCCTAGTTCTTGTATTATGGTAATAAGTAAATAACTTTTCCTTATCCACTTTCTCCACATCAGTCATGATTTTATATACCTCTATCATGTCCCCCCTTAGTCTTCTCTTTTACAAGCTGAAGAGTCCTATCCTCTTTAACCTTTCCTCATATGGGACCCTCTCCAAACCCCTAATCATTTTAGTTGCCATTCTCTGAACCTTTTCTAAAGACAGTATATCTTTTTTTGAGATGAGGAGACCACATCTGTATGCAGTATTCAAGATATGGGTGTACCATGGACTTCTATAAGGGCAATGAGATTTTTTCTGTCTTATTCTCTATCCCTTTTTAAATGATTCCTAACATCCTGTTTGCTTTTTTGACTACTGCTGCACCCTGCATGGATGTCTTCAGAGAACTATCCACGATGACTCCAAGATCTTTTTCCTGACTCATTGTAGCTAAATTAGCCCCCATCATATTGTATGCATAGTTGGGGTTATTTTTTTCAATGTGCATTACTTTACATTTATCCACATTAAATTTCATTTGCCATTTTGTTGCCCAATCACTTAGTTTTGTGAGATCTTTTTGAAGTTCTTCACAGTCTGCTTTGGTCTTAACTATCTTGAGCAGTTCAGTATTGTATGCAAGCTTTGCCACCTCACTGTTTACCCCTTTCTCCAGATCATTTATGAATAAACTGAATAGGATTGGTCCTAGGACTGGCCCTTGGGGAACACCACTAGTTACCCCTCTCCATTCTGAGAATTTACCATTAATTCCTACCCTTTATTCCCTGTCTTTTAACCAGTTCTCAATCCATGAAAGGACCTTCCCTTTTATCCCATGACAGCTTAATTTACGTAACAGCCTTTGGTGAGGGACCTTGTCCCACTTCTTCCTTCATCTCTTACTAGACTGTTTTTCTGCCTGTAGATGCTCCAGCTCCCCCTTCAGCTGGCTGACCTCTGAAAGTAATTGGTCTTTCTCTTGGAGTACTCTCTCCACATCAAACATCAGGAGACAAAGTCCATCTTTTTCATCCCTCAGCATTTCTACTGGAACTCCGAACCCTGCTTATCAGCTGCTAGGTCATCCCTTTTTTTTTTCTTTCTTTCTGTCCTGAGCTTTTTCTAAAGCAGCAAGCTCCACTCAGTACTTCTCTACTAGACAGGTCAGGTTTTCTATAGTCGGTCCTCCTAATGATGTATTGCACATTTTGGCAGCTGTAAGAGGTGCTGCCATGACCTCAACATTCACTTTCACTGCACTGGGTGTCCCCTCATTCTGGTCATGTTTCCCAGCAGCCACCTGACTTTATGCCCTGCCCTATCTGCTCAGTTCCAGTAGGGGATGCTGTGACTGTCACTGCCCCACTTGATTCCCTCACCTCAGACACCCAAGTCTGACATGAGCATACAGACTGCTCTGCCCTTTGACTCTCCCTGAGTCTCTCTTCCTCTGCAGGGCTTTTTCCTTCCCACAGACCCCATTATTCAAGAGGAAGACCCTTCTAGCCACACCTAAAATATTTGGGAGGACGCTTACTCTGGGGACCTGCTTTCCCATGTGTCTGTTTTTTCTTACTTATCTACCTGCAATACTCATACTGCCTCCTGGGGCACTCAAATCTTCTCTGCACCACTCTTCCACATAAAGAAATTCTTCCTTTGCAGGCAGGAGTGCTCTCCCTACCAGCACGGTTGGTACCAAACCTGGCTGTCTCTACTTCCATTTGTGCGGCCCACCACACCTTCTGCTGCTGCCATTGCCAATCACCTAATCAATCCCAGGTGGGCTCATTCAGAAACCAGGGTTGGCCAGCCCCAGATGAGTCACTCTATTACAAGACTACTATAACAGGCAGCAATGAATACTGCAAATGTGCTGAGGAAAAAAAATGTTAAGTACAACTCTTTTCTCTTTGTCAGTGCTGGTTGATGTACCCTTCATGTTGAAGAGTGATGGTCTCTAGGGAAAGTGCAAATTTTGATACTTTGCATGAACCCACAAGCACTAGTTTTATAATCTTCTGCTTTCACATCTTATTTGCAAAGAAGATATTCTTTGATATGATACAGTCAGCACTGCTTGTCAGTAGCTCTGTTGACCTTGTATCTTTGCTATATAAATCTAACACAAAGCTTGGAATCAGCTGTTTCTTTACCTAATACAGGAAAGCTGCATTACATGTCTGTTGTATTAATCTAACAACATTCCTCAGCTCAAACCTTTTGTAATTTCTTTAAGAGAGAAATACTAAGTCAGGAATGAGTGATTGCCAGGACATCACCATGCCTTGAGCGTAAGATCAAGTACCATAACCACTCAAAAAGTGTTGTCCCAATGTGACAACACCCTGAAGTGATTTATTGCAGTCATATATTGGCCCTCTTCAACTTATTATTATGAATTACATAATTTCCACTACAACTTAATGCAATTTAGATTTTGTAAAAATGTTCATGGAGGGAAACAAGATGGAATTTGAAGTGCAGTCATTGGGCCGTATTCCACCCACACCTCCTATTCACTGGGACTCGCAAAGATGTAGAATAGGGGTCGGCAACCTTTGGCATATGGCCCATCAGGGTAACCCATGGTGGGCCGTGAGACATTTTGTTTACGTTGACCGTCCACAGGTGCAGACCTCTGCAGCTCCCACTGGCTGCGGTTTGCCATTCCTGGAAAATGGGAGCTCTGGGAAGCGGTGCAGGCCGCAAGGACTTGCCAGCCGCTGCTTCCCACAGCTCCCATTGGCCGTGCCTATGGATGGTCAACGTAAACAAAATATTGTGCAGCCTGCCAGAGGATTACCCTAATGGGCTGTGTACCAAAGGTTGCCGACCCTTGATGTAGAACAGACCCATGAAAATAAGTAAAGGTTGGGACTCGGTGAATTTCTCATGCTCCCCTGGACAGAATGAGAAGGAGTTTGCAAGGTTTCTATGCCATAGCAACGGCAAGACAGCATACGGACACAGAGCCTAGAACCTAGGCCTGTAGAGCCCGAGACAGGTGGTATTCCCACAATGCCACCAATAGGCCATGCAACACTACAGTCTGGGATCACTATGTAGAGTAGGTATCTCAGGAAGTCCCACTCAAGCGATCCAGAGTGACAGTACTCTGCGGCCCTGTGATTGGCCAAGCACCCTATTTAAGAGCCAGGGGTCGCCCACACAACTAAACTTTGGCCTGCTGCAACACCAGGCTTTGTTTGATCTCCAGTCTTTGACTCGAGCCTGACTCTCACCTGATTTCTGCCTCTCCATTCAGCTAGGTGCTGCCTCTGATCTCCAGCCCTCTGACTCCTGCCTGACCCTGACTCTTGCCTCTGGATTCCAGGCTGGAACTATCTTTGATCTCTGATCCCAGCCTGACTCTGACCCGGACTCTTGCTTATGGAACCTGGCTCTTGTGATTCCTCCAAGTCCTGCCCACTGACTACTGTCCTTGGTGGGCAGACCTCAGCCCAGCAGTGACCACTAGGACAGACACCCTATGCCCCAGTCCTTTACATACAGTTGGTCACTAGTTATACTGCCATTGGATGCTAGACCCATTCTGGGACTCCTCAATGCTCTGTGAACCCTATTTGAGTAGTATTAATCGTGTTACGAGCAAGATTAACTAATCTTTTGTTTCACATAGATTGTGGGTATAAAGGGAGAGGTGGGCCAGGAAGCACAGTATCAGTTTCTTGCTTCTGGATATTCCCTTTTTCTTCTATTCAGTGGGAAATAGAGACTACATAGATTTATAAACTCTTATTACTGAGCCATTCCCCTCCTTTGCAAGGTCCCCTTCTGGTGTTCTCACATTTGCTCTCATGTGCACCAACAGTGGGGGTGTGCAGAAGAAGGGGCTATGGACACTTAAATTTACCCTGATAGTAATCTTATTTCAGAGAACTAAGATCAGACTAGGAATGTGTTCTCAGTACCTGTTCTTGTCATAACCAAATCCATCTAAATGACGTGCCTAGGACAGTCTTGATAGTCAGCTCATCTATATTGAGAAATATATGTAAGGATTTATTTTACATTCGCATTGTTCTCTCCATACAGGATAATGATAGTATATGCACTCACTATACAATTTACCTATTTGTTTATAAAAGCCCAATAAAGAATGTAAACACATGCAAACAAAGTTCTAACATAGGTTAATTAACTGTACATAGAAGAAAACACCATGACTGAATGCAAATTCAGACAGACAACAGAAATAAAACTGGAAATCTGTTAAAGTCTGGAAAGATGCTGAACATGTGAAACTCTAGTGTAAATAAGAATACCAGGTGTTCAGCATGCCTGAGGATTGTATTAATTATAGTAATTAGAACGACAGTGTAAGAGGGCCCCTATCAAAGATTGAGCCTCATTGTGCAAGGCATTTTACAAACCTTTATTAAAAAGCAATCCCTCCTTGTAACAGAGTCTCCCATAGTTCTTCCCCTGATGATGGAGAACCTGACAGCACCCAGGTATCTATATTGGTTAGCTACAGCACAGACCTCATCACTTGCAAGAGGTCCCTGCCCTTTGTGGGCCTTCTTAAGTCTCTGCAGAGGGAGAAATCAAAAGGAAAGCTACAGATTCCAACATATTCATTTCTGACCAAAAAAAAAAAAAAAAGATTTGGCAAAAAAAATTCCCCCAGCTCAAATTTGACCCTTGACCAGCATTTGAGATCACTTGGGATGAAAAGTGCTGTCTGTGAAGTATTAGTCAGTACAATTTTCAGTCATTCTGTTTAAGTCAACGTATCACAAGAAAGTTAACACTTCATTATAACTGTAATTCTGACTAAATATGCAGTCCTCAGCATGTATTGCAAAAATGTATACTCTTCATGCAAGAGCTATTCTTAAGTATGTTTCAGGCTGAGAACAGGGTATTTAGGTTTAGAAACCTATTCATTGAACTTTTACATTTTCCTTCAAATACCTTGATAACAAATGCATCGGTGATATTCTACCAGCCCTAAAAGATATAACACAAATAGGATGAAATAAGGAAACACAAGCTCCCTGCACCGACAAGCACTCCAAACACCACCCTCCGCACAGGAAGTAAACTGGGGTTTCTTCCTGTTCTCAGATACATATAAATCAACAATAGGACTATACTGTGCTCCCAACATCCACTTCAAATATGTTGGATTAATAATCCAGTGAATGCCATTTCACAAGAGGTTGTGAGATATATCCTTACCACATGTAACTCTGAACCAGTAACAGCTAACAGGAAAGAAACGCCCCATTTTAGGGGATTCAGCTATTGCAAGTACTGCATCAGCTCTGCATTTTTACTATAATTATTCACTAGGTCTGTTTTTCAGCATGACTGGATAATTTAAGAGATTAGCAGGTCATTTGTAACCATGGAAATGGTGTTGCCTGCATATGTAGTAGGCTAATTTACACTTGAAGCAAGGCAGCAGTTTTTTGTTTGTTTATATCTTTGTTAAATGTAATATTCAGCTGCCTTGGTTTTCTCAAGTGAATTGTCACTCAATTGCTGAAATAAAAATCAATGTCTTAACTGTCCTCACAATAAGAGATAAGCTTTGTTTGCCTGTTTTGCAAACTTTCTCATGCCCAGTCTTCTTCCACTTCCACGCTGACATGCAGAATGCCCTTCCTGACTGGACCCATAAGGTCACTGCGCTCTTCTTCAGATCGCTTCGCATGACATACAACTCCCACAGCGCCTATAACAATTAGCTAGTTATGATGGTGCAA
Source organism: Mauremys reevesii (assembly GCF_016161935.1). Taxonomy (NCBI): domain Eukaryota; kingdom Metazoa; phylum Chordata; order Testudines; family Geoemydidae; genus Mauremys; species Mauremys reevesii. The sequence continues at coordinate 106,363,642 of NC_052623.1, read as the reverse complement.
CACAGGGGCCCGTTTGTGGTTCACTGCTCTGGGTCAGCAACTAAGGTCAGGCCTGACATACTCACTACACCTCATACTCTGGTGTCATGATATTTATTTAAAAGGTTAAATATAACAGATCATTTGAAATCTGACATGCTGGTCATTGATGTCACCGTGAAATGTTTGTAACAACTCTATCGGGTGAAATTATGGACACTCTCTGATATTATGTCCTAGAGACTGTAAACAGACAATGGTGAGAAAACAGGATTCTTCTTTGTAAAGAGCAAACAAAATATGGTGACAGACACATTGTCCAGGAAAAAGGGCTCTGACCTGTTGCCTCTGGGTCAATCAGCAGCTAATGCTCCTCCTGCATCTTTGTAAGGGGGAAGGTATGACCTTAAGAGCATCCCAGTGCCACAAAGCAAGGGGCTCACTGGTATCAGGAATGAGTTTCAGCTGGCCTGTACATTTCAGTGTACCCCAGCCCACTATGGTTATAATATGAATCTAAAAGGTGTCATGTAACATGTCATTGGAGAACTCACTAATCATTAACACTCTTGTATGATGTATGTAGGTGGTGTGTATTAAGAGTTATTAGTATATGCTGGAATGATTACTAAAATGTGTTTAAATCAGGCATGTCAGGTGAATTGGCAAAGAGGTCTGACCAGCTGCTTTTCTGACCAGCCAGGCTGTCAGGCAGAGACAATGAAGGTCCATTTACATATTAAGTAAATAAAGCTATTAGTCTAACTAGCAGGGGAGGAGACAGCTTCTAGCAGGGATAAGAACTTTATCTGGGCTGTAAAGACAGAACCTCAAGTGCTAAGTAATTGAATCAATTAATTGTATACAATATTACTGTATTATGAAAGTTTATCAAGTGAGATTTTGATGAAAGCCTATGAAATATTGGTGATTACTATTATAAAATGTATGTATAAACACTATTGAAGGAATTATGAGTACTCATTAATAGTAGGCTTTACAGTCTGTCTCCAAACAAATTGAGAAACAGAACTCTCCCGGGCAAGATGGAATGTGACAGCTGTTTACCTATCTCCTATAGAAATTAAACGTGGTAGAATCAAAACAAAGGAAGCCCCATTTACATACAGGGGATGAGAAGCCCACAGGAAGGGAAGAAAAGCATGAGGTCATCCTATCTCTTAAAACAAGGTAATTGAACTTTGGAAGATATAAACAAGGACAGAAGCCATTTTTGGCATCCATCCCTTGTGTCTGTTCCCTGGACAGACACAAGGGAACAGAGCTCTCGCAAGCTGAGAAAGCTGCAGCCTTCATACAAGTGTTTGGGGGGTGGGGAGAGGAGTTGAAGTCTCTGGAAACTAGATATAGGTGAGAAACCTGCTTTCACCAAGGAAGACAAGGGAAATAATCCCCTTGTGCTTCTGTGGAAGGGCCTGACTAAGGGAAAGTCAGCCATGGCTAGAAAGAAGGAAGATTGATGAGAGAAACCCTCCTGAACAAAACCTATACCTTGCTAGATTAGGTTTTAGACTTCTAGATGTGTGTTTTCACCTTTATATTCTTCTAATCATCTCTACTTTTATGTCTTTTACTTTGCATCACTTAACCTATGTCCTATTGTTAATAAATGTGGTCTATTTTTGTTATAAACCAACTCAGTCCTGCGTTTGAAGGAAAGGGTGTTTTAACCCCAGTTAAGTTAATAAACTGTAATGTGTTTTTGCTCTTTAAAGGAGCAATGAACCTTATTATTTCTCTTAGTGGTCCAGGAGAGGGCTGGACACATAAGACCATACAGTTTTGGGGAAAATCAGGACTGGGACTATGTTGGGGTCACCTTGCTGGTTGTAATCAAGGCTGGTGGAGGCCATTGCTGCTGAACCAGGGCTGTCTAGCACACAGATATTCAGGGTGTGACCTGAATGTTTGGAGGCTCTCTGGGAAAGCAAAGCATTGTAAGGAACCCAGGGTTGCAGAGCAAGTGGTGACACAACCCTTTACTGGT